>NC_139245.1:1548743-2771243 GCF_977018435.1 Lepisma saccharinum
CAAATCACTAGAGCTAACTCCCACAACCGCACCAAACAACCCAAAACCAACCCTCCAACTCTGATCACCCAATACCACCCTCACATTACGAAAATCAGACATACCCTCCACTCCCTCCTCCCCATCCTGCACAGTGATCCCGAGACCAGAGACATCTTTCGGGAAAAACCTAGGGTCGTCTTCCGTCGCCCCCCAACCTCCAAAACATCTTGGTCCGAAACACCCCACCCCTTCCGCACCCCTTCCCCCAGCCCACAGGTGCAACAAACCCAGATGCAAGACCTGCCCCATACTCATCACCTCCCCCCACCCTCCTGATCCCTACAGCGGGCAGGTGAGTTCACCCTTCACCCTAAGGGCACCTGCCACTCATCCAATCTAATTTACACCCTCATCTGTCAAATCTGCGGCAACTTCTACCTAGGCGAAACCTCCACCCCCTTGAATCTAAGGATAAATAATCACCGTTCCTCCACCCAAAACTCAGATTTCACAGTTGCCATCCACACCAACAGCCATAACACCACCTTCAATAACTGCTTCCGTGTTGCCATCATCCACCTTTTACCCCTCCGCTCTGACACATCTTTCCGCAGGCGATGGGAAAGGGCCTATATAGCAGGCAGGCATGCACGCCACTATACACCCCCGAACTCAACCTAGCCAACCAGTAACTCTTTCCTCTCCTCCCCGAAACTACCCACCCACCTTACAGTAAACACTGGCTAAAGTATTTCGTGTTTCCTTTCAACTGTTTCTGGCAACACTGACCGTAGAGACGCTACGGTCAGTATTCTGTGCCTCTACTCACAGTGTCATCGATCTTTTATCTACCTTCTTGAAAATGCGACTCAGATCGCGAAATATTGAATTATTTCTATTCGTGTGGTAAGTGTTTACTGTCTCCTTCATTATTTGTATTTATCCGCCCTTCTGGCACCATTTCTAACCCTATTCCTGTGTGTGTGTGTGTGTATATATATATATATATATATATATATATATATATATATATATATATATATATAATGGATAAAAGCAAGGAGGGCCAAAAGGGCTAAGTAAAAATCAAATAAGGTGAAAGGAAACACTCACCGGACAGTAGGAAAATTCAAAATTTTCGCTAATTTATAGCATCATCGGTGTGAGAAGAAACAGAAGACGGAACCGGAAGTTGGGGTCCTGCAGAGTTGCCAGGTCCCCATTGAAGAAGAAGCGGTGCGTAGAACGAAAAAAACACTGTTTCGTCACCAGGCTCGTCGTAAACTGTGAGTGTGTAGGATGAGTTGGGAGGGTGGGTGAGGGTTGGGCATTACTGGGTGGCCTTGTTCAGGCCAGGTGGAGTGGTTGCACTCATGGCCGATATATAGGCCCTCTCCCATCTTTTGCGAACAGAGGTGTTGGCTGGTTGGGGTAGGAGGTGGATGATCGCTACCCGGAAGCAGTCATTGAAACTGATGTTGTGGTGGTTGGTGTGGACGGCGACAGTGAAGTCCAGGTTGTGGGTGGAGGAGCGGTGGTTATTGATGCGGAGGTTGAGGGCCGTTGATGTTTCCCCCCAGGTAAAAATCACCACAGATGTTGCAGGTGAGGATGTAGATAAGGTTTGAGGCATGGCAGGTCCCTTTGGGATGGAGGGTAAATTTGCCAGTGGCCGTGTGCACCTGGAGGGTGTGAGAAGTGATGAGGATGGGACAGGTCTTGCACCTGGGTCGGTTGCATTTATGGGCAGGGGGGTGTTGGATGTGTGGTGAAGGAGTGTTGTGGACCAGGATGTTTTGGAGGTTAGGGGGGCGTTTGAAAACCACCCTGGGTTTGTCGGGAAATATGTTTTTGGTTTCGGGATCACTGTGGAGGATTGGGAGAAGAGAGTGCAGTGTGTGCCTGATTTTGTTGAGGTGGGGATGATATTAGGTGATGAGTGCAGGTGGGTTGGTGGCAGCAGGTTTCTTGGTGGTAGTGGTATGTGAGGCAGCTCGTGATATTTGCTTGGTGACCAGGATGGAGGGATATCCACGGTTAACCAGGGCCTGGTGTAGGCGGAGGTTATAATTCTGGCGGGAGGTGGGTGAAGTGTTCAGGCGCTGTCCCCTGAGGGCCAGAGAGAATGGAATTGCTTTTTTGGTGTGGAACGGGTGGGAGCTGGAGAAGTGTAGGTATTGCATGTGGTTGGTGGGTTTTATGTGGATGGAGGTAGTCAGGTGTCCTCCCTCGATGTGCACGTCCACATCCAGGAAGGTGATCTGGTTGGGGGAGTGTGTCCAGGTGAATTTTAGGGAACGGAAGTGGTTAAGTTGGTCCAGGAAGGCTGACAAGGATGGTTCTCCATGTGTCCAGAGCATGAAGATGTCGTCGATGAAGCGGAGCCAGAGGAGGGGTTGGAGGGGTTGGGTAGCCAAACGCCCCCTAACCTCCAAAACATCCTGGTCCACAACACTCCTTCACCACACATCCAACACCCCCCTGCCCATAAATGCAACCGACCCAGGTGCAAGACCTGTCCCATCCTCATCACTTCTCACACCCTCCAGGTGCACACGGCCACTGGCAAATTTACCCTCCATCCCAAAGGGACCTGCCATGCCTCAAACCTTATCTACATCCTCACCTGCAACATCTGTGGTGATTTTTACCTGGGGGAAACATCAACAGCCCTCAACCTCCGCATCAATAACCACCCCTCCTCCACCCACAACCTGGACTTCACTGTCGCCGTCCACACCAACCACCACAACATCAGTTTCAACGACTGCTTCCGGGTAGCGATCATCCACCTCCTACCCCAACCAGCCAACACCTCTGTTCGCAAAAGATGGGAGAGGGCCTATATATCGGCCATGAGTGCAACCACTCCACCTGGCCTGAACAAGGCCACCCAGTAATGCCCAACCCTCACCCACCCTCCCAACTCATCCTACACACTCACAGTTTACGACGAGCCTGGTGACGAAACAGTGTTTTTTTCGTTCTACGCACCGCTTCTTCTTCAATGGGGACCTGGCAACTCTGCAGGACCCCAACTTCCGGTTCCGTCTTCTGTTTCTTCTCACACCGATGATGCTATAAATTAGCGAAAATTTTGAATTTTCCTACTGTCCGGTGAGTGTTTCCTTTTACCTTCTTTGATTTTTACTTAGCCCTTTTGGCCCTCCTTGCTTTTATCCATTATATATATATATATATAAATAAATCAAAGAAGGTAAAAGGAAACACTCACCGGACAGTAGAAAAATTCAAATTTTTTTATATATTACGTACATACTTTTCGTGTGGTAAGTGTTTACTATCTCCATCATTTGTATTTATCCACCCTTCTGGCACTTTTTCTCATCCTATTCCTATGTACCTAATTTATGTGTGTCTGTGTGTTAAAGAAACTTTGAATACATACACAATTTAGTGTTAGCATGTTGCATATGTAGTTTCTTAATTAATGTCGCTCCATTTGGCAGATGTGTAAAACCTATGTTGTACATGAAAGTTATACATGTTGTAAGTACAAAAAGAATTATATTTGTCATGCATTTTCTGCCTTTCCAAAATACAGTTTGTGTGCTTATTTTCCATTATCAGCTAATATGAAATTGAAGGTGTTGAAAAAATATTTTGAATCGTTTGTTCCAACACAATTGCTTTAGCACTGACTTCTACCCCCTTTTTTACATGATTTATGAGGATAATAACGTCTTTGATACCACCACCACCACTACTACTACTACTGTTACTAATAATAATAATAATGGCACGTTTATTCTATCCTGGCACTTGCACCACCTCTGCACCTAGACAAAATTTGTGGTTGCGCCACTAGAAAATAACCATGTTGTCAAGATCTAACTGAAGCAGAATAGATTGCTATTATATTTGACATTGTCTTAAATCCCCCCTCCCAAAAAATAGAAGATTTTTCAATCCTGATGGAGAGCTGTATGCACACACATGTCCACTGCCCTAATTTGTCTTTGCAGCACTAAACAGAAGAAAGAAATACAACTGAGTTTACTGTTGAATGATCTAATATACCTTAATAATCTCTTCAACTTCATTTTAAAATGGGTTGATATGATAAATTGATTGAGATTTGAACACTATCGTGTCCCTATATTACATTGTAACTAGCACTACGTAAATTTTATGTACATGAACCTCCACATCGTGAGAACAAAATGGCTATTCTTTTTAAAAATTATTTTCCTTATATTTGTGTTTTATTCTTCATTTAAAAATGTATAAACATGTTCTTATTAAACATAGAATATTTTAATAGAATGTCTTGATTGACAAGCATGTACATTACATTAAGAATGAAGGCGAAAAGTTCAAACAATGAAAAACAAACAATAAAAATATTTATAACACTAAAAATAAGGAATGGATGTAATTTTACAGTTTTACAAGAAATAGTGCAAGCTTCTAAACTTTTGTTTTCAAAATCTATGAAAATCGAATTTACAAATGTCAAAATTACATGAAAGATTTGTCTCATTTTACTAGAGCTACGTAAAATTGACGTACAGTGCTGCCTCGCGTCTGACGAATGCCCGAGGCACTGCTAGGCAGAGAGGTGAGTGGGTGGGAGGTAGGGGAAGGATTTGAGCGCAAAGCATAATTAAATTTTTCATACGGTAGTGTCTTAGGGTTCAGTCCACTTTATGCACAGTAAGGCTAATCGGGACTGGACCTAAAGTTTAAAGTGGGATCCGAACCACTATATGGCTCCAATGGGTATCGAACTCGGGACCCTTGATTACAAGGCAACAACGCCATCGGGGAGGTAAAGAATTTACAACATTCTCTCTGAGAAACTGCATTTATTCACGCAAATGCTACAAAACATATTTACATTTTCTATTTACAACTAAATCACTGTATTCCTACCTTACTTTGTAATGATCATCATCAATATCTTCATCAAAGTCATCCACATCATTTATATTCTCATCAGAAGCAGCATACTCAAACATTAGCTTCCTTTCTTGTTCCTCCACGTAATAATCTGTTTCCGGTTGGTAATTCTTCATGGCTTTATTTTTTGCAATCTTCCTTTGCAACAAAAACTTAGCAAAATCAGCTTTTCTCTTTACTATTACAGGATCAAGTTCATCACTGCATACTTCTTCCTTCATAGAATCTGATGAACTGAATACACTTTGTTCATCTTTTCGATGTGGAGCTTCTGCCTTCTTCATGCTAGTTGTAATCTAAAGAGGAAAATTAAGTTTTCGGTATAGTACTAACTGTAGGGTTTCCCTCATCAAAATCAAACTTGTGCTACCAATTTCTTCATGCGTATTTTCACCTGTTTGATATAATTTTCCAGGCACTTTTAAGATATAATTTTGGGCATTATAAATACTAAAAAAAACTCTCTCTCAAGAAATAAATTTCACTTGCCACAATCTAAAACTTAGCTGATTTTAAAAAAAAATTGTTACTAATAAAACATGTAGGATGCTGTATCCCAGAGTTCAAAATTCTATCATACTAATCAGGGTTCTTAACTATGTGAATTGCTTGTCAATGAATTCATTAATTTTTAATGTGAAATTTTGATACTTAGAATAAATCACATTTTGCAGTGATGAATTTCAATTTTAAAAAAATAGTGATCATACGCCTAAGATGGGGGTAAACCCAACTAATTGCATGATAATGATTAATGGTTTAACACTTTCCGGTCTGACTGTTTTCACGCGTCTTTTACCTGTGGACGGATGTTTTAGGGCATTTTTTGAAAAACACTATTAATAGTATCACAATGTATTATAGATCAAATGAAAGCTTAGATTCTGTTCTAATAGATAATTCAATTAGATGTTACATTTTTATAATCTACACATTGCAATATTTATTGAAAAATTACGTATTTTTTTGTATTTTTGATAAATCAGCATAAACATGCACTGTGCACGTTATAAAAAAAACAACGAAATAACGGTAAGCCTTTACCGAACCAACATAAGATGCTCTCTGGTGGCGAGAGATAGAACTATCTCCAAGCGTGTGCAACAATAATCGCATAAGGTTCGGGCAACTAAATTTAAACGCAACTGATCCTAGCGATTGGCAACCGGAACGGGTGTTTTACTCTGCTCGGATCACACCAGATTCCCGACCGGAAAGTGTTAACAGCATATCAAGGTATTATATGTGGCCTTTTCAATAAAGAATGCTTGTAATATTTTTATTCACATAATTTCTCACGCTTAATGTGTAATGTACATGCAGTGCTACTTTCATTGTTTTGACTTTAGTTTTGTACCAGTGTCAGCCGTGCATGTTGAGACATGTTCAGTTCTGCCTATGGCAATAATGGAGGTATCACGCATTGAACAATATGCTGCATTGAAATTTTGCTTTCGTCTGAACAAATAATCAGCTGGGACCTATGCAATACTACAGGATGTCTTTGGAGTCTGCTTTCCTATAGAGGAGAGACAAATCAATTTCAAAGGAAAATAGACCTTCAGCTCAGGTCAGTGCTCTTACGGAAGAAAACATCAACACCACTGCTGTCATTGTGAGAGAAGATCGTCAAACAATGTTACGAGTACTATCCGAAATACTGAAAATTTAATTGGGTGCCACCCACACAGTGGGTTCCAAGACACTTCATACCCAAACAACAGGACGTTTGCATACAGATTTGTTTGCAGTTGAAGATGATATTACACGAAGACGAGGAGGTTTTTTCAAAGTAATCACTGCAGATGAAACTTTTTCTTTTCCAAAATTTTAATAAATGCCTTTGCATAAGGCGTTTTCCATCATCAGAAGCAGTAGAGAAGGAAATAATAGTGAATGGCCTATCAAAAAACAGCTTCCAGCCAGTCATGTTGGAACAAAGGTATGAGAATGGGTATGAGAAAGAGTAAAGGTATGTTGTCAAGAAAAAAATAATGATCATTCTTTATTGAACAGCCCTCGTATATTGATATTTACTAAAAATGTTTAAGATCTGATATTCTTATGGTATGCGAATTACACTCCTTTTGCCATTTTGTCATGAAATATCCCACTTTCTTCAAGTGTGGTGGATCAAAAACGAGCATTTTTCCATCTTACTTCAACACACCCCCCTTTTTCTGTCTATATGTCTTTTGTCCAAAGCCAGATGGAACGCAGGCATGTCAAGAGGATCCTCACTCTATTTTTCTGTTGCTCTTGTTCCCTCTCTACCTTTTTTCCAACTGTGCTAAAGCACCCATTTGGTTACCCACATGCATCCACCTGACATATGAACTTACATGGCTCATGATGCTTGCATGATCTAATCCCAGAACATCATTTCTCATTGGAGGCAAAGGTTCATCCGGACTTTCGGAAGAACATCCTCCTAAACTCTCTGCCTCGAGCTGCAGGATTTTTGCCTGAAAGATAACAATTTTAAATCAACTTAACTAGTTAGCTACATAAAAGAGTTTATGGTACACACAACCTGCATCTTTGGTATTTTGTGCCAATGCCCTTCCACAGAAGTATCTAGCCAATGTTTTGGCCTCTCCGCAATTTACAAAACTTAAATCTCTGTGTGAATTCATAATTTTATTATGTTTGAACATTTTTATTTCATTATGCAAAGATAAAGTTGAGAAGAGATGAGAAAAAAAAGACAGAAAGACGAGTGCTCTCTGCCATGACTTAAAGTCATGTGCTGCGTAAAAAATACCCAGAAGCAAAATTACTTCTCAAGTCCGAATTTTAATTGTTTGAAAGCATGTAAATAGTAGTACCGTCATTGATTAATCTAACTATATTAATTTTCAACATTTACATTGAATCACACAATTGAAAAAATTAGAGAAAAATAACATGGCAAAATATCAAACTAAAATGTATGAGTGCGTGTTGGGTGAAATTTACTCAAGCAGCGTTTCTACGGCTCTGCGAGCGGAACTGATCATCTAACAGCCAATTTAAGGTCCCAACACCCAGAAGTCACTGGAAAAGTACTGAGAAGGGTGGACATTGTTGTGAAAATTCCCACCCCAGGAACAGAACCCACGTCTCCTGCATGACATTCAGATTTGCTACCCATTGGACCACCACAGTTCTTGCACATTATTATTATTATTATTATATATAATTTAAGAAGTCAGCACACATCATCAGCACACACAAAAATAATTTTCAAGAGAGTGTTGGGGTATGATTCACTGATAAATAATATATAAATAACCAGTGGCTCTACAGCCCTGGAAGGGCCTTGGCCTATCTCCCGACTGCCAGTCTCCCTCCCACAATCCTACCTAGAGGTGTGTAGATCTTCAACCCAGGTGCCTGCAGTCTCGTATCACTCCTTGCTTTCGTTTTGAAGCCAGTGGGCGGAGCTTATGGTTTGAGTAAGATGGCCGCATGCTGCCTGCCGCCCGCATCTACTTCAACCAATGACTTCACAGACAGAAGAACATTGCATCGGCTGCTGCAAGCACACGCGGCTGGAAGGAGCATGGAAGTAGGCTCAAACTACAAACGCAAGCTCGAGGTCTACTTTACACTTAAATACTACAAAACAAACTATACCTAGCTTTATTTGCTTATGGAATATTATTCCTTCAGTTTTCCTGTTGCTTCTGTTAGTACAGCCGTGTGTTGAGCAGGCACCATTGCTCCCTAAATCTTATTCAAAAGTACACAAAATTACATGCTTTCTTACGGCGTCTTCGCATGTTTTGGTCTGACTTCTCCGGTTCTGTCACTTGACCCGGCTTCAGGAAAATCACGCTAGGCTTACTCCTCCCCCTTCATACCTCCATGCTTCAACCAGTAATGGGGTGACGTGGAGTCAGCACGTCTAACCCTCAGCCATTATAGGAGATTTCCCAGACTGGGTTACGCTACTCACTCGTAGCTCCCCAATTTCCTCACGATGGTGGGTGGCCACCGGTCCTATACACAAACCGAAAACCCAGGTGGATTCAAACCCATGTCATCCTGCAGTCAGAGCCCAAAGCACTGCTTGGCCACAGAGCAGGACATGATTCACTGATAACTAACATTAACAAAGAACTTGTACAAAAGTATGATGCAACCGCTAAAAAATTTGCTCTTCATAATACTCTTGTACATTCATTCTACAAGGACTTCTAATTTTGACACTAGAGTGGTTATGGTTGAATGCTTGATATGGACACATGCCTGATAGTTTGAGAGTCTGGAACATCAGTATGGAGACCATCATTTTCATAGCACAGCGAATATTGTGCCATGTTCTGGCAGATGTTTGGCAGAGATAATCTGGAGTCACTCGTGTGCAGGCATCTTCCACAAATGCTTGTAACTCTTGCGTTGTGCAATACCAGTTATGTCTGACTCTGTCGTTGATGAACCACATCTGGGACTTCTTGGAGGCCCTTCAGAACCTCTTCCAATCGCAAGAAATGTCTTATTCAGGCAATGACATACTTGAAAAGCGAAGCATGTCAGAACATGGTGCAGAAATCTGCTGTGCTAGAAAAATTACGATCTCCATATTGATATTTCGGGCTCTTTAAACTCTCAGGTATGTGTTCATATCAAGCATTCAACCATAACAATCATAGTGTTGAAAATAAAGGTGGGTGTGCCCACTTTGGGACCACTCTGTACGGCTAACAGCTCACAAGAGGATCCCCGACGGAAGTAAAGCAGTGACAGGCGACTCCCCTCTTGACTGTGGGCTCAGACAAACCTGTTTCTGCAGATTCACAGAAATCAATTACTGTGCTTACAATCTCACATGCTTCACTTTGTACGGTAGCACTTTTCATCCTTCTGCCTGCCATAATTCCTAGAACACCATGAAAAACTAACACACACTTCCACAAGTACACTGACTGCAATGGAAAACTTCCTCCTACCCCTTAAAATCTGCAAATGGACCAGTCTTCCCCTGTCCCCCTTCACTTGGGGATCTTCTCGTGGGCTGACTGCTGTACAGAGAAGCCAATACTTCACTCACCTTGAGCTCAGGTTTCAGTGTACTATTCAACACGAATTCAGACTTAATATAATGACTGTGATCATGAGGCACAAAATCTGGTCCAAAATCTGCTTTTGCCAGTAATCTCTCCACTTCTGCAATCTTCTCATAGTTTTTATCTGTCGGGGGGAAAATGTGAATGAATTTTGTGCATATGTACAGAGTGTCATAAAAAGACATTATATCATTAGCTTTCTTAGACCTTGCATAGACAGGGAGCAATTTTAACTGACACTTGAATTGATCTGCACTGTTATGATTGGAAATTATGTTGATCCAATATAAATAATACTAAAATATAATAATATAATAGTAAAGGGAACCCAAAACTACCAGAACTGGGGAAGTTTCACAAATTAATGTAGAAAATGGACAAGATAAACATATACATTGAAACCTTGTACCTAAAGAATTAATGCATAATCTGGATAACGTTTGTATTATTATGACCAAAAAAGTCAAATATATATATATCCTTGCTCATGGGGATAGCCTCTCTAGCCTGGAAATTTTCAAGCATGTGCTTTTCAAACATGCCGTAAAAAAATCATACCTTGAGAACTAATTGTCGTAGAGAGATGTTGTTCCACGGAACAATGGAAGCCTTTGAAATAAATCATGGATTAAGACAAGGATGTGCTCTTTCTCCATTATTATATATCTCAATAAAATAAACTTTAAAGCCCCCAGGATTAATGGAAATACAATACTATAAATAGTAATATTTGCAGACAACCAAATATTCATGGCTACAAGACGATCAACAATGGTCTGCTTTCAAATTATGACATGAAAATTTTGGAGGATAAAACCAAGTTAATGGCAATAAATTATAAAAAACGTTCTAAAGTAAAAATGGTGATAAATGATAAAATAATTGAACAGGTAACAGACTTTGTATATTTGGGAAGGCATATTCACAGTTTGAACATCAAGAAGATATTGACAACAATTGAGTAAAATATAACATATTAAATTAGGGCTGAGTCGATACCACAATTTCCCTATACCGATACCATAACCGATGCCGATACTTGTATAATTTCAATTTAAAATAACAAAGGTTAATTACCGAGTCACAAAACTCATGACATCACATTCTATTCATGATATCAAATACTCTCAAATTATTCTCGTATAGCATTATATCACTTAAAATGTCCTGTGACATTTTATGTGAACTTCTTTCTAACCCCAGAGGATGCAAAAGAAGAAGTAGTAGTTTTTGAAATGATGCAAGCATTGTTAAAATCTGTGAATTATTATAAGTATCCCTGCTTCATTTCATGATCCGCAATTTTATTATACATGTCTTTAAGGTGAGAGAAAGTCATACCGTGTAAAATAAAATTTATGTAGTGAATATAGCGTACAGCTTGCACAAGGAATACAAAATAAATACAAATGTAAACAACATTCTTATCTTTTTCTTGTATGTACGCATTGCTTGCATGATAGAATTATTTTCCTGTAGTTTACGGTTATTACAAGCATAAGAAAACAGTTTTTTCTTTGTGACGTTTCAGGAGAACACACGCTCCTTTCATCAGACATTTATTTTCATTTTGACTAAAGATACAGTTATAACAATGGTTAGTAATTTTTAAACAAAAAGAATCTGTTATATAATGGATGTTGTCAATGTTACATTGTTGTAATATAGCAACTTAACTGTGAAAAAAGCAGTCTATTTTATTTTTATTTTAGAATTTTTTTTATTTTTTATTATTATTATTTTTTTTTTTTAAATTATGAATCCCAAATATCATCAAAGGAGCGTGTGTTCTCCTGAAACGTCACAAAGAAAAAACTGTTTTCTTATGCTTGTAATAACCGTAAACTACAGGAAAATAACATTCTTATCGTTTGGTTAACCTGGAGAGGGAGGAAAAAGACTGAAAAATATACACAATACAGATCTGTATATTTAATGCTCATTTGGCAGCTCTGTATATGACCTGCTGTTTATTTGCAATACAAACAAGTCACTGCAGTGTCGGCATCGGGCAGCAATGACAGAAGGGTAAGAGCACAAGAAGAAAATCCACAACCCTCCCTCCCACAGCGACATTCATCCCTTTCACAGGAACTCCGAAATCAGCCTAGCATTATAATAATGCTGGTTTTGAAAACGTCACGTTCTTAACCCACGAGTTTGCGAGCAAGTATTGGCAATGGATGGTTTCTTTTATTTCGACATAGCGTTGACCACCAGGCATTTACAGGCCTTCAATGTCACGTTTGGGTGCAGCGCTTTCACTTTAGCCCTGCCTTTGATCTTGTCATCTGCTTCCCAGGAGGGTGCATCAGTTTTGCAAATGTACATGGAATTCTTGTGTGGGACCTCAACCTGCCACAAGGAAGAGTGAATGAACCTTTGAAAAGGACAAATCTTGACACTCAAAATCTTTGGTATCGGCAAAAAAAATTGAACCGATACTTGCCGATACAGATACATCAGTATTGGCTCAGTCTTATATTAAATAGATTTTTTTTAAAAAAATTGAAAACACATTAGGAAAGAAATTCAAATTAGATACCATAACATAATTTCAAAACCGGCTCTTCTGTATGGTAGTGAATGTTGGACTCTTGATCAACATGATAAAACCAGAAAAAAAAAATTGTTCAGAAATGAGACTTTTGCAGTCTTTAAGTGGAGAAACCTTATGAGACAAAATTAGAAGTGAAAAAATCTGAAATAAATGGAAGAGTCAAAGCAATCAAAATTATCAGTAAAAGTGGAGTCAACATGTTCTGAGGATACCAGACAGCCGTTTATCTTGAAAATTATGGAATGCAGGACAAAAGGAAAAAGAAATATAGGACTACCAAATAGCCGATGGAATGATCAATTTTTGTAGTCTCATAATGGGCTTTGGTTACCCAGACCTGCAAGAAGAATTAGAAGAAAATACAATTAAAGAAAAGATCTTCATTATATAACATTCATCTTACCTCGAACAAAGTTAATTTTTGGAACTTCACCAATAACTCGCAACTGAGACAACTCGTGCCTCAATAGTCCTTGATTCTTCTTTAAAATCTTCTCAACACCATCCACGTCATCTGTATTGACAGCATACCAAAATACATTAACAGCGTTGATGTCCTCTGCAATCTTCACCTGCATGAAAATACACTCTTGTTATTCCCACTTATGCTACAATTTTTAATCAATTGACTCCTATGTTTTATACCCACTTTACTTTATAACACCTGGAAAAATATAATTTCTAGCACTATCCTAAATAATGTTACACATTGCACTCAATATGTTAATCCTTTTAATTATCATACAATTACAAATGCTAGGCTCAAAATAGGGCTTCGCGAATGTTGAAAAATTGGGCCATTCTGATACATACGTATTGGAATGTATTAGTCCAAATTTAATCCATGATCCTCGTCGATATTATTCTAAATGCTGGTTTCTCACAGGATGTGTAAAATGCTGCTCAACATTTTTTGGAGTCTCAATATTTAGTTACGCAAAAAGTGCAATTGTCGTTAATTTTGTATCAACAGCATGTGCCAAAAGAGCACTTCTCACTACATGATAGCTATTTTAATGTTGCAATTACATCATATGTGGTAATCACAATATTCCTTGTGAATTGAATCTTATTTTTCTTCTGCTAAAGAGCCACGGTGACCTAGTCGGAGGGCATCTGACTGCCACGCGAGAGACCCATGTTCAATTCCCAGGGTGGTCAATCTAAGGTCAGAATTCTTCCAGCCTTGTCCCTGCATAAAGCAGCTCTGGGGCTCATCCAGCCTCAAATCAATGGGTGTGTGAGGCAACCCTTGGGGGTTAAGGTGGCAGGAGCATGGTGCTGTTCACATCACCTCCAAAATTGCCGAGCTCAAATACGTGTGTCTCCCTACCCCCACATCCGTAAATGTGCCTTAATGGCATGGTGATGTATGCACGGGGAACTTTATCTTCAGCTTTTTCTTCTGCTGTTTAAAAAGGCTGATGAAACTTATGTAATAACCGACATAGAATTAATTTTGCTTCAACTTCATGCAAAACATTATGTAAAATTTATTTAACAAGACTTATCCCATATTCTAATGAAATTCTTGTTGATTATCAATGCAGTTTAAAATGTGACAACTACTGAAAAAAATCTTATATGTATGCATTGTAGAATTATTCTCTTGTAATCTAAAAAACGCAGCTTTTCATTGTGACGTTTCAGGAGAACACATGCTCCCTTCATTTTTAGTTAAATGAATGTCTGATTAAGGGAGTGTGTGTTCTCCTGAAACGTCACAACGAAAAACTGTTTTTTTATGCTTGGAATAACCGCAGACTACAAAAGAAATAATACTGATTAAACGGTGGGAAGGGAACTAAAAAGAACAGTGGGAATAAGATAGAAGGAACAACACAAGCACTAAAATTAAATGGTGTCACTCAGTTGTTAGCATATTAAGATGATGTTGAAATGCTAGGGAAAGGTGTAAATACAGTGAAGAATAATGCTAAAATTGGTGTAAAATAAGCAAAGATGACAGGTTTGGAAGTTAGTACAGCTACTAAATGCATACTAGTAATATTAGAAAATGAAAATTATATTAAGGAGGAACTCAAAAGCAGACAATTTAGAAAATGCATGTTCCATTTCTATTCATAAACGTTCATCCTCTTGTTTAACATCAAAGATTCTGACAGTTAAAATATACATAACAGTTATTATGCCTATAGTTTTGTATGGATGTGAAGCACGGTCTCTTACACTAAGAAATAAATTTATACTCAAGTCCCTGGAATCTCTGCAGTAAGGCCATGCATAACAGAGGAGAAGGGGAGAAAGCGAGTTGGTGGAGCAAAGCAGTGCGCACAGCTGAAAATGGCTGGAACCTCACTCACTTCCCCTGTCACAAATTCATTGGTGGAGCCACCAGTTTCATTTGCTCGCTACAGAGAATAGCTAAGTGAACAATTTTTAAACTAAAATCTTAACGAAAGATGTGTGGACCTAAAAGAGATGAAACAGGTGAGTGGAGAAGATTACATAATACTGCTCAGCATGCTTCATATCCATCTCCTGGAATTAGATTAATTAAATGAAGACTTCTAAAACCATGATAGTCCCTTAAGTTGGATGTCTTGACCACCATGCAGAGGTGGTAGGAATTTTTCCAACAATATCGCTGCATAAAATGGCTCTGGGGCCTCCATTCCAAGCAAAGTCTTCAGTAGAGTTATCCCAAACAAAATTAAAGAACATGTTAAGCTAAGACACAGAAGAGAACGGGCAGCGTTTCGACCAAGTCACTCTTGTATTGATCAAAGTTTTGCATCTGTATACAGTTTTCGTTAACTTTAAGAAACTTAGGTCAACAGAGAAGCAATGTGGAAGGAAGTGAAATATTATGTAGTGCCGACAAAAAAATCTTGCTTTCATCCGAGAAACCTATTGTGAATATTAGGACTAGGATTTTGATGCAAATGCATCTCTTTTTTGGTAAGGCAGAAACATTGCATAAGTAGATAGGAACGTGTTTTACACGTAAGTGAATAAATTGGAGTAAAGGTCACTTTTTAAACCGTTTGTCATTTTTCGGCCTTTTAAAAGCCATCTTATGCATTTTCCTACATTTTGATGAAACAAATATAACCCTTTGAAGGATAGAGGTTCCCGACTCTCGTCTCATTGCCTTCAGCGCAGTTCTGAACGCATGTGTTTGAAGAAACAAAGAAATTCTGTGCAGTATTGTAGATACAAGCTGTTGTGTAACAATTCAGCTCAAATAATGTGATTTCCCCCTCTATCAGTAAATACATTGTCAGATTATTATTCAAAATTGAGGAGTACAAAGTTTTGTGCTCTGTATCGGATATTTTGTCAGGGAAACAATTTGCACTCCATGGAATTGAAAGTGACTTAACAGCAAGTGATATTGTTCATTTCAAGTCAAGTTCATTGGAAGTCCAGAGAAGTTTTTCCATGTACAAGGCTCTCTTGTCCGACAATCATTCATTTTTGAAAATTTGCATATGATTTTCATTGTGTACTGCAACTCGGTACTTAAAGTGTAAAAGATGACAAAAAGTGAACTTCCTTACTTATACTACCATATGCAATGAACATGTGATAGATACTGTAACGTTAATTTGTAATTTGAATTTCTCTTGGTAGTTTATAAATTTGTTCTACAAATCTTTCAGAAATTTTAGGTCATTTTTCTAACTTTATAGGGCATTTTCTTGAATTTATTAGGTCATAAATGTATTTTTTAAAGGTCATGAAAATCCTAGCCTTAGTGATTATACATGTATAATCTGAGCCAATAGATGTGCAGTCCGGAGTCAGGCAAGGTTGTATATTATCACCCACGATGTTCATTGTAATCGATGCAGTAATGTGATATGTAATAGGAGAGAAAAGACTAGACTAGAAGACCTTGGTTTTGCAGACGATTTGTGTTATACTGCCTGAAAAACACAAACAAACTACGCAAACAAAACAAAACTACAGAGCATTCCCTGACATTCGCTACGAGACTCGGCGGCAAGAGGCCCGGCATCAGCGCTTGTCTTTCCCGGTGAATGGGTCCGCGACAGTCGCACGCTACTGTCCATTTGTTTCGCTCTCTTTCCCTTGACGTTGCAGACTGACGCCAGTATAATCCTCCCTCGGAAGTTGTGTTGTGTCCGTGTGTTGAAGATTGTGGCTTAATATGGCACCACAAAAGTTTACATTACAACAAACTATTTATCTTGTCGAGTGTTACTTCGGAAAGAGGAATTGTGGAGAAGTGCGACGACGTTTTGCAACGAAATTTCCTTGTGTTCCCATTCCACATAGGACCACTATATTAAACCTCAAAAGAAAAATGGGAAATCTAAAAAATAAAGTATACAAAGACAATCCGCACACCATCCGTGAATTAAAAGAGAGTATTGTACGAGAATTACAGTAGACGAACTTGCACGTGTAAATGCCAATTTCCTTCGGAGATGCCAGGAATGTGTTGCAGCACAGGGACATCATTTTCAACACCTGTAGTCAGGTTAGTACACAATACAAAAACTTTAATTTTAATAGGCGACTGTCACGGATCCATTCACCGGGAAAGAAAAGTGCTGATGCCGGGCCGCTTGCCGCCGAGTCTCGTAGCGAATGTCAGGGAATGCTCTGTAGTTTTGATAAAGAAAACAGGACTTGTGATTAACTCGAAGGAGACCAAAGTACCGAGGATCAACTACATAAAAACAGACCCTTTTAGTACTGGTGAAGAGACATTGAAGATGGTGCAAGTTTTAACTCTTGCATCACATTTAGTAATTTTTCACCGTAATATTTTTATTAGCATACACTCTGCAAGCATAAAAATGTTAACCTTAATAAACACATCCAATAGCCACAAATAACATTAACTAAAAATAATAACCTTAACAAGTTGCACTCCCTTGCCCTCAATTTCAGGTGCAATTTCTCCCGTTGCTAAGAAACTAGAGATGTATTTCATGAAAACTTTACTAAGTACTACAACACGTCGATTGCCAGATTTTCCTTTCTTTTCCCCAATAATATTAGTGGCAGATGGAAGACCTCCTTCACTTGGCGCATGCCATGTTCTGGAAAATGGAAGAAAAATTATCAAAATAAGACACAAATTATTATGCATTAATAATATGTTCTCTGTGAGTGTCCCTTCATCAATTTCATCATATCATCGTCGCGATTAGGACAGAAAAGCACCCTAAAGAACCTAATTCAATCACTCAATCAAGAAAGATGCTCATGCAGATCCTGAATTGGCACACACCTCAGCCCCAAGCACAGATTATATACAAGTGAAAGATAAACACAGCTAGCCGAGTGGCAACTTGGAAGCAGTTACTCCATCTCAATGTGATTATGGCAAGTTAAATACGCTGGAGCATCTAAGATTGCTCATTGCAAAAATGTTGGTAACAGTTTCATATATTGGAGACACATTTCTTCAATTTTACTCAAGACACTACTTACGGAAACGAGTTTCTTCAAGGTTTACAACGTTCGTCGAGGTATTTTCTTTCATCGTGGAATATATTTGACCAGGAAATCATGTATTTTTCAAGAGAAATATCTCACAGACGCAAAATTGCCATTGCTTTAATTTGTTTGCCTTACGACAACCGGATGCTACGTATGTTTGATGACGTAAGCCCCTGTCAGTGTTTCAACCCCCCTTTTTTTACTCCGTTTGCCTAATGTAACCAAACATAACCTAACCTTATCGGAAATGGTTCGTGGGGCTATCCGTGAATGGTTCATGGGGCTATCTGTGTATGGTTCGTGAAGAATGTATATTTTTAACCTTTTTCTAAGCCCTACAGAAAGCATAAAAAATGTGTAAAGTGGTTAAATGCAAATTTTCTTGAAGGCTTCTCATACGCTTCCCTTAACACATGTGAATCTGTTTGTGTGATGGCATCAAATTGAACATCATCCATTCGCATTTGTTGCTTCCACAGATTTGCTTTAAAAACACACTAGCAAAATTAAGGAAAACAAGAGATGCAAGGAGTGGGAAGGTGAAAAAAGTAAAGTTTCCTGTGCATATAGCACAATCCCATGAAGGCACATTTAGGAGCTGTGGGAGAGGGCCCCACAGATTCTCGATCTCAGCCATTCCAGAGATGATGTGATCAGCACCACTCCTTTACCCCCCAGGGTTGCTCCCATGCATCCATTGATTTGAGGCTGATGCAAGGAATGGAGTAAAAAAAAATAGCTTACGGTAACACAGACAACTCATATATCAAATAAAGGGTAAAAATTTACTATCCTTCGGACACACCTAATTTTTTCGTTTCGTCAATTTTTGACATTTGTACTTAGGTATCTGCTTCGCGGAACATTCCTGAAGGTGTATCAACGTTGTTTTTATGAAATTTTAACTGTTTCCTAACCTAACAGAACTAACCTAACCACGCACCAATGGTTCGTGGGGCTAGCACCAATGGTTCGCAATTATTTCCAATTTCTAGATACTGATACTAACACGACACCAAATTTTAACTATGTTTCCTAACCTATCCACGCGCCAATGGTTCGTGGGGCTAGCTATTCTCCGTCGGAGAATTAATTTTCAACAAACAACATGAATTTCAGCTATGAAACATTCCCACATCAAACAAAACACCTTCCCGATGTTCGACAATGCTACAGGAACTTATTACAGTAAGTAGTTTCTTCTGTAAAAATAAATAAATGTGTCCGAAGGATAGTAAACTAGTGCCCAAATAAAGGATTAAATAGTCAATGTTATGTGTAAATATTACATAAAAAATTAGCTATTTATTGAAATGTTGATTTTGAAAATGTACTTAGCACAACAGCCTATTAACCCATTTTGAAAATCCACCCTGTGGGCAGCCATGGGTTGGAAACTCTTCAGTAAACCTACCTATGTTTCGAAGATCCGCCCATCATTTTGTTCAAAAAGCGTGCTTCTCTAGCTTGGTTTTTGTTTTTATTCGAGTCATTTGTGCTAGTAGTGGTAAAGAATCTTACATGACGGACATACGATTCTCGCAGTGTCTGAGTAAATCTCTGCACATGCATTTTCTATTAATGTATGCCGCCAAACTTGCAATAAACATACATCACATATGAACACGGCTCATTCTGCATTTATGGATGGAATTCATGATAATATTTGAACAGGAAACTATTGCACTATTCTTAAGAGATGAGAAAAAGGTAACATATAACAGCATTTCCTAAGAAGTCGTTAACAAATACCACTACAACATAGAAAATATCCTGTGCTAATGAAAAACGAGATTACTTTCATGAAAACAATTATACAACTGCAAAATTACGAACAACTTCAGTTTTATATATTTTTGAACAAACTAACACTCGCACACACGCTTTTGCGTTTTATTTTGTTATTGTTGAACAGCTGAATACCGTCTGCATGTTGCTGTCCTCTGTCGGACGCGCATGAAAACAACGCCACTTTCATCGCCTGGCTGCAGTGCTGCTAAACCAGATTATTGACAAAGCGCTAATTTCTCTTCAACTTCCTGCGTGCTATCTTGAGGAATGGCATTCAGGGTGCATCAACATGAAGATTATTTTCCATGATCTGATGTCCTTGTGTATAGAAAATTTTATTGGTTATAATTTTTGTTATTATTCATAATGACCCGCGGCGCGGTAGTCTAGTCGGTATCGGCCTTAGTGGTCAGCGCAGCGCGCTACGACGCCAGAGGTGCCGCTTTCGAATTCCGTTTCGGACATTGATGTTTGTGTTTATCTGTTCTGAATTAAAGATAAATTGATATGTGAGTTTGATGTGTGGGGAAAGCTGCCGCTTAGGGGTCCTCTTTAAAAAAAGGGGGGAAGTAGGTAGGGCGCCTGATTAGCACGCGGGAGACACCCTGGGGGCAATCCAGGGGAGACGGGTTAAGGAGTGGTGCTGATCACATCACCTCCAACATGGCCGAGATCGATAATATGCAGGGACGGCGACAGGGGCGGGCACGGGTGGGCAAGCGCCCACCCAAAACTTCCTGTGCCCACCCGATTGCTCACCCAATAAAATTCAATAAGTACATATACTTGGAGATAGTTATGTAAATGATTCGATAAATAAATGTATTCTGGTGTTCATAACATGTATGAAATGTTCACATATTATCATCCCATAAAAAGCCAATTTTGTCATTAGAAAGTGAAAGTAATTACTAGGGCTATTGAAACAAAAACTGTGATTAAAAGCAGTTAAGAGGCTCAAAATTATGCAGGGTATGATCAAGATTAGATGAGAATTTAGGGTGAACTTGAGGACTGCAGCTCCGGGCCTCGACATACGTATATAAATCGCGGCCTGGGTATGGTTAAAATAATGTCCAAATAAACAAATAAAACATCATCTTAGCGTTACTTCCTCCAGCAACACAATAAATTATTTAGACTTTTTAATTATTATTAGAATAATTTAATCAAGAAGACTTAAATGGGCACGCCATGTGACACGAATGGCAGAGGAAAGAATAGTTTACAGGATTCTTGTTGGGAAACCTGATGGTAAGAGAACAGTAGGAAGGCCAAGACGAGGATTGAGGGATAACGTTGAGATGGACCTAAAATAAATCGGCAAAAATGGGAAAGATTGGATTGATCTTGCCCCGAATAGGAAAAGATGGAAGGCTTGTGTTGCTGCAGCCATAAACCTTCGGGTTTAAGTATGCTAGAGAGTATAATATAGTTGTAATTAGCTCTGCATTGAAATTCCAGAAGTGTCCCCTTTTTTATCTCATTACAATTTTTATATACCTGTTATCTTGAAATATCAATATGGTAAGCGAAATATCAACTTTATATTCATTCTACTAATAAGAAGGAATCACAATAATCACTACAATACTGAAGTGAATAAATTTTAGTAAACCAGTTATGTATGGAAAGAACTACAGAATTATTTAATCACTAATGAGTGGCTTATCCTATTTAGAAATTCTCGTCCCACACATAAATTTTGCCACATGAATCAGCCGAAAATGTCAACAGAATCTGTAGATGCAGTTGAAGTAAAGAAAAAAAGTTGTCACGAAGTATCTATAACATGATTTTGTTAGTTTGTTATTAAGCCCACTTTTATGCTCAGATAGGCTAATCGGGACTAAACCTACAGTTTAACGTGTAGTCCGAACCCGTGTGCATTGTTATCCCACCAGAGGAGGGGGGAGTCGAACATTGGACCTCTTCATTAAAATGCGACAGAGTTATGCCACTGGGGAAAAATTTACAGAAAGAACTTGTACCAAACGTGGCATTTTATCACCACAGAAGATGTGTCCATTTTAAGAGGATGATTGCCTGAGACAAATATTTGAGAATTTCGGAAAACAACGTCCTTGTTCACGGAATTAGCTGCCTTGATCCACTAATGAAATGCTGTGCAATTGAAACTACCACCTCAACTTTCTAAGAGCTATGGACTAATGAAACTCCATTTCTGGAAGAGTAAGTTGTGATTGATTTGTTCTATTTAAAGTCATTTTCCTGCTAATTTTGATAATGACGACGATAAGGTTCAATGGTGATTAGATGAAAGTAACGAAGGGGCGAAAACAAACACATGCTGATACTCAAAATACAAACCCTCATAAATTATTACTTTGACAGTGGTTCCAGGCGCCAGGGGCTCGTTGCCCTGAAAGAATGAAGTTTCCAGGGTATGCTGCACAGGGTAGAGGTTGACATTCTACTGTGTTCGAAATGGTCACACCATACAACCCAAGTCATCTATGAAAAATAGATGAATTATTACTGGCACGGTGATCAACTTCGATTAATTCCTTGTGTCCTAAATCATTTTGTTACCTCAAAAAATATGTTCTTGTAACCCTACGTGTATTCCTTCTCCCGCATTAGTAACATGACAGATCAGAAAACGAATAGCAACTTAGCTAATAATCTCTTCAATTCTGAACAGATTTTTCAATCTTACTTGTTTATTACTTATGAGTGATATTTTGTCAAAATATCCTTTCATTAGCCTAGGAATACTTTCATGGACAATGAACAAAGAATTTGTTTTTTGTGTGTGCTTTAAATCATTCCTAATGAGACGTTCCAAACATTCAGTGGCGCCGATTAGGAGGACCGGGAAGTGAGGGATGCAGTTTCCCCGTCACATTTTGCCACTTTTTGCCTCCGCACTATGGCCTCTTTATGCTAAGCCTTTTCTACCAAGAGAAAGTATATTGTTCTTGCCCCTCAAATGTTGGCACCCAATCGTCGTTACTATACAAACATTCAGATAGATTTCTCAGTTGTACAAACCTTGTAAGCTAAGAAAAGTGACCCCCAAGGAGTAAGAAAACTCTTTCAGTCAAAAACTCATACGATGAAAATACTATGCTCAGGAACATGCATTTAAATTACGAGAAACTTCACGATTGTCTACCATCGCACTCTCTATCATTGTCGCCGAATACATAAAATCAAGTATGTGCCTTGTATTTTCAACACAAGCTTAAATCTAATTCGCATTTATTTCACTGTATTAACATGCATGAAAGAATGTGATTAGAATGTATGGCTAGGGTATGGCTGCGCATGGATAAACAATTCCTTGAAATAATTGTGTCCATCAGAGACAAAGCGAAAGGAAATGGAACAAGATGCGAGAATAGATTAGAAAAGAATAAAGAGGAATACAAGAAAAGGAAAGGGAAAAGAAGTAAGAGGAAAATCGGGAGTGTGAGAGAGAGGGGGATACATACGTCTTACATACACATATATACTAGAGCATTCCCTGACATTCGCTACAAGAATCGGGGGCAAGCGGCCCGGCGTCAGCGCTTGTCTTTTCCGGTGAACGGGTCCGCGACAGTCACACGCTACAATCTGTTTTTTCGCTCTCCCTGCCTTCGCTCTCTTTCCATTTCTGTTGACGTTGCAGACTGACGCCAGGATAATCCTCCCTCGGAAGTTGTGTTGTGTCCTGTCCGTGTGTTGAAGTTTGTGGCTTAATATGGCGCCACAAAAGTTTACATTATAACAAAGGATTTATCTTGTCGAGTTTTACTTCGGAAAGAGGAATTGTGGAGAAGTGCGACGAAGTTTTGCAACGAAATTTCCTGGTGTTCCCGTTCCGCATAGGACCACTATATTACACCTCGTAAAAAGTTTAGAGTAACAGGGTCAGTTCTGAATAAAAGTGGAAAGAAAAATGTGGAAATCTAAAAATAAAGTATACAAAGACAATCCGCACACCATCCGTGAGTTAAAAGAGAGTATTGTACGAGAAATCGGGAGAATTACAGTAGACGAACTTGCACGTGTAAATGCCAATTTCCTTCGTAGATGCCAGGAATGTGTTGCAGCAGAGGGACATCATTTTCAACACCTTCTGTAGTCAAGGTTAGTACACAATATGAAAACTGTAATTTTAATAGCAGACTCTAGCGACTGTTGCGGACCCCGTTCACCGGGAAAGACATGCGCTAATGCAGGGCCGCTTGCCGCCGAGTCTCGTAGCGAATGTCAGGGAATTCTCTGTGTATATATGGTCTTACATTTATACTGCCCACCCTAATTTATCAATAAGGAGCTTCTGCCCACCCGGTCGAAAATTTCTGGCGCCGCCCCTGATAATATGCGCACGGGGAACTTTATCTCACCATACGTTCTACAAAAAACCAATCAATTTTTCAATCAAGAAAAATGTAAGGCATTTCATCTCATGTTTCTCATTTTTTTTTCTTTTGTGGCTGAAGTCCCCCCTACCACAAAGTCCAAAAGAAGAGTTTGCTTAACATTCTTTAAACAATTCTCCAAAACAGTAGCTCTCTTTTTAATATCTGCGTGTATCTTCAATGTATGAAGAAAAGAAAAAATATCATATCTGCCGACATCCGTGGTGGAGTAGTTATCGCAGAGTTCTGCTACGACGCCAGGAATTCCGGATTCGAATCTCAGTTGGTGCATAAACGTTCTTTGTCTGTCTCATTATCAATTTAGCGAGTAGCCAAAATTTGCAGAAAAGCGAAGTAAAATAAACCAAATCAATCAGTCAATCATGTCTCCCTCCGTCCTCCTCCAAGAAAGATTGATTGAATTGTTTTATTTTACTTCGCTTTTTGTGTCACTTTCGGCTAATTTGCGAAGATGTGATGAAACTGATGAATGGACACTCACAACCATCCATGCCAAGGCCGGGATTCGAACCCAGGACTCCTAGCGTCTTAGCGCGAAGTGCTAACCATTCCGTCACGGGGGCCGGCTCCTCGAAAAAAGAATTCAAATACTACACTGATATTTTAATGTCGATATCAAAAAATGGAAATTTCTAGTACAACTGTGAGGGGAAGGGGAATACCTAAGTCTGTGTGGCATATTGGTATATACATTATATTACATATTTTCGATATTTTTTTTCACTCGAGGGGCCACAGAAAAGTGGGCACCGCCACTGCATAGAGTGAAGTGTTCTTTCAATAAAGACGAATCAATTTAGCTATTTCATGGAAGTGATAGTTTAGTAGAACGTGAATTTCAAGTTATATTATGATTTGACATAAATAAAGGCGAGACATGGCTAGATAAATGATGCTTTCCTGAAGCATAGCGAAAATTTGGCCTCAAAAAGCCAAGTTGGCAACAGTGCTTCTCTGTTCGTTATCAAGCAGACAATCCACATTAACAATGTTTATTCCTCCAAGTCCAAAAGTAAGAATGAAATCATTGTATCACCTTATTCGTGTTTAAAATATGGAATTTTTGAGGTTAAAGAAATAAACTGGAGGTATGTACAATATGTAAAAGTGCGATACTCTGAAAGTTGCGAAACTAGTAAACACGTCTGTTTCCCGCCCTTTTCGTCTGAGGAAATTGCATGTGTTAATCCGCGTACGCTTTTTCATTACAACACGTCATGATAAAATATATTGTTCTTGATAGCACTGTTTTAAACATAACATGATGTATTATACTTCAATTTCATCATTTTAAATCCTGAAGAAAATGCTAATTGTACAAGAAATGTACCTAACATTCAGTGAACTAACTTTACGAGCACAGTGTAATCATCGCAGTTGTGTGGTCCCTTTCCCGCCAAATCGTAGGTTGCGAGGCGGACCCAAGAGCTGGTTGATTCTTGTTGCTGTTTTATTAAGTTCGTACAGTAATTCACCATGGGTTTGCTGGATGAAGCGAATAGTGTTATTCAGCGACATCAAGAATTGTGTCATGATCTAAATATGGATAAAGATGCCGCAGATCAAGCTTGGCAAAGCTATGAAAAAATTCGACACAATTACATTCTAGAGGTAAGTGGCTACGAGTAGAAATTCTTTGATGGCTGAAGCTATGGGGTTTGTGTATCGATTGAGTGTTCCACTTACTAAGTGAGATATGATGATGCAAATTAGTGTAGCAGATACGATTGCTAAATAATCGACGATATTTATTCTGGTAGTTTTTAGCAAATACATTTGTTGGAAGGTTAATGATTTAAAATCCCAGTGTTGCATCAACCATGATAGGGTCATGTAATTATTAAAGCACAACTTCTCTTTTTTATCGACGCGCATTCCTGTTGGGTTTAATGTATAAAATATCCTATCGAAATGGAAATTGCCTTGCTGCTTCTTACATATTAAGCGAATCAAAATTTGAGCGAGGGTGTATGTATGTATATGATAAATCAGATATGTAATACAATATATGGTTTCGATAAACGAGTTACGAATGTTACGTATGTATGTTGTAGAAATATATGAAATATATATCTAGACGAACTTGCCTTTAACTTCAATCATATTTCATGTAAATTTTAAGCAAAGCTACACAGCCAGGAACAAACTGGGTCCGAAATTTTGGTCTATTTACAGTTTGTGAGCCCTATTTTTTCCAGAAATAACTGTATTGTAAAGACTAAAATTTACTTTTCATTCAAGATAGGAGAGGTATTCCAGCTTTATGTGTGACATTCACACGTAAAGTGTGAGCTTCTAGACGTGTAATAAGATTAAAATATTCGTAATGCACTGATTTCGTAAAATTACTACATATATATTGGTGTTTACTAACAAATTTTTAAAAAGCTTCAATATGATGACGTATCCTGGGTGCATGAAAACATTAATAAAAGTGTGTTAGGTGTGTGACACTTAAAAACAAAATTCCACTCCATTTGTGTAGGAAGCACTTCGACTACAGATGCTAATAGTTTCTGCTGATGAAGCTTGCAATTTATAAGTATTCACAAACATTTAAACCTTGGTGCATTGATAAAAGATGATAATAACTTTCAGATTGATTGATTTTGTTATGTGGAGTAGAACCACTTTGTGTGGAATTCCCCAGGAGGTGTTTTGTAGGAGTATATTCAGCAGTGTTGTTGGTATGTATAAATTGCTGATCATGATGATAAATAGTAGCTCAATCAAATCCTTTATAGCGTAGTCTGTTTCCAAACGAATTCCATTTCCAAAAATAGTGTGTAAGTACCCCAGTCTTTGACTATGAGCTGGTAGTCGACACTAATGTTAAATATCAAAAACCAAGACAATGCAATCAATCATTTTGGTAAGAGAAAAGTTTGTCATGGTCTTCCTATAATGCTCAGATGCAGTGTTCGCCCACCTCCGGATGATTTCTAGTGGTCTGACTTGTCGAAGTTTGGTGACCATGTTGAGATCTTGTCTTGTAACATCTCTGCTATTAGAAAACTAACTAATGTTGGACTAGCCAAATCTGTTTCTACAAGAGGAAATGATTACTGTACATCCAAGACAACTTTAACCCTCCATCTCTGAGATACATGTGACTAAATTTGTTTGTAGTGCTAATGCAATGTTTTTAAGGTGATTAGGGATCATTATATGTAGAATTAAAATAAGGCGAAAATAAAGGAGTAATTTTGAACTATAGGGGTGACACATATAAATCATTTATTTCACACTTTTTTACATTGCTAACGTACTATTCTGGAATGTGGAACATTTTTTTAGGTGAAATAATGAATTTCTAACGAAAATAATGTCTATTTCTTACATTTACGAGTACTTACTGTTACTTGTTATTTCGATTCTGTAACACACATTATGGCGATAGTGTACTGGTTCATCGCGCGTTGCGAGTGTTTTGTCGATTTATGCAGTGTTGCAACCTTGTTCACCGGAAAATGCCTACTTTCGTGCCAGTATTTGAAATTATGCTAATACCTCGCAAACCATTCACGTTAGCCCCACAAACCATTTTCCGTAAGGTTAGGTTAGGCAAGCATAGTTAAAAAAAATAATTAAAAATAAATGACACGTAATGTTATAGTGAAAACACGGCGAGTTTGAATCACTGACTACGAGGTTTACGTCATCTAACACACGGAACATTGTGCTCTCGAAACAGCATGTCGAACAGAGATTTTCTCAGAAAACAACATGCATTCACATTAAAATGGATGAAAACTACATTCACGAACTTCTACAATGCTACAGAAAATGATTTGCGTAAGTACTTTCTCCTGTAAAAAGTAAGAAATCCGTCACCCCTATAGTAAAGTGTTACCCAGCAGCCTTAAAGAATTTAACTCCAACAAGTGTGTAGATTAGACTTTGTTGAGGGTAATACAATTTTTTCTCTTCTACTACAGAATAAATAAGCTCGTTACAAAAGATTTGTATCCATCGTGGATGCAGCCATGCTTCTGTTCACCATTTTAAAGATTTATATTATGTTCAATATTGCCAGATGTCTTGTGAAAATTTGTGATGTATTATTTGTATTAGGAGTATTGCGGCTGTTCTGTGTTAGTGTATGAAAGCTGTTTTTTTACTTTCCCCTTAGTGTGTGTCCGTGTTGGCAAATATGGCAACCCTAGTAATAGCCAATAATTAATGTTATTATACAACGGTTCTTTTCTGTTTTTCTGTACAAGATTTCAAATCAATATATAGTTACAGACTATTAATACTTGTCAGTAGTGAGGTATAAGCTATGACTGAGCTTTATGTGAAATTAAATTAGATCCATCGTTCAGTCACATTTACCATACTGGGAAAAAACATCCTTCACCCACTCCCCCAATCCATATCATTCTTGGTTTTGAATCCGGGCTTTGACGTGGGTGTTCTTTGTGGATGTCCCTTCATCAATTTCATATCAGTACGGATTCTCATCATTCTGATTAACCAAAATTGGAAGAAAAGCAATACTTGATAACAAGGATCAAATCATGAATTATTGCTCTTACTGAATGGTTTGTTACATATTTTAATTTCCTAATATTGATTTTCTTGGGCATTTAACAATTTTTTTGAACTGAATAATAATACGTATTGTTCTTAAAAACAGTAACCTATTTACATTTTTTTAAAATGCTGTTTTTGGGATTTTTAATTTTTTTTATTCGTAATATAGTAGAGTTGTAAATAATACGAAAGCTCATACAAGGAACTTTAGAAAATGAAATCTCACACAAAGAACTTTAAAGTGAGCCCAACATGGACCTCGTAGCTCAGGTAGGTGCTGAAATATTTTTATTAATCGAAAACTGGATGTTTTTTTTAGTTTTCAAAGATCAATCCCAGCAATATGACATGTTCAAAAATTCAAAAAATGCAGTTTTTGTAGTGTATTGACATTTCATAAATCAAATGATCATGAATCTGAAGGCAGCGTTGAGATCCCTGGTAGATTTGCCATGAAATGAACTCCTTATCCTCCTGTGGACCTTGTGAAAAATTACTTCAGTCTGAACTGAGGCTAATTCAAGATACGTTTCCAGACAGTATATAATGTTTATACATGTGTATACATTTTTTTTATAAGCACACTTGTAAACATATTCTTTGGAAAATTCTGTTTCTATTTATCTTTGTTTTGTTATAGGGTGATCCCCTCCATTGGATTGCGTGTGCTTTGTACGTTGCATGCCGCAATACAACTGTTCCTACAGTAGGTGCAACAGATGCTAAGATAGAAGGTAATCGTGTCAGTTTGACAAGACTTTTGAGGTCCTGCAAGCTTAGGTAATTGTAATACATGTTTAATATCTTGTTGTCTAGCAGTAAATAAGGTGACTGCAGTGAAAAGAAATTGAATATTTAGACATTTACTTTTTTAGAAAGTAGGGCATGGAGATTACCCAAAGAAATTACAACAAAATTGAAGAATTTTGCTCTAAATTATCAGGTATTTATTGATATATCGGATCGGTAAAAAAATTGGTAATTTTACCGATATGCCTATATTGGCCGATACCGATAGAGTATCGAATAATCGGTCCCATCCCTAATTTGTAGCAACATCCACAAGTTGTTATCATGTTTCAGACCATAATGGTTTCATGACAAATTAATGATAGAAATTGTCAAATCAAGAAATCAGATTTGCCTTGATGACTACTGTGTTTTTATTTTGTAGTTTTTATCTTACCTTACCATGGTCTTTATATTTCAGCTTAATACAGTTTTTTAATAAAGTGAAGAAGTGGCTAGATATGGCTAATGTCTCTTCTGAATTACGAACCAAAATTGACTGTTTGGAGAGAAACTTTTCTGTTTCCATGGTTATTTTTAAGAAGTTTCAGCCAATTTTTAAGGACATGTTTCGAGATCCAGCAGATGATCCACCTCGACTGCCCAGATCTAGGAAGACAAGGTATTGTTTCATTAATTCCTCCATGCATATTGATATTTTTGCCTAGGGTATTTTTATGACCATAGAGTGACAAATAATTATGTTTTATGCATAAATGCCAAACATCATGTTTTTATGCAAAAAGAGTAAACTTCCATCCCTGAAACACAGTTATAAACTTTGATTTGAAGCATCTAAATGTGGAGAATATTTGAAAGTATGCCACAGAAGGGATGTGGTGTTTATATGCAATATAAACAAATCCAAATTCATAATAGTAGGATTTTTTTTCTCTCTTTCTGATTATGTTGTATTTACTTCCTACCTGTAGGCTAGAAAGTTACATTGTAAATGTAGGAATTGTAATATTGGTCAGGGTTTAGGTGTAATATTTACAATTTGCACAAGAGGTCAAGGAAGATGTTTGAAGATTGGAGAAACTGACATGCGCCTTTTAAACTCTCACAAAGTATAAATTTGTGAGTGTATATCTTGTAACATAGGCTGCACAAGGAACCAGGCCCAATTTCAGATTGTGTGATTCCAATATCGCCATTATGCACATGCATGGATCTAATTCTTTACATGTCTACAAGCTCATCTTTTGTGCAAAATGATTTTTTTCTGTTTCACTGCTATGTATATACATGAGTAGATTAGGTGCTCTTAGCATTATAACAGGGTGTCTACAACTTAAGAAATCACAGGTAGGTCAAGGATTTTTGCTATTTTTTACAGTATTGTGAATTTACATTGTTATATACCTGTTCTGGGATTTGATAAAATTGAATGTTCGGAAAATCTAAAATTGTATTGAGATTTGTTCACTTTGTTTCTTAAGAATTTTGTGGTCATTCACCATCCAGGATGAAGTCTGAAGCATTAATAATTATAATTAAAGCAAGTGTAAATCTCTTGTTAATTTTGGATTTGTTATTTTGGTAGACATGCTTATACATGCTTAGTGCTACTGTTTGTAAGCTTTGAATAGGTTGGGATTGTTTGCCTCAAAAACCTTGCTGCATATGTACATGCTAATTGACATCTTCAAGTACAGTCACTTGTGAAAACTCCTTTCACAGCATTAATCCCTGCAAAATAATACTGTCCGCTACTTACGAAGTACAAGTTAGTTTCTCCATATTCAAAATGTACAAACATCATATGTTCATTACTCTGAAATTTAGAAACTTTTAAAAGAGTAATTTAGATATTGTGCGGCTTATTGAACTGAATGTAGTGAACATTTTTTGCAAGTACGGCTTATCACTCTGTTCCTTCAGAAATTTGTGAAACCAGATGACTGCATTATGTTTTACAATAGACAAGGGAGTTCCATTTTTGTCATCGAAATTGTAACATTGTGATAATAAAGGAAGCAGACCTTATCACCAAGAATGGAGAAACTTATCCATAATCATTCTATACATTGTTATCTTATTTTTCTTTCTAGGCGAGCCCCATGTACACCTTCTGAAGTATTTGACTTCTGCTGGACACTGTTTGTGTGTGTAAAAGCTGCTTTCCCTGCCATAAGCGATGACCTTGTGAATTCATACCATTTGCTGTTGGCATGTTGTGATCTTATGTTTGGCAATGCACTTCTGGCAGATAGGAGGGATCTTTTAAATTTTAATTTCTCAGGTAAGTTTCTAACTTGGAAATGTATTCACTACACCCTCAAATCTCTACATTTGTTCATATATGCAGCATTGTGAAATGAGGCTAATAGGTAATTGTTCACACAATTAACCAATTATATATTGTCATTGTAATAACTAGAGTGCGGATCAATATGCACTAAAAAAGTGGAAAATATGCATGCATCTATGCACTAAAAACAAGTAAAATATGCACTCAAATATGCAAATTATGCACTAAAAGAAAAATATAGGCAAAAAAAATCCTCGAAATACATTTATTTTTTAAAGTACTACACACACATAGTGACCATTGAAGGTAAAGACGAAGTAACAACAGCTTCCATGTCAAGTAAGGTAGCAAAATCTTGTATTAAATTGAATTTACTATTTCCAGTTGTTAAACACAATATAACGAAAGTCGTTAAGTAGTTTTGAATTTATGTAAATTGCAGTCCACTACAACATATCTCTCTAAATTGGTTATAGTGAAATTTTTCCGTTTATCAGTTAGTATATCCTTGTATGAAGAAACGGTGCGCTCCACACTACAACTTGTCAGTGGACAATATTTCAATGCAGCTATGTTCTCTGGCGTGAGATCTTGTAATAGTTCTGTTGATTCACCTTGTTTCACTGTTTCAGTAAAACAATCTTCGATGATTCTTCCTTCGGAATCTTCACACGATGCAAACTACACTAATTCAACGGAGTACAGACTGTTTACGAGCAAAAATCTCCGTTGCCTTATATAGGCCAAGGAAGAAGGCCGGGGGAGGGGATGCACATGTTCTCTATGTCTTTGCCAGGTATGCGCGACGGAGGGGGGACCGTCTGCCCTGCAGCGCATAAACAGGGGTTTTCGAATACCTGTGCTTGAAAATTTTACTCTCGGAAACACTCCACAGATGAAACATAACCAAGTAAACAAATATATTTTTAAAAAACTATCAAATTAATGATTTTTTCATGTAATATACATTTATATGCGCTTACGCAGTAAATATGCGCGAACATCTTAAATATGCACTTTAAAACCCCCCTACTTCGGTTCGGAATGCTCTGAAACAACTTTAGAACCCGGTTGCATATTAATTAGAGGACCGGAATAAAATATGCAAAATCCGCACTCTAGTAATAACTGTGATTTAAAACTATACAACAGAAATATTTTTGAGGCATGTAAAAAGAATACAGTGGAACCTCGATTTCACGTTTCTCAGGGGACCGGGTTGAAAAAACTTAAAATAGGAAAATTTAAAATACCAGGTGTGCCGGTTAATAATTCTTCATTGATCCGAAAGAAGACAAGTGTATCTGGGGAGAAAGGTAACAAATGCTTTATTCAAAGTATGTGCCATCGCTAGCTATACATTGTGCCCATCTGTCCCATCAAATTGTGGATGCCCTTCCAGAAAAATCGTTCAAATTTTGAGGTGGTCCAGTCAGCAAGCCATTGTTCGACATCTTCATAATTGTTGAAGTGTTGCTGCAAAAGTGAGTGAGACATCGATGAAAACAAGTGGTAGTCCGAAGGTGCTATGTCTGGTGAGTGTGGTGGGGGAGCAAGAATGCAGAAATGGTGTGTGTGATGCCTTTCGCTGTGTGTGATGAGGCATTGTCATGCTGCAAAATCACTTTTCTGTGTCTTGTCGCCAAATGTGGTAAGTGGTAAGTGTAATAAAATTTTCAACTATTTTGCCTTTTCCCACATTTTAAGTTTTCTTGGCTTGCTCCCCTGTTGAGAAACTTAAATAGTTGAGGTTACACTGCAGATAAGACATCTTAAAACTACATGTTATTCTAGTAAAACTATAGAAGAAAAACAGAGAATTATGCAAATAATCATATCATTCTTCTCCACAAAGGTCTTCCAAGAAATTTCTTGCAACAAGACTATAAAATGGCTACGGACCCACCTTGCATTATAGACCAGCTCTGTGAAAAGCATGAGGGAATAAAATTAGAAGCCAAAGGAATCAAGGAATATTGCTGGAAGCCCCACATGAGAGAATTATTTGAGAAAAAGGTAAGTCTTTATTAATGTATTCCTATTGTTCATGATTGAGGGGCTATACGTGGTTTAAGTATTATGTGCGTGGAGTTTGTGTTTCACAATTTGATAGTTTTTTCCAATTAATTTCGAAGGCTGTCTGCCTTCATTCACTAAGGGTATGATGTCTGGAGCAGAGGTGGTGAAGTGCACTTCTTGTTAGTTCCCGGGCAGTGGTAATTGCATTTTCTCCTGTTTGGCTGCACTTATTTTTCCTGGCTTGTGTCATCTGCAGGTGTAGTTCCTGTTCTTTGCATGGGTGGGGGGAGTTTTGAAGGACGTGATGCCAAGTTGGGTGTTCCTGTTCATTGTCTAGTGCTGATTTCTGTTGGATTATGGCATGGGTTTCTTTTAAAGTGTTTTTTTTATGAGAGGGGCAGTTGGGTAAAGTATATGTGTGGAGGAGATGGAGTGGTTTGTGGTGTGGAAGTGCTGTGAAAGAGCTGATCCTGGTTTCTTTGTTGGCATATTTTGTGTGTTCATCGATCCGCTCTTGAACAGTGCAGATGGTTCTGTCGATGTACCTGTCTTGGCATTGGCATGTGGACTTGTAGATACCAGGGGATGCTATTTGAAATTCCAAATTTAGTGTAGGTATTCCTTTAAGTTGAATAAGTAATTTCTACACACTCTTTATTTTCCTGTAGTTTACGGTTATTACAAGCATAAGAAAACAGTTTTTTCTTTGTGACGTTTCAGGAGAACACACGCTCCTTTCATCAGACATTTATTTTCATTTTGACTAAAGATACAGTTATAACAATGGTTAGTAATTTTTAAACAAAAAGAATCTGTTATATAATGGATGTTGTCAATGTTACATTGTTGTAATATAGCAACTTAACTGTGAAAAAAGCAGTCTATTTTTTAAAATTATGAATCCCAAATATCATCAGGTAATTCAAATTCATCATTGTTTTCACAAAGTCTCTTGATGTTTTCTGTTACATTAAATTTTAAAGATGGTGGCTTACTCCATTTGTGAAAAAGAAAACTCCACACTGGATCTATGTTACCATTTTCATTATTTAATTTATTCCAGTGTTCTTCTGCAATGAACGAGGCTTCCCAGACATTCAACTCTGTTTTTCCCGTTAATCTTTTTAAAACCCTTCTCTTTTTAATCAAATGCTTCTCTTCGATGATATGAGTTGACAAACCTGTTCTTGGGTTTAGATTTATAATGTCCAAATCATGTTCGTGCCATCTTATTGCCATTTTCCTTGCTGTTTGTCCCACATAATCTTTTGAACATGAACAACTTATATTATATATTCCTGTGGTTTCCACATCTGGTAGCGAGTTTCTCATTTTGAATTCATTAAATGTACATTCCAAACTTCTTGGTGATTTAAAAACAATTTTGAAATTAAAACTTCTAAAAATTTTTGCAATTTTATGTGAGAATCCCTTGTGGAATGGAATGCACACAAATTTCTTTTCAACAGATTTTTCATCTTTGTCTGTATTTCTCTTTTTCTTTAGTTTTCTTGCAACTTGTTTTTTGATTTGGTTTATTCTGTTAGTGTGAAAGCCATTTTCTTTTGCTATATTAAAGAGCCTTTCTTCTTCATTTTTGATATCCTCATTATTAGAACATAGTCTTTGTGCTCTCAGGAAAAAATTTAAAAATATGTTATCCATTGTTATACGCGAATGTTCTGATTTGGCATGGATGTATTTTTCCCCCGCTAATTTTTTTCTATGGACTGATGTTTGAATTATTGAGTCAGTTGTCTTAATTTGCAGATCAAGGAAAGAAATTACATTGTTATTCATGGGTTCGCAAGTGAATTTTATGCGACGATGTGATTCATTTAACGATTTAAATACGTCCATGATGGTGTTCTCATTTTTAGCAATAATTAGCACATCATCTACATATCTGATGTAGAGTTTGATATCCGCACCTATCGCATTAACAATTGGAGATTCTATGTAATGAAGGAAAATGCTGGAGATGATTCCGGATACTGGGTTTCCCATTGATAGACCATTATTTTGCTGATAGATTTTGCCATCAAATATAAAGTAATTGTAATTTGCACATACAGTAAACCATCGAACCATTTCCCATGATTCTACTGGGTTAACCTTCATCTCAATAAGCCATCTGTGTAATGCATCTGTGGCACCTTCTATTGGGACACTAGGATATAAATTTTCTACATCAAAACTTGCAATACGATACTCACTATTCCAAACAATATTTTTTAGTTTCTGTTTCACTTCATATGCATTTTTAACACTGAATGGTGTTTGTTGTTTAATTATAGCAAGTCTTTCAACTAAATATTTGGATAGTTTGTATGCAGGATGTGTGAAAGTTGCAATGATGGGTCGTATTGGAGTTCCAGGTTTGTGAGTTTTTGGTAGTCCAAAGGCAATCGGCAGGGTTGAATTTTTGACAATGAGTTTTTTCTTCATTTCTCTTGGTATCGTGATACTGCTTTCAATTACTTTCTTTACCTCATTTATTATTTTAGTTATAGGGTTTCGAGAGGTTTCTGTGAAATTGTTTAATTTGAAACATTCTTCCATTTTTTCTTTATAGTCCTTAATTCGGATAAGGACAGGTTTATTTTCCTTGTCCGATTTTATTAAGAAAATGTTTTCTTATGCTTGTAATAACCGTAAACTACAGGAAAATAATTCTATCATGCAAGCAATGCGTACATACAAGAAAAACTATTACACACTCTTTTGTTGGTATTCTGACACATTTGTAAAGCGTGAGCAGATTCCACCTTGAACCAGTACTCACACTGATGCCAGCGAGTACTCTATATTTGCTTCAAAATTGTAGGAGTTGAAAGTTGTATTTGGAATATTAAGATTAATAATATGTTAAGGTGTATGTATTCTATTTCTATTATTGTTTTTTTTAAATTTTAATTTGTTATATCCTCTACATGTTTTATCGTGACAGTTATTCATAGATTTTTGATTAACAAAAGTCTCGGCTAACTGTGAATGACCCTTGTGCAGGGTGAGTCAGAAATATGGCTACATGTTTGAAGTAAATTAGGGATGGGCTGATATGAAATTTTGGCCGATACCGATAAAGTATCGATATAAAATTTACCGATACCATGTTCAGCACTATCTTGGCTAATGACGTAAGCTTGGGAGCGCAAGACTTATATGAGATGAAAAATGAAGTTTCAAGTTTAATATACCATTCACCATTTCCCTTTACACTGTACAGTAATGCACCATATTTATGAACGTGTATTCATATTTCTGAATCATCCTGTATATCATCTTAGTTGCATAAATAAAGTGTTGTGATTTTCTCGATTTTTCCTTCTGCCACTTCAAGAGAATTACCTGTATTACTTTGATGTTAGAGCTATTTCTAGCTCTCTGTCCAACATACATTTTAAATATGTTGCTGGTGGCACAGAACACCATGATCCCAAATCCAAGCCTTTGGGAATATCACAGTTTCATAAAATCTTGTGTTTCACATGTGTTTCCTACATTAAGTGACATGGGTATTTTGTACTAACTGATATTTTATTTTCTTTCTGTGCAGTTTTTAAAAGGTGACGGCATTAATTTTACTGGCCTTTTAGAGTTGGGATGTTTTGAATTTAACTTCAAAAGCATCAAGAAAACCTATGAAGAATATGTTTTAAATGTTGGTGACTTCGATGAAACGATCTTTTTAGGTAAGTGATGAAATGCCAATATACTAGCATAGCACACTGTCAGTTGGATTTTGTCCACCATTACATTTCCAGGGTTTGTATATTTTGTAGGACCCTCAAAAATTCATTACAACACTTTCGCTGTGTCTAGTTATCATAAAGATTATGTAAATAAAATTGAAGATTTCATTTATTTTGCACTAGTACTGTATAAGAAATGGATTTTGTTATTAACCCAAATTACAATATGCTTGTGGCCAGCTCGTTCTGGACGAAAACATCACACATGGCAGCAATTAATCATGTCATGTTTTGAAAACTACAGATTATAATTCAGTTCTGCCTTTTTTGTTCATTGACATACATATGAAGGTATGACATACTGGAATGACAAAATATACACTGCTTACAAAAAGTTTGGAATATTGTCACGTGATAGACATGGCCATGGAATGCAACAATGCATGGTATCTGTGTGGTGAACGTTCTCGTCTTTTTACCAACATTTCCCATGGTGCCTATCACCTATTGCATAATATAATAATATTCCAAACTTTTTGTGAGGAGTGTATATTTATTCTTACTATTTTAAACATATGCATTTTGAATATTTTTTTCCCGCGAAAAATTATGCAACTTATGTGTGGGTATTACGCTTCTAAAAAAGAATGTTCATGTGAAGCAATTAGAGATCCAGCAGGAATCGTTAATTTTCAAAATTACCCAAGGATTATAATTTTCTAACATTTTGCATATTTTCAATTTTTTTTTAAATTTGGTGATGGGGATTATATGTGGACACTCACATATATAACCAATTACAATAGTAATATAATTAAGCCTAGTTTCCATATTAAAAACACTAAATTTGCTGACCAAGGCAGATTTATTAAGAAATAAAAACACTTAACAAGTAACGTTTCAACCCTGTAACTAAACTAAAATGACGAAATACAGATACAGAAAGATTACATACACATAGCAGGGTGACTAACCACACAAACAAATCATCCTGACAGTCCTAGGACAGTTGACCAAGATGAACTCTCAGCTTAACAAAACATACAACAGTGACGTGCACTGAGGAGTAGCTAGTCTAGCAGAGATAGATCAATCAATTGCACATCTCTAATTATTTTCAAATCACAATATTTATTGTCTTGTTAAAGCCACAGAACTTATGCAAAACTTTTCTTTTTGCGTGCTTCTCGTCCCTCGGTGCGATTCGTGGGCAAAGCTGGCCTAGCTCGCTCTTCCTCTGCCTGACCAGTTCCAGGTATAGAAACGGCAACCCGAAGGAAAAGGAAAGATTTCTGCCTCTACGTCCCTTGCTGCAATCATTGAAAGTCCGTGCATTCAGGTCTCCCAGTCTATCTCCTATAGGACAGATAGGGGATTTGTTTCCCTTTGATTTCTTTGTAAATCCTGTAAAGAACTTACGGGGAAATTTTCTGCAGTACTTATGTTCTCTGTATTTAGACCACAACTTTTTCCACGTTGTACAATATGTATGTATAATATGGGATGTAGTTTTATTATTTATGAAATGAGAACGTGTTATGTGCAGACAATAATGTTATGCTTTCTTTCTTTTCCAAATATGGAATTATAATGATTAAATTACAATTATTTATTTGGGCAAGGGATCGCACGTTCATATTGTTGTTAGTTTGGTTTATTTTACTTCGCTTTTCTGCCACATTTGTTTATCGCGAAAATGAGGATAAATTGATGAAGGGACCTCATATGAACAATCCAGGCAGGGATTCGAACCAGTGATGAGCGTGTATTCTTGTTCCTGTGTGTTGTACTCTGTAGTGGATAATGAAATAATTTGGAATGAAAATTGTATCTCAGAACTCGAAAAAGCCAAATGAATATTATTGAAGAAACTACAAAAAAGTGTGTTTTGTTACCTGTTTTGTTTCTGTGCATAAAATGGACTTAAAACCCCAAATCAATCGACCATGTGGGAGTGGTTATCACAGCATGCTAGGACACCAGGTGTTCCAGGTTCAAACTTCGACCTGGGCATGGCTGTTCTTTGTGTTTGTCCCTTAATTAATTTTATCGTATCATCTTAGCAATTAACAAAATGTGACAAGAAAGCAAGGCTAAGTATCAAAAATCAAATCATTGATTGATTGCTTGATTTGGTTTATTTTACTTCGCTTTTCCGCCACTTTTGGCTAATCGCGAAAATGATACGATAAAATTGATGAAGGGACACACAAAAAAGAATACCCATGGCCAAGTCGAGATTCAAAACAGGATCTCTGGCTTATTAGTCAATCAAATCTTTTATTTTCAGTTGGGGCGGGGGGTTACGTGTACTTTTTTTAGTACTCATTTCTCATCCTTTTCCTGTTATTGACATTCTATTTTTTACGAATACTGGGACCTAAAAGAAGGGGGGGGGGGTTATGACCACATTGTGTTCCTCAATAGTTCTGGAGTGGTTTCATTAACGTAACTTCAATAGTTTACTTGCAATAACTTTTTGTAACCCCTTAATTAGTTACGAAACACCCGGTGTACTTGCTTGGGGCTAAACCAGTTCTCACTGATTTCCACAATTCTGATGCTTGAAAGTTGCAAGAGTTGCGAGTTGTTCAAAATATTAATATATGTGGTGACTATTCCACTTACGAGTTTCAATTGACCAGAGTTTTCCTTAAAATATTCAAGAATTATCTCTTATATAATCACAAACCACAGTTTTTCGAAACAATATTGGTGCAAATTAAATGTGTAGTTTGAATTTTGCATAATTTCCAGGATAATTACTCAGAAATTGTTGCATTTTTGCAGATCATATGAAAGGCCAAAATGCCGGAAAAGTATCAGACAATAAAATACAATGGATACATTGTCATTGGCCCTTCCCTACTAATGATGTAACATGTAACCAATTTTTACTCTGAATATTGTAAAAGAATTTAATGTTTGTGTGCTGGGAAGTGAAATTTTAAGTCTTAACGATTTTTAATTATGTACATTTTTATAACGTTTCTTGTGGTGTGTAAATTGTAAGGGGATGTTAATGTTCGTTATTTATTACAGGCGATGATGCTAACACTGAAATTGGTACCCCCACCAAAATTTCAAATCAAAATGGCATTGATGAATTTCAGGAAAAACTTAAAGCCAAGAGAAATTTGCAGCATTTTGATGGGGTAAGCTTGTAAAGTTCATTTGTTTGTAATTTTATTAAAGATATAGAAAATAAAATGGTCTTATATTAACAATTGGACCCTTTAATAAACTTGCATGGTGGGTGTGTGATTTGAATTACAGAAAAAAGCCTCGTCAATTCAAAGTTGAAGGGACCAAAAAAATCAACTTTTAATTAAATGACTTCAAGTTATCCAAACTTTTCAAGATGGCATTTGTTTTTCAGTTGGAAATAAGTTAATAGTGTAAAAGTGGTAATAGCTCACAAAATATGCTTTATCACTCTCAGATTAAAAGTATGTAGACTCTTTTATATCTAGCCCGACCCTGTGGCCGAGTGGTTAGCACATCACGCTGCGATGCCAAGGGTCCCGGGTTCGAATCCCGGTCGGGCTTGGTTGTTTGTCCATTCATCAATTTCATCAATCATCCCCATCTTCGCAAATTAGCAAAGAGACACAAAACGCGAAGTAAAATAAACTAAATCAATCAATCAATCTTTAATCTCTAACTTGTAAACTGACATCTAGAGGTCACTATGTCCTGACCAACAGGTATAAAAGGGGCACGAAGCTACTTGTTGTTCAGTTAGAAGAAGTACGAGTAGAATGTGTAAGTTGAGAGAGCTCAATAGCATATTGGTTATGTACGTGTTACTCACTATCTATAAACAAAAATAAAAATACGTTAGAGTATTGAAATTGGTCTACTTACGTAAGTGAGTATGTATTCATATGTAAACTACGTTTCAGAAGCTTTACTGCTTCCTTATTCAGGTGGTCGTATTTTAGGCTTGGAACATGAAGCCACGTCGGAGAAGTGTCATGCGAGGATACTAGGTGAAAGGTTTGGGTTAAAAACACTTCATAGTGCTCGACATATACACAATTAAAACTACCTTTGTTAAAAACCCTTAAAACTCTCGATAAAACATGTTAAAACCACCACTACGGTGTACTTGAGTGACTGTTGAAAGCCCTAGTTCCCTTTCCTAACTACCGTAGTAGTGGTTTTAACATGTTTTATCGAGAGTTTTCAGGGTTTTTAACAAAGGTAGTTTTAATTGTGTATATGTGGAGCACTATAAAGTGTTTTTAACCCAAACCTTTCACTTAGTATCCTCGCATGACACTTCTCCGACGTGGCTTGATGTTCCGAGCCTAAAATACGACCACCTGAAGAAGGAAGCAGTAAAGCTTCCGAAATGTAATTTACAAAAAATACATACTTCCGTAAGTAGACGAAATTCAATACTCTAACGTATTTTTATTTTGAGAGAGCTCAGTGACTTTGAACATGTCAATCAGAGACATTTCAGCATTTCTCAGTTTACCCAAATCAGCAGTTAGTGATGTGATTGTGAAATGGTTAGGTGAAAGCACAACAACAACATAACCACTAGGCTACGTGCAACGACAGAACTAAACTGGAATGCAGTGAAGAAAGTGGTTCTCAAAAATTGCCAGTCATTTTGTGAAAGCATCGGCCAGGAGTTTCACGGTGCTACCGATTGACTGATTGTCCAGCAACCACCATGACTGTATGTCGAGAATTGAAACAAATGGGGTTCCATGGTCCAACAGCTGCCCACAAGCCAAGCATTGCTGCAGCAAATGTGTTACCTGCAGTGGTGTAAAGAACAATGTCACTTGAATGTGGACGGCTGGAAACATGTGGTTTGGAACAACGAATCACACTCCCACGTTACAGTCTGATGGGAACGGTTCGGGTGTGGCGAATGCCTGGAGAATGATACCTGCCAGAATGCATAGTGTCAACAGTGAAATTTGGAGGAGGTGGTGTTACAATGTGGGAGTGTTCATCATGCAATGGAATGGGCCCTTGTAAACCTGATTACAAATTTAAATGCAGTGGGTACAAAGACATATTTGACCACCTTTCATCCTGTCTACGATAGAACAATTCGGTGATGATGATTGAGCCTGACGTGAATTCCACTGGACACCTTTGGGATGAATCCGAATGCCGGGTGTACTCCAGACCCCAACAACCTACATCATAACCTCCTCTGGCTACAGCTCTTCAGGAACAGGAAAGATTGGCTGCCATTTCTTCCGACACTCGATTGAAAGTCTGCCCCACAGTCTCATTGCAGCAATGGGTGGAACCACTCCGTAATTATGTCAATTACTGAAACTTGTGGCATTAAGGTATGTCGGATGAAGGATTTGAGTGGCTATCTGGATACTTTTGATCATATAGTGTGTGTGCTACAAATTAATACTTTTGAATGTTAATGAAAATTTGCACATGCTATATGTATTAAAGTGCACCGCAATGTTTTTTCCCAACTGAAAATGAGAATGTGCAGCTTACCCAAATACGAAGAGGCTCAATAGATGTTAACACCATTTATCCTGTATAGTTATGCAACCCTTTGTGCATAGGAAGGTGAGAAACCTTCTCATGATGCATGCTGTTGGAAGGAAAATAAAACATGAAAGAGTTTTTGCCATTTTTTTTTTTTTAATGCAATGATGCTAACCAATGTTTTATAGTTTGAAAGTGTGCATTACCATCGGATGAAAATTACAGATACTCAGGTTTAGACTGCAGTTAAAAATTAACCAGTAGACCTACATAAAATGAGTTACATCAAAATTTAGCGTATTCAATTCTGCGTTAATCTATGCTAACCTGTTTTTTTAGTATGCCTAATATTTTTTATTGTATAAACAAAAAAAAGGCTGGTATATTTGAGTTTTGCTTGCTAATGATCGCTCTCATTGAAATTCTATAAATCAAAAACTGGTGGTTCGATCATGATGGAATTTTAGTACGGTACAGACAGGAAGGTTTTAAACACAATTCTTAATTTTCAGTTTTAAAATTTGGGAAAAAGCCCTACTTTCAATTTTGCGAAACAACTTTGTCTTAGTATTGGGTAGTCCTAGAAATACAATACTGGTCTTGTTTTGAATCTCTTCACATCTGTGTTTAAAAATCCATTATCATTGTCGATTCATATTGAGAAACTGATTTTGGTTTTTATTCAGTGTAACTGCTTGCGGTGTTGCCACGGTCCACCTACACCCTAGTATCTATATATTTTTAGTTCCAGGTAGGCCTAATTTTTAATGTAGAAGATTCCAATTGTTTTCCTACTTATAGGCTCATCACCTTGTGCCATCAACTCCATTGACAGGAAGAAAGTATCTGAAAGCCAAAGACAATTCTAAGATAACGCCAATATCCACGGCAACACAGAGCGTCAGTCGTCTGCAGACTTTATTATCTGGGAGACAGGCTACACCAAGTGATGCCTTGTTTGAGATACTAAGGTATTTTTTTTTAATGTTGTCCTCACCACCCCATATATTTTTTTATTAAGATTATGAAACCTGGTATGAATTTATTGTGACACTGGATTCATAGTCTCACCACCATCGATTTCATCTAATCATTATACATTCTCATCTTCCTGCTAGCCTAAACAGGCAGAAAAGTGGTGAACATAAGAAAAATATAAGTTCTGAATACATGATTTTAATATTTTATTTCTTGACAGTTTCAATATAGATCGGCAGAAGGTGTCAATTTTTGTCTGAAGTATTTTAATACATCAGTTTATTTCTTCAGCAGGATATGTATTGGTCTTAACAGCATAGGTTTGTTGCTTTTTAACCTTCAGTGTACGGATGGTCGATCTTGAACCATGCCTGCATTTCCGTTGTGCACGAATGGTCAACATTTTGAGCTGCAGCGCACTGCAACAATTAACATTCTATTTCATGAAAACTACACATGATATTTCTGTTCTCTCTTTTTTCTTTAGTATATGTATAAAAGTATGACGTACTCAAATTTCAAAACAATATATTCATTGTTACTATTATTAACATGCACCATTTGAAAAGGCCCTTTGTTTCCATTTTGTTACTATGATAAAAGATGAAGATAAAAGGCTATAAATGCTCAACCACTCCATCTTTTTGAACTATTTAAATTCTAAATCTAAAAACGGGAAAAGCAACATTTTAAGTAACATCCGACAATTGAGCATCCAGGATGGGGGAAGCTGGGCCAATTTCGGGCATTGTCCCCAAAGCTGGCAACACTGCCACCTTATATGTTATTTTTTTTACTCAAAAAGTGTCAGTCTGATTTCAACGAAACTTTGCATGATTGTAGGAACGTACCGTATTTACTCATGTATAATGTGCACTTTTATCCAAAATTTTTGCCACCAAAAACTGTGGTGCGTATAATGCACGGAACAATTTGCACAGCCAACATGAAGCCCTACACGGTCATTCCATGATTTTATGACACTTGCATTGATTTTTCATGTTTACGGAACCCTACCATGTTATACATCTTTGTAAAGCTTAAATTCTCCATTTTGTGCATATGGGAACAGTATTCAACTCAAAATGGTGACACTAATGTGCAATGCAGTTGAAGTAAGCTCCTCACAAAATGAAGGAACGTTCTGAATTTTATGGTATTTTGCATGAAAGAAGGCAGCCAGAGCATGGTGCTGATCACATCACCTCCAAAATTTGCGGAGATTGAGAATGTGTGGGGCCCTTCTCCCATATCCCCTAAATGTGTCTTCATGATAATGTGAATCTTGCATAGTATGTAATATTTATGGACGTGCTTCAGAGGAGATTTATTCATATTTTTTCTTAGGTCATGTGAAAGAAAACAAGATGTTAGAATTGAAGAAAAAGTCAAGGAAATGGGTTCATTGTTCTGTACCAAGTATACCCAGGCAGATGACCACCAACCGGGTTCTCACATTGATTTTGCAAGGAAAAGATTGCAGCTAGGCCAAAGTTTATACTACAAGCTTCTAGAGAATATTCTTAGTGAAGAAAAGAAAAAGAAGCCTGGATTTGATTTGACGGTAAGTGAAATTAGTTGTTTGATATTGACATGTTTTGGGAGTAAAAGTTTTATAAATAGATAAATATGCCTGGTAAATTCCTTTGTTGTAGCAGTTCCTGTGCATATTATGAGGGTAAGTTAAGAATTATCTGCACTTTCGCCATAACTTTCTTAAGGTGGAGCATACTGTCTTCAGCGCTCGCTTGCTGAAAGGTGGTACTCTTGTGGTTGTGTGGCCGGGGTTTCGTCTTAATTGTTCCATTTTTCATTCTTTTGTTCCAGAGAAAACAGGGCCACATGCAAAATCATCCACAAGAAAACTTTGCTTCCATAAAGTTGTGCAGGATGGGTGCCAAGAGAGCTCACCAAAGCGCAATCATGTAGAGATCTGTCAACACTTACTCAACCGTTACAACAATGAAGGCGAAGCTGCTTTTTGGGGGGGGGGGGGGTGGAGAGAATGGTCACAGGAGATGAGGCCGGGGTCCATTGCTTTGAGTCAGACTGTTCTTCCTTGGTGCACAATACCAATGGTGCAGCCATGTTTACTCTGCAACAAAAGAATGAAAAATGGAGCGATTAAGATCAAATCTCGGTCACACAACCACAAGAGTATACCACGTTTTAGCACTAGGCAGTGCGGCCAACCTGAAGAAAGTTATGTTGAAAATGCTGATAATTTTTTACTTCCCCTTGTATTCCGGCAGAGTTGATTCAAATTTGAACCAATATGACTACTGATACTCCTGCCAACTCCCACCAGAACTCTTTCTTCAGAATTCTGAATATTTATACATTTTCCATTTTTAACTATATTGCAAAATCTGTGGGAGTTTGGTATAAAATATTAATAATTGCACATGAGATAATTGCTGAATCACAAAATTAATTTCTTCCCACAGTGTTGTAAAAAATGAAAAAGTAAATTTTGCATAATGGGCCACATTAGCGTGACGTCACTGAGCATGTGGGTTTATCCCATGCGATAGGATTGGAAAATCCATTGCAATGTGCAGCTTTGCAAGTGGTGGTAGCAGTTGTGAGAAATCCTACTGTATTTACTAATGTACGCGGGGGTATCAAAAAGTTTTGCCTGTTGAGGTATAATTTGTTTAATAATGGAAAGATTGAAACAATTAACATACATATAGTTCCTGAGTGTCCTCTACTCAAAGTTACCCTTCCACACAGTTGTCATCAAGTTTGATGCATTTTCTCCAGCCCTCAAAACCAGTTTGGAAAAATTCCACAGAACACTCCCTGCCCCACTGTTCAGAGCTGTTTTAACCTCCCGTAGGTCATCGAAGTTCGGACTTAGGTAGTTAAGTTCAAAGTGAGAGGAACCAAAAGTGTGGACATGACAAGGAGTGACAGTCCATCAACGTTGTTGACCGACGACAACCACCACAGGGATGATGAGCTCATTCGAGAGGATAGATGCATCGCCATCCAGGAAATTTCTGATGCAGTGCACATGTCCTATGGGTCAGCACATGCAATTATTGAGAGTTTGGGATACCATAAAGTCTGAGCTAAGTCTGTGCTCCGTGGCATGAGATTTGATGACCTACGGGAGGTTAAAACAGCTCTGAGGGGTTGGGCAGGGAGTGTTCTGTGGAATTTTTCCAAACTGGTTTTGAGGGTTGGCACAAATGCATCGAACATGATGGCAACTGTGTGGAAGGGTAACTCTGAATAGAGGACACTACAGACAAACTATATGTATGTTCATTGTTTCAATCTTTCCATTATTAAACAAATTATACCTCAACAGGCAAAAATTTTTGATACCCCCTCGTACATTAGTAAATACAGTAGGCGTATTTCTCAAAACTCACTTTTTTCCAAATTTTTGTCCCCCACAGAATGAAATTACGCATGTTTTTACTATGTCACTGTGTGTAACATGTATATATCAACAGGCATCAGTTGTTATTGGTGATTAAATTGAACCAATGTTTTCTGATACAAATGCATTGACATCAGTATTGACTCAGCCTTAGTTATATATCTTCTGTTTGTGCCACAAGATTTTTCACATATCTAGTTCACTTTATATAAATCTACTTTAAATCACAGATACATTTCCAATTAGTCTGAGAATGAATTGTACTTAAATATAATGGATATACACTCCTCACAAAAAGTTGGAAATATTGTTATATTAGACACGACAAGTTTGGAATATTATTATGTTTGGCAATAGGTGATAGGTACGGTGGCATATGTCGGCGAAAAGAGAACGTTCACCAGACAGATGCCATGTGTTGTTGAATTCCAAGGCCATCTCTTATCACCTATTGTCTAATATAACAATATTCCAAACTTTTTGTGAGGAGTGTAATATAAAGGGCATGGCATAAAAATGGGCTTTTCATAAATGCAACAAAACTAATATTGCGTTCTATTTTTTAAAAAAATACGAACACATCAACTCCTCCTCTCCGTGGTGGTACAGCCAAGAAACCGACACCAAGGGGGTAGCCATGGAAGAATTCATTTCTGAGCACAACCTACAAGTCGAAAATCAGCCAGATAATCCCCCCACCTACAGGGGAAGGGCGGGCGCCTCAAGCAACATTGATCTAACACTCACGAATGCAAGGGCCTTGGGCGATGTCCAAAACTGGAAAGTTATAGATCTCGCCACAACAAGCGACCACAACTTAATACTATTCGACTTAATCTACAGGCAACATCAGCTTGAACAGACAAACCAGGAGAACATATTGAACTGGAGAAAAATCGATCATCAAAAATTCCTAGAAAAGCTCATTATCCCTGAACAATTGGACCAACAAAAATCACTCAACACGCTCGCAGAGGAACTCTCTGCAAACATCAGACAAGCAATTGAAAATTCATCACCCAGAAATAACCAAAGGAAAATGAAGAGGAAGCCATGGCCAAAGAAACTAACCAACCTTAAGAAACAAATGCAAAAAGCCAGGAAACTATATCAAAAATCCATCATCGCACAATACAGAAATGCCAACATCCAGATTTACCGTGCCAAAAAAATACGAAACCGAGCTACTAAATTATAAGACACAACAATGGATTATCTTCATCGAAAAACGTCTGGAAATAAATAAATGGGGCACCCCGTATAAAATCGCTACCGGCAAAATAAAAAAACCGCAAACCATTTCCACCTTAATTAATGGCGAGAACAACACGAATATGACAAACGACTTGGAAGAAACCATCAACTTCTTAATGAAGAATCTCATACCAGACGACAAACCTGAAAACGACAGCGATGAAAATAAGGATACAAGAAAAATCTATCACCAGCCATATCCAGAATCACCAATATTACCTTTCACTACCCAGGAAGTAGAAAACGAAATAAGCAGCATGAAAATGAAGAAGTCCCCGGGACCAGATGGAATTCCTGTGGAAATAATACAAGAAATCACCCCAGTACTTACGCCTTACATTACTCAACTATTTAATGAGTGCCTTGTTCAGAAGATATTCCCAGAAACCTGGAAGGAAGCAAACTTAATAATCATCAAGAAACATCCAAATAAAGATGAAGCCAGGGTCAATTCTTACAGACCAATATGCCTTCTCAACGTTTTGGGAAAACTCTTCGAGAAACTTATCCTAAAAAGACACTAAGAATTTCGCCTGCTCAAACCCATATCAGGGATACAATTTGGGTTCACGAAAGGTAAATGCACTGACGATGCATTACGCCTGCTATCGTCTACAACACAAAACACTCCAAACAAGTACATGGTTGGAATTATGGTGGACATCGCCGGGGCATTTGACAACTTGTGGTGGCCCAGCCTTTTTCAAACACTTAAAAATATGAACTGCCCAGGTACACTCTTCCTACTTCTGAAAAGTTATTTCTCTAACAGAAAAGTTAGCATCAAATATCCGGATCTACAAATGAGTAAGATCACTTCAAAAGGTTGTCCTCAGGGTTCCATTCTGGGACCCGAGCTTTGGAATACTAACTTGGAGCCTGCGCTTATGAAACTACAAGACCATCCAGACATAGACCAGATCATATCTTATGCGGATGACATTATCATGCTCACTTCCGGTAACTCAAGAAGGGAAATCGAAGATAAAGCATCTACTGCAATCAATATGCTATCCAATTGGTGTGATCATGCTAAACTCAAAATAGCTTCGGAAAAGACTCATTATATTATCCTTAAGGGGAAGTTACAAAGAAACCCTCAAATCAAACTCAGAGAAAGAAACTTAAAAAGAGTAAGAGAAGCTAAATACCTTGGTATTACTCTTCAAAAGAAGATGTTTTTTAACAGACACATAGCCCTGGCAACAACCCAGGACGAAAAAACTATAAACAGTCTAGCCACATTGAGTTCAGCAAACTACAACCTTCCACTATCACACATAAAAACATATCTCATTACCATATATAATGCTATTATTTCCTATGGCTCACCCCTGTGGGCCATGGAAACCAGTAAACAGTACATTAAAACCAGATTGAGATCTTCACAACGCAAAGTGATACTTCGCCTCACGGGTGCATTCAGAACAACCTCAACCCTGGCTCTTCTCATGATTGCGGGCCTACAGCCTATTGAAATCGTTATTAAAACTAGAGCATCAAAGTATTACTTTAGAAATGGACAAGAGGACGAAATCTATAAACTAATTGGAATACGCCCTGCCACGGTACCAGAAATTTACAACCACTTGTTTAGCGTCGGGCAACAGGAATGGACACAAGCTACGCAAGGAAGGAGACTTCACAGCTTCCTTCCAAACATAAAAGAACGACTTTCGATGGACCATTTCCATCCCACGAGAGGTCTCATACATTTCCTAACGGGACACGGTCCCTACGGTCAACACCTAAATAAGCACAACCTCAGACAGACTGATAAATGCCTGAAATGTAAAACCGAGACGGACACACCGGAACATAAAGCCTTCTTTTGCCAGACATCAAACAAACAAATCGAAGATTTAAGACAAAAGCTACCAAACTTCAACACGTACCAGTTAATAAGAAATCCCGAGCACTTTACGTCACTAAACGACTTAACAAACCTAGTGTCGAAAGAGGAACATTCCCTCTTCCAATCCGGCATCACTCACCTCCCCATTCAACCCCTACCTCCGGAATGTAATATACCCCCCAGAAGATCACAAAGAATCCACCTTCGACAAACTCAACAACAGGACATCCCTCCTTAGGACTAAGATCACCAAGAGGATAATGAAGCAGAACCTCCCACAGGAACATCAAGAAGGAGACACTAATACACAAGACAGTGATATGCCAAAACGAGAAAAGGTTACGCCTCCCCGGAGAAAGGCAAAGGATAACACTGCAAGGACTCGACCTAGGAACCAACCGAATTTTCGTTTCTTTCTTAAATTGTAATCTTACACCCCCTTCTTTATTCTCGTTACTAAACACACTGCAAACTTCTCTCACTGATTCTTGACAATTCTCTATATTTCCACTACCGAACGTACTAATGTACCCGATACTTCCCAGGAAATCCCTCCCTACTTCTTCCCTTCCTGATGATGTCCCGGGTACCAACCGTCGTACCGATGTTCATCCCAGTCCGACCAACTCTTGCTGGTCTCCCGCAAGTCTCCTTGCATCAGGTACCACTCGTTCTTTCATATCTCTTCCTACTATTAATACGTACATCTCAAAGCCAATAATACTCTCACTATCTCAAACATAACATACTAGAACATAGACCCTGCTTAACATTCATAGAATCGTGTTAATGTCCATTCCTCATCTCATCCATCAACACTAATGCACACGACTCACAATAAAACTTATCCTAAGAAAACATTACCCACCCAATTACACACTTATGTAATTTCGTATCTGTGATCATAAATAATATTAATGTTAAACACTAACACTCAGGAAAACCGAACAAATTTGGTTCTTCACACTGGGGCATTCTTGCCAATGTCACAGTGAATTATTGTAATTAAAAAAAATAATGGAAATCAAGGATGAATCAAAGAAAAGCGGGGGAATCCGTAAAAAATTCACGGAACTGACGCCCTGGGTTAATTTTCAGGTACCAGGGCATAAGCACATACCTCCGAAAGTAGCTTGACTACTTTTATCCGTATACATAAAATAATAATCGTTCTATGTAACCATATCTTGTATACTGTTTAGGAAATAAAATTCTTTGACCTTTTTAAATATAAAAAATTTCCAATTAGTCTGAGAATGAATTGTACTTAAATATAATGGATATACACTCCTCACAAAAAGTTGGAAATATTGTTATATTAGACACGACAAGTTTGGAATATTATTATGTTTGGCAATAGGTGATAGGTACGGTGGCATATGTCGGCGAAAAGAGAACGTTCACCAGACAGATGCCATGTGTTGTTGAATTCCAAGGCCATCTCTTATCACCTATTGTCTAATATAACAATATTCCAAACTTTTTGTGAGGAGTGTAATATAAAGGGCATGGCATAAGAATGGGCTTTTCATAAATGCAACAAAACTAATATTGCGTTCTATTTTTTAAAAAAATACGAACACATCAACTACATCCTTAAGCATTGCCATTTGCGAGATATGTACAGTAACGTTTGAAAATTTTGTCCTACAGGTGAACACCATTTTGTTGTTAACACTCAGACAATCTGCAATGGAAATCGTCCATGGCATGTTGCAACATTTGAAACATGTCAATTTCTGCTTCAATGCACTTCCTGTAGCATCAAAGTTCTTCACCCACATCCTGATTGCATTGGCCGATGGAATAAGATCATGTCAGTGTCAGCATATTTATAAAACTCCCTCACAGCTACAGCATGTTGATCTCCGTTTCAGCGATTCATTTGCCATGTTTGTAAATGGAGTACATTGCTGATGCAAATAACAATTATAAGTGTTACCAACACCATTACAGAAACGCTCCCAACAAAATCAAAAAGACCCATTTTTATGCCACACCCTGTACAAGGCAATGTTAAATTCTGTGACTTGTTTCTCATGTTTTTTTTTCTCTTCTATTTTCAGCATCTGTTGGAACAAGATGTCTTTCTTCAGAGCCTTTTTGCATGCTGCCTTGAAATAGTGATATTTTCCTACAATTCCCAAAGGACATTTCCATGGATTGTTGAAGCATTCAATTTGGAACCTTACCATTTCTACAAGGTGATAGAAATAATTGTCCGTGCAGAAGATGGCCTGTCAAGAGACATGGTGAAACATCTGAATCTCGTAAGTATATTCTGTTTTATTAATACATAAAGAGGATTGAATTTATGTGTGGTAGATGTTTGAAAGTTGGTTATTTTTCATTCTTTCCCATGATAGAAGTTACAGGTTCAGAATGAAGCACATCCATTTGAAATAAAATAATTGGAAGATGTGCACAAAACAAATTAGCATGCTTTTATTTATATCCCTGAGTACCAGTGGATATGAACATTTATATACAGAGGATGGACAAAAATACGGAAACGCCACAACATCAGAATGGATGATATCGACACAATTTTTCCCCTTAAAATCAGACATGGTGTGACATTTTTTTGTTTTGCACCATGAGATAGGATCTTCTCGGACTGGTAGGAGTCGACAGTTGCACTGTAAATAGCATGCAGTGCAGTTGATACTGAATCATGTCTGAGCTGGCTGTGTTTCAAAGAGGGCCTATTGTTGGTGCCCGCATTGCAGGGGCCTCTGTTACCAAAGTAGTCATATTATTTGGCGTATCAAGAGGGACTTGATCCAAGATCATGATAACTATGATAACATAATAGTGTGTCTGGAAAGACATCATCAGATAAACACCTGCGTGGACGAAAATGTACACTGCATGACAGAAACAGACAGACACTGAGAAGGATTGTGACCATGTTTTGCATGAAGAATGGTGCAAGATCCCATTATCCACCATCCAGGACTTGTATTTGTCCATTCCTCTGAGATTGCAGGCCATTTTGGAAGCATTTTTGCACCTTATTAGCTACAGCATTCCTGCTTTTCTTCGCAGGTGTTTCTATATTTTTGTCCATCCCCTGTATGTACACAGTGCGTTCACTTTGGCTCAGGGTGGAGATAGCACGTGACTGCAGATGGTGATACATGGTCCAATTTTCGATTCATAACATCCTGCTTATTTTTATGCACATATCTTCAGCATTATTTCTCTTGTAGTCTTTGGTTGTTACAAGCATAAAAACATTTTTTTTCTTGTTAGGTTTCAGGAGAATACATGCTCCCTTCATCAAGCATTTATAATTAAAGATCTAAGTAAAAATAAATGTCTGATGAAGGGCGTGTATGTTCTGAAATGTCACAACCAAAAAATGTTTTTTTATGCGTGTAACAACCGTAGACTACAAAAGACATAATTCTACATTGCAGGCAATGCATACATACAAGAAAAAATATATATTTAGCATGCAATTTTATTTATATTGCAAAACAAGTACTAACCTGTGTTATAAGAAAATTAAATAAAGCGCTACATGTTCTGTATTTCGGTACTTTATTTCTGACCATACTTTATATATTTTTTATTTTATTTACATGCTTATTTTACATCCTTTATAGTCATTTTAAATTGCCACATTTTATGTAATCATTTTAGTTGATATAAGCTGTCATCCAATGCTTTGTGCAACTTTTTTTATAGATTGAAGAACAAATCCTGGAATCTATGGCATGGAAGGGTGGAAGCCCTTTGTGGGAAAACATCAGGAATTCAGGTTTGCCAATTCCGTCATGTGAGGAGGTTTCACTGCCAAGTCAGCTTATGATCAAGGAGGAGCCTTTGAACAGTGATTCTCAGCCAATGTCACCTCTACATAACCCCTCCATCTGCAGGTTAACTAATATGGACAGACCTAGCATCAAAAGTAAGTACTTTCTTTTCCTCTGAAGTATTGCTGCTGGGTAGAACATGTTCTTTCCCATCAAGAATGTACAGAAACAGAATGAAATACATCGTGAAGTTTCGTGTTTCAGCAGCTTCCCCGAAGGTGTAGTGATAATGTCATCACCTTATAATCAAGAGTTCCCAAGTTTGATACCCGGTGGATGCATATTCGGGGTGGCTACTCGTCGGGAATTATGCATGAATTATTGGCACCGGGAATTATGCATAAATTTTTCTCTGTAGATGTGAAAAAATGAAACTTTTATTAATCCAAATCGTATTCAATTTATATATATTTATAAATGTCCTGAGGCAAGTTTTTCAGCTTTTTGTCTAGCCTTTTGTTTACCAAACCCATTTTGCCAGGTAAGCTCCTTGTCTACCAGGCTAATTTTAAGCAAAATGCAGAGTTTCATTTAGATGACTGTAGATCAGAGGCTAATTGTTCAAGACAGAAGAATGATATATCGTTATATGCGGATTGAACCATACATTCGGACAACATACAATTTGTGTATGTATGGATACGGGGGGAGGGGAGGAACTGGAAAATTTTAAAATTTCTGAAGAAAAATGCCCCTTCCCCCCTCTGCCCCTGGACAACAAAGTACAGGACATTGTCAAAATACACACACATGGAAATGATCGCTGGCATGTCTGGAACAAGAAAATAATTGCACTATTATGATATGAACAATACAACACGACTTGTACCCCCAAAACGATATGTCTGTATGCCACTGAGCCATTCAGCAAAATATGCAGTTACCTTGAAATGACTGTAGGTCCGAAGCTAATTGCACTAGACGGACGAATCAAGTACAGTTATACTCTGAATAAACCATAAAATCGGACTACATACAATTTATGTACATTGAGTGTATGTATGGATGTGGGGGAGGGGAGAAACCGGAAAATTCCAAACTTTCTGAAGAAAAATGCCACTTTCCCCTCTGCCCCTGGACAACAAAGTACATGACATTGTCAAAATACACATGGAAATGATACCAGGCATATTTGGAACAAGAAAATAATTGCATTATTATCATACAAGTAATAGAACACAACTTGTAACCCCCAAAAGACATGTCTGTGCGCCACTGTTCAAAGGAAGCCGCCATTTTCCCAGCATTCCCCCCCCCCCTCTTATGGGGAGAGAGTCTTTACGGTGTAGTATGTGTGTTAACAATAATATAAAAGAAGAAAATCGCAATTCCAGCGAAAAATAGCGACATTATGACGTAAAAACTACAACCTTGTTGAGGTATCTATATATAGATAGCTGGTAAACAAGGGGTATACCTAGAGGTATCTATTTATAGATAGTTGGTAAACAAGGGGTATACCTAGAGGTATCTATTTATAGATAGCTGGTAAACAAAAGGTTAACAATTTTTCAAAGCTTAGTATATCCCGTGTGACTTGTGTTTGGAGATTTGAGCCTGTGTATGTGAAATGGCAGAAGTAAATTCCACACCTTAAATTAAATATTTTAAATATATATTAATTTTTATTTATTCTATTTAAATATATTAAATTTATTCAATGTTTATTCAATTGAATTTAGAATTTTTGGATACGTTGGAATCAGACATAACCTTTACATTGCTAATATATTTGTGTGTGTATGTGGATGGTGAGGGGCGATAATACATAAGGCTGAATTAGATAAAACATCTGCTTCTACACATGAATTTTTGATATGTTCGCCTTGAAAACCGGGAATTATACTTGAATTTTATTATGGTCCTGAAGTAGCCACTCTGATATTGCACAGGTTCAATCCCACTTTAAACAGTAGGTCCAGTCGTGATTAGCCTTTCTGTGCACAGAGTAGACTTGAAACAAGTATTCAATCAATCAATTTAATCGTGTTTCAGTGTTGCACAATTGATTGGGGTATCTGTATCTGATTCATCGGTATCTGTCAGAATCAATGAGTTGTATCGGCTAGTGTTTACCTTCAATTTTTCTTTGTGGATGTCAGAAATGGGGGCCTCCCCGATGGTGTGGTGGTAACGCCATCTTGTAATAATGGACTATCAAGTTTGATACCTGGTGTAGGCACACAGTGGTTCAGATCCCACTTTAAATTCTAGGTCAAGCCCCAATTAGCATTTCAGTGCATAAAGTGGACTTAAAAAAAAATTCAAACTCAGTCAGTGAGAAACTGGCTGAACATGAGCATTGTATCTTAATTTTATTTCATGTTGTGTGCCAATCTGTCCTCTTGACAGGTAAGAAAATATTTTTTGTTGGTCCATGTCATTATGTGATGACAGAATTGAAAATTAGTAAAACTGAAGTGTATCAAACAGAGCTGACACAATACCAAAGCTGCCAACCTCTGTTGTAGAGTGGTTAGCACAGCATGCTACGATGCTTTGCAGTCTGGGTGTTCTTTCTTTGTAAGTGTTCCTTCATCACTCATCCTCATAGTCACGATGAGCAAAAAGTTGCAGAAAAGTGACGCTAAAAAGTATCAAATCAAACCTATACCAATGCTGGCACTTGTTAATTGTTAATATCAGCATTTGAACACTAATTATTTCACGTTTGGAATGTTTATGAATAAGTAGAATATGTACAAGGGATGATCGGGGAAAAAAAAAAGTTACAAAGCCTATTATGGTGTATGTGTTAGACATAGCTGGAAGATCAACACACCTGATGATGGAGGGCACTCAATACTAGTCCTCAATGTAATCATCTTTTTTGTTCAAGCACTTGTCACAACGGTAGATGAGGTTTTCCGTACCGGTTGCACAGAAATCCACGTCAAGTTCTCGTAGCCACCGTGAGGCAGCTCTTTTGACATCATAACATGTCAGATTATGGTGGCCAGCCAACCAAATGGTAGTCCCAGCTCAGCTGATATTGAGCGTAATGTTCTTCTTCTGTCCTCACGAATACACTCATCCACAAGAGCACAGTTCACGTCAGTGGTTGAGGTACTGTGTCCAGGGTTGTCATTAACAATACTGGTCCGTCCTTCTTTGAAGGCATGACACCACTTCGCTACATGTTGCCTTAAAATTGTCCCCTCCCCATACACCTCCACAATCTGTCTATGAATGTCAGCAGGTGTAGTGTTTGTTTTTGGCCCACAGGAACCGCATCACTGCCCTCCCTTCTACTCTTGACCAATTTTCTAGACGAGTCACCATTTTAAATGTCCCTTTCTCGGGTATACATGGTCAGAATCCGAAGTCCTCAAACTCGCAACAAGACAAACATGTTATTAATTTACACATAAATTTTTGTTACGTTACAGTGAATAAAACAAAAGTTATATGCTTTGTAACCTTTTTTTTTTTCGATCATCCCTCATATTTTCTTTGATAATCGCTTTACGAGGGTCACTATTTATATTTTGAGCCTTGGCAACACTGATTGAAGTTAGGCGCGATTTGACGTTTGCACGAAATCGTCTGGCATTATTGACCATAACGTACTTCAAATGTTTTGTCAGTAGCTTCATTTGTGTTGTTTATGTTGCCTTGGAGATTGCGCGACAACAATAAAATGGAATTAACTCGTGAACATTTTCATGCGATGATTTTTTACGATTTTCGACGTGGATTATCAAGACAAGAGTGCATCGATCAACTTACTTCCACATTTGGCGATGAAGCCCCATCCTTTGCCACTGTGAAACGCTGGTATAACGAATTTAATCGTGGCCGCCATTCGCTCACCGACGAGATTCGCGAAGGTCGTCCAAAATCAGTTGTTGTTCAAGAAAAGATTGATGCTGTGCAAAACCTAATACTGCAAGATCGTCATGTGACATACTGTGAGATTGAGGCAACCATAGGCATTAGTTCCACCAGCATATATAAAATATTACATGATCATTTAGCTGTGAGAAAGGTATGTTCTCGTTGGATCCCACACAATTTGACAAAAACTCAAAAAGACGCTCGCGTCAATTGGTGCAAACAAATGCTCAATAAATACAATCGTGGTGCTTCAAAAGACGTATATAAGATTGTAACAGGTGACGAATCATGGATATATGCATATGAGCTGGAACGTAATTAGCAGTCGACTGTATGGGTGTTTCAAGATGAACCCAATCCAACAAAAGTTGTTCGCGCTCGAAGCACATCGAAACAAATGGTCGCCTGTTTTTTCGGGAAAACTGGTCATGTGGCAACTGTGCCTTTAGAGGAACGTAGAATGGTCAACTCTGAATGGTACACAACAATTTGTTTCGCAGAGGTCTTCGGTCAAATATGGAAAACAAGCAAACGCCGTCAGATCATTCTTCATCAAGACAGTGCCAGCTATCACACATCTCGTCTAACAACCAACTTTATGAACAGTCAAAAAATCGAATTGATGGATCATCCACCGTACAGTCCTGATTTGGCACCCAATGACTTCTTCTTGTTCCTGAATGTCAAGAATAAATTACATGGACAACGATTTTCGTTGGTGGAAGATGCCGTTGATGCGTTCTAAAACCATATTGTGGAGGTGTCTCAAGATTGGAAAAACTGCTTTGACAAATGGTTCGAACGAATGCAAAAGTGTATTGACCATAAAGGAGAATACTTCGAAAAACAGTAAAGCAGTTTTCAATGCCAAATTCCTGTTTTTTCATTGTTGGGGTCAAAATATAAATAGTGACCCTCGTAGTATCACATTAAGATTATACCACCAGGTTCAGGTTCATTAATATTGTATCACCACTGGGTTTAAAACCAAGTCCATCAAATTATTGGTTGTAGTATAGTGTATAAAAATGCTCTTGTGTTTTAATTTTCTTTGTGTCATAGATCCTCAATAATGACGCACAATACTTTTTCAGCATATAAAAAATCTTAGGAAAGTATGCAGAATTTACATTATATTTGCAAGAACATTGTGTGGAGTAATTGATTTTGTGGTATAATGATGATCTCTTCTTTGTAGCTGATCAGTGGTGATTCATTCATTTTGAGTTTTTGTACTTTTAACCACTGGCTGATTCTGGGTATTGTGTTAATCTCATAAATCAAAGTTCAGTCCATGGACACATGATGTGTTTGGGAACGATGTCTATTATGGAGAGTGAAAAATTGTTGCCTTGGAGAATAGTTCTCTGTGGTCAAGACTCGACCTCATCCAATTGTCACGTCAAGACTTATTTATTATATGTAAATTGCCAGGGAGGATTATATTGTAAATTTTTATTCTCGATAACAGACACCATCCCCAATATGCCTATTTCGGCCGATACTGATACAGTATCGATTAATTTGTCCCATTCGTACAAGTTTTAAGGATTTGTATCAATAGGAATCGGTAAGAATATCAATTCCGCCCTCACAGGTACTCTTTACTGGTTCCTACCATAAGCTATGGTACGTGAACTTGCTCGGAAGCTATGAAATAAAGTTAATCTAATTTTAATTTCAGATCCTCAGCAATCTCCAGTTTCTTCTGTGGACAGATTCCAGTCTCCTATCCAACCAAGCTTAGCAAAGAAGAGGCTCTTTGCTGATGCTCCAGCTTCTACCACTGCCACGACCGTGACGTGTGCATCTCCACAGGTCACAGCTCTTGTAGCAGCAATAAAACCTGGCCAGTCACTTCTTCAGAGCCCTGGGAAGACGATGGCATTCAATATACAGAGTACGTTATTTTGTATGCAGCATTTGCATGTAGTCACAGGTCATTTTGCAGTTTTACAGCTGCTAAATTTTATACAGGGATGGGCTGATATGAAATTTTGACTGGTAATATACAGACATAAAATTTACCGATACTGATAACCAATATACCAATCAGTGTGGGGGAATAAATATTTTGTTTTTGACAAAAATACGAAATGTAAAATAACACATTGCAATGTAATTTATCATGTTTTGAAAGATGTGAGGTGCATTTTGGTACAGTGTTTTGTCACGAAATGAAGCGAAATGAACTTCATAATGAGAAATAAACACTTTATTTACCGACTTAACACCTGAATTATTCTGTAAGTTATGCAAGTCATGGAAAATTGATTAATTGTGCTGTAAATATTTGAGAAGGAAAAATTCACTCTACACAGGAATAAACTTAAAACTGTGTAAATGTACTATTAGGAGTAAAGTGTTAAATTTGTGTATTAAGTATAGTTTTTTAATGAAAATTAGGTTTTTATTCACCATTTTAACACCTAAATGCCATTTTATATACTGCTTTTGATTCCGAAATATGCCCAGTTTTTGTACCAAAAATCTTTATATTTTATTCACCATAAATATGTAGCTTTACTGATAGAGAACCGATTAATCTGTCTCACCCTTATTTAAATTTTAAAGCCTTTGTGAAATTCAACAATTAACAAAATTCTATTTGCAAGTTCCATCGGTCACTTGGTTGATATTAGGAATCATGCTTCCATTAATCAATGAAATTATCTTTGAAAGAAGTCTAGGTTTACGTATCTGTTTTACTGTCATTGTTATTTTTTACTAACATTTCATCAATTTTCTTCCAGCCATCCAGGGAGAAAATGGTGAGCGTTACATTCCCATATCGCACATTCAGGGTAGCGGAAGCGTCATTATACAAGCCCAGCATACCCAGCCTTTCACTGCCATTACAGGGAAAAACCTGAACAGTGCCACCCAAAACAACAACAATAATAATACAATCATAGACAAGAGAATCAAAAAACCAAAGAGAACTGGATCTCTGGGTCTCTTCTTCAGAAAAGTAAGTCTCTAGTAGATTTTTTGATGCATTTAATCTTGGCTTTCTGTTATTCATGTAGTGTTTTCCATTTTCTGTGCTATTTTGTCCACAAAAAGTCTCTCCAGATTGAAATATTGGTGGTGGAAATGTAGCATTAACGATGTCTTAAATGAGGCCTGAGCCAATACCAATGTATCTGAATCAGCCGACACTTTTCTGACCTTTGGCTCGTTAACAGGGTTGCTAAAATGTCAAGTTTGTACAGCACTGTAATCTTTCAAAGTTTCGCCTGGCAACACTGCACATTGAGAGGATCATGTGACTACAAGCGATCAGGTGTTTCCTAGATGGCATTGATTCAGAAGGCAGTGTGTTCTGTGGTATGCAGAGCTGAAATCATGCATTCTGGTGCATTGAAAGTTAAGAAGCATGTATGACAAAAAGGAAATGTTGCAGATTTACCGTGAAGAGACCAGCAGAGGACAAGCGAAGAGACGGTTGACCGAGTGAGGGAGAGCATTGTGGCCCCTCCCCATCTCGCTCTTGCAGTCAGAAACTTCCTGGATCAAGAATTCGGAGGTAGGTGGCTAGCCCACATCATGGCTTTCAAGGTTGCCAGACCTTACTCCGTGTGACTTGGCTGTGGGGATATGTCAAGATGAAAGTGTACGCAGGAAAGCCAAGAGATCTGGATGACCTCAAAGCAAGGTGATCTGCAGTCATCGTTGGGCATTTCGGATGAGCAGCACCAGAAAGACATTCTGGGTTTCAGGACGAGATTGCAGGAATGCATCAATATGAATGGTACCCAGTTGGAGGTGTGGCGATGAGTAAAACAGTCATGGAGTGTTGCCAAGTAAAACGTTGAAGACTGCTGTGAAGTTCAAACTTTATTTCACTGAAATATGTCTGTTGGTTACAGAATTATAGTAAATTTTAGGGATGGGCCGATACGAAATTTTGGCCGATACCGATAAAGTACCGATACAAAATTTACAGATACCGATAACCGATATTCTACCGATCCGATATAAAATTAGAAATGGTCCTTGAAGAACCTGAAATGTTCATTGATTTCCTTAATAAATGTGTGTTTCGAGGTGACTGCAGTGCAAAAGAAGTTGAATATTTAGACAATTACTTTTTTAAAAAGTAGGGCATCAAGATTATCCATAAAAATTACAACAAAATGGCAGAATTTTGCACTAAATTATAAGATATTTATCGATATATCGGATCGGTAAAATAATCGGTAATTTTACCGATACACCGATATGCCTATATCGGCCAATACCGATAGAGTACCGATTAATCGGTCCCATCCCTAGTAAATTTAAATGTGGGATGGACTTAGGAAAACCCAGTACATCTGTGGTGGTAAAAATTTTAAATTGATTTTTGGGAAGTGTTTGATTTGACTCAATAGTGTTTTGTCTTTTTTAAATATATGATTCAAGGTGATTTGCAGCCGTGGTATATAAATCCATATTCACCTTCTTTTTCCAGTTTTATTCCCTGGCAGCCATACGTATGCAAGAATTGTGTTCGCATTTGAAAGTTACTGATGATGAACTTCGAAGGAAAATCTGGACTTGCTTTGAACATACTATTATCCAGCACACCGATCTCATGCAAGATAGGCATTTGGACCAAATCTTAATGTGTGCTGTGTATGTTATATGTAAGGTATGTATGTTTCTTATATTCTGTGAAGATATAAATGTGTGCATGTCGGAAGTACTGCTAATTTTTTTTTTATCAGTACGTTTACAAAATTACTGATGATATCTGCTGGTAAAGACTTGATATAAAGTACATTATATACAGAACCTGAATAATATGTGAGCCCCCTTTTTAATAAGCTGGCACTAGTGTGTTTTCGGAGTTCTTGTAAAAAGTGGGAAATCACCAAAAATATTGTTGAAAAGTTTGTGCATTTCAAGGGAAAATACTGGAAATATCATCTCAATGCAGCATCAGCAACCCCTCTGTCCTTTTTTGTGGTTTTGTGCACATGTACCTATTGTCTGCTCTTATGTTATGTATTCTCATCTGGTGGTTGAAGTTGTGAACTAAGAGGGCTGGGGCATAAGCCATGGCATTTTTTTTTTTTTTTTTTTTTGTGAATGCAGGAGTGGAAAAAAAATATACAAATGGAAGAAGCAGGTCATGTGTCTCATTGGTTGTCAGGGAAGTGCCAAAAATCCATTTAAAAAAAGTTGTTCTACAACATGCTGGTCTCAATGATGTGGGAATGCCATTGCCACAAAACATTTGATTGTATATGATGCCTCTCACATGTGAAAAACTGTCTCCCACATCGTTGGCAGCATGCTGTGGATGCTCCCAAGGACTACTTTCAGAGTTCCTAGGTGCCTCTTTCGTTTTTGTACTGACAATGTACCCTTGTGACTAATACACGCATGTAGAACAAAACTTTTTAAATGTTTTTTTTTTTTTCTGGCCACTTCCATATTAATCCCTGGTATACATGACCTACCTTGTTCATGCATTGTTCAATTCCATAAAATGTCTTCTTCCATTTGTATATTTTGAATTTTTGTTCTGGTCCTGCATTCTCACAAAAAAATAGTTTCCATGACTTATGCCTAGGGGCATGCATATTTCGTTTTTGACGAAAAAACGAAATTTGAAAAAACACATTGTAGTGTTAATTTTTCATGTTTTTGAAAGGTGTGAGATGCATTTTGTGACCATGTTTTGTCACGAAATAATGCGAAATGAACTTCAAAAAGCGAAATTAACTCTTAAACACGAAATTTACCATTTATATACCGACGCGACACTTTCTGAAGTCTGAAGTATCCTGTGAGTTATGCAATTCCCGGAAAATTGATTAATTCTGCTGTTAATATTGGAGAAGCAAAAATGGACTCCTTTACGCAGAAATAAACTTAATGTGCTATTAGAAGTGAAATGTTAATTTTGTGGAATAAGTGTAGTTTTTAAATCAAATTTAGGATTATATTCACAATTTTAAAACCAAAATGTCTTTTTATATACCACTTTTCATCCAATTTTTCACCGCTATAACACCGATATTTCATTTTATTTACCGCTTTTGAACCCGAAATTGACTCAGTTTTTGTACCGAAATTTTGCTTTTTTATTTACCAAAAATATGTGCCTCTACTTATGCCCCAGCACTCGTACATTTAAACAAGAAAAGGACTTCATTTAAACTAAGTTTGCTTCTTTCAGCTATATTCTACAATGCCCGTGTCTCAATACTTAGCTATCAAAGTATTAATTTTGGTGGTTTCTGCCACTATCCACTCAGGAATGTGTTACTACTTGGCAAGCTTCCTCTGTCTGTTGTTTTACTATGAGCCTCGAGGTACACTGTCATCACCAGTTCATTTGTTGTGTTACCTGCTACTCGTTGAAGAAAGATCCAGGCATGGTGTGGCTTTATGCTGTCAGTGTTTAGTTCATGTGGTAACTGCATAATGGCATGCATTTCTTTGATTTTTGAATGTGTCAGGATGTGAGCTACATGCCTGGATTAGTAAGTACTTTATCTCAGGATATTAATTTGCTTCCATATTTTCCATCCTCTGAAATATGAGTTTGTATCAACATTAGAATGAAGAATAGTTGCAATTTTAGGGGTTGGTATGGAAGTGTGGTGAGATGTAAGTAGTACTAAAAGTACAGATATGTGACTACAAAGGCTTTACTAGTTTCCAATTCTTGTGAAGCATGTGGAAATTTTTTAAGACAATGTAGAGATTTTGTATTTCTTCCCCTAAAAGTCAGGATGTGATACTAAATTAGAGATGGGTTTTATACATGTGAAAATTAGATTTATTTTTTCAGCTGTGTTGAATACTGAAATCTGCTTCTTTTGCAGGTAACACAGCATGAAAGGACATTCACAGACATCATGAAATGCTACAGGTACCAACCCCAAGCTAGATCGCATGTTTATCGAAGTGTTCTTCTGTGTACAAAGAAGAGAAGAGGTTCAGGATCTTCAAGCAACGGTGCTTCTAGTACAAGTAGTCCAGCTCCTAGTGACAGGGAGGATGCTGAAAATAAAGGTAATGTGTAGAGGCATGGATATTTAGTTTTTCTCAAAGGTGTGAGGTGCTTTTTCCTACCCTATTTTGTCACGAAATGATGCAAAATGAACTGCAAAATAGTCTTAAACGTGAAATTTAGAGTTTATTTGCCGATGTGACGCTTTCTGAAGTTTGAAATATCCTGCAAGTTATCCTGCTCCCTTCATACAGAAATAAAGTTAATACTCTGGTAACTACATCAATATGCATTAGAAGGAATATGTTTATTTTGTGTAATAAGTGCAGTTTTAAATCAAATTTAGGATTATATTCACAATTTTAAAACCAAAATGTCACATTGTAACTAAAGATATCTGTTTGGCGGTTACACGGAGATAGGTAATTCACCCTTGATAAGTTGACTTTTCATTTTTTCATGCAGATTTTCTTTGCAATTGCTTGTGGTTTTTGTAGAGAAAGATGGAGTCATCATCATGTCGTTTCTGGCCAATTCCGGAGGGTGGGGTGAGGACAGGGCATTGATTTCTATTGAATTCATGACTATGTTTGAAGGAATAGCAGGTTTCCCATAGCCAGACCTTCCTCTTGATAGAAGTATTGGCCTTCGAACTGTAGGGTTTCTAGGCAAACTTTCAGGAGGGATATGGTTAGTTCAGTCTCATTCGGGCTTTTCGTGTTGTTTAATAGCCACTTCCTGGTTTCACTTATGTCAAGGCTTCTTGGTATGGATGGGTACAATTCCTGGACGTTTATGCTGGCCATTCTTATTTTGTCAGCCTCCACGTATCCGGTGACCATTTCTTTTACTTCTTTCTCATATTTAAGGCATGTGCAACTTACGATAATATAATAAAAGTACTTAAAAATACTTATGATTTGTGAGTATAAGTTTTACAAAAAACAACATGTCAAGATGCAACTGGTCCCTTCATCAGGTACACTTCTTGGCGAGTGGTATCACTTCGTGGCCATGTCAATTAGAATAAAAGACGTGTCCATAAAGTGATACCACTCGCCAAGAAGTGAACCTGATGAAGGGACCAGTTGTGTCTTGAAATGTTGTTTTTTGTAAAACTTATACTTACAAATCGTAAGTAGTTCATTTTATAGTATTTTTAAGTACTTTTATTATGCTTTTACTTCTTGGCTGTTTCGGACACAATATTTCAGATGGTGGTTGTGTTCACTTATCTTTTGTTGTAGCCACTTAGCAAGGTGGTTTCCTGGGTGTTTGAAGCCGCCGACTTTTACACAGAGGGCGGTTCCAGGTTTGCATTTTTTGGATGCCATAGACTGCAGGGATATCCGGTTCGTGAACTTTTACCTTTTTCTTCTCTTCTTTGAATAGGGGGGGATGAGTCCAGAGCTGCTTGGATTTCTTGGCATATTTTGCTCAGGGGGCAGGAGTCAAGTGGACTTGTAACCTTCCAAGTTGACAGTCCTTTATTTTTGCTGAAAAAGCTTCCTTAGTGATTATTACATATTGGTTTGCTTTGTCCGCATGCATGCATCAGAGGTTGTTTGAGGAGAGCCAATTTTTTTTTTAATTTCTGAAGTACATTCATGATAAAGCCACCAGGCAGGTGGTGAAATTGATCACGAAGAAAATCTGCACGCAAAAGTGAAAAGTGAACTTATCAGAGTGAATTACCAAAATGTCATTTTATATACTGCTTATGATTTTTCACCGCTATAACACAGACATTTTATTTTATATACCACTTTTGAACCTGAAATTGACTGATTTTGTACCAAAATTTTGCTTTTTTTTTATTACCGAAAATATATGCCTGTAGACTGTCTTATCAGTAGGGTGGAGATTTTTTGCATGTTTTCCATTTATAAATAAAGTACAAAAAAATCAAATCAGTTAGCGTGCAACTGACAGAAAATACAGTGTAACCTTGATCTTAACATGTTGCTGTATTGTGACCATAAAAATTGAATGTCTAATGTAGGAAAATGTAAAAATTCTACAGTGCCTTTTTAAGTGCCTATTTGCTAAGTTTTAGGGCCTATAAATCTGCACCTTAGTCATCAATACAAGGTCTTTGAAAGCCAAAGTATTGCAGCTTCCATGGGATTTTCAACACTGCAAACAAGTTCTTCCTCAAGTCATGAAATGGGGAGAGGGATGGGGGCTTAGCATTTTTTTGTGCACATCATACACACAACTTTACAATATACTTTGATGCCATTTTCAGATGTTCATCTTTATAACTCTTTTTGATGAGGCACATTGATTGTTAAAATTACTAATACAAAATTTAGTAGAAATATAAAAATAAAGCTTCTGAACAAATTATGAAAATTTATAAAGGAGTTTACAAATAACTAGAAATGAGCCAGTTGTTGAAGCATTGCATGATATAGTGTGTGTACTTTCATAAGTGAATGGAAATGTTCATCGAAATATGCTGTTAATAGTAATTTCCTCTTGCAGAAGAACCAAATGAAAGAATCCGTTCGTGCAGCACGTTGTCTGTCACTCACCCACCGTCTGCTCCTCCAACTCCTACACATTTGGCTGGAACTTCAACTAGTTTTGAAAATGAAGATAGGGGTGATCTCATAAAATTCTACAATGAAGTATATGTACAAAAGATTCAAGATTTTGTTCTGAAGTTTTCGGGTAAAATCAATCAGGTAAGTTCATGTGAATGGTGGTGTTAAACAGGACCTTGTTATTTAAGGGGCATATTGTGACGTGCGTATTACTCACAGCTAAATAACTAAGAACTTTTAAAAGATCTAAGGTCAATTACTTACGTGTGTGAGTATGATTTGTCGATCAAAACAACGTGCATATTCTTAGAAGAAACACGTTAAGAAAGTGTTAGTTCAGGATACAGGTTAAAGGTTATGGTAAAAAAACACTAACTGAAGAACCTGCATTGTAGCCATAAAAACAGTCATTCTGTCCACACACAAATCTAAAACCGCGCATATCACAATCTAAAACCTCATAAAAGAAAAGTTTGAAGCAGCTATTAGAAGCCACCTGGTCAGTGCTTGGGAGAAGCGAATGTGATATGCAAAATAAGTTATTGTTTTTAATTACAATTCAAAAACATTGTATTTTAAAGCAGTAGTGCACAGTTTTCTTACAGTTTGATATAGTTCATCATTTATATAAATTAACTAATAAAATATTAAGCCTATCATATAAGTATTAACATACTTTTAATGTTTGTGGGGTAAAATTTTGCTCCGTATAGTTATAAAAGATCCTAATGAATATGCAGGTACAAGTACACTGACCTTCCTTAGTACAGTTTGTTTCTCTATACAGCATATTTGCAGAAGGTAAAATTCAACCTACAAGTGTATCAATATACGCTGTATAAAACACACATTATTATACTAACTTCGTTGTCCATACGACCGTGCTGCAAACACAAATTAATTATGTTAACAAGCTGAACCATTATGTATAAGTAGGGAGACAAATTTATAGTAAATAAAAACTGAGGAGAGCGGTAAATAAAATGTAAGACCAGCGGTATGTACCAGCAGTGAAAAAAAAAATTGGCACACACTTTTTCATCATGAGAGGAAACAACATACAAAAATTGATAAACTACTTCATTTTTATATACTGTACAAATACACAAGTACTTAGATTTCAACTTTAAAAGTACTTAGATTTCAACTTTAAAAGTACTTAGATTTCAACTTTAATTGCCAGTAGTGGCAATTGGGTGGGGCAAGGATAGTTTACTTTTCTTGCTAGACAAGGCTAAGTATTTAGAGGCCATAGTGCAGGGGCAAAGAAAGTGAGGACCCCGCACCCTCCCCACCGCCGAAATGCCACCAATGGTAATTGCACTAAAATAAAAAGAAGAAATTGGGAAATCCCAATTTGCGTGTCTTCCTGATGTGATAGAAGATAAAACGTTCTTCAGCTGCAAGTGGTAGGAAACTTTAGGCAAACGTTTCGTTACAAATCGACAGTTTGCGCGCACAACCTCGATTGCCGGTTTTCTCATGTTTTCTACTTAATTTGATGATATTTCATGGTTATTTCACGAAAAAGCGTTCATGAAAATTCAATGTCCCTATGTATAAGGATAAACAAATATATTGGGTTGATGCATTAGTTCGTAGCATTTGTGTTTGGTATGGCAACACTGCGGTGTTAGGAGATTGTCTAATGTTCATCAATTGTAGTGGCATTGTTGTGCTTGTAAATATGCTTTGAATTTTACAGATTTGAAGAAAGACTGTGTTATTTATGGGCTAAAGAACAATAAGTGTCCAGTGGGGGGATGGGGGGATTTCCAACATATTCTTCTGTCTGAGTTTAACATAGGGGCAAAGGCAGGGGAGGCAGCTCGAAACATTTGTTTCTGGAAACTGGAAAAATACATTTAGCATTTATGTTGGAATGCTGGGTTGAAATGATTGACATTCTTACGATACAATATTTCTTTATTTGTACATTGCATTTTTTTTTTCAATCCAATTTTAGAATGATGCTCTTACTTTATCACCACTGCCACCTTCAAAGATGCAGCCTATGTCACCATGTCGTCGAGTGTCTGACAAGCATTCTGTGTATATACGTTCACTGACGCCACGCTGTATTCCAGCATCGCCAACGCAACCTTTCAGCTATTCGTTCCACAGAAGTCCAGCCAAGGTATTGTCACTTTCCAGTTTCTGTGTTCGTGATTATTGTTTTGCGAGCATGTATGAATGTATACAAACTTTAGGCTAAAAGATTAAAAATCGGCAACTTACGCACATTACCAGTATGTTATGTATGAATGTAGAATTGCTCTTTCAGTTAAGTTTTTGAACTGATCAAAAATAGTTATACAGGTGTCTAACATTCTGGAAATCCTGGAAAAGTCAGTGAATTTAATTCTGGAAAAAGTCTTGGAACTGTCAGAGGAATTTACTGTGTTTCTGGAAAAATCAACATTTTTGTAGTAGTACACTAAAAGAATGTTTTTGAAAAAAAGGAAAAAAGATTACGTTTCTTGTGGACAAACTATACTTAAATTGTATAAATATGGAGAAACTAGTAATCACTTTATCTGCAAAACTGTTTTTTCTTCTTCGTTCTATTAATTTCAGTGGCCACTGCCACCATCCTCACTGGAACTCGCGTGCATGCCAAGCAACAGTACAGCGAGTTCCAACGAGCATGGTGGCAGTGGCCACTGAAATTAATAGAACAAAGAAGAAAAACAGTTTCGCGGATAAAGTGATTACTAGTTTCTCCATATTTATAAAATTATATATACTACCGCATCTCTTTTCCCAATTATGAATTAAATTTTTTGTGTAGTGCATATTACAATTTGATAGTTACAATGGAAATCGTGTATTAAATACTCCAGGAAAAGGTCATGTTTTGAACTGTTTTCATTTAGAAATCGACTACACTAAGTGGCTGTTGGTATTTACAGCTTTTTTGTAATTTTTGTGTTATGTTTGGTAGATATTACAATTAATGCAGATTTTGTTACTAAATTTCACTGATTTATTCTACAATTGCAATGCTTTTTTATGTAAGAAAGAATTTGTTGTTAACTGTTAGTCAGTCCTGCTATTCTCACTTATATGTGAAGTGAATATTCTAAATATTTAATTAATTAAGATTGTAACTGTGATGTTCGTCAAACTATAGTGGCCTTCTTACACCCATGTTAAAATACTAAAATTGCCCTAATGACTTGGTGTGGAAAATTTTGGTTCTTGGTCTGGAAAAGTCAGATTTTTTTTTTTTTTTTTTTAATTATAGACATCCTCAGTTATGGTTTTAAAATGGAAGTTAACAAATTTAGCAAATTTCATACATATATTTCAATACAAAAAATTAATTTCCATAGAAACCCATTGCCGTCCTATTATGAAATTTTGGACACAAATAGTCAATTGATGTCTTCACAACAAAAACATATTTTTTTTAAAGAAAGGTGTTTTTGAGATTATTATTTTTTAAAAGTTTTTTTTTTTTTTTTAATTTTTGAACAATTACAAATGGCACAGTCATGTTGCATTTCAAATTAAAGCGCATTGAAAGAAGAAGCGAATGACACTAATTTGAGCTCTAGGTCAAATAGTTTTTGATCTAAAGATTTCAAAATGTCAAATTTTTTGTTTTGCGTTTTGGAAAGTCAATAACTCAAGAAACTAAGAGCACAAATAAACTGAAATTTGGCAGTTTTAGTCCTCTAAATACAATGAATAAACACAAAATCTTTAAAATCTGAATCCTAAAGGTTCAAAAATATACTTGAACCTGAGTTATACATATGTCAAGTGAAGAGAAAATAATATGCATAACTAAAAATTACTTACAAATCAGATTTAGATACCATGTCATATCATTATTAAAATACTGTAATTTTTCAGGATCAAGATACAGTATAATACAGGTTATTTCTGTTATAAACTTGTAACATAATGAATCTAAAAGTTTCATTCTTGAATACATTACACTTTATTAGTTTTATGTGGATTAGCATCCACTTCCCGTATAAATTTTATTTTCAGGTCAAGCATGTAACTTTTCCTCCAGCAGCAACTGAAAAATGTTCACTAGAGGAACTGGTTTAGTTTTTATAATGGAACACTGCAAACGTCAGCTATCGGCATCTTTTTAACGTGTGTATTTTTTTTTATATCGCGATTATGTACAAAAAAATGCGTCTCGTGTTCTGAACAACTGCGGCAAATCATTCTCCTCTGATTTCATGCTGCTTCTCCTTTCTTTTTCTGTGAACCTGCCGTGCCGCACTCTTCTTTCCCTCAACTCGAGACCGATGGCCACCATCCATCCCCACCTATCCTGTTTCGTATTTGAAACTCCTTGTAACAACCAGAAATTTATACTTCTATGAAATTGTTTTAGCTTGGTTACATACAAATCAACTGTATTTTATGAAAATTAGTACATATAACACCGAATTACGTATTAGGTTTAATTAACACATTCTTTAAATTATATTTTGCCGGGACCTGCAGTAATTTACATATAAAGCAGAATTACGCAGGACTGAGTTACGTATAAAGCAGTCTTAACTGATTTTTTTTATTTGTTGGTTTGACATGGAATGACCCATTTGTGTTGCATGTATCAATGTAAGTCAAACATAACCACATTGCCTGTATTGTTGTAAGCTACTGCTTTTGTCATAGGCCATTACAGTGAAGAAATTAAGATGGAAAATTTTGGAAATAAGTTTTGAATTTCCATGTATCATCTCTAATAGTTGAGTTCCAGTACATTTTGATTTTGCTTTTGACTAAGGTTGTTACTGTTGTAATTTCAGGACTTGGATACGATCAACAACATGATTCAACTCGACTCTAGGAAGGTTGGTAAGCGGTTGCTAGCAGATGATAATTCAGATGCCGACGCCCCTCAGGCAAAGCAACCGGCACTAGTCACTAGAAAATTGCACGATCTGATAGGTGACAGGCTTGGCAAGACCCAAGATTAGATTAGTCAATCATGGCATTCATTACTAATTGTTTTTCTAAATGTTTATATATTATACTGGAAGAAATATATATATACAGAGAATGTTTTATGGAGTGTTTGTGAAGCAAAATGAAGAAATCTGTGTCTCTGTACACATTATTTTCTTGCCCAGTGACTTAACAAATTTTTGAAGCTTTAACTGAAGATTGGGAAATAATCAGGAAGACCTTCAGAAGTGATTTTTTTTCATCTGGATTTTTGAAAAGTACTATACATAATAAGGTAGAAACAAAATCACTACAGGAGTCCGTACACAAGGATCATTGAATAAAACTTCCGTAGCTAATATAAATCTTAGAGCGTTTCAAGAAAGAAAAAATGATCTCATCAAATGTATTATTATTGATATTTTTATGCTCAAATATCAGAGCAAAGGGAATCACAAAACGTGTGAGACTGTTTACACTTTTTCCTACAACTCAATGTGTCTTACTGCCAAAGATTGGTAGGTGTATCTCCTATTACAGACTTTTACGTTCCTTTGATGGGGATAACACTGTAGTCAATATTATAAAAAAATATTGGAATCTAGTAGCATAAATTTGTGTTAGTACTGTGTACTCCTTTTCTGCAAGGAAGAATGCATAGTTGTGGAATGCCTTTTGTGTCTGATTTAGCATCAATAATGTCAAGTTATTTCACAATTATTATATATATATATTTTTTTTTTTTGCATCTTGTGTACCTTTTACAAGATTAGTATTGTGTGAAGTAATTTTTTCTTACTTTTTTTTAAAATTTGGATTGGCAGTTTTTTTTTGTATGTATATTTGTAATATAGGGTACTGTTTGATATTTTATCCTTGAAGTTGATAGGCATTAAGTTTCTAGCAATTTAATTCTCGTATTCCTATTAGGAAACTTTTTCTCCCACATTCTGTATTGGTCATACAGTGTGAGAGCAATATTTTTTACATTCTGCAATTAAATACTATCTACGAGTAGATAGTTTGGATCAGCAGGTTGATATTTTGAAGGGATGGGATACCACAGTTTGTGCGAAATTATTTTTAAGTGGTGAATTAAATCTTATGTATGTATGTCTGTATTTAGTTGTACATATTTGATGAATAAGAAAAGATAGTCTGTAAATTCAATTTTTAACGTATTACAAACAACTCATTTTTCTTTCAGCATAGCTAAAAACAATGTTCATGCGTGATGTTACACATTTCAAATTCTTTGACAATGACTGAAGGGTTCGTGCTTAAAGGCCGTTATCATTCTTAAATTATTCACATGTGAAATATTGTATGAATTTTATCACAATATTCTATTCTGTGCATTTTTGTTCAAACATCTCATTGGAGAATGTTCTTTCCCAAAAACAGAACAAGCAATAACTGAGAATGGTAATGTTAATGAGCAGCTATGTAATATTATGTTTAGGAAAAGTACTCTGTCAATATCAGCCAATATAAGTTTATCGGTTTATTGGGAATTTATATATATATATATATATATATATATACATACCCTGAAATTGAGTGTACAATTCTTATCATTTTGTTATTATTTTCATGTATATAAAAGTATTGTTGATGTACTTTGATTTTTGTGGAGTAAATTTCTAAATACATTTTTTTTTCTAAATCATAACCACAACAGCCAACTTCTTCATATGTAAATTAAGGAGGTAAAATAACAATTCAGCCATGTTTGCTCTGTTTTATGAATGCATTTTGGTTCATCCCTAATTATTTTAGTGAAATATGGGCTGTTTAATTGCACATTTTATCTCGTTAATTATAGGATTTTAATAGTTCACTTACAATAACACAGAAATAGGTAGAATAAAAGATATGAAACGATAAAATTACCATTCCAGTGTCTGAATATGTTTAAAAATAACCAGCCATGTAGAGGTTCACTCTGCTACATTTTCTGTGTATATATATAGTGTGGTATTTTTTAAACATTAACTTTAAATCACTTGATGAAAAGTGGTGTTTGATGAAATACGGCCTTTGATCGTGCACAAATGCATATGCATATTATTCATTTCCATTGAACATTGCTTGCTTGGAGAAAACTTAAAACTCTTATAAACTTTGCTACCAGTTTTACGTCTGGTGATAAGTAAGTGATAAGTTTTTTGCATGGATTGAAATACAAGGGTAGATTGCATTGCAGCACTTTTAAATTGGCAGCAGTGAAGTAAAAAGCATCATACACAGGAAATACAGTGTGTCGAGATGATAGGTATCCAAAAAGTAAATGTTATAAAACTGATTTATTGCATAATTGGTCAAAATCTCTCTTTCAGATTTTTCTGTCAGTCTTTTCAGGTGCTTGAATGTGAAGGTTTGGTGCTACAGAAGTAATCCAGACGATATTGACATATCTTTCTAGGTAGTAGCACATTTGGTGCTATGTGGGAGTGGTTGGGCTCTGCAACTATCCTGTTGTTGTCTCAAACGAACACATTCTCCCTGGAAGCACTTGCTATGCCACGTAACTACAATCTCTTATAGCAAATCAAAGTGTTTGCACTAGGATTAATATTTCCATTTGATTCTGCAGGTTTTAAAACTGTAGCTCATAGTGTGCAATTTTTATGCAAAATATCTATCTTGCAGAGTAGAGATTGTCATTTTGCAGCATGGACATTTATAAGGAGAATTTTGAAGAGTTTGCGATGATATGATGATGTGGTAAAGCATAGGAATTTATAATGAGTACTTAAGAGAGATAACTTTTTGTTTATGAAGTACATATCATCTGAACACACAGTATAATAGTAGTAGGCATTTTCAAGAGTTGCTACATGTTTACTCAAATCATCTCTCCCATCGCAAAATGATCAAGTAACAGTCTTTTGTTACTCCTGTTTTAATTTTGTACCAGTTACTATTATTTATATAACATTCTTATACTTTTTTCTAGGATGAATAATTCAAGTAACAAAATTGTTTTTTCTGTTCTTTGGGAAAGTATGTATATATTTTGTATATATATATATATGAAGGAAAATTTTGTACGGGATTATATTGCATGGTGTTTATTTGGTTAAATATTTTGTGAACATTTTGTGCTTAGAGCTAATTGCATTGTAAATGCAGGAATTGAAATTGTAATAGATATACCTGCCTTTTTGTTCTCAACATTCAAGACTGTGGGAATTGTGCATGGTGTAAGCGATTGGGTGTGTCATAAAGAAATTTAAATGCTGTTACTTGTAAATAATTTGTTTTCTTTTCATAAGTAATGTCAATTTTGCCTTTGACTATAAACTGCAAAGAAGTACTGTCAAGTCTACAATATAACTGTGGTTATTAATTCACATCGTTGAATTGATTCTAGAACTCAGGTTTCACAGTTTACATTATGATAAAAAATAAACAAGAGGTATAATAAGTAAGGACAAAAGAGTATCTCAGTAATACAACATTTATTTGTAAAAAGGATCTCAAGGAATAGAACGATATCCCCCCACTGACAGATGTCCCTGTAATTTTACTCCTTGAAAACTGCAATATGAATAGAATCATTTCATTATTGTTAACTTAATGCGTGGGGTAACCTAAGAGTTCCCAACATTTGGGTCTGTGCTGCCCTTTGCATGTCATACCGTATTTACGCGTGTATAATGTGCACCCTGGTTTTTGATGGGGAAAAGTGACAAACAACTGTATCTTGTATATAGTGTGCAGTACAATCCAGTTTCAAGAAATGGCTTTCTTAATTGTAGGTTGTAAAGCTGTTGCTATGCCGATCAAGAGTGAATGACATCATACCTATTAAATGAGTCGCGTGTAGCAATGTGGACCAAGAGGAGAATATTCTCTTGTTGTGTAAATAATAGAAAGTGAGATCAAAATTAAGTTTTGTATTTGCAGTGCTCAAGTAGTTATTATTTCTCACTCAACAAATACTGCTGATACGTATCCCATGTGACGGGATGTGAATTCCCGAATTCCACCAGAACAACACGGCCTTTAAACTTTTATGCATGGTTTTGCTCATTTCCTCTTTACTTTTTCTAAAAAAAACTTCAAAATCTATACTATTTCCATGACTTAACGTAACATTTATAGGAGGCACATTCAGGCCCCTCAAACTGGCAGTTAGGAGCACAATATTTCTTCCATTAAGACATTCACACTCCATATTATATTATTATTATTTGGCCAGTAATGCATTTTTAATTATTGTTTTCTTTTTCCTTATCTTTTCTTTCATCCAAAGTACCATAAAAACCAGAATGTTTCTTCATTTTGTGATGAGCTTATTTTAACCGCATTTCACATTAGTGTCACTATCTTGAATGAAATACTGTTTCCATATTCATAAAATGCAGGATTTAAGCTTTCCAACAATATATAACATGATAGGGTTCCGTAAAAATGAGAAATCATTGCAGGTGTCAGAAAATCATGGAATGACCCTGTACGGTTTCATGTTGGCTGTCCAAATTATTCTGTGCATAATACGCACCACAGTTAGTTTGTTGTTTTTTTTTGGGGGGGGGGCAAACATTTTGGAAAAAAGTGCGCATTATACATGAGTAAATATGGTATTTCCTGTGCACTGCCCCTGTACTCAACATTTGAAAGAAATTGCCCAAAGTCGATTTCATGGTATTTTTTTAAAAATGAAATGTTTCAAATTCGTTATATTTCTTTCATGATCAGGATAACTCCTTTACATTTTGTAGGGGGTCTTAAGGGACTTTTGACTCGTCATAGTTCATGCAATGAGGCTTTTATCGGTCACATAGTTACACATATTATTTTGTATCTTCTGATCCCATTGCAGTCCCAGAATTATTTTTTTATATGTTTTAGAGGGATCAAATATATTTTTTTCACGATTTTTGGTGACATGTTTTCAGATATTCATGGACAAAGGTCAAGGTCATGTGACAAAATTATATTTTTATCCAAAGGTAGGCTTGTTATATATATCTCTGGAAAAGTTGTTCAATTCCCTGTACAATAAGTTTATTTGAGCTTCCTAGGAGAAATGGGGGTGGAGTTACAGCACATTCAGTACAGCTAAGCGGTCTGAAAAGGGGCAATTTATGCGAACTTTGACCTTGAATAATTGAACATTTACAAGATGCACGAGACTCAAAATTTTCATAGTTACTAAGTTCCATGCATAGTTTCAACTCCCCAAATTTCATGAAAATCTGAGTTGGTCAGGTTGTGGGTTGTGTTGATTTCATATGGAATGACTCGTATGCAACATGCTAACACTAAATTATGCACATATTCAAAGTATGAAATACATATGTACAACACACATTATTTAAATACATTACATTATAAAGGGTGATCGAAAAGTCCCCGAACCCAAACTTCTAAATTTTTTTTCGCCGGTCGTTATTATGATAATGTCAAAATTTCTGTGGAAGCTGGTTTGCGAGGGTCTTAGCTGTACACGACACAAGAGATGGCGCTAGCAGTCGTGTCGAGGAAATGAACTGCAAGCAGTGCTGGTAACAAAATAATCAGGTAAACCAAACCAACAGTTAACCTAAACTGTGAAAGCAAGGAACAAGTGGACCTTACCTGCGTGATCGTGTAGATCTTTCTCATTGGATATCTGGTTGGATGTAGGCACATCACAAGAGATGCTGAAAGTGTCCCCCATGGTGCAGCATGCATAAACGTATGCGACGGCACATGTTTCGTGCTACGCGATGCAGAATAGGCACATTAATTACAGTAATGCACTGGGCAATGTTGGTTTTCAGGGTATCTAAATCGTGTGGATTATTTTTGTACACTTTCCCCTTCAAATAACCCCACAAGAAAAAATTGGGTGAGGTTAAATCAGGTGATCTTGCCGGCCAAAGCACTGATGAAATCAGGTGGTCATCAAAAAATTCACGCAGAAATGTCATGGTGGCATTGGACGTATGGCATGTTGCCCCGTCTTGCTGTAACCACACATCTCGTTCATCGGCGTCCAAAAGCACGATAAACTGCTGTATAATGTCCTGGTACCCAATAGAGTTCACTCAGTTTTCGAAAAAAATCTGTGCAATAATCGTGATCTGGACACGGCACACCAGACACCAATTTTCTGCGAGTTGAGGGGGACCTCGTGTAAGATTTGTGGATTTTCTGTGGACCAGTAGTGAGTGTTCTGTGCATTAACATGACCTGACAAATGGAACCAGGCCTCGTCCGTGAAGTATACCTTATCAAGGACAGCAATATTGTTGAGAGTGAATTGTTGAAACCACCGACAGTACTTAATTCGATCACCATTGTCACCTGGTCGCAGTTCCTGAACCACTTTCACGTGGTATGGCCGTAATTTTAACTGTTTTGTTGCCTTGTGTACTGAGCCATATGATACGCCCACCTGTTGTGATAACCGCCGCAGTCCTTTCTGCAGTGATTGTTGTAATCGTGCGGCAACGTCTTCCAAAACATCATTCGTCACAACTAGAGGGCGCCCACTACATGGTTTATCGTGCACACTACCATGTTCACGAAATCTCTTTATTAATGCATGAAGAGTTGATTTACTCACAGAACGCCCGAAACGCCTCTCATATTTCTCGTTCGCAGCACTGTATGATGTCGTTTTCAAATACTACTATAAAAAAAAAACACGCTCCTCCACCGACAAACTTGTCCTTGCAACTGGCATGATTATTTTGTTACCAGCACTGCTAGCGCCACTCCCCAGCACCATCTCTTGTGTCGTATACAGCCAAGACCCTCGCAAACCAGCTTCCACAGAAATTATTACATTATCATCATAACGACCAGCGAAAATTTTTTTTTGAAGTTTAGGTTCGGGGACTTTTCGATCACACTATAGCAAACAAATAAATTGCAAGCAAGAAAATTTTTAGTTCCAATTTTTGCTATTGAAAATAAGATTGATTTAATAGGGCACAAATAATTTCACTGGATGCAGTGGTATTCTCTCTTTTACAACATTTTTGCATTTAGATCTCACGGCACCCATGGCCAACTCCCACTGCCCCTAGCTACAGGTTAGAACTTGATGAGACAGAAAAGTAGGTATTGAGAGCAAGAAAATTTTACGAAATGTATTTTTATTTGCGTAAAATTTGAAATCGAGGGGGTGAGGGTAATTGCTCCCCTGTGCCTCCCTGCAGGTGCCCTTAGCTTCCAATGTCCCCCCCCCCCCTAGAATTGACTTCCATCAAAGGTTGGGAGGGGGGAGGTTGCAACTGGTTGCATTTGTGCATTCCCGCATATCTTAATGCACAACCAAACCTCAGCTTTTCGCAACATGGTGTTCTCTGTCTCTACAGTGGCAACGCCGGGTGGTTTCTGCTAGAAATGTTAACGCTCAGCAAGCGCAGGAAACTTGACAGGGTGTACCAAATGTGGTTTACTGGTAAATTGTATCTGCGAAAATACAGGGTCATTGAGAATGATTGCCGGGATTTTAAACTGTTATTATAAAATAACTTTTTAATGCATACACGTGTGGCATCTTAAAATGTTCAGAAAAGTTTAAAGTTTCGTGTGTGCATGCGGGGGAGCACCTTTAAGAGAGGGTCACTGCAGCAACTGTAACTCTGGACACGATTCAGATGACGTCTAGGCATCACCAGAGCTACAAATGGTGCCATATTGATGTGTACTAAGCTAAGTCTAAAACTTTAAACTTTGCTGAACATTTTAAGACGACACACGTGTATATCCATTAAATACTACTTTTATAATTATAATAACAGTTTAAAATCCTGGCAATCAGTCTCGATGACCCTGTATAATATCGGTCCATTCCTACTATATAGTGCACACTGCCATGACTAGCTTCTTGAAGCTTTGTTTGTATGTACAGTGGTGTCCACAGGTGCGTTTGTGGATGCTGGTCGATTGATTGCTTTTTTACATTATGGTCATTTCAGCGCACAGGCTATTTTTGCCTGTCACGATATGGGGATACACCGCTTAAGTAAAACAAAATTGGGGACGGGCTCCTAACAAAATAAAATATGTATTTTAATAACTTACCAACTCAATATTAAAAGCTATTGATTCGTGTTGGTTTTTTACTTTTAATCATCGTTTTAAATTTATATATGTACCTACGTTTGAGACTGATTTGGTCTCAGTCCTCAGGGTAGTGTGCTATTCATTTGTTCAGTCCCTGGACATGTGTTGACATGATAGAATATGTATGATAAATCTACTGCCTAGGATATAGTTTCTCAACCTATGGGCTGCGACCCACTGCTGAGTCGCAAAGTCTGGCTTGAAAATCTATTTGTTTTAACAATTTAAATTCATCCCACGTTGTATGTACTCTAAACTCTACATTTGTGTTGTTCACGCTCTACCATTGCCCTTTACCTGCATCTCTCTGATGTTTAACTCAAGGGAATCTGATATCTGTTGTTTTCGTTTCGGTTGCAGTAAGGAGTTCTTAATTATCTGTATCACATGCATGTCGACTTAAGGTGTCGCTTGATATCTCTGACCACCTTTGTGTGTGTGTGTGCGATTGCCGAGAGGTGTAAACGGTCATAATTTCACATTGCTATCGAGACTGTTTGGATTGCAAAGCTAACCACATAAAAAATGTTATCAATTTAAGCATGTGTACTTAGATGTTAGATTAGAGTAAATTATTATTTTAAATTACATATTTACTTTTCTAGATGTATGTATGATTAATTTATTTAAGCAAGCGTAAACAGAGGGTTTCTTAAAGTACTCGATTAGTACCCATGAAGTAATATTCTTCGAAGTGGGTCCCAGGCTGGAAAAGGTTGAGAACCACTGGCCTAGGAGGATTATTTTTTGGTGGCAGAGGCGGCTCGTAGTCTGGTGGTCAAGTCGAGACCTGTTTGTATGCTATATAGGCAGCAGAACTTAATTTTCACATTTTATTTAATTGCTGAAAAATTCATGCTCAATGCTAACTGCATTTTACCCATGCTAATGACAAACCAAACATTTTTTACTTTTCTCTTTAGGATGTTGGGTTGAAACAGCCCTGTTAGCTCATTCAACATGTAAATTCTAATTTTAGTATAACTTTTATTATTGAATTATACTTAGTCCATGCTAATGACAACAAATGAATGTACTGATCTTGGTTTCAGTGGAAATGTATTTGTAACCCAATCAGTGAAACAAGATTCCTCCAAACCACATGGTTACTCTGTAGCTTGAAATAGTGTTGCCATATGTACTATTACTCGGAAGAAAAATAATGTCCCCACCTTCCAATAATCAAATTAAAATTTGGCCATGCTGATCATACGAGCTAGGGAAAAACAATTATTCACATCCCCCATTGTATTGTATTGTTGATTGCTATTTTTTTCATGGTATTATGAATTATCATACTTAGTTCATACAAAAAATATTTTACTTCATAAATGAAAAGTTACATATAGGAAAAAATACATCATAACAAAGATGTCCATGCTAATGACAAATTGCATGTATTTTTGAACATTTTTTTTTACTATAATCGGTGTGCCATCAAGGGTTGTATACCTAGAATAGTGGAAAATTTCTCAAATTACTCCACAAGCTTAGTAACTATGGTTACAAAGCTTTGTCCCGTAATCGTAAATTACCCTAATAGAGATATATGCCACATTTTTGTGTATCTGCGAACTGGAAGTTATTTCTTAATGCCAAAGGAGGTAAGAAATAAGAAGGCACCAATTCAGAATGATTGGTTAACTAACTTGCATTAGTGGTCATTCTATAAAGTACAAAAAACAACACATTACTTCCTAAATAAATCTTAATGCTATATTTAAGTTATCATTACACATGTGACTGCACCATATAAATTACCAAATAATAGTGTTGTCAATTATATTTTTATTGAAAAAAGCACTTCTATTTATTTATGTTATTCATCAACATTGCTTGAAATAAATTTTTTACATTATATTTTCAGCCACACTGCAGTTTGCAAAAATGCTAGCTCATTCATAATTACGGAAAAGTAACAAATCTTTGCATATTTAGGAATTATGAAATACCGTATGTACACATGATTAATGCACACCCTTGTTTTTAATGGCGAAAAGCAACAAAAAAATATATATCAATATAATGCGCAATAGAAAATTGCAAGTTTGCGGTATATGCAGAAAACAGACAACAGGGCTGCGGTTTGAAAAATTGACATGGTGAGGCAATTGAGGCAGCTCCATCCAAGAAGCAGACTTTTTAGAAGTGGAGCAGCAGCTACATAATTACATTATGGATTTTCAGTCCTCTGCAAGATATTTTCTATTCTCATGTGGGAAATACAGACTTTACGCATCGTGGTTGTCTAGAGGAGCATGATCCGATGCTTCCAGAATGGTACTGCTTTTATCCATGTCTCAAAATGCTCCGATACAAAATGAAAAATCATGGGAAACTACCATTTCACTTTTATTCATGTTTTTTTAAAAATTATTATTACTAAAGAAACCTGATCTGGTAATTTGTATTTGTGTATGCCGTGCATATTATGCACGGCATACACAAATACAAATCGTGCATAATATGCACCACAGTTTTGGGGGGCAAAACTTTTGGAAAAGTGCACATTATACACGAGTAAATACGATAACATACTGACCAATGGCATAGTGCCGTTTTCTGCGAGAGAACACTGCAGGGCCCTTATATCACCTCTGCTATACCACTGATACAGACACTCGCCTTCATTTTACAACTTGTTTTGTGAACTTTTTTAGAAAGTGATGAGTTTTACTACTCGAACTACTTAAGGTCTTATACCATTTCTCTTTGCATGCTGACAAAATTAGGGGATACCATCCTACAGAACGAATATTAACAGTAAGAGCAATTGTATCTCCTTTGTTTACTGAAATGCAAGTACACGTACTCCCTACTTGATTTTCATGCAATTCACAAATAACAATCTTTTGTTCACTGTTCCAGGGATTGCAACGATCAATGGGAAAAGTTCTAATAAATGTATTATGACCAACAGAGACCTGCATAATCTCTCTGTAAGAAGAATCAAAACTTTCATCTTGCAAGCTTACATAATCTGGTGGGAAACTTTTATTTGTCTGTGTTGGAAAATATAAAGCAATAAGCTGCGATGTCACTGTGAACTGACATACCTCATTAAGAAATGCATTTCCCTCAGACTTGTAAAACTGAGGGGACAGCAGAGGCAAATGATATGTTTGTATGTGTCTGACTTTTTCTTTAGGCTTAACGTTTCTAGTCTTACAATTAATGTTAATGGGAGATGTTGTCACCATCTCGCTAGTGCAATGCTTATGCATAAAGAAGTAGTACACTTCTTCCGAAGTTAGCATACTTAAATCTCCCGGGCCATCAGCAAACACTTGTGATGACATTGTCAAGAATCTAATTTTCTTTAACGCATCACCAGATACGTCTCTAATATTCTCCCGAGTTTCTTCAAGACTTCGACGCTCGCATTCTTTCTTTGACCAACGAAGGAGAGCCTCATAAAGGATCATTTCTGTGTCAATGTTCAGCTCATCATCTTGTAAAACACTTTCTAATGTTTCAAGCGTTGTTGTCTCAAGAGAGGAACTTTCTAGAGCTGCCTTGCTGTGGTGGTGAACTATCTAAAACAAAGGGAAAAAAACAACAATTAATAATCTTGAAAGAACAATTACTAACTTACAGCCAGAGTTCAAAGTGTGTGTCTGGGGGTGGGGGGGGGCTATACTCCCAGTTAAGCTAGCATGATTTGCATATAAACATTCCTCACCTACTGCACTGTCTCGAAGCTGATCCCTACAAACACCCCACCTTTCCGAGCTATGAATTCACACTTTGACCACTGTTTACAGTAACAAAAACACATTCAAACATACTTTAACCTGGCAGAAATTACATTAGTAACATCATTATAGAGTCCTCCTCCGTGGCCGTGCAGTCTAAGGCACTGTGCCTTGGACTCTGACTGCGGGACGGCATGGGTTCAGTCTCTGGATTTTCGACCTGTGTATAGGACTGGTGGCAATCCACCATTGTGAGGAAATTGGGGAGCTATGAGTGAGTAGTAATCTGGTCTCCGAAATGTCCTAAAACAGCTGAGGGTTCGACTTTCTGACCCCACGTCACCCCATTACCGGTTGAAGATCTCCACACCTCTAGGTAGGATTGTGGGAGGGAGATAGGCCAAGGCTCTTCCAGGGCTGTCGAGCCACGGATTATCATCATTAACATCAATAGAATGCATGCAAAGTCCATTGCACGAGTTCTCTATTGCATATTGCATAAAGTCAGGTATTTCCTGTAATTTTATTCAGGGTGTTTTCTTCAAAAGTTTCATATCTTAATTATTTGTTTATGTCAGTTATGTATGTACTTGCTACAGGAGTGTATTAATCCTATAATTATAATAATTCTACTAATGCTACATTGTGCAACTACTTTACACTGAATATATATATAGTACGCGAAGGATGAGCAGACTTTAACGCAATTTTAAAATTAAATTGCAAGAAATAAACAACACTCGACAAGACTTTTTAAATCTAGCCTCTTATATAACAAAAACGAATCAAAGTCAACAACTTAATACAAATATCGACATTGATATAGCATTCTTTATTTCAATTGTTCCCTGTTAATTTTATAAACTTGTGTACAACAGAAATAAAGTAAATACTGTTATTCAATTGTCAGGGTTTTCTTCCTTTATGTTTAAACATCTGACCACCATATTTTTCAATACTCAACAGAAGAGCTGGCAGAATTCAGCACGCAGAGAGGAAGAAATAAACACAATATTTCTTACCTGTAGAGCACAGTTCTTAAGATGTTTGTCTTCATATTCAACAGCCAACTGGAGAACATACCACACATTATCTGCAGTGACATACATGCAAAGGTAATCACTGCAACATTCAAGTAATTCTGACATTAAGTATTTATTTGCTGCACGGTATACATCAGCAACTTGGGAGACTGATTTAAAATCTACTGTCCTTGTATATACAAAACTGGAATGAAAATAAAAATACGTTATTAAATATTTGCCAAATGAAGTGAAGTGCATATTCTTCATGTTACTACGTTTAACACTAGTAAACCAACCTTTTCACTATTTTTTATACATTTAGCTTTAATATATGGAAAATTGTTTATTAAATATTATGCGAACTATTACAAGAAGCTTTTAAGCCAGAACTTAAATAAAAAAATTAAAGAACTCTGAGTAGTTTATAGCGTAGAAGGTTTAACCTGATACAGTTGGTGCCAAACCGTTGATTTCCTTCTGCTAGCAGACTTTCGGGGCATCACATGGGTCTTTTCATCCATTGGCAGAAGCCTTGGAGACAGCACGTGCTTCGTCCTCAGGGGTTGCCGTTTCTTTTGAGTGGACAATGAGTCCTTTGTTGCCACATTGTCATAGATGTGAATGTTCTGCTGGTGGAGATATCTGTGCTTGCACTCCCAAATGACTGCTCGCAGCACAGCCTGTCACCACGTTTGCTCACTTGCACTGAAATCAGTGGCAACAATGCCCTGCAGACGACAGAGAAGGTTTTGGCCACTAACTGTCTCCAATACAGACTGCTGACGATTTGGTTGTTTCTTCCCTGGTTGTGCAAGAGAGCAAAAGAGAAAGTGGGTGAGTGGTTTTATTTAAACACATGTGGCCAGCATGCTCAGTTTCAAAGCTGCAAAAAACATTGGTGAGGATAAAACTGCTACTTCCATTCTGTTTCTGTGCCATGCATGGCAGAGACAGTGTTGGGGATTAAACTTGCTTTGAAGCTGTTTTACAGGAAAATACTGTTTCCTGGTGAACTATATAACCAACCCTCTTGGCAGAGGTTAGCTTAAGAGGCCCCTCCTGGAAAACTCCCAAGAAATATCAAAGCAACAGTTGCATGAGGATAAACATAGAATAACGATGATATTGTTGAGTTAGTATTTTCTTTGGGTACCTCAAAAAATGTGGGTCATTCGTACATGAGGATTTATCAATGTCGATTTCCTGCAATTGTTGATTCTGTTATTCAAAAATCATATTGCAGCGTTTTGCAACATAAGAAGGAACGTCAATTCTTATAGGCAAGTTTCAAGACATGTTTACCTTTCGAATGCTATTTTTAGCCAGGCTGTTGGCACATCTGTTTGAATACATTTTTTTTTTCTCCTCACTAGGGTGTGGGGGATGAAAGGTTTGCTGATGGAAACAATGGGAAAACAGCATTTTTCTGTTTCTCTGTTCTTGATTATTGTAAGATTAAGATTTTGTGGAAAGACTGAAGCAAATCAGTTTGGATGTGAGTTTTGGGAAGGACGCAAGCTCCAATATAGCTCAGTCGTTAGGGCATCGGACTACCACACAAGAGACCCGGGTATGATCCCTGGCAGGGGAGAACTGGGATTTGTTCCACCTGTTCAAGGAGCTCCGGCACCCACCCAGCATCATATAAAGTGGGTACCTGGAGGAAATCCTTGAGGGGTAAAGGCAGTCAGGGAGCATGGTGGTGATCACATCACCCCCACCTTCGGCCATGATCAAGAAAGTGTGGGGTCCTAACTCCACAACCCATGGTGTGGTGCAAATCCCAAGGGTCACTCACAAAGAATGTCCAGGCCGAGATTCGAACCTGATACCCTTGGCATCTTAGCATTCAGTGCTAATCACTCCGCCACGGAGACCGGCATGTCCCGAACATTTTAAATTACAATGCTTTAACAAACATTAAAAGGTAATAGTGATGATAATGGTGGAGCCTTGGAATTTACAGTTACCTGTTCTGGATGTAAATACTTCAAGCTGAAACTGAATCACTAATAAATACAAAAACAAATTGATTCCAGATAGCTGGGTCAAGTAAATAAGCACATGTTAACTATACAAGGTGTGTAAATAAAGTAATGAGACTGGCAGCACTGCGCACGAACAAGCGACGTGGGACTTGGAGGGGAGGTGGATGAACATGTGATACACCATCAGTGCAAGTTGGAACTCGCTAGCATCATGTTGGTTGTCTGCAGGGACGGCGACAGGGGTGGGCACGGGTGGGCAAGCGCCCACCCAAAAATTCCTGTGCCCACCCAATCAAATTCAATAAGTACATATACTTGGGGATATATGAATGATTCAATATATAAGTGTATTCTGGTGTTCATAACGTATATTTTACTTGTGAATATTATCTATGCTAGAAATGTTCACATATTATCAACCCATAAAAAGCCAATTTTGTCATTAGAAGGTGAAAGTAATTACTAGAGCTATTGAAACAAAAACTGTGATCAAATGAACACTTCCATGATTAAAAGCAGTTAGTAGGCTTAGGAGGCTCAAAATTATGCAGGGTATGATCAAGATTAGATCAGAATTTAGGGTGAACTTGAGAACTGCAGCTCCGGGCCTCCACATACGTATATAAATCCCGGCCTGGGTATGGTTAAAATAATCTCTAAATAAACAAATAAAATCATCATCTTAGCGTTACTTCCACCAGGCAACACAATACATTATTTTGACTTTTTAATTATTATTATTAGAATAATTGAATCAAGAAGACTTAGATGGGCAGGCCGCGTGACACGAATGGCAGAGGAAAGAATAGTTTACAGGATTCTTGTTGGGAAACCTGATGGTAATAGATCAGTAGGAAGGCCAAGACGAGGATGGAGGGATAAAGTTGATATGGACCTAAAAGAAATCGGCAAAGATGAGAAAGATTGGACTGATCTTGCCCCGGATAGGGACAGATGGAACGCTTGTATTGCTGCATCCATAAACCTTCGGGTTTAAGTATGCTAGAGAGTATAATATAGTTTTAATTAGCTCTGCATTGAAATTCCAGAAGTGTCCCTTTTTTTATTTCATTACAATTTTTATATTCCGTCATCTTCAAATATCAATATGGTATGCGAGATATCAACTTTATATTCGTTCTACTATTAAGAAGGAATCACAATAATCACTACAATACCAAAGTGAATAATTTTAAGTATGGAAAAAGCTACAGAATTATTCAATTGCTAATGAGTGGCTTAGCCTACTTAGAAATCCTCGTTCCACACATAAATTTTGCCACATGAATCAGCCAAAAATGTCAACAGAATGTAGATGCAGCTGAAGTAAAGAAAAAAAAGTTATGCCACGAAGTATCCAGAAGACGATTTTGTTAGTTTGTTTTTAAGCCCACTTTTATTCTCAGATAGGCTAATCGGGACTAAACCTACAGTTTAACGTGTAGTCCGAACCAGTGTGCATTGTGCTTCCACCAAAAGGAGGGGGGGGAGTCGAACACAGGACCTCTCTATAATGAGACAGCGTTATGCCATTGGGGGGAAAAATATACAGAAAGAACTCGCACCAAACGTGTCATTTTATCACCACAGAAGATGCGTCCATTTTAAGAGGGTGTATTGCCCGAGACAAATATTTAAGACTTTCGGAAATCAACGTCATTGTTCACGGAATTAGCTGCCTTGATCCACTAATGAAACGCTGTGCAATTGAAACTACCACCTCAATTTCTAAGAAGTATGAACTAATGAAACTCCATTTTTGGAAGAGTAAGTTGTGGTTGATTTGTTTCATTTTAAGTTGTTTTTTTTGCTAATTTTGATAATGACGACGATAAGGTTCAATGCTGATTAGATGAATGTATCGAAGGGGCGAAAACAAACACATGCTGACACTCAAAATACAAACCCTCATAAATTATTACTTTGAAAGTGGTTTCAGGCGCCAGGGACTCGTTGTCCTGAAAGAATAAAGTTTCCAGGGTATGCTGCACAGGTTAGAGGTTGACATTCTAGTGTGTTCGAAATGGTCACGCCATACAACCCAAGACATCTATGACAAATAGATGAATTATTACTGGTACGGTGATCAACTTCGATGAATTCCTTGTGTCCTAAATCATTTTGTTACCTCAGAAAATACGTTCATGTAACCATACGTGTATTGCTTCTCCCGCATTAGTAACATGACAGTTCAGAAAACAAATAGCAACTTGGCTATTAATTTCTTCAATTCTGAACAGATTTCTCAATCTTACTTGTTTATTACTTATGAGTGATATTTTGTCAAAATAGCCTTTCATTAGCCTAGGAATACTTCATGGACAATGAACAAATAATTGGTTTTCCGTGTGTGATTTAAATCATTCCTAATAAGACGTTCATTTTAATCCAAACATTCAATGGCGGCGAGAGGAGCGGGAAGTGGGGGATGCAGTACTCCCCGCCACATTTTGCCACTTCTTGCCCCCGCACTATGGCCTCTTTATGCTAAGCCTTTTCTACCAAGAGAACGTATATTGTCCTTGCCCCTCAAATGTTGGCACCCAAACGCCCCTACTGCAAACATTCAGATAGATTTGTCAGTTGTACAAACCTTGTAAGCTAAGAAAAGTGACCCCCAAGGAGTAAGAAAACTCTTTCAGTCAAAAACTCATACGATGAAAATACTATGCTCAGGAACATGCATTTAAATTACGAGAAACTTCATGATTGTCTACCATCGCACTTTCTATCATTGTCGCCGAATACATAAAATCAAGTATGTGCCTTGTATTTGCAACACAAGGTTGAACCTAATTCAATTTTTTTTCACTGTATTAACATGCATGAGAGAATGTGATTAGAATGTATGGCTGTGCATGGGTAAACACTTCCTTGAAATAATTGTGTCCATCAGAGACAAAGCGAAAGAAAATGGAACAAGATGCGAGAATAGATTAGAAAATAATAGAGGAAAACAAGAAAAGGAAAGGACAAAGAAGTAAGAGAAAAATCGGGAGTGTAAGAGAGAGGGGGATACATACGTCTTACATACATGTATACTATATATGGTCTTACATTTATACTGCCCACCCTAATCTATCAATATGGAGCTTCTGCCCACCCTGTCGAAAATTTCTGGCGCCGCCCCTGGTTGTCTGTAGCGATTGTTTTAGTGAAGCAGGTTTTGCTTGTGCGTTCGAACATCGAGCAACGGTATGCAATCAAGTTTTGCTTCAGACTTGGACACAGTGCAACGGAAACTTTTGCAAAACTGCAACAGGCCTACGGAGACCGTGTTTTGTCAAGGGCCCAGGTGTTTCATTGGTTTAAGGCATTTGCAGAAGGAAGAAAGTCAATTGCAGATGAACCTCGCAGTGGAAGGCCTTCGGTTGCAAGAACTGATGCAAATGTCGACAGAGTCCGGAAAGTCATTGGTTGACAGTCAGAATGATCGTGGCAGAGTTGAATTTGAGTCACACCACTGTTCATCAGCTGTTGACTAATAAATTGCGAGAAAGGGTCATGCGTGTGCGACCAAACATCAAACTGAACTGGGTGTTGCATCATGACAATGTGCCTTGTCACACAGCAATTTCAGTAAACATTTTTTTGGCCAGTAAGAACATTCCTGTGGCTCCTCAGCCTCCTTATTTGCCCAACTTGAGTCCTTGTGACTTTCAGGAGTGGAAGAACCGTCTCCAGCGCTGTGTGGCTTCACAAGGCAATTACTTTGAAGGAGACAATGTTGCATTGTAATGTACTTGGTAAAAAAAAATCAGTCTCATTACTTTATTTACACACTTTGTAGATGGCCAAAAGTTTCCACCCCCTTTTCATTGAGTTATCGTCCAGTTCATATGGATCTACACCGCACAAAAGAACTTCATTTTTCTTCATATCTTTTTCTGTCAACTGTGCAAAGAGCTTGAACATATGGAAAATTACTGCTATTTCCACATGGCATGGAACAACATTGCTGACAACAAACGTTCAGTTGGTGCAGATGTAACGAACGCTACATGGTGGGTATTTCCTTGCAGACAAACAAGCTTGGCCCTGAACATTGTGGCAGGACGAATCCTGACGTCACATGAAACCCATACGGACGTTTTTGTCCTGAAGCCTGTGCGTTTATTTTGGGCTGCCTATAGCATCTCCTTTATCTTTTGTTTTTTATTATTATTATAGCTTTGGGGTCCAATTTAATCATCATATCATGCAATGACCCACATGATGTAAGATCCAAAAGTTTGCAGCACAATGTGCAAAAAGTGTTATTTAATTACTACAGTGACAGTATATTATAGAGTATTTTTTTAACCTTTGTATGACAAATTTGAAGTGACCATTTGTGCTAGTACTTTGAAGACATATTAAGTCAAATGAATTGATAACAAAAGTAATCTCCTATATTGAAATAAAATAGCACTGACTAAGAAAACCTGAAGGAAACCAGTGAAACATACTTTTAAATTTACACTTACTTCAACAACAGCTGAAAAGCCTCTGGCAATATATCTGTGATCTGAATCTTCTCTTCTTTGCTGAGTTCTCCAAAAAACATGGCTTCAAAAACAGGACTTGCAATTGCCAGTAACAGTTTATGTGCTGCAAACATCTGGAACGAAAGTGTTTTATTCGCTTATATTTTTTAATTATAATTAACAAAGCATCTTCAATGTACCAGCTTTTGTTTTCCTTGTATGTATGCATTGCTTGCATTGTAGAATTATTTCTCTTGTAGCCTTCAGGTGTTACAAGCATAAAAACACAATTTTTGTTGTGACGTTTCAGGAGAACACACGCTTCCTTCATCAGACATTCATTTTTATTGAAATTAAAGATACAGTTATAACAATGGTTAATTTTTTTTACATTAAACATAATATAACTGTTTATTAAGTGAAAAATTTTATCACTACAAAGTTAACAATGTTGTTATTAACCCTAAAACACTACCATACGTAAAAACATTTACGTGTGGTGTGCCCTTAATTTCCTTCCCTACCTTCCACCTCACCTACACACCCCTCCAGCTAGCAGTGCTTCAAGCAGTCTGTCAGCAGCAGTTCAGGGTGTGAAATCCTGGGGGGAGGGGGAATTTCCCAACCAACGATCTCGTCCTGAAATCCCCCCCACCAAACTTTTCCGGGGGGAGAGAGTTTTGGTTGTAACAACAAACATAAACAATTTGTTTGGGAGTCGAATATACTGTACTGGAATAATATCTAAAACACATAAGGAATGGACAACAAAGAGCCTCCTCATCTTTAATGGCATTTCTGAACCCAGCAATTACTGGAACACAGAAATTAATCAGACTTGTTATTTCTTCTCCATTTCTCATCTTTATTCAGCTACCAACTACAAAGTACTGTATATAAATATATTACTAAAACACGCAAGAGAATTTAGATGTGAATTTTTTAAAGGAAACAATTATCTTCTTAATGTCTCGTAATCTTTGCTCCTTAGTCACGGAAAGCATCGTTCATTGCATTGGTAGTAGCCATTATTATAATCTTAAATGTGCAATCAAATTTTAAATGGACAGTTGATATAATATATTGTATGTTTTATAAAATAATGAAGGCGTATAGGGGATGTGGGGGTAACGTCCCACACTTTCTTGATCCGGTCGTGAGTGGGGGTGATGTGATCAGCATCATGCCCCTGACCGCCTTTACCCCCCAGGTACCCATGTTATTCGATGCTGGGTGGGCGCCGGGGCCGCTTCCATCAATAGAAAAGTTCCCGGATTTGAACCGGCCGGAGATCGAACCCGGGACCTTTAGCATGGTAGTCAGACGCGTTACCGACTGCGCCACCGCAGCCACTTCTAATGACATTATATATATTTATATATATTGTGTGTGTGTGTTTGTCTCTGCTTCTTCCCCCCACCAATCTGCAACGATTCACATCCTGAGCAGCACTGTGGTAAGGAGGGGTGCAAGCGCTGATCATCTTGATTTAGTTTGTTATGTTGTACACTGTACGTCAATTTTACGTAGCTCTAGTAAAACGAGAAAAATCTTTCACTTAATTTTGACATTTGTAAATTCGATTTGGATAGTTAGATTTTGAAACAAAAGTTCAGAACCATGCACTATTTTCGTGTAAGACTATAAAATTACATTTGTTCCTTATTTACAGTGTTATGAATATTATTATTGTTTGTTTTTTATTCTTAATGTATGTATGGGCTTGTCAATCAAGACATTCTCTTAAAATATTCTATGTTTAACAAAACCATGTTTATACATTTTAAAATGAAAATTAAAACACCAATATAAGGAAAATAAACAAAATAATGTTCACAAAGAATCGTCATTTTGATTTCATGATGTAGAGGTTGTTTTGAAAATCGATTCCTTCATGTACGTAAAATTTACGTAGCGCAAGTTACACTGTAATATTGGAACATGGTAGTGTTTTAGGGTTATGTATTACATACTAAGGCATCATGTACTGTGTTTCCTATCAGAATTTCATTGCACTCAATGCTCAGTTGCTACACTGCTTTCATGTGCCGTCACTTGGAAATTGGAAGGCGGATTATTGTTTTGTTATTTGCTCGACAGCAACTGTAGAACAAAAATACATTAAAAAAATACACTCCCTTTGAAAATACAAACCTTTTCCTTCCCTTCAGCTCCCACCAGAAATTCACAATCAGTATAGGATCCTGATTGTAAGAGCTCCTGGCTTCTTGCCTTTATAGTTGTTGATTCCATTCGGCTGGTCATATCTAAATTTTAAATGGAAAATCATTACAAGAAAATTATTGCTATTTCTGTTATTTTCTTAATTTTTAATTGTACTTAGTAGCATTAATACAGTCATTAATAGTATAGAAATTCATAATTCACAAAAGCAATATCAAAAAGAAAATAAAATACAATAACATGTTGTACTGTAGCCCATAACATACTATTATGCATTCCGAAACATTCTTTAAGGTGGGATTTCGCTTTTTTTTTTTTACGAAAATAGCCTCAATTTTCCACATTATTGTTCGTTCCTCTTTGGCTTGTGTACACACAATATGGCAGGCAAATCTTGACTAGCGGTGTCTATCATCTGTGCGTATGCAGTGTTTCCAACTACTCACTGACAAAATTCCTACTTTCGTGTTACTTATTTTGTATTTTTTCTGGGTTTGAAAACCCCACAAACCATGCACGCGTAGCCCCACGAACCATGCACGTGTAGCCCCAACATCATTCACGGATAGCCCCACAAACCATTCGAATAGCCCATGAACCATGAATGATAGCCCCAATAAAACATTCATAAATAGCTCCACGAACCATGCATGGTAATGTTAGTTTAGGCAAACATAGTTAAAATTGTCATGTTCTGGCAAAACAATGGCATGTTTGGAAACGCTGACTAGGGGTTTAGTCATCGAACGCACAGAACTTTTGGTTCATGTAGTCAAACGTAATGGAGGTAAGAGCTTTTGTGCATTTGAGAGATATTAATGTCGAAAAATACATGATTTACTGGCAGAATAAATTGAACAAAGGGAGTAAACACTTCCAAGACCTTTGAAAAGTATACAGAAACTCAGTTCCGTATGTATTTTCTCCTGTAAAATTGAAGATCTGAAATCTGTTTGCCTATATCAAACTGTTACCTTTTTTTTTTTTTTAACAATGCCTTCTCTATTGTAATGTGCATAGAATTATTTTTTTGTACAGTTACTTGATTTCATACCTACATTTTAATGGGAACATAACCCAAAGTTAATGGAAACCGGGTCCACTTCACTAATCTTGACGTGTACTCTCTGAAAATTGTGGGACTACAGCACTGTATGTGTATGTATATATGGTGTATCACTTTTACTATCCAAAAACATATTACAGCCGGGTGTTGCCTGTGTGTGATGACATAATCATGGTCAGTGTTTCCAAACATGTGTTTTTGTAACTGAAGAAGGTACGTTTCCGAAAATGGTTTGTGGGGCTATGTGTCAATGGTTCGTGGGGCTAAGCATTTTTTTTATCTAAACCAATTTTTAACTATTGTAATCTAAACGTGGCCAAACCTAACCTTACCAGAAATGGTTCGTGGGGCTACGCGCCAATGGTTTGTGGGGCTACGTAAATATTTTTGGGGCAGTGGGGTGGAAACACTGCATGCCGAGTAAGGTAGTGAAACTGTGACCGCCATTTTGCGTGTTACCAAAGGCAAAAAGAAACGAAGAAAACTTACTCGATGTCGCAAATAGAGCTTATTTCCGTGAAATGCCACCTTCAACAATGTTTCTCAGTGCAGAATACGTAAGTACGAATATTCAAATTAAATTAGGTAGCAAATTTCAGCCGTTTGTCCGATACAGTATGGTAAATTGGGACTGGGCCTGCCAGGATCCAAACCACTGTGCAATGTGCCTCCACCAGGTATCGAACCCAGGACCCGTTGATTACAAGGCGACGACGATACCACTGCGCCACCGGGGGAGGCTACTCATGTTTATTAATAGAGAGCCTCAAGATAGTTTTAATACTTCGCCAGTTTATTACACACAGAAAATTCCAGAAATTAATTAATGGCAAAGTAAAATTGAACTGTTTTTTCAGAATGTCAGTTTCGTGGGAGAAAAGGGGATAAAAAAATTACATTACCTGCAATAAGAGATTCAATCTGTTTTAACAATTTTTGCTAAAACATCAAATCACTTGCGTGTCATCGAATGATGTAAAAGTACAAGACACTATCCAATCAAATTGCTTTTAATTAGTATTAAAACAAATGAAAGGGGATATTATAATGGTAGTGTATTGTTACAACTTGAGAGGAAGCGCTAGGTCAGCAGATGCTAAGCGCATGCTAAGCTAACGTCAGCTATGGGTTGCGCCACGCCCACAAAAAAACGTGACCACTTGTTGAAGTAGTGACGTCACCAGCAATATGCACCCATGCATTTATTCTATGTCACCTTGGAATGCTTGCATTTTTAGGCTACATTCCTTAGTTGTTAGGTTAGGCTTCTCAGGTTTAGTTCTCTCGGCATAAATAATACATTTGCAGTGTATTTATAACATAACGTAGCCTAACAACGTAGACATTCATTTCTTGTCTGTGCTGGTAGGCATTATCTGTCTGACGTCGGAACACGAAGTTGGTTGCACGTTGTGTGATAAAGGAAACCGAAGAACGCAGCAGCCGCCAGCAAAGAGGACAGATCGCGCATCCCGCAATTTGTCCCGCATTGGGGATGACCTGTGAAGTGAAGTACGTCATGACGACCAAAAAGTGAACCACAGGCACTGAACTTTTGTGTATATGTAATATTACAATAAAGGTATGATTAAGTGAAATAGATATTTGCTACGCAGCTCTGCGCGGCGTAGGACTAAAGACTGATAACAAATATTGATCACTCAGGATAAGGGCGGTTTTTCAAGGCGAGGATCCGATACGAGAAATTTACCAAAACTACTTGTTCAAATGTATGTACAAGATATATTTTTTATACAAACTAATCGTATTTTATATTAAACGTCACTGTTAATAATGTGCTTATTGTAGTGGTTTCTATTTACTTTTTGTATTGGAAATCGCAGAACAATCCGCGCGTGCCGTTGACCCACTGTTACCCTTCGAGAATTTCATTGATTTTTTTTTTTAATCCAGCGCATGAAAAACACAACTAACTGAGATATTTGAGATCCCAAAATATGGCCCGCGTAAGTAAAAACCTGCCATCTCGGAGTACTTTCTCCGCTTTTTATTAGTAAAAACCGGTTGTATGCACACACAAATAGCTAGAGAGGTAAAAGATCAAACTTCGCACTCCTAACTTAACAAAAACGTCGAATATTGCTGTCAGAACCTAACCTAACGACGTAAATTTATAAATACCAATAAATCTAAGGTAACACTTTACTATACCGGAGACGGATTTCTTGAAATTTACAGGAGAAAGTACTTACGCAAATCATTTTCTGTAGCGTTGTTGATGTTCGGGAATGTAGTTTTGATCCATTTTAATGCGAATGCATGTGGTTTTCTACGAAAATCTATTTCCGACACGCTATTGCTGCTGCTACAACATGATGCGTCGTGAAATTGTTGCCGGGTGTGGAAGATGCCGTGGAATTTGTAATTCCGATGATGTCCGTATATGCTAAATTCATGAAAGGAGTACTAATGGAACCTAACCTAACAGGCATACCTCGTCCCCGTGATGGTTCGTGGGGCTAAGAAATAGACATTATTTTCGTTAGAAATCCATTGTTTCACCTAAAGAAATGTTCTGCAACGCAGAATAGTACGTTATCAATGTAAAAAATTGCAAAATAAATCATTGATAGGTGTCTCCGGTATAGTAAAGTAGTACCAAATCTAACACTCCTAACGATAATTCACTTCTATTTTGCCCTTATTTTACTTCAGTCCTTTATTTTATAATACATTTATGAAACAGTAGGTAACGTCCTGTCTGTTGCTGTTGTGGAATATCGTGTTTGGTGCTATATATTCACTTACGCGAAGCCTTGGGCTGTTCTGCTTCACAATAAGGTAAAAGACATAGTTTATTAAACATTCCTAACTATCATTTCGGCCCAAGTTCCGATTGTTTAATCCCGATTTCATCATGATACACGTATTTTTTGGTAAAACTTCGATAGCATCCCAATAGATTTCTTCATTCTCACACAACAAACTACTTACCGAAATGAGTTACTGTAGCATTTAGAAGTTCTTGATGGTATTTTCTTTCATCAAGAAAAACCGATGTTGTCCGTGAGTGCTAATGGAACCTAACCTCGTAGGCATACCTCGTCACCGTGATGGTTCGTGGGGCTATCGTGAATTTGTGGGCATAACGTCAATGGTTTTTGGAGCTAACATCAATGGTTTGTGCAGCTATCCGTGGATGGTTTTTGGGACTAACGTCAATGGTTTGTGGAACTAACGTCAATGGTTTAATAATTGTTCAAAAATTGAACTTTTTTCGTGAAAAAAGCAAAATAGCACCTTGAAGAATCTTTCGCAATGCAGAATATTTAAGTACAAATATTAAAAATGACGAAATAAACGAGTGAGAGGGGTTGGGTCGCTATCGAAGTTTTACCCATTTTTTCATGCTTCGAATTTTATTTGTGTGTGTTAGCACATACTTCCGAGTTTTAGCGATTACTTAATGCATGTTTGCTGGAGATTGGTTTTTCACTTCTGTATACTTCTTCATTCTCACACGATTCTTCTTTTGCAACCAGCCAATTTGGTTACGGACTGCTGCTGGATATGCCATCTAGGTAACTTTGTGTGGTGCGAAGGAATTTCGAAGGTAGGTTAGGCAAGTCCGTTTTAGTGCTTTCGTGGTTAAGTTAGAAGTGCCAGGTTTAGAGCTTTTAGCAGTACAATAATTTCTAAATGCTTTCAACATCTCATCATGTTGGTGCTGGTCTCTAGCATGACACCCCTGCGAGCCTCAAGTCAGCATTAGTCTGGAATGCCTTGTCGATGTGAAGTGAGGAAATTTGAGTAAGGTACATTTTACATCTTCTTTTCACCGATAAATAGGACTTTTTGGAACTGCAAACAGTGCTAATTGCTTCCAAAAAGCTTCAAATTTACTTTCATAATCATTTTCACTATTCTAGGATACTTTCTCTTCTAAAACAAGCCGTGGCCTTGTTGATGGATAGCACGAATGCTCACATAAGGTACTTTTCTTTTTTCGCTGATAAATTGCACTTTGCGTATCTCCAAACAGTGGTAATTTCTTTCACCAAGGTTGAAATTTATAGCAACAAACAATTCAGCAATACTTCCTTCTTTTTCTTATGAAGCTTTGAAAAAACCGTTAAACATTCGGAATCATTACCAATTTCTGCACTCTAAACATATTATAAAGGTAATTTTTTTTACTATGTGCATTAATGCTTTGGGACTGTTACCACAATTTCACTTCTATTTTGGATTCATAAGGTTTCAGTCCGTGTTTTATTTACTTTATTTTATAATACATTTATGAAACGGTAGGCAATGTTCTGTCAGCCGATGTTGTGGAATGCTATGTTGGGTGCTGTATTCACTTGCGCCAAACCTTCAGGCTCTTCTGCTTCATGCTAAGGTAACAGACATACTTTACTTCACAATAACACATTTCTGCAAGCAAAACAACTGAAAACATTCATAACAATATAATCTTCATAAACTGAAAACATTCTGCTACCTTCATTTGGTGCAAAGGTACATAAACCTTAATCTTAAAACTCAGCTAGCTTATCTACAGGGTAGGGTTCTTTGTAGACAACGAAACCAGACAGGATGCCTTCCAATGGAGACGTTTAAACGAATATATTATTTAAACACAGGATACATGGAGTAAGAATTTTACATGATAAGCTACATTCTTCTATAATTTTCTCGTTTACAGTCAATTTTCATCTCAATATTCTTCCTTCGTAATGGGCAGATCTGGATCGGGACTTCCTTCTCAATGGACGGTCTGGATCTGGACTTCCTTCTCAATATGGAGGATCTGGACTTCCCTCTTAATGGACGTTCTGGATCGGGACTTCCTTCTTGATGGACGGCCTGGATCGGAACTTCCTTCTCAATGGGCGGTCTGGATCTAGACTTCCTTCTTAATATGGAGGATATGGACTTCCTTCTCAATGGACGTTCTGGATAGGGACTTCCTTCTTATCTTCTTTGTAAACTTCCCTCTGGATTTCAATTTATTTAGGTTTTGACTATTTAACGAATTCCTTTATCCTTTTCCAACTTTTTCCTCCAAGCTTTGGGAATAATACTAATATCCTCCCTTGGGGCTGCAATTGGAACGCGCCACCACTAACTAGGTACAACAGAGTGTATACTTGGTGCAGCCGATTGACATGCACATCCAAGTAGGTGCTACAGTTAAACTGCGCAACCAAAAAGTGCTGTGGGGCGTCGATCAGAACGCGCTCGCCACTGATGTAAACAAAATTTCCCCTATAGGAATGGTAAATCAATCAGACAGATGCAATATCTGTTCAAAGACACAAACTTGTATCAGTGCTTTGACTTCCTTAATTTTCATATTAACTTACATGTGATCACTGATTTGATTTATAAAATATATATATTAATTTACTTCTTTCATATTTATTCTTTGTCTTCTTATAATATATTCTATTGTTTTTCATCTTTCCAATTTGCTTTGTTCTTATTTATAAAGTTATTCACATATATTATGCCAATTCTTAACCTTGCACGCCTGGTGCTGCCATCTCTATTCGTCTTTGGCAAACTATTCACATTACTTGGTCCTATTGGGTACGTAACATAATATTCCCCCCGTTGGCCATAAAAAAAAATTCATCGTAAAAATATGAAGATAGAAAATTTTTTCTTCTTCCTAAATTTCTTCTTTTCTTCATCTATTCTTCAATCTTCATAATTTTCATGTTGGATTCACAAAACTCGCTATGTATACACCGCTCTCCTTTTCACAGACTATATTTAGCATTCGCAGCATCTTCGTTTGGCTTCTGTTTCATTGCTTTCTTTTCAGGAACTAGCATGTTTGTTTGTCCTAAAATGCTCTATTCTTATAATTTCTGTAACACTCAACTCTTTTCTTGTCGGAAGATTTCAGTCTTTTTCTGTACATGACAAACATATATTATGGATGGTCTAGGCTCTTCATAAATGAATTACTACGTTTCAAATAGCACATTTTTCGCTTCTTCTGTCTCTTTTTTTCGGGACATTCTTGCGTGCATCATCTTTATCTCATGTATCATCGACATATGCATTATAATTATCTTTCATTTTCTCTATTCATTTCTATAACTCACATGTCTCATAACTTCTTCGTCTTATACACAAGATTCTCATTTTTAATGCACATTTTTCTGCTTCACAATTGCTTTTTCATAGGAACACCTAGCATATTCATTTACATTAATTGTCTTCTCGCCTTCCATTCGTTAACGTAGATCATGTCCAGCCTACTTTTCTCAAACGTTGTTCAACCATTGGCGTTACATATCCAGCTTTTTGGTAAGGTTGAGTCGTCAATGAAACTTATTCCTTGGAGATTCATATCCCCATCAACAGTTCCTATTATATTAATTCCATTTTCTACTGCGATGACTAATTTTATTCTTATCCTTGTCCGATGTCTTCAAGTGAGCTTGTGAGTCTCTTATCTGAATAATCTTTTGGGCTCTATTTAACTTCTCAACATATACTTTCCTCTTCGAACAAAATTTCTGTTTTATCTATATAGATTATTTGATCAATTATAATTTCTCCTATTTACAAATATTTACATATAGTTTACTTCGATTTACAGTTTAACTATATTACTATATTTTCATCTGTTTGCCATTATATCTTGTGCATTTTGGCGATCTTCTTCCACCAATCTATCCGGAAACCTTCTCTCATCGTTAAAGTCTACATTTCTTGGGCCATTGTCTTCCCGTAGTCTGTCTTGTAATCTTCTTCCGTTATTACAATAATTTCTGGCTAATTCTATGGCTTCGTCTCTTTCTACATCCGGAAGTGCATTTCTTCTTTCCATTTCTTCATTGGGCACACTTACTCGGTATTCTCTTTCGTTGTGTTCATATATGTTCCTCCATCGCTGATTTCCTCCTCTTCCGTATCTTCGGAAATTATTTCGGCCTCTCAAGTTTCTCCAATTTCCTCGATATCTATCATCGTTTCTCTCTCTTTCTTCCACAGAGTCTATGTTTCTTTCATATCTTCCATTGTTTCTTCCTACATCTCTTCTTTCTGCACTTGGTCTCTGGTTTCTAACTTCTATTCTTCTTACATCAAATTCCTGTCTCCGGAACTTTGGTTTTGAGCACCCTTCTTCTTCTGATTGTTGCCTCTTTCCATAGAATCTTCCTTCCTTATCGTTCCAGGAATTCTGAGTTTTTGTTAGCACATCTTCGGTTCTTAGATATTCAATCAAATCATCAACTGCTTTTATCTTAACCGCTGCTATAGCTCTCTGTATTCTTAATGGCAATGTTTGGACAACTTGTTTAACCAGCTCCTCTTCACTGCATCCTTCCTTTAGGTTTGTGAAGCTTCTTAGAGTCTCCCATGTATGTTCTTCCAGGCTGTCGACTTTTGACCAATCTACATATCTTCTTTTTAATGCTTCTAGCTGCCTTTCCTTTATGTCCTCACTGCAGTAGTAATTCAGGAATTTTCGGGTGAACTCCTTAAAATTTCTAAATTTGTGCTCATTTAGTTGATACCATCCTGCTGCCGACTGTTCAAAACATGTCTCTATGACGTTCAAAATCATTCCTTCGGGGATCCTCATAAGTCTGACATTTGTTGTTAGTTCCCTTAAAAACTTTCTGGGACATTTATCAGATATATTCCCATTGAATTTTGGAAGATGCTGCAATTCTTGTGGCCTAGGTATCCTTGTCCTATAGTTCTCGTCTCTCGGGAATTCATTTTCCAATATGTCTAAGAGCCTTTCATTATTACTTCCATCTTCGCTATTCTTCCATTTCCTTTTCTTGTGACCTCCCGCTATTCTATATCTCTTATGCGTCTCTTCTTCCTCTGTCGTCGATTCATCGCTTGAACTCTCTTCTCTCAGCTCTTTCTTAACCTTTGTTTCTTCACTTTCTCGAAACCTAGGATTTGTGTTTCCTTCTTTGATGAATAGCTTTCCTAACTTTCTTTCCACTTCTTCTACTTTCTTTTTTGTCTTCTCTATCTTTGACACTGCCCCATTTAATTTTCTGTCTAATTCCTTTCCTTTCTTATCTGCTGCATTAATTTTATTTTGATTTTCCGCAATGTCCTTCTCCATACTGCTAGTTTTTTCTTGAACTTCTTGCAGTTCCCGTGTACTTACTTCTCTCAGTTTTAGAACTTCCTTTTCCATTCTATTGCGTGTTTCCCAGCTTCTATCTTCCATTAGGACCTTTGCTTCTTCTATCTTGCTTTCATTTGCATCTACTCTAGAAGATACTGCTTCTATTTGCGGTTTATTTTCAACAATTTTTCTTTCCATACTGTTGGTTCTATGTATATTCTCCTCTCTAAGTTTTGAAACTTCTTCCTCGATCGTCCTACTTATATCCACGCTTTTGTTTTCAATTAGCAGTGTTGTTTCTTCTATCTTCTTTTCCAATGATCTTCTATTTTCTTCACATGTCTCTGTTATTATCTCGTACCTTTTCTTGCTTTCATTTCTTACTTCTTCTAATTTTCTACTATTTTCATCGAGCCTTTCTTTCACTTCCTTGTTATTTTCTTCTAACTTTTCTTTTACTTCTCTGTTATTTTCTTCCAACTTTTCTTTTACTTCTCTGTTATTTTCTTCTGCCTTCCTATTACTTTCTTCAATCTTCTTCAGTTCTCTGTTATTTTCATTTATCTGCATTGACAGCTTTTGGAACATTTCCATCAAGTTTATTTCTTCTGTCTTCTTCTGCTTTTCTTTTAGCTTTTCCTTCTTGCATTCCTTACATGTATAATATTCTTCCCTTTTACTTATTGATATGTATTTCTCCTTTCTTATTCCTTCGCACGTCCAATGTTTCATTTCCTTACGTGTGACACAGAAAATAATTTCTTCCTTGTTTCCTTCCTCTCCGCAACAAATGAAAGTTTCCCTTTTTTCTCCGTCTTCCTTCATTGTAGCTTCCCCATTCTCATTTCCATCTTTATCCTTTTCCTCCATTTTCAATTATTCTTTCTCTCTTCGCTGTCTGGTTCCTAATTCTCTAGCCCCACGTTGGGCGCCATTTATTTATGCTACCTTCATTTGGTGCAAAGGTACACAAACCTTAATCTTAAAACTCAGCTAGCTTATCTACAGGGTAGGGTTCTTTGTAGACAACGAAACCAGACAGGATGCCTTCCAATGGAGACGTTTAAACGAATATATTATTTAAACACAGGATACATGGAGTAAGAATTTTACATGATAAGCTACATTCTTCTATAATTTTCTCGTTTACAGTCAATTTTCATCTCAATATTCTTCCTTCGTAATGGGCAGATCTGGATCGGGACTTCCTTCTCAATGGACGGTCTGGATCTGGACTTCCTTCTCAATATGGAGGATCTGGACTTCCCTCTTAATGGACGTTCTGGATCGGGACTTCCTTCTTGATGGACGGCCTGGATCGGAACTTCCTTCTCAATGGGCAGTCTGGATCTAGACTTCCTTCTTAATATGGAGGATATGGACTTCCTTCTCAATGGACGTTCTGGATAGGGACTTCCTTCTTATCTTCTTTGTAAACTTCCCTCTGGATTTCAATTTATTTAGGTTTTGACTATTTAACGAATTCCTTTATCCTTTTCCAACTTTTTCCTCCAAGCTTTGGGAATAATACTAATATCCTCCCTTGGGGCTGCAATTGGAACGTGCCACCACTAACTAGGTACAACAGAGTGTATACTTGGTGCAGCCGATTGACATGCGCATCCAAGTAGGTGCTACAGTTAAACTGCGCAACCAAAAAGTGCTGTGGGGCGTCGATCAGAACGCGCTCGCCACTGATGTAAACAAAATTTCCCCTATAGGAATGGTAAATCAATCATACAGATGCAATATCTGTTCAAAGACACAAACTTGTAGAGCCAGCGTATTTTCGGAACAGCTATGAGGTTTTCTTATGTACAAGCTCGAAGCGAGCCCCCTACAGCTGTGGGGGAGGAGAAACAAGTGATGTTAGCGCGCCTTGTGCAGTGTTGCAAGTAAACGAAGGAACGGCGGCTGACAGTGACACAAAGCAGACATCTGACTAGAAAGGCACACGCAAAACAATTTAATTTAATAAACTTACCTTGTGTATTGTAATGCCGCAAATGTCATGATGAAACAAAGTTGTTTTTATTCCAACTGCTCAATACCATCAAGCTCGGAATCCGAATCTGTCATGTCGCACAAATCCTCACCGGCACTTGAAACAGAGTCGTCTGCACTGCTACTGCTGTCACCAACACTGAAAATGAGACGTTCAATTTCCGGTTCCAGCAAACCTTCCAAACGAATGTATTCTTCCTCAGCGTTTTTGACATTGCAGCAACAGGGCTCCCATTCCTTCTCGCCAATTTCGGCAAACACTTCCTTGCACAGTTCCCAGACGTCGTTCAATTTGAAGGTGACATTGCGATTGGCAACCTTTTGTTTACATATCCCCCAAATTTTCTCAATTGGGTTCAAGTCGGGATGATATGCGGGCAAACGAAGGACAGTGTGACCATGCTCACTCATTATGTCATCTATAACGTAAGACTTTATTTTTGGTTTGTGTAGTTTTATGAGACTGTACAGTTCAGGTTTAAACATATCATTAGTAAAAGGTATCCCGTTTTTCAATAACCAGTCTTCCATTTCACTTTTTCTACTATTAGAGGATGGGCTTCTTTCTTTCTGGACATTGTGATATGATGCATTGTCAATTACTAATACTGAATTTGGTGGTAAATTTGGTAATAACATTTCCCGTATCCATCGCGTGTAATTGTTGGAATTCATTTCTGTATGATAATCACCAGTTTTTTGACTAGACTTGAATATCAAAAGGGCGTTCGGGATAAAGCCATTGTGGGTGCCTGCATGAACAATAATCAGGCGTTGCCCTTTAGATACTGGTGATTTTAGGTCCTGAACAGTGTCGTCACACCATGCTTTGGATGTTGTGTGAGAGCTGTGGATGTATGTTTCGTCGGAATAAATAATAGGACGCTCTTCCCTTCGATATCTACAAATTGCACGCAGAAAACTTATTCTCGCATTGCGAATATCATTTCTTTCAATAAGTATCCGCCTATTACTCTGCACTTTCTTCCACCTGAACCCGAGTTTTCTAAAAATCTTTAACAAACTAGACGCCTGCCCTTTAAACCCTATTGAAGTCTTGAATTTAGCGAGCACAGATTTTACTGTAGGCACTTGGTTGTCTGTGGTATAAAATTCGTTTATTGTCCTTCGAACAACGCACATATCGAAATCGTCAATATTTGTACATGGTCGCGGTCGGTTTTTATTTCTACGTGGCGTGCTATATGACGAGGATGTTCCCGCATTAACCTGTGAACTTTCCTTTTTAATTGATTTTATTGTATTTACAGAGACACCAGTCGCAGTACAAACACGGTCCATCACTTTCTTCAGAGGCAACTTCAGATCCTTTTGGTCGGCTTCCTCCTGCATAAATTTCAATACGTTCGCGACAACTTCACGCGTTTGTCCCTTAAGTGTCCTATGATATATTTTGGAGTGTGTAGGAGGCATATTCTTCACGTGAAACGTAATAGCACTTCTACCCGGTCTTCAACAAAAGATTGTAGAAAACAACAATAGCCCGGCAAGAACGCGAAACTCAAACACCCGATCCTATCACCTCGACTTTACACGCACAAGTGATTTCTGAGCATTCTTTCTGCGCAACTTGCTACGTCATCGCATCCACGAGTAGAATTTTAGGCTCGCTAACTAGTGAAGTGAAAGATCTCGTAGCTGTTCCGAAAATACGTTGGCTCTATCAGTGCTTTGACTTCCTCAATTTTCATATTAACTTACATGTGATCACTGATTTGATTTATAAAATATATATATATTAATTTACTTCTTTCATATTTATTCTTTGTCTTCTTATAATATATTCTATTGTTTTTCATCTTTCCAATTTGCTTTGTTCTTATTTATAAAGTTATTCACATATATTATGCCAATTCTTAACCTTGCACGCCTGGTGCTGCCATCTCTATTCGTCTGTGGCAAACGGTAACAGTTTCATGCATCGGAGACACATTTCTTCAATTTTACACAAGAAACTACTTACGGAAATGAGTTTCTCCAAGGTTTATAACCTCCGTCGATATATATTCTTCCTAGAACTTCATCCTACAATGCAGCAGAACAATAAATAATCACTTTTCATGTAATAATATTGCGCATTTTGTGAAAATCGACAACATTATGCCGTTGTTTCCAAGATGTACCTGCAGATGGCTCTAGCGTCGGAAGTCACGCGATCTCGCTAGTGGAATCAGGGTTTCCAAACGCGCGTTTCTCGAAGAAAATCGCGCGTTTTTTTGTCGAGAAAGGAAAATGGTTTTTCGATGAATTTAGGGGTGAAATGGGTGCTAATGGAACCTAACCTAACAGGCCTAACCTAACCTCGTGTGAATGGTTCGTGGGGCTACCCGTGGATGGTTTTTGGGGCTAACGTCAATGGTTTGTGGGGTTACCCGTGGATGGTTTTTGGGGCTAACGTCAATGGTTTGTGGGGCTACCCGTGGATGGTTTTTGGGGTTAACGTCAATGGTTTGTGGGGCTACCCGTGCATGGTTTTTGGGGCTAACGTCAATGGTTTGTGGGGCTACCCGTGGATGGTTTTTGGGGCTTTTTTACAACTTTCATACACAATAGAGTTGGAAACATTGATATTCGAAAACAAAAGAAGCGTTACAATTCGCAAAGCAAGCGATATCGCACCGTGACGTGCTTTCCGTAGCATTAAGGAAAATGGTTTATTTTAGCAGAAAAAGTGTTTGTTTTCGTGCAAAAAGCATATTGGCACCTTCCACTATGTTCCGCAATACATAATTGGTAAGTACAAACCACGAGAAAGATAAAATATCGGATTTAAATGTGTCTCCGATGCATGAAACTGTTAATGTGGCAAACTATTCACATTACTTGGTCCTATTGGGTACGTAACAATTCATGAACAACATAATCTTCATAAACCATGCAAAATATTTTTACTTCCTTTAGAGGGTACAGACGGTCAAGGATATCCAAAGTCTGTTTTAACAGACTTATTAGGTGCTTATTACTAAAAATACAGAAAATTTGGTAACAGTTTCATACATCGGAGACACATTTCTTCAATTGTACACAAGAAACTACTTACAGAAATGAGTTCCTGCAAGGTTTACAACGTTCGTCGAGGTCATCGTGGAATATATTTGAACGGGAAATCATATATTTTTCAAGAGAAATATCTCACCGATGCACAATTTCCATTGCTTTCATTTGTTTGCTCTACGCCAGCCGGATGCTGCGTACGTTTGATGACATAAACCCGTCAGTGTTTCAAACCCCTTTTTTTTACTATGCTTGCCTAACTTAACCAAACCTAACCTAACCTTATCGGAAATGGTTCGTGGGGCTATCGGTCAGCTACCGTGCATAATGGTTCATGGGGCTATCTGTGAATGGTTTGTGGAGCTATCCGTGTATGGTTCGTGGGGCTATCCGTCATCTACCCGTGCATAATGTATAATTTCCACCGGTGACGAACACGATGGTAGATATTTTTCGGTGAAGAAGGTTGAAACACTGCATACCCACAACGTGAGTCAAGATGTGCCTGCCATATTATGTGTTCCGGAAGCGAAGAAAGGAATAAAAAAAAAAGCACTAAGAATGTTAAAAATTGTGTTTGTTTTCATGTAAAAAGCATAATGACACCTTGAACTATGTTCTGCAATACACAATTGATGTAAAAAGCATAATGGCACCTTGAACTATGTTCCGCAATACACAATTGGTAAGTACGAACCATGCGAAACACAAAATATGCGATTTTAATGTGTTTCCGATCTATGAAACTGTTACCCAAAATTTACATAATGCAGAATTTTGTTACAAAACAAGGAAAATAAATGTGTACATTGTTTAATGTTTATTCCACAATGCTAAATTATGAACATTTACCTTCGGCCTAACATTTTCTTTGTAATACTCATGTATGTATTAAGCCATTGATCCCAGCAATACTGAATATGCAAGAAGCAAAGAGACCAGCGTATATGAGCTTTCAACCACACTTCATGGATTGACACATTTGTTCCAAGGTGTCAACTCTGTGTCCTTCATCCCACAATATGTGTGGATGTTTCTTTGAAGAACTGCAAACCCTTTTACTGGCATGCATGCTTGATAGAAGTGTTACAAGCTTAGTTTGCAAATTGAATGAAACAAGAGTAGGGTCATTTCATGTGAAATCACCCAGAGAAGGTTGCTTCATAGTCAAGGATTTGTTTCAATTTTTTTATATACTGATAGATTCTCGGTCCAATATGACAAATATGTAATGTTAGACTTGTCCAATAAATATTTTGAAAGTTTCAAATTTTTGAAAATTTTAAAGATTTTCATAACTTGGGTGGACGAACGAACACACCATGTGACACAAAACATGTTATATCTCTGAAACTATGTGGAGTATTGTGATGAGGTATTGTTGGAGAGGAAAAGGACAGTCCTAACAGAAAATGACTACATTATCACTCTTACCTATGCAGAAAGTAGAAAAATCTATAAATAAAGTAATATGTTGTGATGAAGAAGACACTGAACTTTGGGTAATTGTTTGATAGGGAGTCCCAGGTTTTACCACAATGAAAATTGTTCCACAGCATAATCAATACATGTCAAACATAATATTCAAAAATCAGGAAGGTAATATTGTTCCTGAAAAATATCACAGGTTTCAGTATAGGGTGTGTAAACCAATTTTCCACTGGCATACAGCTATATTTTTGAAAAATGGCCCTAAAACACTCACAAATTACCACTAATATGAGTGCACATAATATTGTTACAAATGTTGAATAAGTGGGAGAAGCATTACTATGATGTTCATCCACTTTAAGTTCATAGAAATTGTTCTAAGACCAGAGTTTTTGTCCAGAATGCATATGGGTCAGTCCATACCGAACGGTCCAGCACTGGATGCTTGACCACTTTTAACATTTTCAATATTTTTGTTGTTCTAACACCTATGCAGGGGTAGTTCAAAGCAGGCATTAATTTTTGTAAAACTTTGACTTTGTTTAAGAATAGTGGCCATTTTTTGTTTCATGACTTTTGGTCTTTGCAAACAGGTGTGATAATTATAACTCAGCTAAGAGAAATGATAGAAAGCTATGCTAAACAACATTGTTTTCAGTACATTTCAAGCTTCATTTTATGTTCTGTGCCTTTTTCACAATCTCTATAATAAAAATAGCTGAAACTTAAGGCCAAAATTGATGATTAATTTTGAACAAAAATCAAAGTTTAAGATTTTATTAGTAGGGAAGTAATATAATATCAGAGCTATATATTTTTAAGATAAAACATATACATCCAACTTTTTGACAGAAAATATTTGAGCTCTGTTACTGGTTTCATCTTTTAGTTAGCTCTTTGAAAATGCTCGAATTTTTTTAGGTCTGCCAACAGAGATATGGGGGCTCAATTTTTTTTTAAAAAATGAAAATCGAAAATCTTCACTTATTATTTATTTTGCGTTAGCCATATAAAATGTAATTAAATGTAATTGTAACTTTAGATGTAATCGTTGAATTTTTATATATTTTGTTCTGTTGTTCTGTTCACAGAATTTCAATTTTCAATTAGCTTGTAAGGTTATATCCCACAATTTAGTTTCATTATTATTGTAATACCTCTGTGTTAATTTTTGTCGTATACTCTAATAATTAAATTCTTTGCACAATTGTTATTTAATGCAAATTGTATATTACGTCATTCATATTTCTTGTGGACTATCTTTATTATGATCTTGGTAATGTAATGGTGGCATCCAATATTGAACACTGTAATTGGGCATGCACCTGTTGTGTTTCAATTAAATAAATAAAACACGTAAATAAAATAAACTTATTGTACGAGGCAGATTCATAATGACAAGAACTAACTTGTAACCGACAGACGAGGTGGAGAATTGGCCACCGAGAATAATCCTCCAGGGCAACCATTTATAGACACCATATGATTTAACAGACTACACACTACCCTGAAGACGGAAGCAGATTCAGCCTCCAAAACGTTGGTATTTTAAAAAAGCCCAAAAAGTAAGAATGAATAAATCACCACTGGTCAGCTACAAAGAACAAAAACTAACGTTTAAATTTTTCATTTTTCGAAACATTTGTTAAGGAGGATTCTCAAAATCGGTCTTCATGAAATTGAGAAAAATAACTTGTGACTCAAAGAGAGTGAAGATAATTAATATTAACATGTTGTGTGTTTTATGCTGACTCAGTTATAGAATAGTTATTTGATAATCTACATAGGCATCCCATCACCATTATACTCATTTTAACGTGTATTGCTCTCTGATTCGGGGGGTGTAAGGGGTGCATCTTCCACGTAGTGCACTCAATAGTCAACCTCACTTCCACGTAGTGCATCCTGGACTAAAGACTAACGAGGCTCTGGCGACTGGCACTATGGCCAGTATAATTTTGTGTGTGTTCTCCTGGTTTTTGTCCTTATATGTGCTGAGTGCCCATTTACAGCCTCAGCTTTTAACAGAAGTCAGAACATTTTAAATTTTTAAGTTATGCAACGTTCGAGTTGTTATTTGTAATGGTAAGGGGCTGGCCCCCGTATAATGTGACGGGAGCAAAATAGCCTGAGTGCTGACGCTCCCAAAATTTTAAATTCAATTCAATTCTCTGATTCGGGACTGGTTGTAACTGTTTGCATACATGTGATTTACCGCCGCACAAGCTGTCATTCTTCAATCTTGTCACAAACTACTGGAGCTGGATGCATTGTTTGGACACAAGGACAACACCCAACCTGCCTGTTAATGACCTACAAGGGGGTTGAAAAGCCACTCGCTGAAAATTCTGAGACACATCGAGGCACTCGGATCCTATTTTAACATCCATTTGAGGTTTCTATATGCTGCGTAGACACTCGCTCTCCAGTTCCTCACAGCCACTAGTTGCCTTTGTTTCTCCTTTTCAGAGGCAAATTCATCCTTAAAGCCTGCGCAGAAATTAGCATAATTTACTAAGTTGTCCATATTACCAGCGAACCAATGGCCAGCTTTGCCAGTGAAAACCCTGGATAACAATTCCAACCTATCGTGGTCAGGCACTTGCATTAGATCAAAACTGACATTTAACTCATGCATATATCTTTTGGCTGATTGGACTTCAATATCACCTTTGAACTTTGGAATGTCTGTGAATAAATTTAATTAGTTCTATTGTGATAATCACTTGGGAGCTGGAAAAAGACATTCAGAGTACCCTCTGTGTGTTTGTACAGGGTGTCTAAAAAGTCCCACACCATAGGCAAAACCAATGTGCTCTCTGTTGAGTTCCACACATGTTTGTGTGGCCTTCCTGACCAGGGCAAATCCGCAACAGAACCCATCCTTTTAAATTTCTCCAGCAATCGTGCAACTGTGGTGTGGGATACTGGTTATCGTTGTCATCCAGGATGGCATTGCTTGAACTCACTGACAACATCTCGGTGTGAGTAACTTCATGCCCACACAGTAATATTATTTCCACACGTTCGTCCTGCGACAGCATCATTCCCTATAAGAGAACGGAGAGAGAGAGAGAGAGAAAAAAAAATTGCCTATGGTGTGGGACTTTTCGGACACCCTCTATGTGTATGTATATACACACACTCATATACATAACTTTTGTCAATTGTAACACTGTTAAGCCTTTTTTCCATGTTAATAAAATATTAGAATGCTGACCAAGGCAAATTTTTGTAGTATAAAAATGTAACGTTTCAACCCTCTAACAGGGTCTTCTTCAGATGAATATTCACAATAAATTCATGTATTTACATTTTTATATATATTTTTTATACTATAAAAGTTCGCCTTGGTCAGTATTTTAATGTTTTATTAGCTTTTGTCAGTTTCTTAATTAATTTAAACATCACTTATATTTTTTATTCTCTTTATTTCAGATTCGACTTTATTCACAATGTACAACTTACTCTTCAGCTAGAAACAATGAGTGAATATACAAATAGTGCATTATGGTTTGTATGCTCATTATTTGTTAGTTTTTTATTTACGCACTATGCATTTTATAAGTATTTAGGAATATATGAAGAAATATCAATGACATATCAACATAAGAACAAAAGTGTGCCATATTTTAATTCTTCATCTTCTGTTTGGTGTAATGCTGATAAGAGTGAACATAAAACATGTAAATTTCAAAATATATGTTATTCTCCACCAACTTCACAATTTTTGTTTATCTTAACAAGTGAATCGGTAATATCTGGTATTGAAAATGCTGATGACTTGAAAACAATAGAAATGTCGTCAGTAGCTAACCATACACAGTTTTTTATGTCACTTGCAATTGTGACACGTAACAGTACACTTTTAAAAGGAAAGGTGATGCTGCACAAATCAGTATTCATAATTTCTCGCTTTAAACCTGATAATATAATGCATGTTTTTCATGATGATTTAATACCATTGTATTTTACATATTCTCATCTTTGTGCAGGAGATGTTAACGAATGTGTCAAACAAAATAGGTTAGTGTACATAGATACAAGTCATTTGGATCCTTTCGCAGATCTGTATAGAATATTTTCCAATTCGGACCCCTTGTATCTTTCACAGCAGCTTGAAGATGTTACAATATGTTTTGATGAAGCATATGTTGGTGTCCTTAGAAATACCTTGTGGTTTCAGTATGGGTTTGGTTCACCACAAGGTCCAATAAATAATAATTACTTTGTTCCAAATGTGGTCAAGTCATTTTCACAATATATAATAAAGGAGCTTAATATAACTCCATCTAATCATGGAAGGAATAAAGCGTGTGGAACATTGTTTAGCAGGAAGAACACACGAAAAATTATGAATGAAGATTATTTAATTGGTGCAATGAGAAGTGCATATAATTCAGTATACTCTGGTCAGAAAGATTTTAATGTTATTGTTGTCGACTTTTCAAGTGATAGTTTAAAATCAATTATATCAATATTATTATCCTGTAATTTTATCGTTGGAATGCATGGTGCTGGAATGGTACTATCAATATTTTTACAACCAGGCTCTCTACTTGTTGAACTTTTCCCATATGGAATTGACCCAGAGAATGTTTCTTTCCTGAAGGCTTTGTACAGTAAATCAGAATATGGTTTATTCTATCATTCATGGAGGAATGTGAACGTAAAGAACAGTGTTGTTCATCCAGAGGCCGACCCATTGTTAGGTGGTATAGTGCATTTGCCAAAAGAGGAACAAGAGAAAATTTTAAAAACTACCAATATACCTGCCGTATATTGTTGTCATGATCCTGCATACTTATATCGAATGTTTCAGGATACAATTGTAGATGACAGTATTGTAGAAGTATTTGAACATGGTTTGAGAAGTCAAAAGCATTTTTCTTCAACGCTTTATGAAATTAATGAAACTCAACTTGCATTACAGAAGTGGTTCTTTCCATCACGTGTGGCTCATATTACTTGCCATAACTTAGAGAGAGATAATTTAGTTGCAGTTCAGTGGGTGCCGTCAGTAAATAGTGATATAGCAAGTGATTTATATTATGAAGTAGTTGTTAAGATTGATGGTGATTTTGAACAGCTTTTTAAAGTTCGCAAACCGAAAGTTATGTTTGAACTTCCACCGATCTCGGGACAAAAAATATTGAAGGTTTGGGTTCAAAGTGTTGTGGGTAAGAGAAAGAGTTCTGACGAATATCATGAGTGTGTACTGTAGTATGTTCTCAAATTTTTGAACATGTTATGTTTGTGCAATTAAAGTGTGTTTAGTAAAGAAAGAATTGTGTTTACTTGTAAGCTTTCTAGCCAGGGCTGATACCATTGTATTCTTATCTACTGATAATCCCAGGTTCGAATCCCAGCCTGTGCATGGGTGTTCTTTCACCAAATTCATCATATCATCCTCATCTTTGCAATTATCCAAAAGTGGCAGACAAGTGAAGTAAAAAAAACAAATCAATCAAATAGTAGAAATATTGATTGCAATTCATTCACTAATGCTGGCAGATACATTTCCAGAGTTTGGTATTTCACAGAGTTTGCAAAAATTGCCTGCAACAGTTTCTCAGAGTCTAATCATCCTTTAAATTGTGCAAAGTTTGAAAATCTTAATTTATTTTGCATTAATTTTGTGTTAAAGATGGATTTTAATGCTATTTTAATATTTTAATGTATTTCTTGAATATGTTAAAGCAAAACTGATAAATTGATGCATGTATTTGCAGTGGAATACTTGTATATTAATATTACTCAATATCCTGAACAACTTTCTTTAATTGTTACGATTTTCGAGCATCGGTGTGTGTATTGGTATCAAAGTGATATCGGCTCTATGCCATTTCTAACATGTCCTTTCATTAATTAAATAGAATGCTATAATTCATCCAGGTTTGAAATTACACAGCAATTTTTTTTCAGAACTATTTTAAACAATATGTTCTATTATAACTTACTGAAACTTGTGGCTGAGCCAGGTATAGAACTGGGTTTTTGACACACTACAACTTTTCAGTGATTTGGTTTATTTTACTTCACTTTTCTGCCACGTTTGGCTAATTGCGAAGAAGAGAATGGGTGATGATATGATGAAATGATGAATGGACAATGACAAAGAACACCAGTGCCCAAGGTAGGATTCGAACCCAGGACACCTGCCATCATAGCACACTGTGCTAACCTTTCTGCCTTGGATGCCAGCATAACTTTTCAGTAAGTTATAATATGTCCCCTGTGTGCTAAAGGTATTTCATGTAACTAGTTCCCTGAATTGCAGAGAGATGGCATTTGTAAACTTACACAGAGATCTGAGTTATAGTTGTGGAGAGGACAGAAGCTGGTTTGATAGCTCAGTGGCAGAACATTGGCACAGAATGCCAATCACGAAAAGCAAAAAACCTACTAATCCTATTTTGTCAAGGTTGTTTGACTTCACAGGAGCAGACACTGCAAAAAATGAGATATCGTCAGCTCTAATTTTTCCATTTTTCTAAGTGAGAAACTATCTTATTGTTGTCATTACACATAGGAGCTTTGTGCATAAAAGCCAACATCAGATTTTTCACTTTAAAATTCCATAGTGTGTTCCAATGAATAATAATTGTAATTCTACAACAATAACTATAACACCATTAAGCCTTGTTTCCATGATTATGAAAAACTAAATATGCTGACCAAGGCAGTGAAGTGAAATCTAAAGAATGTCAGTGTGTGTGTACATAGGAGAAACGAAAAAAAGGCTGAAAGACAGGTTGAAACAACATAGGGATGATGTACGACTTAAGAGAGAGAGAAATGCAATATTTAAAGACACGAGAGAAACAGGACATGACATAGAGTGGGATGAGGCTAAGCAGATAGGAAGGGAGAAGAGAATGCTAGTGAGAAAATGGAAGGAAGCCAATGAAATAGAGAAGAAAGGTGAAGAAGACACAATGAACTGGAATGGGGGACTGAAGTTAAACAAAGAATGGAAGAAGATGTTAGAAAGAGTGGAAAGGACAAGAGAGAAAGAGGAGAGGGGAAGGAAGAAAAATGAAGGGAAAAGAGCGTGAGATTAAAAGTCCAACCACATTCTATATGGAAGTAATTGTGTTTAGCCTTTTAGGTGAAAGTAAAGTTGACAAGTGAAAGTCACCTGCTAGAAAGTTCCAAACAACTTTCTAAATAGTCTGGAGGGAGTAATGTTTGTAATGTTTTGTGCCCTGTTTTTGTATCTTGTTACTTTTGTACTTGATACAGAGTCTGAAGGAGACCTTGCTAGAAGGTTGAAACGTTACGTTTAGTTTATGTTTTTAATAAAATAAATTACTGCCTTGGTCAGCATATTTAGTTTTTTAACAATAACTATTATAAACTTATAAACTAATAAAAATAAGCAAGTTTTATTCCTATTATTATTATTATTATTGTATCTATGGGAAGGTCCACCAGACAAGTGAATATCCAGCACAACTCTTTTTCATATATATTACACATAGTTACTCTACTGAAATACATAATTATTATATTTTGTTATTTTCTTTTACATACCTTTTATAAGAAACGGTCTTGAAAGTTAGGGGATTTTTTTTGTTATAAGTCGGCGGTGCACACTGGTGCACCGTAGCTACCTTACAGGGGCACCGCGAAATGTTCCAATATTTTCACTGACATGACACTTATTCCAAACATGTGCTTATTTAGTACTGTTTACATATAAAACGTTTCTGAATTTGAAATATGTGTTGTTTTTTTTTAACTGAAGGCAAGCAACCTAATAACACTAAACTGAGCGTTGCAAGTGTTATATAGACGTACATTTTGACTTGGGTGCCACGGAAAAATCTTGAAACACTAAGGGCACCATGAAATGATAAAGTTTGGGAACTTCTGTTTAAGTTAATGTAAGACCTCTCACATAAAAATCTAATTTTGAAAACACTAGAGCCATTTATTCTTTGGATTATGTGGCAGAATATGATCCTTGCATTTTACACTCAATTTTTATTATCTCTGACATGCTTTACTTGGGTTTTTCTGTTGGAACTGAAATTTATTTCTGCATTAACAATAAAAAATAACAGCCTTTCTGCTTTCCTTTAACTTGAAATGAATAGTGGCAATATCTACAGGGAAGGGGTTGGGGCTCAGCAGACCAGTTTTATCCCTTCCCCCCTGCTCCCGATGCCCATGTGCATTTACTTCACTTTGAACAACAGACAATTGATGTGTTTTTTTTTGGGGGGGGGCTTAAGAAAAGTGCAAAAAGACACTGTAACATTTTTTGAGAAGGTAAACTTATTACGTTGCAAAATTCTACCACTACTAATAATAATATGAGTCGTGGTAGCTCAGTCGTTAGGGCATCTGACTACCATGGGGGGAGACCCGGATTCAATCCCTGGCAAGGAAGAACAGGGATTTTTTCAACCTGCTCAAGCAGCTCTAGCGCCCACCCAGCATCATATAAAGTGGGTACCTGGAGCAAACTCTAGGGGGTAAAAGTGGCTAGGGGCTTGGTGCTTATCACATCACTCCCATGTGTGGGGCCCTAACTCTACATCCCTATACAACTTCATGGCATTATGCAAAGCACAGGGGAGCACTTTTTACTATGTACTACTAGTAATAATAATTTTAGATTAGGAATGATTGCTAGCAGGGGTCCCCTTAACCCCCAAGACCTATGATGCACTCCCCCCCCCAAAAAAGTAGAACATTCACCCCACTGCTCCCTTTGTGTGGAATTGTTTACTCAATTTATTTTGGTCAGACTAAATTCGTGGAATACAATACAGACATATTTAAGTAAAACTATCAAATGCTGACCAAGGCAACATTTTTTGTAGAAAAAATTATACAATAAAATGTAACGTTTCCACCCTCTAACATAGTCTTCTTCAGACCAATCTATTGTGAATATTCGTCTGAAGAAGACCATGTTAGAGGGTGCAAACGGTACCTTTTCAGTGTATATATTTTTTATACTGTCAGTATTGTAATGTTTTACTCTTATAGTAGTGAGAAAAATAAATATAACAGAATCAAAAATAAAATTGGCTTCAATAGCATGTAACCTCCAGTGCCCAGCACCCCATTTTTGGGCAGTGTTTTTCTCATATAAAATGTCAAAAAAATAAATTCTCACTTTTTGTGTCATCATTAACTCAACACATGGTGAGTGTTGTCAATACAAACAAATTTTGGACTAAAAAAGTTAGTCATATATGGGTTAAAAGACTAAAGAAAGAAAAAGCATGCCTCACTTTCATGTTTGCTAACATAAAACGTACAGAATTGCTCAGACTCACACCATTGTTAATGTACTGAATCATATTCTTAACATTTTGTCTGCTTGTCTAATCTTGTATTAATGGGAACAGCACCCCCCCTTCCTTTCCAAACCAATTCTAAAGGCATAAGAGGTTGTGTTTCTTTTCAACCCCACCGCCGCGATCACCACACGTAGGTAGAACAACTGTACATGATAACCATAACTAAAAATCAATACCCCATCTAGTGGTTGCAGGACCTTGTATTTGGTGGTGGGGCTTGCATGCTCTGATGATCCCCTAGGCTCTACTGGCGGTAGCATAGCTTCTGGCAGGGTCTCCCATGCCAGGCATGCTAGCAGGTAAAGAGCCAGACTAAGAAGCAACGGCTCCAAAGGCGGAAGAAGATGGATGGTCATCTCAATGACTGAGGAGGCGGAGGAACCAAGAGGAGGAATACCTCTTTAAATAACCTTGGTCCATCTGGCTCCGGATGGCAACACCTTGTAAGGGCCCCTTACCAGGGATACGGTGAAGACCTCAACGGCATCTGTGGCAGAGAAGGAGACCTTCGGAATGGCAGAGATGGCGGAAGAGGGAAACCACTGCCTTGTGGAGAAGGGAAACTTCAAAGAAAATCCTGGCCCCCATTTTGGGAGATGGGCGCTTTGCCGACAACTCAGCCCTGAAAAATCCCAACAGTTACAAAACCACAACCAGAGCCTCAGAAGGATGGACATAAATTAAGACGACCGGGGCGAAGGGATATGGACATTGAGATGAGTACATGGAACATCAGAACACACTCAAACCAGAGGCCCTGAAAATAGCCACGGACCAACTGATTAAATATAACATACAGATAGCTGCCCTACAGGAAACAAGGTGGACAGATAATGATATATGGGAAACAAAAACACATGTTATATACAGTAGTGGCAAAAAGAAAGGAAATAAAGAAGCAGGGGTGGCCTTCATGGTAGAGAGAAGAAGGAAAGAGAACATAATTGATTTTAAACCTATAGATGAGAGAATATGTAAAATAAGAATGAAAACTAAATTCTTTAATGTAACCGTTATAAATGTCTGCACCTACAAAAGGAACGTCTAATAAAAGATGGCTTCTATGATATACTAGAAAAGATAATAGACAGTGTATCATCCAGTGATGCGAAGATAATAGTGGGGGACCTGAACGCACAGGTAGGCAAAGAAGAATCCTATAAAGAAACAATTGGAAGGCACAGCTTATGTGGAAATTCCAATGATAATGGTCATAGACTCATTGACCTGGCAATTAGTAAAAATATGATAATAGCATCCACAATGTTCCCCAGAAAACAATTACATAAATATACATGGAGATCACCTGATGGAAGAACCAACAATCAAATAGACGTTTTGAAAGATCGAAGGAGAGCAACAAGCATTATAAATATATGATCATACAGAGGGCCCAGCTGTGTCTTCAGAGGACGAATAACAAAATGACAAAGAAACAAAACGAATCTGAAGTGCGATCTTAAGAAAGTAACAGAAAAGATACATAGTGAGAGGTTTCAGAAAGAATTAGCGCACAAACAGCATGCAAATAACTGAAGAAGCAGAAGTGGAAGAAATATGGCATAAGATGAAATCAGATATTGAGGAAGCAGCAGAGAGGGTCTTAGGATCAATACAGAACAACAAAGGGAAGGAATGGTTTGATGAAGAATGCAATAGGGCCATCCAAGAAAGAGATATAGTACGTATATCAGTCATATGTGGATAGTCCAACAAGATCAAAGAAACAAAAACTGGAAGAGCTAGGAAAAAGAGTATGCAACATATGTCGTAGGAAGAAATGAAAACTTAGCAGATAAAATCAATGAAGACTTTAAACAAAGAAATACATACATGGCATACAAGGAGATAAAGAATATTAGGGAAGGATTTAAACCAAGAACAAACATCTGCAAAGATAAAGAGGGAAAACTACTGGGGAAGGAAAAGCAAATATTAAGTAGATGGACTGAATATTTTGAACAGTTACTGAACAACACAGAACCCCAAAATGAGAACCAAAAGATTAGAGCAAGGAGGGAAGAAGAATCAGAAGAGCCACCCACACTAGCAGAAATTTGAAAAGCTATTCAGAATCTAAAAAATTTCAAAGCACAAGGGAAAGACAGGATACCAGCAGAAATATGGAAATGCAGAGGGAACTGAACAGTAAAAAGCAATCTAGGTTGGGGGAGGGGAATGTTTCAGATTTACATGAAGTAGGAAGTAGGTGGTGAACTTTGGTGTATATATAATTATGAATATACTAAAAACCCCGTGCTCATCACTTGACTTTTCCTTGTTCTGAATAGAAGTAGAAGGTATCCTCTTGCATGTGTAAATAGAGAGAGAGAGAGCGAGAGAGAATAAGAAAAAGAGAAAGAAGGAAAGAAAGGGGGTGCAGAACTCCTCACTTCCATATCAGCAAATCAGATTGTAGCTAGGTGATTTTTGAGTTGTGGAAGAGATAACAGTTCGACTGGGGAACAAGTTCAAAGCCATACTCATGCACTTTGTCCCTGGTAATAGCAGAGGCATGGGGTGGTTTGTTGTCGGTATGGAGCCACACAACTTTTCTCAGCATTACTCACATTTTTCTTTAACTGTATCAGTCATTTTGTACAAAAATGAGGCATAGTACATCCACATTACAGTTTCACCCCTGTGGGACTGAGCACGTGAGAAAAAGTGTTGCTCATTGACTTCGAGAAGACAATAAATATTGCGATTTAAAAAATAATTAGATGTGTGAGATCATTGATTTATCACTGCTAGACTCGCTACGCTAAAGAACAATCTCACAGCCACTATTTACTTAGTTCAGATGATGAGTGGCCATTGTTGATCCACGCTGATCTGCAGCTCCCCCGCCCTTCCTTACGATTTTATAACACACCATAATGAAGTAATATGACGATCTTACTGAGGCTCTGTCCGAAAGGTACAAAGCACAGACTTGAAGTATGGTCTTGGCGGAAGTGACGTCACCTAATACAGTTCGAAAGCGCCAAGAACAGAAGTACGCAAGTACACAGCGTGCAGTACAGATGGTTGGTGACTAGGTCACGTGGTTTCCACACTCGTTGTTCATTTGTTTAAAATCACGGAGGTAGAAAGCGAGGAGCACAGGTAGATATACGTTATTGGCCAGCAAGTTGTTGGTTATAGTTCTTCTAATGTGTGGACTATGTGTACGAGCATTTGAAAATGCTATGTGATTTCTATTGTGAAAATGAAGTGTTTAAACGGCGAGGAAAACAACGAGTACTGAGTTTTATGTACTGGTCGTATTTGGCGCTGCAGTCGTAGTGCAATTCGAAAGACAGCACTTCCAACCCACGACTTGAAGACCGCACTCCAAGACCATACTCGGAGGATGCTCTCTTCAAGTACGGTCTTGCACCTTTCGGACACGGCCTGAAGCAGCAAATACATGGCCGTATTTAGAAGGGGGGTTTCTAGGGTTCAACCCCCCCCAGAAACATCTGACATGTTGGATTAATGGAAGTTCAGAAACCAAAATCTGTAACTCATTTTCAAAATTTTTTTCGAAGCATCACAAAAATACAAGGAGACAATGTTGAGACTTTCGGGCTAGAATTTTCTACATTTGGAATTTTGAAACTTGAGTGAAACAGGATTTATTCTCGGAATCGCAGCCCACCCGCGACCCTTCCATTTTCACTTCTGCTGTCCTCTTTCCAGTGTTGAGGACTGAAAGTGGTAAACGTTGTTAAGTGCCAAAAGCGAAAGTGTTGGGAAATCGCATCGTTCCGCACATCAGCCCGTAAGAACGTGCACACTAGTGGCCTCTTTGCACGCCCTTTGAACTACGTAGACGGCTACCAGCCACATTTCACGTTTACCACATTATAAAGCATGGCACATTTCACAGTTTAACGTGGAAAACGGTGTTTCAATTATTGTGGCACTTACAGCGTTTACAAATATTAGTCTTGTGCTGTTCCTGTGTCACAAGGAATGTAGATTGAAAATTCCCTTACGATTGTCCCAAAATTCCCTTTCCAATTTTTTAATTCCTTGTCCGATAAAGTAAAAAATCCCCCTTGATAGGAGTTCAAACCTACTGTACGGACGCGATAAGAAGCGGCGTGCAATCAAAACGCAGAACGGCAGAACGTGACCAAATTCTGTCTCCTCGTTGGCTGCCATGTGGCTGGGGGGTTTCTACGTTGCCACGTTCGCGCAAACAGGCGGACAGGCGTCAGCTGTTGGCAAGCTCGGGCATTCTGGTAAGCATGAAACATTTTATCTTCCTGCTCTACACAGCAACCGAAAACCTTCACTGAAAGAACCTTTGTTGTGTTTTTATTATGGTACATTGCAAGCATCAGCTACCGGCATCTTTTTACTTATGTTGTATCGTATCACAATTACCAACAAAAGAAAATGCGTCTTCTGTTATGAACAACACTGTGGCAAATCGTTCTCCTTTGATTTCATGCCGCCTCTTTGTCACGCCGCGATTGTTGAAGCTTCAGAACATACAAATGAAATGTATTTCTTGAAAATTATGGCAAATTACGTACAACTTCGTTTCGTTAACACATTTTTAAATTATATTTTGAGGAACCTACAAAAATTCACCTCTAAAACAGAATTTTACAGAACTGAGTTACTGTATTACGGAGAAGAATTTATCAAGAACAAATCAATTGTGTGTGAATTGATTGATTGAGTTGTTGTTTTAAAGTCTACTTTATGCACACTACGGCTAATCTGGAATGGACATACAGATGGAAGTGGGATCCGAACCACTATGTGCCTCGACAGGGTATCGAACCCAGGACTACTTGATTACAAGGCGACAACACTTACCCTACCACTGTGCCATCGGGGAGGCACATGTGGGTGTGTGAAGTGAGATAATTTTGGAGCTATATGAGAATACAGGCTCTGGCAATACAGAGTTCAATAAATTACAACGAAACGCTTGGCAATTGCTCGATTTCCTTAACATTAATGATACATTTGGTACATGTGTTATTAATGCTTTGAGCTACCTGTATGTAAAAACATAAAAAAATGAATGAAAGAACAGAAGTAGTAGTTAAAGAATCAGTTGTTTTTGCTTACCGGCTACCATTGCAGTGGCGCTATCCCAAGATCATCTTCATTGTTGGTAAAGGAACATCTTCATCTGAGCTACTACTGTCACTGCTGTCTTCCCGCCCAAGTGAAATTACAAAATCCTCCATTTGCTGCTCTTCAACTCCCTCCTTTTCCCATGCTTCGGAAATAATCTTCCTTGTGTGTTCTATAGCCGAACGCCACCTATCTGCTGTCACATCCCCGATAGCCTATTCTATCAATTGCAAAATTTTAAACGGTGTAAAAGGTGGCGAAGTGTTCCTCTGTGCTACCAGCCCTTTGACCTGTGCCCAAATACATTCGATTGCATTGTACATACAATGATAAGGCGGGAGACGGACCACCGTATGTCCCGCTTCTTCTGCAAGCTTGTCTATTCGATATATGGGGAACTGGGGTTTGTGTAACATAAGGAGCTGCAGTAGTTCAGCCTTCCTCATGTTTCTGTGGGCTCGCGAGAATCCTGAAGTAGGTCAATCCGGCAACAGCGCGTCGCTACCAGAGTGGGTGGTCCCACGCCGCTTGCTAGCTCGTCCCGACAATAGGATCTCCAGTTTTGGAGCGCGTTAAGTTCGCGATTGAGGTTACAATCCAGGCACCAGGCTAAGTTGGTTCCACACTTTTCAAAATTCCAAAAATTAAGTTTTAAGGTCAATCAACAAGAACTTTATGACTAAAATTTCCATCTAACTTACAGAGCATTTTCTTAAAGGTATCTAAAATTTAATAACAAAGTATAATAAGTGTTCATTTCAGTACACTGTATGAAACAAAAGAAAAAACCTTGTGATGGATTGAGTAAGCCCCCTCGAGGATATAACAATAATAATAATAATTATTATTATTGTTATTATTTTGGAATTAAATTGTTTTATTATTATGAAATTTTAATTATTATTGTATACTTATTATTATTATTCATATTATTCAAATTTCTGGCGACGCCCATGGGAACAATTATGAATGAACCCCCCGAAAATTTTTCATGCCTACGGCCATGAGGAAATATAGTCCTTGAACATTGCAATGGAAAATATTATGTAAGAAAACTTCTAGTTTTTCTTGTTTCCCGCCGTACTATCAAAATCTGGGAGAGTGGGAGTGCAGCTCCCTGTAGCGCCGTCCCTGCTAATGGGAAGCTAAGAAGTTGCATGAGGAAGACATTGCATTCGTGCCAATTTAATAATTTAAACGAAATGCCCTGTATACTACTTGACGTCAGACAGGTTTAAAAATTGAACGTAAAGGAAGGAGACAGGTTTTAAGTCGAGTTTATGGCGACAGACAGGAACTTCGATCTGCAAGCGTAGGACGTAGGAGTGTACCAAATACAACGCTGCTATGTTGAATATTGCAGTATTTTTTAAGAGCTTGCGTGTCTTGAAGAACTCGCATGATATTGTGCAGCTTGTTTGTTTCGTTGATTAACATTGTTAGTCAGTGGCGTATTTAAGAGAGCCTGTTGAACTTGAATCCTTCCGAAGTCCAAATTTTCCGGGAATAAACAAACAATTGTATTATCACTAGGGAACGAAACTTTAGGTAAATGAATGTTTTTTTTTCAGCACTCCAAACGTAGTAGTATACATGGAAGCGGGTGAATGTTCCATTTCATGTAGACAGAAGATGTTAGCAGCAAATATGCTCTTCAAAGTGAAATCATATCGTGAGCATCCTTTCAACAATGTGCTAACAAATATGATACACTTACATGAAACAGGAAAAATAACAAACAGAAAATCTGCTATGTGGATAGAATTGTATAATTCGTTTTGTCAAGAATATCAGGATGTTCTACAGATGCGTTCACGGCCTGTTCTTTCATTAGATTATCCTCAACAGTCTCTGGATAATATTCATTTCCCTCGTTATTCGCACATATCGGAATATTTTACTCAATGGCCAAGTTTTTATTTCATATACACAGATGGATCTAAAAGTGAGTCAGGAGTTGGATGTGCAGTGTACGATCTACAACATAAAACAGACCTATTATTTCGGCTTCCACAAGACTGTTCAATATTTACAGCAAAATCTTACGCAATTTACCAAGCTTTAATATATGTCCAAAAATTAAATTTACGAAAGTTCTTAATACTTACTGACTCGCAAAGTGTATTACAGGCTCTTAAATCTTCTTACAAGAGTCTTTACAAATTATCCCCTTATATTATAAATTGCATACAATTAGTTCAAACAATACAAAAATCTGGAAAAATCATCGAGTTTTCTTGGGTTAAAGCTCATAGCAATATTACAGGTAATTCTCATGTAGATGAATGTGCAAAGAAAGCAGTGCGCCTTCCAAATATTACGAACTTATCATTATACTATACGGATCTTCTCCCTAGAGTAAAGAAGAAAATTCTGAATGAATGGTTTGATTGGTGTCGAAATGGACTTACAACAGTTGGAGAATCATACAGACCATTTGCTGAATTCAAAACACAAAAACCATGGTTTCATCATGTAAGTGCTACAAGAAATGTAATTGTATTAATTAATAGACTGAGAACGGGCCATTTGTGTACTAGGCAACATTTATCCAAAATTGGAATAACGAACAATAAGAAATGTGAATGTGGCTTGGAAAGTGCAGATGCGCAACATATAATACTGGAATGCTCAAAATATAATAGAGAAATATCTTGTATAAAACTTTAAATAATCTAAAGGTTCAGTTTCCAACAAATTTGTTAAGTTTAGTTGTTAATCCAGATGTGAGAATTGGTTATAGTTTGTTATCATTTTTAAGGAAGTGTAACATACAATTGTAAAAGGCAAAATGTTCTTTAAAAAAACAAAAAAACTAATATCTGTAAAATAGGGGGGATGGACTGATAATTTTATTGTAAAACAATTGTGTGTGTATTGTTATGGACAAAAAACGGCATAAAAGCTGTTAGGTTCCAAATAAAGGAATGAATGAATGAATTTCTGCGATAAGATAGAGACCCTTGTTTTTGCCAAAATTCTGATCATAGCCTTATATGTCAACACAGCAAATTTTATTTTACATAAAAACACATATTTTCCAGTTTGCCGTATGTAAATACATATTTTTGGAATTTTCATTTTAAATACATAAAATCGCTCATTGACTTCAGCTACCTCGAAATCCTCGAAGGAAAAATGTTTATTCTCCGCACCTCTTTCATATCGAGAGTGTTAGGTTTGTTTTGTCTTTAAAAACGCTCGCTGGCAGACTTGTGGCGCCTCGCCTACGATCCTATTGGGGGGAAATATTACCCCCATTGGATCTAACCCTCAAGTGCTAATGTGTAAATGTACAGACAATTTTGGGAAAAATCAAGGTTTTCAAACTTTGTGCCAAATTGCACGTGTTTTGGAAGGTGAGGAAGATGAAGCTTTGGAAAATTTCAGCGTTAGTGGCATTCGTGCTTCAAATATGCAAGAATTGTTTCTTGTGACGTGGAGCGATCTTTCTCGCAATATAACATGCTTTTTAGAGATAATCGTCACAGATTTACAACGGAGAATTTGGAAAAACTATGGTGATCCACTGCAACTCTTCCAAGAAATAGCTCACTAAGAGGTAAGCATTTAGAAAGTGATTTCAGGTGTTTAATATGCATGTACCTAATATTTTGTTTTTGTTACCAAATGTTTTTTTTTCACATATTTTCAACATTTAGGACACATAAAAAAATATTTGAGTTTTTTAGCACATAAAGTTCCGTTCCCTAATTATCACTGTTATAGTCGACTACGAAATGCTTGTATTTCATAGCATACTATGACTTAACGCTTGTTTTCCAGATTTCGGGGAAGGTTCCAACGTTCCATTATTGAATATATTGAGCAGAGACCTGCCCGTTTCCTCCAATCGCGCTTTCACGAGATCGGGTCCCATTCCATCTGTAACCGCCACTTTACCGGGTTTTAGTGAGCGAACAGCTTTACCATATTCTAGCATCGAATTATCTTCATCAAGAATTGGGACAAATGTACCCAGGAATCGCATCTGAACCCCCTTCCAGCAGCTTGAGAAAATGATCTTCCAAATTCCGTGCAGAGATATTGCGTATTGTGTAACGTCCCCTTTGTGTAAATGTAAAATAGTATTCATCACTAAAAAGTATTCACACCTCCTGATCACAACTTTTCATGACTCACCTAATTTTCTATTCAGAAAGAATTATTTATGGCCATTTTAATCCAAATTTACCTTTCCACTTTTCTGAAAACTTTATCCCGAAAGTAGAAATTCTGAATAAATCCATGTCTTGAGAATTTATCAAAAACCTGGTAGAAGGGAAATTTGTTTATTCAGAATTTCTATTCTAGAGGTGTGACTTATTATTTTTCCTACGGTTGTATAGTCAGTACTTGAGCATGTGTTGTCTGGGTCTGTGGACAAAATTTTGGTGTGCTAGTGTTGATAATAGTACAGATAAGCATAAATTATATTGAATCAGAGGCGATTTTGAAGGAGATATGGGAGAATAGAGAAACCTGTAAATGCTTCATGAAATGAAAAATAAAAACGTACTTATCTAAAAATAGTGTGCAATATTTATTCGGAGCTGCACGTATTTCTGACAGAATATAAATATTTAGAATATATCATGACAGAGACTGTTCGTTTTTTTGATTGATTGAGTTGGTGTTTTAACTCCACTTTATGCGCAGAAAGGCTAATCGGGACTGGACCTACAGTTTAAAGTGGGATCCGAACCACTATGTGCCTCCACCGGGTATCGAACCCGAGACTCCTTGATTACAAGGCGACGACGCTACCATTGCGCCATCGGGGAGGCCCAGAGACTGTTCGTGTGTGGCAGGAATTCAGTATGTTATTTTCAATAAGACTCGCACACAATTCGACCGCGGAAGACGTCTACCGTGAAGTGGGCCAATCGAAACTTGAAAGAGGAAGCAACCAGCAAGATGCACGAAACTACTCTGTAGGTGTCAGATCAGAATTTTCCTTGCATGCCTTTAGTTGTTTGTTTATTACTGGCTTTTAGTGTTTGTGAAGCTGATAACTCGTAATAACTCTTTTCCAAGTGTAACAAAAACGATCCTCAAGAAACCTGCTTCCCCGTCTGCCTTTCACTCTCAACTGTCACCCCTGTTTTTCAACTGGACTCATCCAGTTAGCGCATGCGCACTTGCGTCGATTTTCGCGACCAATTAAGATTGACTGTATTTTCATGAGTGAGAAGAAAAGAGTAAAAATTCTCAATTCGTTACACAGTGATACAATATCACAGGTAAGGTATTGCCTTTCCTGAATGAAAATAGTGATATATTATTGAGTTCATTAGATGAAACATCAGTATTCGCCAATCCACGCCCTTAAAATATAACCTACTTTGTCCCTTGCGTAACTTGCACATAAAAGCTAAGAAACTCAATTGACTTCCTTTGAACTTTAGCTCGTCAGTCCTAGCGATTTGTCCAGAGACTTCACGCGAGACAAAAATTTGATTCTTCCGTCCATAGGAATCCACCTTAGTCTATATGGGATGTAAGGAGTGGCCTATTTTAGAAGCCACTCGAGTGTCAACCTCACTTCCACGCAGTACGCCCTGGACAAGGACGTATTTAGGGCGGACCCTCCCCCCCCCCCCCCTGAAAGATTTATGAAGCACTGAAATTAAATAATGAAAAATATATATTCGTTGAGCCGTTGATGTATAATTTCCTCTGAACTTATTGGAAGACAGACAAGGATTATATTGGGATCATACGGCTTTGAAGGACAGGAAGGATGTATTTAGGGGGTCTGGACCCCCCACACCCGAAAGACATATTAAGTACGAAAATTGAATAATAAAAATATACTCGTTTAGCATTTGAGTCATTCCATGCCAAATCAACACAGATATGTGCAATTTCCAACCTGACCAACTCCGATTGTCATGAAATTTAGCGAGTTGAAAGTATGCATGGAACCTAGTAACTATGAACATTTTTAGTTTCGTTTGTCTTGTAATTGTTAAATTATTCAAGGTCAAAGTTAGCATAAATTTACCCTTTTGGGCCCGCTTAGCTGTACTAAATGTGCTGTAATTCCGCCCCTATTTCGCCTAGGAAGCTCAAATAAAGCTTATTGTACAAGGAATTGAACAAGCTTACCTTTGGATAAAAATATAATTTTGTCACGTGACCTTGACCTTTGTCCATGAATATCTGAAAACACGTCACCAAAAATCGTGAAAAAATATATTTGGTTCCTTATGCCATACTCTAAAACATATCAAAAAATCATTGTGGACTGCAATGGGATCAGAAGATGCAAAATAATATGTGTAACTACAAAATGGAAAGGGAGTTATCCTTGATATAATTAGTCATGAAAGAAATAGGTTACGCACAGGGCAATCCCTAGCTGTGTGTGTCAGGTGCAGGTCTGGCATATTGTTGACCGCCATATTGAATTCAACGCAATAATATCAAGGGAAAGGGTCAAGGGTGTGATGTGATATATCAAATCAGGCTAGAATTTCACGAGAAATGAAGTGACGAAGGTTTTTCCAACATATATTTAACCAGCAAAAAGTTATTACTGCATGCTTGTAACCATTTTCTCCTTTTCGAGGTTCACATCGCGCTGCGACGCCAAGGGTCCCGGGTTCGAATCTCGCTCGGGCTTGGTTGTTTGTGAATGTCCATTCATCAATTTCATCACTCATCCCCATCTTCGCAAATTAGCCAAGAGGCACAAAACGCAAAGTAAAATAAACTAAATCAATCAATCAATCCTTTTCGAGGTGTTAAAAACAAAGCATTTGAATGCTCCTAATGTGTTAGGAACTGATCGAAATCACGCTGACATCTCGGGAGAGAAAGAAGCATACGCACTAGTGTATATGATTTTAATCAGCGATATTCACCAAATAGTTGAATAGTGAAAAATATTAGGAAAAGCATCTCAAACAATTACGTAACATTTCCTTTGGAATGAAAAATTCTTTGCAATACCCGTGATTTGATAAGTAGACAGATCCCAGCCGAATGGTTGTTGCTGGTAAGCTAATGATGTGGTATAGTGTATGGAGAACGGGAATGGTTGGTCCATATTCAACAACGGAACCTTAAATGGTGAGGGCTTCTTGGATTTGTTAAGTAAACAGATTTTTCATCCTTGCTTACGGGATATGGTACTTTTCCAGAGTTTTGAAACAGGACAGGGTGTGACCACACTATGTGGACATTGTGGCAATTTCTTCATGGTAATTTCTAGGTAGATTGAAGGGCAGACAGGGATCTATTAAAAGGCCTGCACATTCCTCAGATCTAACACCTTCAGAAACATTTGAAGAGAATGGTACATGCACTAAAAGTCCGTGATATTGACCATCTGAGAAAGGCATAGTTGCTGCTTGCGATGATGTTGCAACTGCTACATTGCAAAATGTTCTATGTGAGTGTGAGAGACGTCAACAAGGGTGCTCACAGGAACATTGACAACATTATAATGTGCATATATCGTAAGTAAAAGATATGTGTATAACTCTTTGCTGGCTAAAGATACGTTGGAAAAAACTTCGCTGCTTCATTTCTCGTGAAATTCTAGCCTGATTTGATATATCACATCACATCACCCCTTTTCCTTTGAAATTTTTGCGTTGAATTCAATATGGCGGTCAACAATATGCCGGACCTGAGCCTGACGCACATAGCTAGGGATCTCCCTGTGCCTAACCTATTTCTTTCATGACCAATTATACCAAGGGTAACTCATTTTGTAGGGGGTGTTAAGGGACATTTGACTCGTCATAAATTTTAGTTCATGTAATGAGGCTTTTATCAGTCACATAGTTACACATATTATTTTCCATCTTCTGATCCCATTGCAGTCCCAGAATGATTTTTTTATATGTTTTAGAGTATGGCATGAGAGACCAAATATATTTTTTTCACCATTTTTGGTGATGACATGTTTTGAGATATTCATGGTCAAAGGTCAAGGTCATGTGACAAAATTATATTATTATCCAAATGTAGGATTGTTATATATCACTGGAAAGCTTGTTCAATTCCCTGTACAATAAGCTTTATTTGAGCTTCTTAGGCGAAATAGGGGCGGAGTTACAGCACATTTAGTACAGCTAAGCGGGCTGAAAAGGGTCAAGTTATGCTCAATTACAAGACGCACGAGACTCAAAATTTTCATAGTTACTAAGTTCCATGCATAGTTTCAACTCCCCGAATTTCATGAAAATCGGAGTTGGTCAGGTTGTGGGCTGTGTTGATTTCATATGGAATGACTCGTTTATAATTTCCTCCTTAACTTATTGGAAGACAAGGATTATATTGGGATCATACGGCTTTGAAGGACAGGAAGGACGTATTTAAGAGGGGTCCAGGAGTCCGGACTCGCCGAAAGACTTACCATGTACTAAAATGGAGTAATGAAAATATTAGCATTTGTTGCATAATTGATGGTTATTAATTAATTTCCTCTGAACTTTTTCAAATCAGAAACTTGCTTTTCTTCAACTACATGTGACATCATTTTTGTTATTCGATAAATATTCAATAATTCATCTATTAGACATTAATTTGATTGCCAGGGCACTTGTTTTTATGTAAATTATTCCGATCTTAACTAAAGGTAAGCTACGTATTGAATATGCGCTATTATATCTCTATTTTTATAGCTACAGTCTTTTTACGTAATCGTGTAATAATAATACGAGGGATGATCGGAAAAAAAGGTTACAAACCATATAACTTTTGTTTTATTCACTGTAACGTAACGAAAATTTATGTGTAAATTAATAACATGTTTGTCTTGTTGCGAGTTTGAGGACTTCGGTTTCTGACCATGTATACCCGAGAAGCGGACATTTAAAATGGTGATTCGTCTAGAAAATTGGTCAAGAGTAGAAGTGAGGGCAATGGTGCGGTTCCTGTAGCCCAAAAACACTACACCTGCTGACATTCATAGGCAGATTGTAGAGGTGTATGGGGAGGGGACAATTTCAAGGCAACACGTAGCGAAGTGGTGTCGTGCCTTCAAAGAAGGACGGACCAGTATTGTTAATGACAACCCTGGACGGAGCGGTAGGCCCAGTACCTCAACCACTGACGTGAACTGTGCTCTTGTGGATGAGTGTATTCGTGAGGACAGAAGAAGAACATTACGCTCAATATCAGCTGAGCTCAGACTACCATTTCGTTGGCTGGCCACCATTATCTGACATGTGATGATGTCAAAAGAGCTGTCTCACGGTGGCTACGAGAATTTGACGCGGATTTCTGTGTAACCGGTATGGAAAACCTCATCTACCGTTGTGACAAGTGCTTGAACAAAAAAAAGTGATTACATCGAGGACTAGTGTTGAGTGCCCTCCATCATTAGGTGTGTTGATCTTCCAGCTATGTCTAACACATACGCCATATAGGCTTTGTAACCTTTTTTTTCGATCATCCCTCGTATTAATTTATGTATTGTAATTAGTATTAATTTGATTTAATATAATTATTTTAATTTAAACCTTCATCATTATTATTATTATTATTATTATTGTTATTATTATTCCTGAGACACTTGGTTCGGACCCCTCCGAAACATATTTCTAGATACGTGCCTGGCCCTGGACATCATTGCTGTACACTGACGATGCTCTGGCGCCGGGCTCGCAGCCAATATAATCCTCTACGGTGTTTGTGTTGTGTCCAATCTTTGTAATTGTCTTTTCATCGTCGCCAAAGCCACTGGCTGAGCAAGCATCCTACTAAGGCACATTTTTCACCAATCTTCAACCGGTCTGTCGACTTTCACCCCTGGAAGTTGGCATCGTTAAGTTACAAAGAAAGCATTGATTGATTTTGTGTTTTAAGTCTACTTTCTGCACAGATAGGCTAATCGGAACTGGACCCAGAGGTGCCCACAGGAAGGATACATGACGCGCCTGTGTGGTGGGAATTTTTTGGGGGGGACAAAATTTCATAGTTGAGCTACCAATTCTGTCTATCTCCACACAAAAATGGAGGGATTGTTTCGTTTGATTGATTTGTTATTGATTTTTAGTTATGGTTATTATGTACAGTTTTTCTATTTACCTGTGGGTTGCGATTGAGTTTAAATGAAACACCACCTCTTATGTTTTTAGAATCAGTTTGGAAGGGGGGCGTTCTAATTCGCATTAATGCAAGGTTAGTCAAGTAGACAAACTAACCAGTTGTCATTGTCCAGATTTGGACCTTTCCAAATTTGCAGGTATTTTATAAAATTCTGATCTCCATACCAGTGACAAGTTGCTCTGCAGAACGCACAAGGAGTGTCATGATAATTAAAAACAGACTACGTTCTTTATGGTCGATGAGTGGCTAATGTCTACCTTAATTCCATCCTGTGAGTCTGATGTTTTAAAAGTGGTTCAAAAAGAGGAAATTATCAATAACTTTGTTGCAACAACTTTGCAAAGTCAGAAGTTATTATCACTTATGTAAAATGTTATAACAAATTAATGTCAAAGGTAACATACAATATACATGTAAATGTCTATATTGTAAACAATACCTAAAGTAAGCATACATTGCTTAAATGTCTGTATTATATTGTTCCACAAATTCTACCTTACCAAAAAAATTGAGTAAATAATTTCGCAAAAAGGGGGAGGAAGGATGAAATGTTCTCCCTTTTTGAAGGGGAGTGCGTCATAGGACTTGGGGCAATGGGCACCCTTGACTGGACCTACAGTTGAAAATGGGATCTGAACCACTATGTGCCTCCACCGGGTATCGAAACCCAAGAACCCTTGATTACAAGGCGACGACGCTACCACTGGGCCATCGGTAAGGCAAAAAAAGAAGCATAAAGTTTAGTTAATATTCGAACATAATAGCGAAGCAAGAAACCAGTCAAATTGAAAATAATTTAGTGTAAAATACAAGAACAGTTATGTTTCCATATTCTATCATTTAAACCAAAGAGTAAATGGTTTCACAGTTTTCAAAATTCGAAAAATTATAGTTTATGTGAGAGGTCACACAACATAAATATTACCTGACTAAAATGTTTAAAAGTTAATAACAAACTAGAATAACTTTTAGGGCACTTTGAACCGATACTTGAAAATTGGAATAATTTAAAGCAGTTCAATTTGTGTGCAAGTATTCTTCTCCAACTGTATGCATCAACTTACCAAGAATTTTGCTTTTAAATATTCAAGAATTACATCAGAATATTAAAATACATGTTATGTAATCACAAATTTAATTTTTTTTACCGGAAAATTGGTGCAAGACAGAAAAGAAATAAGTTCGAATTTTGCTTAATATCCAGGATAATTAAACATTATTATTATTATTATTATTATTATTATTATTATTTCTGGGGCAGCATTTTTGCGGACCCCATGTAAAATCAAAATTCCGGGAAAGTTATCGGCAGGTATCGGTAAATGAATTCCAACTGATACTTTCCGATACCGATGGCTCAGCCCTAATAACTTTGCATTTCAGTATACTAACTGTACGCAATGTAAAAAATAATGACAAGAGTTGTGCTGGATATTCACTCACTTGGTGAATCTAGTAGAAAAGTCTCCACAAGAATATAATAATTAAAATATTGGAGTAATATTATTAATAAGCATGAGAATAATTATTATTGTTGAGCCTCTTTGGCGAAGCCTATGCTCGTCATCCCAACACATAAGCTAGTTGTTCCCTACACGGATTCATAGTTTCAGAATGTGAGAGACAGGTATGTATCTAGAAATACATTTCTGGGGGGGTCCGAACCAAGTGCCCCAGAAATAATAATAGTGTTTAAATTAAAACAATGAAATTATAATTCAATTAAATATTAATTAAAGTATTAAATATATGAATATTGCATTTTTATTACATGAATACTTAACCTAAGAATATAAATATAACAGCATATATTTATTATCTAGTTTACTTGTACTTGTACTTTGTACAAATTTGTATAAAAACAAAGAAATTAATGTCAAATAGATAAAGAATTGAATATTTATTTATTGACTAATAACAAAAATGGATGTTCCTGATTAATGTTTTATACATATTTTCATTAATAGTAGTTCGCATAAATCTTCTTTGGTCCTGTCCTTCAAAGCAGTATGATCCCAATAATAATCATTGTCTTCCAAGTACAGTGGTATCCATGAGTATGACCGTGCAAATTGTCCATTACCATGTTCGTGCACTTTATTTTACCCAGTAAGAACTTCAAGAATTAAAATATAACTCAAAACAAGCTGTTGACAACTACTGCACCAGCATACATAAACATCCATCGCTTAAAAGCACATAGGATGTAAGAGGAAAATGAATGAAAATAGTCATGGACAATTTGCACGGTAATACTCATGGATCTTACTGTACATAGCAAATAAATAACCATCTATTATAGTAGTCAACGGCGAAAGAAACAGTAGGCGAATTGTCCACCACCATTTTCATTCGGTCTGAATTACACAATGTGTTGACAATGAATTGAAATAAAGACGTCAATAAGCTGAGAACAATGCCTGCTTCGAACCAACATAGTTTAATTCCTTAAAACAACACAGGATGTAGAATAAAAAAGTAATGAAAAAAGCGGTGGACAATTTGCATACCATTATCTTTGCCGTTGACTGTACAGTGGGATCCATGAGTATTACCGTGCAAATTGTCCATGATTATTTTCATTAATTTTTCTCTTGCATCCTGTGTGTTTTGAAGTGATGTATTTTTATGTATGCTGGTGTAGTAGTTGTCAACAGCTTATTTTGAGTTTTCTTTTAATTCTTGAAGCTCTTATTGGCAGTGGCGTCTCGTCCCTTGGGGCTTCCGGGGCTTAGCCCCTAAAGAAAAACGGACGTATTCACGTAATTATCAATCACCATAACGCATAACTATCACACAGTCTTTTAAAAGGCGATTTTTACCCACGTAAATTCATCGTCTGTTGCAATGGATACGACAGCGCTCCTAGCGGCATTGATGTCAATTATCGTTTTCTGGGGCACGTCGCAAAGGAAGGCGTGGCCTACACCCACCTAAGCCATGGTGCACCTACGCTACAGTGAAGGTCACGTGCTAGCAGGGAGAGCGGGAGAAAGTCCAATGGATTTGAGTGCTGATTCGGGGCTACTTCCTTCGCGTCGCGTTCGATCTCGCGTGTTGTTCTGTAGTGTTTTGGTGGCTTTCATTTGCTATGTTTGAGTGAGTTTGGCAGGGTTGATGTTCGAACACAAATTGATGAAGGACATAGGCTGTCAATTACAAGACACAATGAATTTGTCCGGAAAAATAGAATTATCGATTGCTTAAAATTCTGTGGTCGACATGAACTTGCTCTACGAGGACATAATGAAAGAGAACAATCTTTAAACAGAGGCATCTTCACAGATTTATTATCCCTTCATAGAAGAGGTAACTTCGTGTTCTTTATTGTAGTGAAGAGTTAGAAAACATAAACTCTATTAGTAGATTGCATTCATTTTTTATTTAAAATTATTTAGAGGGTACCTTTTCAGAAACAGTAAAAATGACAAACATAGTTTAAATAACTCCAGTGGCAACAGCTGAATCTGAACGATGTTTCAGCACATTGAAGCGTATTAAAACCTGCTTAAGAAATGCAATGGGACAAGACAGACCAAATGCCTTGGCACTTGCTTACAATAGAGATAGAATACATTTCAAACATAGAGGGCTTCAACGAAAAAGTAATAACAAAATTTGCTGAGCAGAAGAACAGGAGTCAACGTTCGTAGAAAGGTATGTTTCACAACAATACCTGTTTCTTTTGTAATCATGTGAATTGTCATTATATTTTAAATTCTTTAAAAAAATAAGTCCAGTTTTGTAGTTTAGAAGAAGATAAATACCCGTTTTTTTGTAATTCATGTAATTTGTCATTACATTTTAAATTCTTTCAAAAAAGTAAGTCCAGTTTTGTAGTCTAGAAGAAAAAAATACCTATTTTTTGTAATTCATGTGAATTGTCATTATATTTTAAATTCTTTAAAAAATAAGCCCCGGCCAAATTTGAGGCCACGAGACGCCACTGCTTATTGGGTCAAATAAAGTGCACGAACATGGTGATGGACAATTTGCACGGTAATACTCTTGGAACCCACTGTACAACAAATACTAAAAAGTACATTTTCATTATTTTATTTTAAATTTATTGGTAAATCTAAATTCGTCCTTGGTGAGAAACGGTAAACACTTTTGAAACTGGCGCTTCTGAAAAGACCCAAGGTCCAACTGAGGGTCAAACAGTTTGAATGGAAAGCAGGATTTTCAGCGCTGTCGCGGTTGTGGCAAAGAACGACCACATCTGCAGGGTCTCTTTCGTGACCTAAGTCTTATATTACTTGTCTACCCTCGTAATTGCTGAAATGACAGCGTAGGGTCAACCTTGATCTGAAATGGTTCTTCCGCCAGTAAATTTGATCTCAGCATTGTTGATGACACGAATACTACTTCGGAACAAAAGAAAGCGAGATTATGGGAGCGTAATATATAATTTCCTCCGAAGGTCAATTTTGACTTACAACCACAGACATCTTCAGCCAAAGTGCGAGTCCTTCACGTGCCACGTGAATCCAAGCTCAGACACTATATGTATACTATCCCTCCGAAAAATATCCTGCGTACGCCAGTGGGGATACGTAAAAAGTTCGAATTTGATAATAAACATCTGTTCCAATTAAAGGTCCCGGGTTCGATACCCGATGGAGGCACATAGGGGTTCGGATACCACTTTAAACTATAGGTCCAGTCCCGATTAGCCTTACTGTGCATAACGTGGACTTAAAACACCAACTCAATGTTCAAATTAAAAATTCTTCACTAGTTATATTTGGATAATCGTGCAAACAAGATTTAACTAATAACTGTAAAAATGCGTACGTGTATGTGTAGAAGTCCAAGCACCTCTCTAGCTGTTTCAATTCATGAGATATGTTTGTCATAATGGATCAACAGGCCAAAAGTAAGTTCCAGGCGCCATTTTTTTGCTCTTAGCATACAAATACTCTAAAAAAAAGTGCACATTCCTATCCTATGTATTTGCTTTGCGAGGCAATATAGCAAACTCATGATAATTTACTTCTCGTGTCAGTCACTGATGACGTGATTTTAAACAGCAACTGAGGACATCATTCAACAATTAGCCGAACCTGGTTGACTGAAGCAAAACAGCCCCAACTGGATTTAATATACACAGCTTACATTAATTTGTTCCTTGCCTCCGGGTCTAATTTTAGTATCCATATTCCCCACCCCACCCTTTTTTTCCCAGCTGCTAGGAAGCAGAGCAGATAGTAAGTGAGTGAGAGAGCGATTTCGCGGAAAAGGCTCTCAAAAGATCTTGAAACACGTGACTCATCGGTAACGTACCAGACGTAGCGGAGATGTCACGTCATGACTCATTGTCAGCTTGATTCAGTGGTCATTTAGTTCAGCTTAACACGTCACGTCTGTAGTTTCGAACGTATTGTGAAATTCGTTTGTCTCTATTGGCATGTTAATGTTCATGATTCATTTGTAATTCTTTGCAGACCGTTACGTTCAAAACTCCACATTATTTTGTGACTACTGGGAAATGAATGCGCCTGGAATTAAGAAGTAGAACATGCGTTTACTGTGCCGCTATCAGAATTTCCTCGACGCAAGCCCGTACTCAGCGGAGGGACAATACCCCCTCCCTCTAACTATAAAATTGTTAAATGTGAACCTATAAAAGCTATGAGAAAAACTTAGACCATTTTTCAATTTTGCAAAAAAATTCGATTTTGTCCTTGCTTAAATGAATGGATTTCTTGTGGCGAGCAAGGCTCCAGAAGTCTGCAGTATTAGGGGTAACCTTCAGGGACAGTGGCGCAACCACAGGAAGGGCAGGGGAGCATTGCCCCCAACCTTGGACAGAAATGAGTTCTAGGGGGGCAAACATTGACGGATAAGTGTATCTGCGGGTGGTAATTACCGCCCACAACTTCAAATTTTATGCAAATAAAAATACTTTTCGTATTTTTTTTTTTTTTGCTCGCAAAACCTGCTTTTCTTAGCCTTACCAAGTTCGGGACCATAGCTAGGGGGCGGTGGGAGTCGGCCTTCGGCGCCAGACGATCTAAATGAAGAAAGTTGTAAAATTGATTGTTTGATTTGATTGAATTGTGGTTTTAAGTCCACTTTATGCACAGAAAGGCTAATCGGGACTGGACCTACAGCTTAAAGTGGGATCCGAATCACTGTGTCATGTGCCTCCACCGGGTATCGAGCCCGGGATCCATCACAAGGCGACAACGTTACCACTACACCATCGGGGAGGCCCAAAAGTTGTAAAAGAGAGAATGCTTTGACGTCCCGTGAATTTATTTGCGCCCTATTAAATCAATATTGATTTCAGCCTGCAAAAAAATTGGATCTAAAAATGTTCTTGGTCGCTTCGCTCGCAGGTTGTTTTCTGTAATGCATTGCAAATTACCAGAGAGAGAAGCAACACTTTATTAATTGATTTTGTTTTAAATGTATAAACAATTCTTTTGAGGAAAGGGAGCGTGCACAATTTATGTAATTTTTGCTGTTGATTTATTGTGAGATGGATGATTGATTGTGTAATGTATTTAAATAATATATATTGTATATAATATGTATTAAATAAACTTTGAATACGTACACAATTTAGTGTCCACGTCGCTCCATGTTGCACATGTGCGAACCATATATAGTGCATGAAAGTTATACATGTTAATGTTAAAAAGAATTATATTTGGATTGTGTGCTTGTTTTCCATTATTAATGTTAAATTGAATGTGTTGAAAAAATAATTCAATAATAATAATATTATTATTATTAAAATTATTATCATCATTATTATTGGTACGTTTAACCTGCTACTTGCCTCCCCCCAGACAAATATTTGTGGTTGCGCCTCTGTTCGGGGACAGTGGCGGCGATTAGGGGGGGCGTGGGGGGCAGTTGCCCTCCACTTTTTTGCCACCGCACTATGCTGAACCTTATGTATAAAGATAAAGTAAACTCTCCTTGCCCCCCAATATTGAACCCAATCACCGCCACTGTTCGGTGAAGGGGTAGGAACCCCCGACTTGTAACCAACCCCCACCCCCATTGGTCATTGGAATTTCTCATTTCGCATACCGATCAACCTGTACCCCTCCGAAAATAAACTCCTAGTTACGCTAATGCCCATCCCCAGGAGTCCAGTTCGTGGAAATTCCTCTGTAGTATGTTTAGAACGACGATGCTGGAGAGGGAGTGGGCTGTTACAGCTCCAGAGATGCGACCTAATGTCCAGGCAGGTCGTTCTCTCCTCATGGGTGTTCGTTTCCATGGCGACGGAATTTCCAGAACTGCTCTCAGCGCGTATTCGCCTGTTGCGGTAGAGTGTTGGTTTAGCACCAGGCTCTGGCGAGTTTATTCGTGTCTGGTTGGTATTTTGGCGAGGTGCACAACCGAGCTGAGAGTACCCCCCTCCCCCCATTCGCTAATCGAACATGGCCATTCTCAGTCATCAGTAAAAGGGTTTACAGGCGTGTAATTTCTATCTTCATTTTTGTTATCTGTTATAATTCAATGTTAAGTCTATGCAGTTCGTTGAGACGTCTTTCCTCTCTCAATTATCTCCCCCTATCCCTTCCGTCTTCAATCTCAATTCTCTATTTTAAAGAGAATTTATTGATATTGTTGTACTTAATCATGGCATTTCCACGGTGACGTATCGTTTGTGCCGAGGCTTCTTATCGGTTCATTTCCGCCTTGACATATTATGGCAAGACCTTCCTTGGCTGGTTTTCTCACAATCCAGAGTGTCATCACCGCCGCGCGCACGTGTTTATGGGCACATGGTGCATAGTGCTTAAAGGACTTAAAACATAAAATCAAACGTGTGTTTATGACGATGCACAGCTGTGTTCACACTGAAATGTTAAACCTATTCAGAGAGTCAAATATGACTTTTCTTTACTTATTTCAAAAGACGTTACACAGGATTACTTGTATCAATTTTATTCCACAACAGAAAATACATAAATCTGTATCAGCCTATTAACTATTAATCATTTATCGTCAGTCGTAAAAAAACATTGTAAATACAGTATTGTTAAAATATTGAAAGCATTCTACAAGTACATACTCCGTAAATGTACACTTTGGAAGCAACATAAACGTGCCAGTCTATTACACTTAATTAGTATACACTACATAAAATCGTCAAAAACATTATAAATACAGTGTAATTTTTTGCAAACATTATATACGTAATAGCTACGTATATATAAACACAATATTTCGATACACTTGTACAACAACAATACAAACGTTATTTGAATTCTTGTAGGTATGCAAATGCTCGCAGGCATTGCACGCGTTGTTTCTATCATTTCCATATTCTCAGCCATCTTGTCGTCTCTCTCAAGTTTCAGTTTTACATAAATACTGAATATATACTTTCATCTTACATTCATTTACCAATGGAGCTGGGCAACGTCATAAACACACATGCGCGCGGCGTTGATGACACTCTGGATTGTGGGAAAACCCACCAAGGAAGGTCTTGACATATGTCGCGGCGGAAATGAACCGATAAGAAGCCTCGGCGCAAATGACTCGGCGCAAGCGACACGGACTCATTTCCACACCAAATAACATAAAACTCACCGTGGCTGCAAATTATGTGCTTGAAAATCAAAATCGCATTAAGGTAGGCAACTCGAAATTGTATACTCCCAGATCCTAAGAGGGTGTAAGAGTGACCATTCTCGAACACGCCCAAATGTCAACTTCTCTTCCACGTAGTAAACCCTGGACTTCATTTTGCAGACTAACGAGGCTCTGGCGTCTGAACTCATCCAGTATAATCATCTGTGGGGCTCGAGTTGTGTCACGTGATTGTTCCTTCCTCCATCTCAGCACCATCGAACATTCTGATATACCCTCATCTCGTACTTCCCTTGCCCACTATCAACTCAACTATACTAACAATAGTTAACATATTGTTCTGGTTACCCGAACATCGGATCTAGTATATCCAGGGCCGATTCTACAAAGATTGGGCCTCCCCGCAAAATATTACCAAAGACCCCCTTTACCTACCTATCTTTACACACACATATATCATACATAATGTATGCGTGTGTGTGTGATTATTGATATCATGTTGACAAAGTCACATATAAGGGCCTAGAGAGTGATTCCAAAGTCCCTTAACACACCCTATAAAAATGTAAAGGGGATTGAAACAGTTTACGTTTAGGGGGAACCACATTGGTGTGTTCCAATCGGACGTAACTCATTTTTTTTAATGAGAAGGGGTGATGTGATATATACCAAGACACTGTTTTCTTACACCTGGAAAATGATGCATTTGTTACAATCATGCAGTCGTAACTTTTTCCTGATTAAAGAAAGATAGGTTGATGAAATCTTCACCCCTGCATTTATCGTGAAATTCTAACCTGATTTGATTATAGTGTGACTGCCACGCGGAAAACAAGGGGTGAGTGCGGCTCTAGGACCCACCCAGCCTCAAATCAAATGGTACTGGGGGGGCTAAAGGCGACCGCAACGTGGTACTAATCACATCACCTCAAAGATTGCCGATATCGAATATATGAGGGGCCACATACCCTAAATGTGCCTTCATGGCACGTTGCTATATGCACAGGAAACTTTACATTTACCTGTATACATTATATTCGCTTGTGTACCCCAGAGTACCTACGTTTATTTTTTACATACGCATATACGAACCCTATATTATGCCAATGACTGAGGGCCCCCTAAAGGCTTACTTGCCTCCGCCCCGCCTCCGCTCCCCCGCACCGCGCGGTTTTGCGGATTGTAGATCCGGCACCGAGTATATTGTATTATTTTGTATTATCATTGTATTGTACTCGCCATCGCCTTGTAATCAAGGGGTCGTGGGTTCGATATCCAGTGGAGGCACATAGTGGTTCGGATTCCACTTTAAACTGTAGGTCCAGTCCCGATTAGTCTTACTGTGCGTAAAGCGGACGTAAAACACCAACCCAATCAATCAATTGTATTGTACTGAATTATGAAATAAAAGAAAACGGGACAACAGTGGAATTCCGCGGATATGACGCCCTGATTTCTTTTAGATGTACCAGGCAGGGGTGCCCACAGGGAGGATTCATAACTCGCCTGCATCATGGGAATTTTTTTGGGGGACAAAATTTTATTGTTTAGCTACCAATTCTATATATCTTCACACAAAAAGGGGGGATCGTTTCGTTTGATTGACTTGTTATTGATTTTTAGTTACTGTTATTATGTACAGTTGTTCTACCTGCCTGTGGTGATCGCGGGGATGGGTCAAGGTAAAAGGTAAAGTGTTACCCTGTGCTTAGCAATAGCACCACGCCATGAAGGCGTATAGGGGGTACAGGGGTAACGGCCCACACTTTCTTGATCCGGTCGTGAGTGGGGGTGATGTGATTAGCACCACGCCCCTGACCGCCTTTACCCCCCAGGGTTTCCCCCAGGTACCCATGTTATTCGACGCTGGGTTGGCGCCGGGACCGCTTCCAACGTTAGAAAAGTTCCCGGATTTGAACCGGCCGGGGATCGAACCCGGGACCTTTAGCATGGTAGTCAGACGCGTTACCGAATGGGATTGAAATGAAACACCACCTCTTTATGCCTTTAGAATCGGTTTGGAAAGGGGAAGGACGTGCTGTTCGCATTAATACAAGGTTAATCAAGCAGACAAAATTTTAAGAATAAGGTTCAACACACTAACAATTTTAAAAGTAGTGCAAAATTAGGAAATTATCAATAAGTTTGCTGCAACAACTTTGCAACGGCAGAAGTTATCATCATTTATGTAAAATGTTATTTCAATCAATGTCAAAACTCAAAGTAATATACAATATACATTGCTTAAATATATCTGAATTATATTGTTCCGCAAATTTTGGCTGACCAAAAAAAAAATGGGTAAATAATTGGACATAAGGGGAGGAAGAATCTTCTACCTTTTTTAGGGGGGATGGGCACTCCTGGTACCAGGCACTAATCGCATACCCCTGAATGTATGCGGGTGGAGGTACTTCGGGGGTTCTCCCCTTAAAAAACAAACAAAAAAACAACAACTTAACACCAACCATCTTCGCGATTAGCCAAAAGTGGCAGTAAAGAGAAGTAAACTAAACTAAACAACAATCCTAGGACCTACGGCATAACTCTGACCCTATCTATGACTTAATTTTGGCATCCACCAGTTGTAAAAAAGCGAGTTAGCGCAGAGAACCCCTCAACTCCGCATCGAATTCCTGTTGCCATAGAAGAATAAAGTAGAGACAATCTACAAGAACATTTATCTATTAAGCACAAGCGTAACAACAGCAGAGGGAAATTATTTATGGCGACGTCTTGATAACAAGGCATTTCAGAGAACATCATCCTTATGTCTTTAACCTCTCGTATCAATCTGGTCAAAGGTCAAGCCACGCCTTTTGCAGGTTTAGAAAAACTGCACTTCGAATCAAAAGTACATTATTAAAATTATTGGTCAATATTCAGCTTTGCCTTTTGATCTAAAATATCTTTCGTGGCATTATATTTTTACAACTGTTGTCACGTCTTTGTAATCATCGACTAAAACCTATTTTACCAGAGCTCCGGTCATTCGCCTTCCAACCGCTGCGTGGCGCTGTAATCAACGCAGATTAACCCAATGAGGAGAAGTGAGGGCGAACTTGGACATGGGGTCTTAAGAGTTCATGACATTGATCTTGAAGAAAGCCCTGGATAAGAACAGAATAAAGGAAAGGGGGGGAAAAAATTGAATATCAAACACTGTATGCAATAGACGTTAAGTTTATCTTGCTTTTACTCCGAGTAAACAAATGCGTGTGTTCTGCTGCACGTGACAAGTCAACACTTAAAACGAGATAATACTTAAGTTCGTGTAGTACACGTGATACCAAAATAATATGTACTTTACAAAGATACTCTTGTGATACAGACACTGTTTTTATTACATGTTGTTTGCTGTTAGGTGGCACTTAAATTTAAATGTGGTTTTACATTCGATTAGCCAAAATATACACAATACACCAACATATTCGTACACACCAGGGTGCGAAATCCTGGGGGGACGGGGGGATTTCCCCCATCAACAATCTTGGCCTCAAAAATCCCCCCCACCAAAAATTCCGGGGAGGAGAGCTTTTGTTACAACAAACAAAAGATAAGCAATTACTTTTCATTTCAAATATACTTTACTAAGAATAATATCGAAAACATACACAATTTAGTGTGGTTGCGAGTGTTGAATGCTTTCTCTCTCTCAAGAGATAATTAACAAATCTACATCAAAATCCACAAAAAAGTAAAACAAGAATGCAAGACAAAAATAACTATGAAATCTAATTGATTTATATTAACACAAAGAAAAAATAAAAACTTACACATAATAGAACCACTTCAACTATTTCATAAGTTATTAACATCTTTATCCAGCTAGTAAAGGAAATAGTTTGCTACTTTATAATATCTGATATACAGAAAAGTAAGAAATGTATTTCTTTGTGTGTAATTAATAATAATACTATTTTTAATTACTAATTTAGTAATATAATTTAGTAATTTATTTTGACTTTTAATAACATTATAAATATGTATATGGTATAATTTATATGTATGTTTGTGGGGGGAGGGGGTTTGTAGATTAAGATCTTTCTCCCCCCCAACAGTTTTAAATGATTTCGCACCCTGGCACACACTGAAATATTTACTATAAATCTTGGTCGGCCCTAGGTGTGTGCGGGGCCTGGGACATACAATATTCGTGTGGGCCTATAATTAACATTTAATCAGCTTTATAAACAAGTAGTAAGCATGGACGTCCGGAAGAGGGGGCAATGGAAGGTCACAGGCCTTTCCCCTGGAAAATGAGCGTCAACCTACAATTATATATTTTTCACATATAATTTCATTTCAGTAATTGTATTTTTGTGCAAGAACATCTAACTGAAGGAGTGTTCTTTTAGGGGTAATGCTATTATGGGGATAAACATGCCTCGTTTGGCACCCTGGAAAAAATACCTTGCTTGTCCCTCCCTCGAAAATATCCTGCACGTCCATGGGTAATAACTAATAAGCATAAGAAAACAAAATGGGTTTTGTTCTTGCATAACATTTTTCAAACGTCCATTTATTGTAAAATTATATTTATAAATATAAATTTATTGATTTTATAAACTTATATTTCTACCATTTTTATTTCAGCCATTGTAAGCATGGTATGAAAGTAACAACTTTGTTTTACTATATGGAAAACTAATTTGAAGAGCAACGGGACAATTCCAAAGGAATGGGCCCCTTATTGAAATTAATACTAATTACAACATAAAAATTAATATTGTATTATTATTAAATGAATAGGTAAAGATACGGTATAAGAATAAAGATATAACAGCACATATTCATTATATAGCTAACCTGTAGTTAAGATCGGAATAATTTATATACAGAGCATTCCCTGACATTCGCTACAAGACTCGGCTGAAAGCGGCCCGGCGTCAGCGCTTGTCTTTCCCGGTGAACCGGGTCCCCGACAGTCGCTACAGCCTGCTATTAAAATTACAGTTTTCATATTGTGTACTAACCTCGACTACAGAAGGTGTTGAAAATGATGACCCTCTGTTGCTACACATTCCTGGCATCTCCGAAGTAAATTGGCATTTACACGTCCAAGTTCGTCTACTGTAATTCTCCCAAATTTTCGTACAATACTCTCTTTTAACTCACGGATGGTGTGCGGATTGTCTACGTGTACTTTACTTTCTATTCGGAACTCACCCTGTTACTCTAAACTTTTTTACGAGGTTTAATATAGTGGTCCTATGTGGAACGGGAACACAAGGAAATTTCGTTGCAAAACGTCCTCGCACTTCTCCACAATTCCTCTCTCTGAAGTAACATTCGACAAGATAAATACTTTGTTGAAATGTAAACTTTTGTGGTGCCATATGAAGCCACAATCTTCAACACACGGACACGACACAACGCAACTTCCGAGGGAGGATTATACTGGCGTCAGTCTGCAACGTCAACAGAAAGGTAAAGAGAGCGCAGGCATGGAGAGCGAAGAAAACACTGTAGCGTGCGACTGTCGCGGACCCCGTTCACCGAGAAAGACAAGCGCTGACGCCCGGCCGCTTGCCGCCGAGTCTCGTAGCGAATGTCAGGGAATGCTCTTTACTAATATGTCTGTATTTTACAAATTAAATAATTGTTTTCTTGCAAGTATACAATTGTGTCGGAATAGAACCCTTCCCAGCGGAACTATATTCTTGCGCGTACGTTTGGATCTACATATGCGAAAACCTGCTGCAAAGTTAACTTGACGCACAGCTCAGATGGCTCAAGCTTCATCTGCCTCTCTGTTCGGAGTTGTTGCACCCATGGAATGTAGTTGTAGATGAAAAAAAAAAGATTTAAAATTAAGCTGTTCTCTGCCCCCCTCCCTTCCCATTCGGGGTACACTGGGTTTATTGTTTACACCGACCGCACCTGTACATACAAAACCTTGTAGATACAAATGAAAACTGGAAATCGAAGATGTGAATTCGCCTAGGGGGTTAATTCCACCTTATGCTTGATTTGCGGAGAGCTGGCTGTGATTCTTATCTGGACGTAGATTTTTCTGTCATATATGTGTTTCTTGCTGGTATCTAAAGCTTGAGTCCGTGGTCATTTAACATGTGTAAAAATATTTTTCCATTTTCTCAAAACGAAACATAAGTTGGAAGAAACAATGTCTCATTTTTAGCACGCGACCGTGGGGGCAAAAAGACTATCTTGCCCCCCTCGATGATGAGTGGGGGGGGCAAGTCGCCCCCCCCCCTGCCCCTCAGTTCCGATGTCCCTGTAGACTTAATAGCATTAATCACAATTAGAAGAACATTTTAAGCCAGTACTTCTCCTCACAGGGTACGAAATGCCCCACAAAGCCATCCGAGTTTAATAAACACGCTTTAAATGCGGACAGCACGCTAGTCTACGTGCATTGAAAACTTCGGACTATTTAATCGATCCTCACTTTCTTGGCTGAAGCTGTCACCGGCTTTTTGTTTGAAAGGGGTTACCATATGTTATGTGGGCACGTCAAGTTGAGACGCATTTACGAAGGAAAACGTGCATTAATCTGTAATTACATCGCTAATTCTACATAATTCCTTCTGTTTAATTTGTTTTAATCAAGGAGACGCGAGCTGTCATGTTTTATTGTCTCAGCAGACGACGGGCATAAGACGCACCATGAATAACGCGGTCTTTCGCGGGGGTGTGTTGTGTATGTATCACTCCGCCGCAGTGATACGTAGTCCACGTCATTAAATTACCTCTGGATTGTAACATTTACGTGTCTTTTGTAGTGTATTAGCATAAAACACATCTAGTTTTGTGCTCAGTTTCGTTTTTATAACATAAACGTTGAGTTTCAGAGGGAACTATATTCTCTCGCGGTTCTAACAGCGCGTGAAACTTTTGATAGAGGAGCACCTGTTACTGAACTGTTATTCTGTGCGTGGAGTTTGTGCGAGATGGCCGATCAGGAGAACGCAACGAAAGAGGCTACAAAGCCTGAAGAAAACGAAACTGCACCAACTAATGAAGAGAACGATGCTGGACAGAAGGAGGATGAAGCAACAGGAGACGAGAAGAAGAACGGGGAACCGCCAAAAGAAATGCGAGCAGTCGTTCTTACCGGTTTCGGCGGCCTAAAATCTGTGAAACTACAAAAGAAACCAGAACCAAGCGCCGGGGAGGGCGAGGTCCTCGTCCGAGTCAAAGCATGGTGAGTACAAATCAGCCATAGTTCTTTAGGGTGGGGCAAAGAGGGTTGTCGCCGGGTACGGAAGGGCGGGTGGTTTACAACATTGTGTATATGTCCTCCCCACGGTTACAACCCTCTCGACTTGACGTCCGGATCAATAATTTCCCTCTCTGGGCGAGGGATCTTCTGAAACATATTGTTGGTTTTTGCTCGATGTGCCCGCCTCGGTTTTCGTCACCCGTAGTGACATCTTGGTTCGATTTTCGTACGCGTTAGCAACAAGTCGCGGATCTAACCTGTTGAAACTTGTTGGGCCACTTCGACGAAATTCGGAAGAGGAGTAGAAATAACGATGGAAATTTTCTTTTTCTAGTTGCACGCGCGCTTCTGTAGATCGGTCGGGGATGAAGCTGTGTAAATCTATGCAATTGTATCATGAAATATCGTGACCCGTACGGTTTTCGAGTTTGACATTGAATTGGGTAAATTTAACTAAATGTTCAAATGACAGATATATTTGGAAGTTGTTTCAGATTCGTTATTTCCCATAGTTTCTTGCGTTTTGACGGTTCCAGAATAAAATACCCACCCTCTTTATTACGGTATAATAAGTCTCCAATAATTGCCATATGGTGTGGCTTGTTGCCCTTGTATCGGCCGTAGTAAATAATTGGGAGGTTGGCTTTAAGATGCATTTACAAATATGACCTTAGAAATTACGCGGATTCCATTAAATGGCTCGAAGTTAGAACTACACTTTTGATTTTATAAATCTTTTTTGACTGCAAAATAGGAACTTATCGAATTTGGTCAATTTATTTTAATTTCGCTAACAAAATGCTGATCTTACCTTTAGTGTAGTCATTTATAATTCACGGGAGTACCGTAAGAGGATTTAGAAAGTTGGCAGAAAAGTGTAAAGAAATAGGAAGCTAAATCTGGAATGGCTAAATTACAATCGATCTTTTTCTTAGCAAAATCTTCTCTTTCAGCGAAATTAGTGCGTTTTTCATACCTTTTTTCACTTTAGTAACGAGTTTTAGGCCTCTATCCAAGAGTTTTTCAAAGAGCTCTTTCTCTATATAGCCCTTATCTCCAAACAAAAGTCCGGTTAGTTCGATTTAGTGGGGCGGGGGGGGGGGAGGCAGTAATATTTAGTATACACTTAAATGCCATAATAAAATTGTGCTAACATAATTTTTCTAGTTATTTTTCCTAGTTTGCTGTGAAACTGCAAGGGAGGACGGGTTGATCGACCGGGGGAGGGCACCCCCATACCGCCCCCGTCTGGTGCCGTCATTGGTTCGATTTCCGTCGCGGATGCGGGAAAGTTCGTCCAGTCGCGATTAGCCTTTGTGAATGTATTGAAATGGGCTTCAAAATTAGCTTATGAAATAAGTTTTGATATTTCTTAGTGATCGCATCAGTGGGATTTCTAAAAAAATATGTCCTTCGTGAATATCCATGGACGTCCGCAGGATTTTTTCCAGGGAGGGGCAAGGAAGGTATTTTTTTCCAGGGGGGGCAACATGACATATTTTCCCCAAAAATAGTGTGCATCCTTCAAAAAACATTGCTAAATTTGAATTTATCATGTTCGTGCAATAATTAACACACATTATTGAGGCTGAAATTAAATTATATGTGTGAAATATGTAATTTTTAATTGACTTTCGTTTTCCAGGGGGGGCACGGCCCCCCTGCCCCCCCTTCCGGACGCCCATGTGAATATCTGGCTGTGTTTTTTTCGAGAGGCTATTAATATTGTAAACTCCATTTAAATGTCAGATTTTGTTGCTGGTGATGCATTTTTAAGACTTTTGATTATGATTGACTGCATTAAATTTAATTTCAATCAATCATGTGGATATATTAAACGCTATTCTGTTAAAACCGGACATATCTTCCAATACCAAGTGACCTGTGTGAACCAGTGCATGGAATGTTTCGATTCGTGATCTCTACTACGAAGGCCCTGGGTTTGAGTTCCGGTCAATATTTCATCTAATCATCATCAACGTCGCGATTAAAGCTACAGTGATAGAAAGTGACGTAAATGCAACGAAATATATAATACGCAATCATGTCCAATGAGCAATGACATACAGTAATGACTTCGAAACTGGAGTGAAGTTGCTATCTTGGCTCGATTTGACGAAATTCTGGGAAGGACTAGGAAGAACTGTTTGTAATGTGTTTTCGTATTGTTTCTCTGATAGTATTTCGTATTTGACGTTTTTCCCTTCTTGAAAATGGATGTCCTTTCTTACATATATTTCTGCCATCACCCCTGTGTGTGTTCTAGACGTTTGGTGGGGTTGGAAGGATGGGGGAGCGGCATTTGTTCTTAACGTCATTAATTTGTTTTAGTCTGCCCATGGTCTGTGCAGCTTCAGCAATCCTCTAGTTTATAAATAAACTCATTCAAACAGCTGTTAGGCCTCTCCGATGGCGCACTGATATCGTCGTTGCCTTGTAATCAAGGGGTCCCGGGTTCGATACCCGGTGGAGGCACATAGTGGTTCGGATCTCACTTTAAACTGTATGTCCAGTCCCGATTAGCCTTACTGTGCATAAAGTGGACTTAAAACAGTGGACTTAATAGTGTAAAAGTAGTTCTTGACCACATTTACGTTAATGAACTAATCGAAAAAAAGGGGATGAAATTGTCTATACATTGCACAGGGAAAGAAAAGGGGAAATTCCAGTTCCATTACTGGTTTCACTCATGCTTGAGTTAAAGCAAAGGTGAGCACAATTGTTTTTTCCTGTCGTGTTTGTAGCGTAGAAACATACAAACGTGCATTTTGTGAAATTGTGCGGCCTAAGTTTAGATATAACTACTTATTCATATTCGCAGACGACCCTAAGTTCGAATCTTGGCAGAAGTTCCATGACACTTTTCAACGGCAACCACGTTACACGCTCAATTCATTAGGTACATTGTTAGCCATGATACTGTCTTGAATTTGGAAATTTTCACGTTTGCAGCATGTCAGTCACCAGGATTTTTTGTAGGAGATCTTGGCTGTTGATGCAAATCTGAGCAGTACCTAGTATTTTTATGAAGTAAAACTCTTACTATATATATCCTTGAGATTTCATCTCGATAAACCAGATGAGGCAATATCTGGCACAAGTGTCCACATTTCGAAATTTCAGAAACTATAATAAGAACACGAAAACTCTTTTTCTTCTCTCTTGCTATAACTGTTACTCAACTTTCATTAGATCTTTGATAGTATTCTGCTGAATAGTAATGAACCGAAGGTAATTTCGTTTCTCGACTATTTTAATTAATAACTTTTCTATGAATAAGTCAAAATTTCGGCGGCGGTCTAACCCATTCGTCCCACATATTCCCTGCGACGCCTTAGTTGTGCAGTTATTATACACAATGTACATAAAATGTAAAACTCGCAATGAACACAACTTGTTACACATAGCTGAATAAAATGGAAAAGCTTGGCTGAAATCAACAAACCAGTTATTACGAGTATTTAATTACCACGTATATCAACTGAATGCCATTTAACTTCAAATGGAAGAAAAATTAAATAGGCTGAGAATAGAACATTCGTCGGTATAGCACTGAATCTTTGTATATATCACGTGACCTATCTACCAACTCGGTGCTAGCAACAATTTATCATGCTAAAGAAAAAAAAAAGTTCTGGTCAGGTTGGCAAGGCGTCTGAATCAGGGTTAAGTGGTCTTTCCCATACTCCTTATTCCAAACCTTCTCATTTTCTTTCTCTTCCTCTTCTCCCCTAGAGAGAGAGAGAGAGAGAGGATAGAAAGATAGAGAAGGGGAGAGAAGACAGAAAGAGGAAAGAGAGAGAAGAATGAGGACCCTCCTTTTCTTTCTTCCTCTCTACCTCTCTGAGTTGGGTATGGGAAGAGGGAGGAAGGGGGCAGAAAAGGTCGAGGAATTCATAAATTCTATTGAGTTCAACAGGACAGGAACCTTTTTTCTCGCACAATTTAAATTCGGTCCAAGTTGCGTATTGTTTTGTCCCTGGACCTTTAAATTGATTCTGGAATAAAGGTTCCTGGACCGAATTTATATTCATCAGGAAAAAAGTCCCTGGACCGAATTGAAATACTCTACAGATAAAAAGGTTCTTTACGGATCAGAACCAATTTACGCTTCCTGATTTTCTCTCTCGGACCGGAATTTAACTTAAAAATTCCCGGACCTTTAACAACCCTGGTCTGAATGCCAAGCGAAATACCTAAACTTTGACTTTCTCAGGCATGGAATTCGACAATTTCCCCTGGATAAGGAGACTGGTTCACCCAGCCTCTGATAGGGAACAGGGCGGCGGCTAGGAACGTGGTGCTCACCACGCCGATAAGAGCTACAACAGTATGAAATTATAAACCTGTTCTGCTTTTGGAAGAACACTATCTGCAGATATGTCAGGAACTAAACATCTAGTGTATTTACAGTCAAAAATCAATATAGAGTAGATGCTGTTATAGGTATACTTTAATCTTCTCTTAAATTGTAGCTCGTAGGTTTCTTAAGAACCAGTGACAAAGAGTGATAAAAAGTACTTGGATTACGGTACCCTCGTCGCGTAAGGGGTGCGTCGTTAGAACTCCCGCATTCGTGATCTCATCGTGGCTGTAATGGGCGTGGCGAACACCATCCCCTGACCACGTACAGTTATGGACATTTCTGCAAGTCAACAGTCTCTGGAATTGATTCCGGTACCTCCGCCCTACCGACTGAACAATCGCGTTTGCATACTCTGAGCCGTCTCGTCAGTTCTCTTGGCTTAATTTGTGTGCGAAAAGGGAAGGAATCATGACGCTGCTTCTGTTCCCCATTGAAGGCCTAGTAGTGATGTGATTTTCTCACAGATTTATAGTCAGTCACAACTGTAATTCAATCGTACAACAAAGTGTGTTTAAGGCGAAGAGGGACAATTACGCACCAGGCATGCATTTATTCCAATATTGTCGGAATGAGCAATGCTACTAAAAAGATCTCCGGCAGAAATGAAGAGTATGAATTTCTCCCCATGTGGCAAGTGGAAGCGGTTTCCTAAGTTGATTATTAAGCCTTATACGATTTTTGAAAAATATGATGAATTAGTATTTACCGAATCCCATGTATTCCTTATGGGACATCAACTTCAAGTTACGGCTCATCAAATGGGAGTTTCGACTTTTCCTACTGCTATGACATAGTTCTACGTGTCCTTTTTCCGTCCATGTACTTTTCTACGTCATCGGATGTTTGATATTCCCGAAAGAACGAATAAAATAATGGTCCCATAAGCCTAGTGCATTTCTCCTTGCCTCCTACGGCCATCCTGGCAGTGTTGCCAAACCTGATGTGTATAATAGAGCTAAATTTCACCATTAATATAGCTAAAGAGGACTTTCAAGGAGCTAGATTAACGAAGGCTGCATAAAGTGCCTACTAGGGTAATTTTAGTTGTCAGAGGGGTAGGGGTACTGCTATTACAGTTAGCTTTAAAGTGATGGCAATTTATTCTTTCTTAGTTTTCACCGCCTAGATTTGGCGGCATCACCCATCTCAATAATCCAATGATGTTAATATAAAATCGAAAATAAAGGGTTCCCGGATAACAAAATTGTCATCTTCATCTTAGCCACAGCGCTATATATAAAAATACATGGGGAGGAAACAAAAGGTGGGTGACGCAGCCTATAGCTATACGAATATCACGTCACGTGCAAAATGTACACTCATGGCAAAAGTTGGTATTTTTGGGCCGGAGCCAGTGGTGGCATCATAGTGGGGCAGAGGGCGGGTGCCACAGTTCATAGTCAAACGAGTGCACGAAAGAGCCAGATTTGGCTCCAAAAGAGCGAAGTTGGCAACAGTGATCAGCAGCTGCCCCAGCGAGAAAGACCAAGGGGAAATTGTCCCTCCTCGCCTTAACTTTTTTCTATATTTACCAGAAATCGCAAGTGGAATACGCAAAATTTAGTTCGCATTGACGAAACTTCAATTTTTATCGTGCAGTATCATTGTACAGATATCGTTGCATACAGCGTTGCTACATGAAAAGAAATTTTCCCTCATTGCAGAAAAATTCAGGCAAAATTTTAGGTGATAATGGAAAATAGGAATTTCAGAAAAGTATTGCAGGAAAATCAGAAGATTCCCGGGACGGATATTAGTCAGACTGAATCACGTGTATAAATAGTTTTGTTTTTGCATATTTTATACTCAAATATAAATAAATAGTTTAAATTTGCGACTTGGAAATATTTTCCCATTACCGCATTAACTTTTCATACTATTGTAATAATTCTGTAAGTATAAAATTAGTCATAGTGAAAATTTTGACATTTCCGTATATTTTTCGCAGTGTGCAATTTGCTAGCAATAATCGTCATTATCTCCTGATTTTCATCAATTCAATAAGTCCTAATATTTCTAATTCAGTGGATTTAATCATATCATTACTCATTCTCATCTTTGCGATTAGCTAATTGATTTAAAGCCAATGAATTCTTTGATTCAGTGGAAATAATAGTAATAACTGTAGTGTAATTTTGAGATCGCTATTTCATTTTTTCTTATACGCAGGGAAAATTTCAACATGGGAAATTTTGCCTTTTTTAATAAAGATTGTGCTGTCTGGTTGTGGCAACATTGGTTGCTGATTGAATAGAAATGAAACTGCAGAACCTCGAGTGATCTGGAGACCACGATGTAGAATATGCCCCTATTAATGAATTTCAAAGGCTTTTTTTTTTGTGCCTTGTATCCCTACGCGATGCTTGAATAATTTGTCACAGACGTTAGATATTGGGTGGAAATATCATCTCGTTTCTCTATCACCAAAGGCAGTGCTGTAAAACGTTATCACAGAGTGACGTTATCATGCATTTGTAAACTATGAACGGGGTGGGTGGGAGAGACACACTCGTTTGAGGCACCATGGTTTGTATTTCTCCTGTGTAGATCGTCCTCAGTTTTGTAGTTTGCATGAATACTTAATATTCCATTTCGTAATGGCAGCTCCCACTGTTCGTCTAGTTCATTCCGTGAAAGCACAATCGATGAACATTTACCCTCGTGCAGTGAACGCGGAAATAGCCTGGCGCCGTCTGCTCCCATATCTAACTGTTAATTGGTAGCTGTCAGGCCAGTCTCTCTCACCACCGTTCATTTGGTCTAGTGCAGTCGGGAAGGATTGGCACAAATTAAGAGTTAAAAGGCTTAATACTTTTTTTTAAAAAAGAAACTGAAAACTCAAACATTATATTGCTTTTCTTGCTTATTGACGCTAGATCAATTCAGACTTCTTCGTTGGGAGAAAGCTATAGTCATGATCGTGATCTAACGTCCATCTTGATTTTTCATTGGAGTGCGAATGTTGTAGTTTTATTTTAGTACTTCGTCGGCACAAAGTATCACAGACTTGGGTAACGAGGAAATTGTGACTTATTTGAAAAATTGGAACATTTATTTAAGGAAATGTGGATAATGGATAAACCTTTTCGAGCAAGGCCTCATCTCCAGGAAGCTATCAACTCGCGGCAAGCCACGGCACCTAGCGACCTGTTGAGTGAGATGAGTCAAGGCAAAATGGATAATAAACGTTTTCCTGCTCCCACAAAAATAGGCTGGAGAGTTCAATGAACTAACCGATCTCTAAGTATGCACTGGTAATGATCAGGCTGGAAAGTTCATACGAACTAACAGATCTTGATCCTTCTTTGTTTTTTAAGGAAATGTCAACCTTTTTATGTAGAGGAGAAAGCATATGAAAAGGCTAAACCATTGTACGGCAAGGAAGTCGAAGGTTGAAAAAAGCATAGAATATATGCGTATTATTTGAATTATAAATCGGATATACGTAGCCTATACCATGCTCTTCTCTGTCAAATTCCATAAAATTCAAGGCAGCGTGGCTTAAAATTAATCACTGTACCTTTTCGTACAATATGACCAGTAGTAGCTGTTTAAAAGTAGGTCCTGGAAGTCAATGACACTTCCAATGAAGCTGATCTGCTTTTATGGCGACACTGTCATTTGGTGAACATACACCAAACCGTGTGGATGCTCTTTTTATTTCGTAACTTTGAAATGTAGGTGTATGGAATGCTGTAACCTTACGCAGAACAAAAAAAGGTTGTGCTGATTTGCTGCTTCACGCGACAGATGCGTACTATGTCCTTGATACAGGCATGCCTTCCGCCTGTTCATGGTGCGATAAATGGGCATGGACAGATGTTCAGAGACTGACGGGGAAAAAAAGCTACCACCAGGTGAAGTGTAATTTGCCAGTAAATGGTGTTTTCAGTTTGATAATTGCATTCACCTGGGCAAACTAGATATACGTTCAGCCAAGGAGGTATTACCACGTCGTCGCCTTGTAATCAAGGGGTTTCGGGTTCGATACTCGATGTAGGGACATTGCACAGTGGTTCGGATTCCACTTTAAACTGTAGTTCTAGTCCGATTAGCATATCTGTGCATGAACTGTACTTATAACCCAACGCGAACCAACTTATTAACTTCAACAATGAAGAAATTTGTTTCAAAGGCAATGTCCTGGACAAGGGGTGACCAAAACTTGTATAAGTAAGATAAACTTCATGTGTAGTCATGGATACTTCTTTGTTGTGGCCTAGTAACCCCATTGGAAGTCAATGGCATCATTGTAACCTAGAAGTGATCCTTTTATATGTATGTCCAACCAATTTCTTTGGACGTGTTCAACGTAATTTTTTTTTTTTGTTAAGTTTTTAATGGTATTGGATAAACTTTATTTCTTTCAATAAAATGTGCACGTGTTAAAGCACCACGGAATGTTCTGGAAATTGATTCTGAAAATACCTGGAAAACTTTCGGAATGTGTTTTGCCAAAGTGAATGTGAACGATGTACGAGATTCAGAGGATCAGTAACGTACGCAGGATTTCATCAAGGGAGAGGGTTATATCGAAAAATTTCTACAAATTCACATTACCATTGTTTTATTATACTTTAATTAATAATAATCATAATTAAGTAATTAATAATACTTATAATTAATTATTTAATTTAATTACTACTATTATTAAGTAGTAGAGATCTACATAAATATATTTATGAAAGCAATAGAACAAAACTACATTTTTTGTTTCTTTGTTACGAAATAATTGTCTAGTCAACGGTTATTTGTATATGATAGGTGAGACAAGTGTGAGAAAATCCATAAAAACAAGCAAATATATTAAATTTATTGAAATAATCAAAATATGAAACTTATTCACGGAGCCGCGCTGGTCTAGTCTGACAACCTCGTGGGAGATCCTGGTTCGATTCCCGGAATTGGTTGGAATTTTTCCAGCCTTGTCTCCGCACCCAGCCTCATATCAATGGGTACCTGAGCGCAACCCTTGGGGATAAAGTCTGTCGGAGCATGGTGCTGATCACATCCCCTGCAAAATGGCAGAGATCGAGAATGTGTGTGGCCCACCACAGTACTACGTGTGCCTTCATGGCACGGTGCTATATGCACGGGGAAATTTACATTACCTTTACCTGCGACGAAGCAAGGAATTTTCACAATTCTCGCGAGTCACTGCGCGACTTTTTTGCAAAAAAAAATTGCAAAATTGAACTTTGCGGCCGCTTAGATTGTGTTTGGAATGTTGTTTTTCTCCATGCTGCAAGGGAATAATAATTCAAATTATTATTATTGGTAGACTATTATTATTATTATTACTGTCGCAGATCTTTGACTATGATAATTTAGCCACTTTTAATTTTTTCTACAGCATTTTCCATAATATTTCAAAAGCTCAAGGGGGGGGGGTTAAACCCGATAAACCCCCCTTGCGTACGCCTCTGCAGAGGATAAAGACTATAACCGGAGATGAAGAATATGTGGACAAGACGTTTGTAGCAATAATAAATAGGGCAAAAAGGAGCAGGTGGATTGTATTAGCTTTTATTTATAGATCATAAATAAATAACAGGCACACCAACTGATCAAGATCGCACTTCGCTAGCAAGATTGCACTGAACACGTGTAGGGGAAAGAAATGTGTAAATAAATGGGATACAACAGATCCAGATGCACATCAGTATACACATGAGCGCAGAGGTAATTGTAAACAATTCACATGTTAGACTGAAGGGGGGGAGTGAGCCCCCCCCCGCGAGTGTGTTCCAGCCTGGCGCTTTATTGTTTAGATCTTCTGCAACCGCATGCACCCTCCTTTCTGTTCTTGTGAGGGGCTGCAGCTGCGAGTTTTCTCCCTGTTTGGTCAAACGAAACGGGGTGTAATTGAGGGATTGTTTTCATGATGCTTATGAAGGAAAGCATGGCTCGTGATAAGTAGGTTTTATGAACTAAAAATCACCAAAACATGCTCTTATGACCTAAAAATCACCAAAATATGCTCTTTTGACCTAAAATCACCAAAATATGCTCTTATGACCTAAGAATCACCAAAATATGCTCTTTTGACCTAAAATCACCAAAATATGCTCTTATGACCTAAAATCACCAAAACATGCTCTTATGACCTAAGAATCACCAAAATATGCTCTTATGACCTAAGAATCACCAAAATATGCTCTTATGACCTAAAATCACCAAAATATGCTCTTTTGACCTAAAATCACCAAAATATGCTCTTATGACCTAAAAATCACCAAAATATGCTCTTTTGACCTAAGAATCACCAAAACATGCTCTTATGACCTAAGAATCACCAAAACATGCTCTTATGACCTAAGAATCACCAAAACATGCTCTTATGACCTAAGAATCACCAAAACATGCTCTTATGACCTAAGAATCACCAAAACATGCTCTTATGACCTAAGAATCACCAAAACATGCTCTTATGACCTAAGAATCACCAAAACATGCTCTTATGACCTAAGAATCACCAAAACATGCTCTTATGACCTAAGAATCACCAAAATATGCTCTTTTGACCTAAAATCACCAAAATATGCTCTTTTGACCTAAAATCACCAAAATATGCTCTTTTGACCTAAAATCACCAAAATATGCTCTTTTGACCTAAAATCACCAAAATATGCTCTTATGACCTAAAAATCACCAAAATATGCTCTTATGACCTAAAATCTCCAAAATATGCACTATAATTTGAAAAATATGCCCTTATAACTGGACTGTTTGAAACATGAATATCTAAATGCTGAGAGATTTTCCCATACGTACTAATTTTAGTTCACTTTATGGGTCCTGAGTTGCAATGCACAATGAATATTTTCTCTAAATTTTCAAATAAAAATGAAAGATTTTTGCTACAGTCCAAAGGAAAAAAAAACCTCCAGAGTAAAAATGGGAGTAAGAACGAATCCACTTGGAAAATGACTGTATATTTCTTGAAAATGCAAAAATATGCTGAATATGACCGAAAATCCATCAAAATATGCTCTTATCACGCAGAAATGGCCAAATATGCCCTTAAAAAGCACCTTCATTTTATTAGTTTCTTCATAATATAAATTTCTATGTTTGGGAACACATCGCCCTTACCAAAAAAAATATGCCAAGTCGTAAAAATCATATCCCTAGTGATAAGTTTTTTTGGGGGGGCGGTTGCGGTGCACGCTTGACGAGACAGGGGATGAAGTGCGAGATCTTGGATGGAAATCAGCCTGCAGGAATCTTTACTTTATGACGTGGCTAGTACCTTATGTTGGAAATATTTTTGGCACTTTTTAAATTTTTTTTGTAAGTATTGTGCAGGAGATACAAGAGGGGAGAGAGAATATTTCCCTCTTTTTCTTACCTTTCCCTCTTTTTTGCTTACCTTTCCCTCTTTTTTGCTTACCTTTCCCTCTTTTTTGCTTACCTTTCCCTCTTTTTTTGCTTACCTTTCCCTCTTTTTTTGCTTACCTTTCCCTCTTTTTTTGCTTACCTTTCCCTCTTTTTTTGCTTACCTTTCCCTCTTTTTTTGCTTACCTTTCCCTCTTTTTTTGCTTACCTTTCCCTCTTTTTTTGCTTACCTTTCCCTCTTTTTTTGCTTACCTTTCCCTCTTTTTTTGCTTACCTTTCCCTCTTTTTTTTGCTTACCTTTCCCTCTTTTTTTTGCTTACCTTTCCCCCTTTTTTTTGCTTACCTTTCCCCCTTTTTTTTGCTTACCTTTTGCTATTTACTAAAAGAAAAATCTCTTAAAACAAGAAAGAAAAAGATATAATGAACGAGAGATAGGTACTTTATCTTCCATTCCGGCGACTTCCATGGTGGAGTGGTTATCTCGGCACGCTACGACACCAGGGGTCCCGGGTTAGAATCGTGGCACGGCTGTTTTGTGAATGTTCCTTGATCTATTTCTTCACTCATTCTCATCGTCGCGATTAATCAAATGCGGCAGGTAAGCGACGTTAAACAATAGTACAATCATTTTCTTATTTCGCTTTTAAGTTTTGTCAACTTCGAGATGCAAATAAGGGTATTCATACTGTAGCGACTGGAATTATGCTCATAAGAGTGTGGATTCTTACTTGTCTGTGCAGGTTTTAGACAGTAGCATTCAGCTTCTCTCAGATGTGAAAGTGCAATACTTTGTTCTATGCACAATGGAAAATTATTCTTGGCATGAAAATTGTTCAATAAGAAACTCCTTCAGTAGCGTTTCAGGAAGAGTTTTGTATTCAGGCCGTATTCTCATAAGGAGTATTTTTTGATTGCTTCTCGCGTTGTTCGGAAGATGCCTTGCATACCATTGCAACGGAATATTGGAACTCCCCACGGAGCAGGCATTGCGCGAGTCCGAATTCCACTGCAAGAACGCTGGTTTCCTGTTTCACCCTGCAATGGTAATTCGGTCAAATTGCCAGTCCAATGGTATCCAAGCAATTTTATTTATTTATCATAAATGCATGAATAATTGAAATCGGTACGTATTTTGCAGAAATAAAAAAATCAGTTATTTTTCCTTTTTATACGAGGGTAGTTTGAAAAGTAAGGTAAACGAAGCAGAGATTGCAGCACCATACTCGAAATCGATGCACGGTCGATAAGCTTGATCCTTCAAATGAGACCTTGCAGAGTTTCTGCCCAGTGTGTTGCGAGGTTGTTTGATCACGCGTAGTAGGTGAACGTGCAAGCGTTTTGAAAAATGGACAAAACCACCAGCAGAATGCACCTGTTCAAACGTTAGTGGTTTCTACGGCTAAAATCCATGAACTTAAGTTCAAATTGTTGGTTCATCCGTCCTATTAGCTCGATCTAGCTACCTCTGACTTCCATTTGTTCCCTAACCTGAAAGATGGCTCGGAGGACAACGATTTTCAGTACCGATGAAGTGATTCATGCTGTGAACGGCTATTTTGCAGACCGGGAGAAATAATTTTATAAACAATAACCTCACAACGCACTGGGCTGAAACTCCCAAAGGGTTTGAAGGATCAAATTTATTGACCGTATATAGATTTCGATTATGATGCTTCCATCTCTGCTTAGTTTACCTTTCTTTTCAAACTACTCTCGTATGTACTAAATGTTCGTTCCATAAAGGAATCAAATTCACAGATTTTATTTGCTTTATTACTTTTCATAGTCTTCATTTCACTTTTCCCAAGGTCGTTCGTGCACTCTACTAAAGTGAAATCTCGACGGCGTTTTTATGACCTTGTACTGTTTTTTTTGTTACAAAAAATCTATAATAGTCTGGATTCAATTAGGTTCGTAGACGTGTCTAGTCTTAGTCTTACTTAGCGCATCCATCGGATATTATGTTCAGTACGATCAGAGCAACAGCAGTGGTGGGACAGATTAGTAAAACTTGTTCTGTGGTTCTAGACGTTTACGACTGAAACTTTAGAACCTGGCTTATTTTCTTCGATTCTCATCTCTGTAACTTTTTATAGCGTGTTATTTTACATGTTATTAAACTTCTGTGTCGCTCTCGTACCTCAATCTTTTTATGCATCTTTATTACTTTTCTTTCGCCTACATTGGGGCCATCTGTGATCATTGTTAATAACTATTTTATTGTTAGCCCGTAACAATATTAACGCAGGTTTTGTAACTGAAGTAAAGTGAAATGTCGAAAATGTAAAAATGTAAGTTTCCATTCTTCCGCATGCAATGTGAATTGATTTAAATAAGTAATTTATAGAACAATGTACACAAGGATTTTGTAAATATCAGAATCACTTTTGGGGAAAGTACATTAATCTCGTAATCATTTAATGGTGTTTATTAGGCTCCAAGAAAGGAAACAAAATATACGTACTGATGGGGTGAAGCTCATGCGAAAGGAAATGTAGGTACGCGAACTGTAAATACTTTTAAATTCTCTTGATTTAAAATTCAATCATTTTTATAGGCGAAAATAGCAAACATGTTGTATAGAAAAATATACAAAATACTAATCATGTTAAACCAAATAGTGTCATTTTCATTAAAGTGTAAATAAACATATCAGCTGATATTTTGCAAACTATAATTTAAAAAAATGCCAAAATTCAGCTACAAATACTTTAAAAAACATTAAGATAATAAAATAAATCTGATTTGTTAAAATAAAAATAAAATCATTATTTTTATCCACCTTGCTTGCACATCCCTAAAGGTGCCCCCTGGATTATAAAGTAACATTTTAAACGTTAGTTATGGGAAGGATTCACATGATGGAGATAGCTGGAATTGTAACGCAGTATTCCCATCTGCGAGATAGCTTTCCAGTAGGTATGAGCAGAAGCGACCGCTGATGAAGATGGATTCTCGCTCTGTGGCAAATGGCCTGATCGTCGATTAATTTTTGTGCGACTTACCGTGCTAACCGTTCCGCCCGGTGCATTTGCCTGTTGCTCGCTCTTCACGTGGTGCGAGTCGGACCTTGAAGTGCGACACTGACACCTCTCAATGAGTCAGAAGCGGGGATCAAAACTCCATCGTGGACGTTGCAAGTCAGATCACAGGAAGTTGGCATCTTCATTTTGTTGTACAGAGTGAGCACAATTAAAGTTGCCCAATTCAGATCTCTCTGGAGACAGAAGCATCGGAATGCGGTGAAACTTTTCACAAAGGCTTTTTGAGTTGCGACTTTCCAGGATTCTGTAAAAAGTAAAGTGTTCCCCTGTGTTTTGCACCACGCCATGAAGGCGTATAGGGGGTGTGGAGTTATAGCCACACACTTTCTTGATCACGGCCGAAGGTGGGGGTGATGTCATCAGCACCACGCCCCTAACCGATTTTATCCTCCAGAGTTTCCTCCAGGTACCCACTATATACGACGCTGTGGGCGCCGGAGCCGCTTGAAGAGGTAGCATAAATCCCGGTTCTCCCCCGCTCGGGATCGACCCTGGTCCTCTCTCATGGTACTGTTCCATTAATGTTAATTTGACGTCACTTCAAAAATTGCCAACAAGGATTTATGGAATTTCCCAGTCGGCCCCCGTGGCGGAGTGATTACCACATTCCGCTACGACGCAGGAGTCTCGGGCTCGAAATATGGCCTGGGCATGGATGTTTGCGAGTGTCCATTCATGAATTTCATATCACCCATCCCCATCTTCGCAAATTAGTCAAAAGTGGCACAAAAGGGAATACAATAAAGCAAATCAATCAATCATGGAATTTTTCCTCTCCCTTCCCAGGTATCTTGATGAACCAAATTATCTGTATTTACTTAAAGTATATAAAGCATGGGGTGCAGTATTATACATGTATGTATAACGCCAGTGGCGTGGCGTGACTTTTTCAAAAGTGGTACCGGCTATCAGTACGACAATTATACTTGCTAGACGTTATCACCCCCCCCCCCCCCCACGGTAAAGAAAACTTGTCGTTGAGATAGATATTTGTTCATTTTGTTCTTGTTTTGCAATCAGCACCGTGATTTAGCCACCAACACTCCTAGAAAGAACTACCACTCATGAGACAGTTACCACGAAAATCCAATGAATGGTGATAGACCCTTGTCAATTCTTCATCTGTCTGTTTCTTTGCGAAGGGGAAGAAGGAGGACCACACTTTTCTCGAGTCATTTTGACGTTTGTGTGGTGAGCACTGAGCAGACGACAGAACTCCACTCCTTCGTGGAAGGGAAGCCCAGCTTTACGTACCACTGTTGCCAACTTAGTATTTTGGAGCAAGGTTTGTCCAAATCACGAATCACACCAAGGAACTATATTTCGTGTATTACCTAATTGGTCTCAGTTGTAGTTAAATCCAGCCTTGGCTCTGCAGTCTACCTCTAGTTGCTTCACAGAAATGGTATTCCAATTTAGGCGGGATTTAGCTCTTTTCTGCCAATCCGATGTGACAACACTGGCTGCTCCAGTAGGTCTGAACGACAACATAGCACACTATGCACCAAAGTCCTTCCCCGCTCTATCCCTGCATTGGCGCCCTCTTCTCCCTTGTTGCCTCTTCAGGATAGCGGAACGGCCTCCTCTTCGCTTCTGTCTGCTGCAGAAAAAATGTCCTATAACTGCAGGAGGCCTTAGAAAGAGCGTTTCGCGGGCTAACAGCAGACGTCCCTCGCACACTGTTGCCGATACTCTCGTGTCGTCTGCTCCTCAGGCGAACAAACAGGCAGAGGTCACTCATCCTTCCAGAAGGGTGCAGCGAGCTAGCTGTGGCAACCGGGCCCGCTCACTCGCGGACCTGATTGGTTATCGCACACACACACACCCAGATTGTCGTCTGCTGCAAGCCCGCGAAGCGATCTTTCTAAGGCCTCATGGAGTATAGGCAATATCTACTCGACGGCAACGGTGTTCATTAACGTATTTAACAATGTTGTCATTTTATTGAAACAACTTTTAATTCTTTACATTTTACTGCTATAGCAGTAAACATAACATAACAGCTGCAGCAGACCGCGCGAGTGAAGTTAGTGAGCCTACCAACAGTCCAGAGCGCGTGCAACAGGGATAGCGATAGGTGCTGGGTAGAGATGACGCCAACGGCTCGTTTGTTGATTGGCTGCTCCGGGACTTATGACTCGCTCCAAAGCTGCCAATGCAAAACAGCTAGAGATGTTACGAAAGTAATCTCACTCTACTTGAGGTAACATCGGCTACATGCACGCCACGCATCTGTAACCTCAATTCGTCCATTTCAACATTTCTGTTATGCCCGTTATAGCGTGAAAGAAATGAAGTAATTTAAACTTTGTTCAAGAAAATTCCTTTCATCATCCAACAATTAGTAGTCCTGTTTGGATGGGAAACTAAGATGCCTAGATATGCTTTTGGTTGGAATACTAAGATACAAAATTAACATTTTGCAGAAATTGAAAAGCGAAAATTTCAAATCTTTAGACGTGGACAAAAATCGTGCCTCATTAGTTACTAAAACGGAACTAAACGAAAGCTTAAATAACTCCGAAAAAGTGAAAATGCTAAGAAAAACGGAAAGGGGGAAAGAAGAGAGAAAAATATTTTTTCTTATTCTCTTCTTTCTCTATCCTTTTTCCTAGAGAGACAGATAAAGACAAAAAAGTTTCTTTCTTCTGAAAGAAAGGAGAGAGAGAGAGAATCAAAAGAAAGAAAGGGAGAGAGCTCTCTCTCTCTCTCTCCCTTCCTTCCTTCCTACTCTTTCCCTCTCTTTATCTCTATCCCTCTTTCTCTCTCTTTGTCTGTTTCCCTCTTTCTCTTTATCTCTCTCCTTTCTCTTCCTCTCTTTCTTCTATCGATCTTTTTGCACATTTTCTTCCTTTTCCCCCTTTTTTGCTTTCTCTTTCTTTCGAAAAAAGGAAGATATATATATATCTTTCCAGAACTGCAACCCTGTGTTCTTGATGAAATATGCATTCCGAATATTTCAGGACATTGAACGTTTCTGAATAAAATATAATAACATTGTAGTATTTTCATTGCTTGAAATGTGAAAAACACATAAAGAATAGAGCTGAACCGATGCCGATGTATCGATAACGGTACCTGAAAGTATCTGTTAGATTTTACTACAGACTCCGGTCCATAATTTTCCGGCATTCCGTTCGCCGGGTGTGCAAATATGGCGCACGACACTTTCGCAGTGTCTAATTATTCAGAAAGTTATGCAAAATTCGAGGTTTCTATTGATTAGGGTTACCAGATCGCTGTAAGGGAAATGTAGGACATTCTGTCCCAAAATGTAAAACATTAAGTCAAAATGTAGGACACAAAACATTCTCAATAAATCATACATATTTATATAGAACAAGTTAGAAAATAGTTGAAAAATGACACTTTTCAGTTTTAAAAAATGAATTCCTAATGAATTTTTAAATGCAAAATTTCAAAAGTTGCAATCTTACTAACCAATGCACTTCTTACTGCATGATTTAAGTGGTACTTCTCAAAGGAGATAATTTTATCAAAATTTCAGGTGTAGTCAAACTAAATTTATGTTAGAGTGGACAGTCAGACTCTTTCAAATTATTGGGACCAGTACCAAACATTTTGCAGACTTTATGAAAAAATAATTTCTCTTGTGAGTATGTTGTGCTGTTGGTAGTGAAAGTACTTTCTCAACGTTTGAATTATGACCTTTAATGAAAAACAAATATATAGCAATTACTGTAATTTAAAATGGCTCCAGAAGTTTTTCATCTTGGTGTCTATCAAAATAACACATCCAGAATTCTTGACTTTTGCTGGACTTTTCTAGACCTTTTTTTCGTCTTTCTTAACGTTTATTTATTCGACCCCTACTTGAGTAAAGTTGGAAATTAGTAATTAAGAAAATAAATATTTATTTAACGAAAACCCCTACCAAAGGGGCCAATTAAGATGAAAACTGAAGCTGAATTTAAGAAGAGAATTACATAGATCTACTTTCTCGTATTAATGCATCCTGAACTGCGTTTGGCAGACAAGCGAGGCTTTGGCGTCTGGACTCACAGCCAGTATAATCTTATGTGGGGTTTGTGTCGGTTGTCCCTTCATCCATCTTATCTTACCATCGTTCATCTTCATCTTCGTGATTAGCCAAAGGGACAGACAAAAGTGAAGTAAAATAAACTAAATCAACCAATCAGTCATTATGATAGCAAAAATTCATGACAAGAATAATGTATTGCCTTTTTATTGACTTCTTAACCTACTTGTTGATTTCTTTACTTTTTCTTGACTTCCATGACTTTCTTGACTGGCAGTTCTCTAGGTATACCCCTGCTTTACAATATTCAAATTATGTTGAATATGTTTGTGACTGTCCCTTCATCCATCTTATCTTACCATCGTTCATCTTCATCTTCGTGATTAGCCAAAGGGACAGACAAAAGTGAAGTAAAATAAACTAAATCAACCAATCAGTCATTATGATAGCAAAAATTCATGACAAGAATAATGTATTGCCTTTTTATTGACTTCTTAACCTACTTGTTGATTTCTTTACTTTTTCTTGACTTCCATGACTTTCTTGACTGGCAGTTCTCTAGGTATACCCCTGCTTTACAATATTCAAATTATGTTGAATATTGAATAAGAATTGGCGACACCTTCTTCCATCAGTATAAACCCTAAGGCAAGAAATTCTGCTCAGGCATTGAACAGTGACGTTATCAGAAAGTGGTCCCAAAACTTTGTTCATTAAGTGGTTCAGTTTTCTCGTTTGTTTAATAGCAGGACAAACAATTTTTCTTTTTGGGCAATGACTGCAGAAAAATAAATTTCACTATTGAGTTTGGTAGCGCAGTCCATACACTTGTAACTTGCACGATTTTTTCTGTAACATATTTTCCTAATTAATATTATGTGATTCTCGAAATGTAGGACATTTATGATATTTTTTTAAATTCCTCCCGGACACCGGACATAAGGTTAAAATGTAGGACATGTCCGGGAAAAACCGGACGTCTGGTAACCCTACTATTGATTTTGCACCAATATTGTAAAGAATACTATTTTGTGATTACGTGCGTTTTAAAAAGTTCATGCGCCGGACCCTGTGGCCGAGTGGTTAGCACATCGCGCTGCGACGCCAAGGGTCCCGGGTTCGAATCCCGCTCGGGCTTGGTTGTTTTTGAATGTCCATTCATCAATTTCATCACTCATCCCTAACTTCGCAAATTAGTCCAAGAGGCACAAAACGCGAAGTAAAATATACTAAATCAATCAATGAAAAAGTTCATGCTTGTAATTGGAGACTAATACTTTATAATATTAATTAATATTTTGAAGTTTTAATTAAAATTTTTGAAGCATCTGTATCCGTGGGTATCTGCTCAAAGTGGTATCGGCTTGGCCCAGACACGTATCTAGAAATATATTTCGGAGGGGTCCAAACCAATGTCTCAGAAATAATAATAATAATAATAGAAATGTTTAGATTATAATTATTAAATTGTAATATTTATAAAGCATGTAAATTAATTAACATTGCGTTGTTTTTATTGCATGAAAACACGGTACAAAAATAGATATGATATATAACATCACGTATTCATTATCTAGATTGCGTGAATTTCATTCCCAAAATTTGTATAAAAATAACTGTCGTGGCAAGGATATTAATGTGAAATAGATAAAGAATTGAATATTTATTGAACAACAAAAAAGGATGTTAGATCTACTTGAGGAAGAGTAATGTATCTGGTTAATATTGTATACATATAAAGTAGCAGTAATAATAAGCATTAGCCTTACTGTGCATAATGCGGACTTAAAACATCAAATCAATCAATTAATCCAATATAATCCTTACCTTTCAATACGTTCAGAGGAAATAAATGAGCATCGATTATACAAGTGCTAAACAAGTACATTTTCATTATTTATTTTATAAACTTGTTAGTACTTTCGGAGGGGGATTGTTAGGACTTCGAGTACAAAACATTGCTGTATAATGAGCCATTGCGCCCACAATCTCGAGTTGAATACGTACTTCTAAATTTGTGCGACGATATTCACAGATTCTGAAGAACACGTGTCACATGCGTTGTGGAAAATGCTGTGCGTTGGCGCGTGTCTTGCTACAACCCTGACATTGTATCTGGAGTGGAAATGCATGCTTGCATTGTTTCAAGGCTGTTGCAACCATTCTTCAGTGTTTCGCGAGACAAGGTTACGGTTACTATTACTAAGTGTAGTTTTCCTTACATAAGATGGATTGACGCATTTGTAATTTCGGATCGGGTCTCAATTCTCGAAGTCTTTAATCAAGTAGTGAGCATTTGACAGTGTAATATATATATAATGAAGAGAAATAATGAGCAGGTGGATGAAGATGTGATGTGGTCATTTTGGCAGATTATCATTCCAGAGCTCTCAGAATATGTTCTGAAAACAAATGTATGCACATCTTGATCCACGCGATATATATAAACTTGCTAATTTGTTCCGAAAAAGATGTTAATGTTTTTAAAACTGAAGATTTGAAGTTATACATTCTAACAATATGAGGCACAGTTTCTGGTAGTGATGGGCAACCTAATGTAAGCCGTGCAAGACGCTGTACTGTAATTGGTTTTGAAAATTGATGTTTAATGTTAGAAAGTCAGTGCACATGGCCGTCCGTGGTGTTTTCCCGGGGGGGTAAACAAGCCATATCCTCTCCCAAAACTGCGCTACTGCTTCAGAAGAATCTCCTCAGTTTTAGGTTATGGCATTCCTGAGATTGCCCTGTTGTAGTCTTGTAAGATAGTCCCTTACAAAATTTAACTCAAATTACCGTAACAAAATTGTAATATGACTGGTGGGTTTGTCCCTCTTGCTCAGAGTTCAAACACAGCTTTTATGTCCTTAGCCATAATCGATTGTAACTCATAAAGAGAAAAAGGACAATCAGTCTGCAGCCAAATAAGACTGTACTGCAAATATTGCATTCTGTATGCCAGTGGCGGCGATTGGGTTACAAAACAGGGGGGAAGACAGTATATTTACCTTTTTATATAAGCATAGTGCGGGGGGCGGCGCCCCCCACTGTGTATATCTTCTAAAAGTATTGCCCTTGTTCTAAGCTGCTGGTACTGTTCTCTTACCACTACTGGCATGTACTTATTGATGTTTTTGTTTGGTATGCACATGAACATTATTTTATCGTGATTAAATCGTTAACAAGTCGAAGGAACTTCCATTACAGAATAGTAACAGTGCATTTTTTTTCTCTGGAAAGAATAGCGTGTGTTAAATGGGGGGGGGGGAGGAAATACCACTTCCCCTTTCGTTGCCAGCCATATGGCACCCGAAGTGATCTGCAACGAACCTGTGTAACGGGGGGAAAAGACAGGTGGGTGTTCGAACAACGTTTCAGCTTTCAGATAGAAGCTTATTAAATGTTAACTGGTTCCTTGAATATTCTGACACGTAAATCTGGTTCATTAACATTACAAGCAGTGTTGAAATTGCAGAAATTGTAAGGGAGATTTTCACATTTCAGTAGGCCTATTTCTCTCTTATAGAGAAATATCAAATCATGTAATATGTTTTTAAAAAGCTGGAACGAACTGAATTAGCGAGATAGTAACCTGTTTCAGGCGGCTGAAACCAGAGTAGATAGTTTGAACTTTGTGTGCCTGGTGTAAATTCTTAACAGAAGTGACTGTACAGTTATTTCACCCAATTTTGTAACAATGTAGTACCACTTTTGCACAAAACTTTACCATTTGTTTTAGTCTCCAGTTGCGGGTGGTATGAATAGAAAAGTTCGACTGAACCTTATGGGGAAGGCTTCGATGACTGAACAAACGTGTCGCAGGGGGAGAAGTAACAAATATATTTCAATTTTCCATTGTTTTTAGTAATAAATATGTGCAATTTAAAGTATGCAATATTCTATTTTTTATGTGGATTGCTATAATTGTATTCAGATAACCAGTAGATGAACAATCTCTTTGACAGGTCGACCGAAATCCGTTGTTTCGTGTTTAATTTTCTAGTGATGCTTCAGTTGGTCTTGCATTCCCTTTGATGCAACACCCGAATTCATGAATAGTGACGGTGTGCCTTTGGTCGAACACTGTGTAATGCTCTGAAAATACAAAAATATTAAATTGCATTTCGCTTTACATTCTCCTTCCACTCCAGTGATGTACGGTTTAGTTGAAACCATTGGCTCGCGCGTAGCGAGCTCTAGATTTATACAAGATTTAGTACCACTTATAATCTAACATTCATAAAATATCACCAGGAATGTACTTTTCATCAATTGGATCTAACATCCTTTTTTTATATTCAATAAAAATTGAATTCTTTATCTATTTGACATTACTTTCCTTGCCAGGACAGTTTTTGTTTTTTTTGTACATACTTTGCCGACCTTAACTACACGTAAGCTGGATAATGAATACGTGTTGTTATATCACTATTCTTATACCCTACTTTTACCTATTCATGTAATAAAAATATATTAATTTGAATATTTAAATTAATATTATTTTAATTAGTTTCATATAATTGTAATTTAGTTTTAACCAATTATTATTATGAGGCACTTTGTTCGGACCACCTCCCCCGAAACATTTTCTAGATACGTGCTGGTAGAGATGTCCTGAAGGAGCCAGTGGTAGGAAATTTCCTGGTATTTTTCCACCCACCGCATGTGCAAGCGGTAAACATCAAAGCTGGCTGAATGGTAGTATGGAGGACTAGTAAAGATTTGCTCTCGTGCTACTACGTACATATCTGATAAAGAATGTAGGTTATATTCAGGGAAATGAAGGGACATCTGTGGGGTTAGTGTTCGTGGTAATTCCGTGGCGTGTGTCCTAGATCTCGTCAGACGATGTAGTCCACACTTCGCAGTTAATGCTGCATTTTTCTAAATGCCTTCTGTTCTCTTCTGCCGTTTGTCATTATGAAACAGGCATAGTCGATCTCGCCAAGCAAACACAAGCGTAGTTTTCGTGATGGAATGATTTAATGGCCTGACTTTGCGACGGGATGCAATTCTGTTGAAGGGTTCAGACTTATGGTCTTCATGACTTATGTGGCCAGCTAATGAAAAAAGGGCCACAGATGGGACATTGTGTTGTTTTCTTTCTCTTGTGAATGCCCTTATCGCTACTCCCTCTGTATGCTAACAGAGCGAGTACTGTATCGGCTGGTTTGAAATTCGGCTGCGAAGGACAGTGACGCAGCACACGTGTCCGTTGAAGATGCTTTTTGGAGAGAGGAAAAAAATGTATGCTTCTTCCGGTTCGGAATTCCAGAGGCTCCTCCCTACAGGAAGCGCATCCGTGTGCACAACGGGTTGAAATTCTCGAGGTCGCTTGCCGCAAAGGCAGAGCAATATTTACCATTTCATCTCGGAGGGGGACTGTTTCTAAGAAGTGCAAATTTATATGCAGTACGTTCCACTGCAGATGCTCTCGCAGACGGCGTAATGGTAACTGTTCCCTGATAATTAAAGGATCTCTGATTCGATCCTGGTAGAGGCACATTTGGTCCCAATACAGTTGAACCTGACTTAAGCCCGCTTTAGACGAAATAATTTGCCTTAAGATTTGTGCCATGACCAAAATGCTACCGCGTAAAGTGAAAGATCTTAGGACGGGTTCTATCCTTGAGAAATGCCATATTTCCGTAGCATTTTTCGTGGCATAACCAATCAGAAGCGACCTCTTGGTCACGAGTAAACATGTAATGGCGGAGTAATAACGTTTCATATAATACGTTATTAGGCATAAAACAATGGCGCTGCTTAAATACATACTTTGTAATCTTTACTGTACGCGTATGGAAGAATATTTTAGTTCTTTCAATTGTAAACACTGTGCACTTATCAAAGATGGTGTAACTCAACGTGGCTTTCATGCTGTATATGTAGGGACGTGAAGTTTTCGTTTAATTTTTCTCTGAATTTCGATGTTACTTTTTACTGCAATTCGGTGTTATTTTCAGAGGTTTAGGGCAAAATTCGGTGTTATTAATTTAAAATCTGTTATTTTTACATGCATTTTTACTGTTCCTTTTTTGCTTAAAACTTTCATTGTTTTAGTTCTGGAAATTTAGACAAATTTTAGTTTTATTGACAAAATAAAGTATGGCTTATCTTTGTGAGAAATGACCAAATTTCTTCCATTTGGAAAACTATAGAGCATTCCCTGACATTCGCTACAAGACTCGGCGGCAAGCGGCCCGGCCTCAGCGCTTGTCTTTCCCGGCGAACGGGGTCCGTGACACTCGGTAGAGTCGGCTATTAAAATTACAGTTTTGATATTGTGTACTAACCTTGATTACAGAAGGTGTTGAAAATGATGTCCCTCTGCTGCAACACATTCTTGGCATCTCCGAAGGAAATTGGCATTTACACTTGCAAGTTCGTCTACTGTAATTCTCCCGATTTTTCGTACAATCCTCTCATTTAACTCACTGATGGTGTGCGGATTGTCTTACTATACTTTATTTTTTAGATTTCCCCATACATACAAATTGCAGGCTGACAAATCGGGGGACCTACAGGGTTTTTGAAACACCCGTTTCTTGTGAGAGGCGGCGGATAAGATTTCCGAGGAGACTGTTCTAACCTTTGTCCTATCTCATCGAGTTTTCCCTCAGTAAGTACACGTGGGTTTTTCTTTCCACTTTTATTCAGAACTGACCCTGTTACTCTAAACTTTTTACGAGGTTTAATATAGTGGTCCTATGTGGAACGGGAACACCAGGAAATTTCGTTGCAAAACGTCGTCGCACTTCTCCACAATTCCTCTTTCCGAAGTAACACTCGACAAGATAAATCCTTTGTTGTAATGTAAACTTTTGTGGTACCATATTAAGCCACAATCTTCAACACACTGACACGACACAACACAAACTTCCGATGGAGGATTATACTGGCATCAGTCTTCAACGTCAACAGAGCGAAGGCAAGGAGAACTAAAAAAAACAGACTGTAGCGTGCGACTGTCGCGGACCCCGTTCACCGGGAAAGACAAGCTCTGACGCCGGGCCGCTTGCCGTAGAGTCTCGTAGCGAATGTGGGGGAATGCTCTGTACTTGATCTCATCAGCCGCTAAATATGAAATGTTTATCGAATGACAATACCCAAATCTTTGAACACAATCATACACATCACATTTCCCTAACAATGCCAAAAAATCCTTCTGCGACAGTTTTGTGTACATACACACATAAAGCATACGTATAAAGCAGTCTCGACTGTATGCATTTTTGGTATGGCAACTGCCCCCCTCCCCCTAATTTGTTTTCGGTCTCAGCCATTTGGTTCAGTCTCGATTAGCCTGTGTGAGCATACAAGTGGACTTAAAGCAAACTGACTTTTGTTTGGCATCGAAAATGTAGGCAGACACTTGTGGGTTGTATCGACCTTATGGGCTTTTAATGGGTTCGTTACAACCCAGAAGTGTTCGTGACTATAGCAGCACATTCATAATGCATGCATGTATTTTAGAAAATGGAGAATGTTTCAAGTCTGCACGTGATAATCATAATTTTTCCGCTTCGAGGACATTTCTTTACCACGACTTGTGTATTTATTTGCTCTCTCTTGTCAGTTTTGGCTCATCGCGATCATGAGGATCAGATTAGATGAATTGAAGGGACACTCAACAAAGAACGATTACCGCGAGACCGGGACTCGAACCCGAGAACGAAGCTGGTGAGATCGAAATTCGACATTAACTTTACGCTCGTCCACCGAACCGACATTGCTAAGACTCTAGTCGTAGGTTCCAAAACTTTCCCAGGCCCCCCTCTGGCTCGTATACTAAGATTCATATCCTACAAGTCCCATTTCCACGTTCCCAATGATAATCACCGTAGCGACCAAGAAAGTACGCGATCGAACACTGGCAAACGCCTTAGTTTGACTGGTATAAATGGATGGACAAGGATATTATTTCACACGTTCATAGACACCTACTTTCAGATTTTGAAGTCAAATTGTAAAATTGTTAGGTGCAAGAGATCTCTAAAATTAAGTAATCTTCACTTGATATATAAAGTGTAAGTTGGGAACTTCTGCTTACCCAGGATTTAAAAATTTGGATGAACTGAACAGTGACGTGTCCAAGGGTAGGTTTGTGGGGGGTAAGCCAGTCATTGGCCGAGTATTCCTTAAAGTCAAATGACAAATTATAGCTCTGACTACTAAAAAAAAGAATGTGTCCTACATATAGTCGTATCCGCAGTTATAAAAATCCCAGGAATGCTAGCTCTACCTTCGTATATCCTATACAAGAATGGTTGGTAAGATTATTATCAAGTAAGAGGGTCGTATCTATCTGCATTGGTGGGTTAATTAGTAAAAATCTTTTTTCGTAGAAATATGGAACATGTTTTGTTCACAAGAAAATACAAATTCAGTGTAATTCCATACCTTTCTGCGTATTCCTAATGGGTTTTGTTTTATTCTTGGAAGGGGCCGTAGCCCCCTCTTTTGGTACACCCTTGGTTTCGTGGCAATAGCAGGAACCGGGCTATTGTATTTTTCACATGCGTATCTGTAGTTTATGCGAAATAATGGCTCAGAAAATTTTAACAGCGTATTGTTAAACAATGATCGCTGCTAATGGAAAACTCAAACGTTTTTCCACTGTTTTAGACACGATTACATAAATGTTGAATAAACTATGAAACGTTTAGTTCTGAAAGCCTATTAGTCCGTACACAAGAAGAAAATAAGTATTTGAGGTTGGGATGTTGACTCTTTTGTAAGGAAAAGCTTAGCTTCATATTTATATTATAATTTTGAAGGATATTCCTTTGCGGAACTAGCCACATGATTATGAGGAAAAACTGAATTTAAATGAACGTTAGGTTTTTGTACTAACAACAACGAAACTGCTTAATATATATTCTGCGTGTTATTTTCGTAAAGTAGAATGCCTCTTTGATCCACAGAGTGTCACGATTGATAATTAAATCCCTCTGCCCATATACAGTTTTGGAGAAGTGCAAGGCTATCACACGCTTTGTTGCAGCGTTTGCAGTTTTCATGGAATAGACGACCTCGCATTGCCTTTCAATGAGTCACGACCGGCAATGCAAATGAGCACATGACTCGCAGATGAATCAATTAGAATATGCATACGCGTGGTACGGGAAAATTCCTCTACCACCTGACTGAAATTGCTTTTCGTCCCGCACGTTCTGCGACAAACAACATAAAAGAAAAGTGAAATAAACTTGCTGAATAAATTCAACACGTTCAATCACCTACTAAAGCGAAGCAGAAATTGCTTTTTTAGCAGGTTTGAACAATTGAAGGTTGGTCCCCTCGCAAGGCTGTTTGTCCATATACAGGGACGTACGCAGAACGCTATTTTGGAAGGGACTGAACCTGAATTCTAAGCAACGCGACAGGTTAAATTTGCAGCAGGTTTTATGTATTAATTCGCGTGAGAACGACGCTCTGCATCTCCCGTGCCAGTCTTGCCTCAAAACCATCGAGCTGTTCATATCGCACAGTGAGAAAATCGTCAGTATTGCAGCAGAACTATATTCTGCGTGTACGTTTGGGTCTATACGAGGGTCACTATTTATATTTTGAGCCTTGGCAACACTGATTGAAGTTAGGCGGGATTTGACGTTTGCACGGAATCGTCTGGCATTATTGACCATAACGTACTTCAAATGTTTTGTCAATAGCTTCATTTATGTTGTTTATGTTGCCTTGGAGATTGCGCGACAACAATAAAATAGAATTAACTCGTGAACATTTTCGTGCGATGATTTTTTACGATTTTCGACGTGGATTATCAAGACAAGAGTGCATCGATCAACTTACTTCCACATTTGGCGATGAAGCCCCATCCTTTGCCACTGTGAAACGCTGGTATAACGAATTTAATCGTGGCCGCCATTCGCTCAACGACGAGATACGCGAAGGTCGTCCAAAATCAGTTGTTCAAGAAAACATTGATGCTGTGCAAAATCTAATACTGCAAGATCGTCATGTGACATACTGTGAGATTGAGGCAACCATAGGCATTAGTTCCACCAGCATATATAAAATATTACATGATCATTTAGCTGTGAGAAAGGTATGTTCTCGTTGGATCCCACACAATTTGACAAACTCAAAGACGCTCGCGTCAATTGGTGCAAACAAATGCTCAATAAATACAATCGTGGTGCTTCAAAAGACGTATATAAGATTGTAACAGGTGACGAATCATGGATATATGCATATGAGCTGGAACGTAAACAGCAGTCGACTGTATGGGTGTTTCAAGATGAACCCAATCCAAGAAAAGTTGTTCGCGCTCGAAGCACATCGAAACAAATGGTAGCCTGTTTTTTCGGGAAAACTGATCATGTGGCAACTGTGCCTTTAGAGGAACGTAGAACTGTCAACTCTGAATGGTACACAACAATTTGTTTGCCAGAGGTCTTCGGTCAAATACGGAAAACAAACAAACGTCGTCGGATCATTTTTCATGAAGACAATGCCAGCTGTCACACATCTCGTCTAACAACCGACTTTATGAACAGTCAAAAAATCGAATTGATGGGTCATCCGCCGTACAGTCCTGATTTGGCACCCAATGACTTCTTCTTGTTCCCGAATGTCAAGAATAAATTGCGTGGACAACGATTTTCGTCGGCGGAAGACGCCGTTGATGCGTTCAAAAACCTCAAGAAGATTGGAAAAACTGGTTTGACGAATGGTTCGAACGAATGCAAAAGTGTATTGACCATAAAGGAGAATACTTCGAAAAACAATAAAGCAGTTTTCAATGCCAAATTCCTGTTTTTTCATTGTTAGGCTCAAAATATAAATATTGACCCTCGTATATGCAAAACGTTGCTGCAAACTTAACCTGTCGCGGGGCTTAGCTTAGTGTATTGCTATAGGAATTTTGTGAAGATTTTTCTCATTCCAGGAAATTGTAATGTTTAAGAATTGTAATTGCGGTCTGGGCACGAGTGTTCTTTGCGAGTGTCAGTCATCAATTTCATCATATCAACCATTTTCATCGGGCTTCTCCGATGGCGTAGTGGTAACGTCTTTGCCTTGTCTGCGGTTCGATACCCGGTGGAGGCAGAGTAGTTCGTATTCCACTTTAATAAGTCCAGTTCCGATAGCCTATGTGTGCATAAAGTGGACTCAAATTCTCGTTGTTGCGACTGGTCAAATGTGACAGAAAAGGGAAGTTGAACAACAAAAGCGTCACTTATTAGAATCCACATGTGTGTTCCATTTATGGCAGAAAAGTGAGATTATGTTAAAGGTCAAAGCACACCTACACAATGTATGGTTGTTTTTCAGGATATGATGAAAGTTGTAGGAATATCAGCATGTTCTGCAATAGGTTTTCGACGACATTTTCCTCCTGATTGTACATTTTATATACTTCATTCAGTTGAGAAATTCCAAAACCCGTAAATTGAAAGTGGGTCTCCTGGAGATCAGTTTTGTTTCGACCAGTGCTGTAGTCTCAAATTTTTCATATTTATTGGCTATTTTGTGAAACCTTAAGTAGAGACAATTTTTCCATGAATTTTTTATTGCGAGTCAATTAAGTTAATAAACTTCTACAAAAAAGTCACATATGGTAGAATACTAAGACGATATAGTCATTGCGATATAAAGGAAAGCATTTTAAAAAATTATTACGTATGTGAACGCGTATTTCAATGATTAGTATATTTTATATATTACAGTACAGCATGTTATTGTATTTTATTTTCTTCATATTGCTTTGGTGCATTGAGTTTGTGTACCGTTAAACATTTGAACAATACTGCTAATTACACTAAGAATGAAAATCTTGGAAAATAATTATGTAAGAAAAAACAGAAAAAGCAACAATTCTCTTCTCCCGCTCTCTGTATTGAAAACTGAAATACAACAAACCTCAATTATCGCATTTAACCATAAGAGCCTTTATAGTCCGCCACCAATTATTTGTAGAAAAATAAAAAAAACATTCTTTAGGCAGATTTCACACCGAAGCAACATGCGAGACGTGTCGCTTGAGGATTGTAAACTCACTGGGCCAATGGCCAAATTACATGAATATAAAATAGACGAAAGTAAAGGTATATGCTAACGAGTAGGTTAACCAGTGTATAGGGCATATACCATCGACGCGAGTGTATGTAGCATAGCAATGGCGGCGATTGGATTCGGAGGACAGACAGTATATAGCTATTTCGATTTGCACATTAGGTTTAGCATAGTGCGGGGACAAAAGTGGCGAAAAGTGAGGGGTCAACTGCCCTCCTCGCCCCTCTAATCGCCGCCACTGTAGCATAGTATTAAATGATAACATCTTCAGTGATATTCTTACTACGCTGTTGGAGACTAGTTTTAACGCCGTGATAGAAAAAAACAATCTTCCTTGTTAGTTCCAGGTCAACAAGGATCACACTTCCTGGAAGTGGCGATAAACATAATTGCCGAGACAAGAGCTCGGTTTAAGCTAAGATGTTTCTCTTCCACAGCAGTGAATCTGAAATCACGTGATACAGACCCATAACTAAACTTCAAACTCTACTCTCCCTACGACTGTCGCGAAATGCTTTGTCCAGATGTCGGGGTTGAAATCGAAGATGAAAGCGCCCCACTTTTACTCTTAACGATTCCTACAGAGTATTACGATTCTCACGCAACCGTTGCCGCTGTGTCTACAAAGCGAGCGCCGGCTCGTCTGTCTGCCGGTTTAGGTCACGTGGCTTTCCTCTGAGTCATCGCAAACTCGTTTACAGGATGAACGATTTCGTCGCTGGCTGGTTGGTTACCTGTCTGAAAACCAAGAGTTTCAAGTTATCAAGTCTCACGTTCAGAACAGGTCAAGACCAATGGTGTAGCTAGTCGTCTTATGTTGAAGGAGGCCGTGCATTGAACCCTACTGAATTTCAAGTCTTGATATCGCCGGCTAGGTTAGATAGACGAAGCTAGAAAGAAGGAAAGATATTCACCTCTTCCCGAATTCAGTCCACTCCGCTAGCGTGTCTTGTCGGGAAAGGGCTCTTCCCGTTTCTCGAGCTTCCACTTTGCCCGGGGGAAGGGTTCGTTTCGTTTCTCGAGCCTCCACTTTGCCCGGGGGAAGGGTTCGTTTCGTTTCTCGAGCCTCCACTTTGCCCGGGGGAAGGGCTCGTCTCGTTTCACCGAGCCCCCACTTTGCCCGCGGAAGGGCTCGTCTCGTTTCACCGAGCCCCCACTTTGCCCGCGGAAGGGCTCGTCTCGTTTCACCGAGCCCCCACTTTGCCCGCGGAAGGGCTCGTCTCGTTTCACCGAGCCCCCACTTTGCCCGCGGAAGGGCTCGTCTCGTTTCACCGAGCCCCCACTTTGCCCGCGGAAGGGCTCGTCTCGTTTCACCGAGCCCCCACTTTGCCCGCGGAAGGGCTCGTCTCTAGTGTTGCCCATGAGACGAGACTTTGGCCTGTCTCGTCTCGTGGAAATGCTGAGGAATGCTGTTTCGTCTCGAAAATATTTGTCTCGGGACACATGATCAATCTCGTCTCGAATTTTTAAAAGCCTGTCCCGTCTCGTCCCGTGGGCAACACTACTCTTCTCGTTCCCCGAGCACCCACTTTGCCCGGGTAAGGGGCTCTTTTTCTGTGCTGGTTTATTATTTTGCTTCGGAGACCCATTGAAAGCAGTTGCCATTCTTCACTCGCTGCTCTACTATAAGATCCTCCACGCCCGTTAGTAAGGATTCAAGAACTCCTACAATTGAACTCTCACGGTACACCGGAAAATCGATTTCTCGTGGAATTAAAACGAAAGCAAGAGAAACAATTCTTACACATGCTGACCTTTAGAAGTGTTGCAGTGCAGTCACTTGCGCGTATCATCACCTACCTCACTTTATAACTGAGTTTACTCTGAACTAATGCCCGCAGAGCAGCACGTCGAAATTAAGAGGATATCGGGAGATGGCAATGAGAGCCTCGCAACCTGTGCACTTTAATCAGCGAGTCGGGGACATAATAGTCCTATAACTCATGCAGCTGCCACACGCAAGGCACGATAGAGCGAAAAATGCATACGAAGCAAGAGCTGACGGTGCAGCAGGGAGCAGTGGTGCAATACTCACGGCGCCTTCTCTGCACGTTCTTTCAACGCGAATATCATATCACGGAGACAAGTGCACGTTGCGCTAGAGAAATGTGAAACTACAGTGCCAAAGGAAGGATGTGGTAGAAATTAGATACTTGTAATGTAGCAGCATTTGATAACATGTGGTCTGAAGTTGACAATTGTAATGGCATATCAGGATGACAATGCAGTGCAAAATGTTTCTCCGTTGCTCTCAAAATATTTGTGATAGTATTTTTCAGGTATTTTATGGATGCAGTACAGTACCCGGTGCACAGTGGTTCGGGTTCCACTTTAATCAGTAGGTCCAGTCCCGAGAAGCCTATCTGAGCTTAGGATAGATAGCTTTAGAAACATTTTACATGTAAAAATTACTAAAAACCATGCGCAGACTAACAGGTGTCATTTCAGTGAAAATTTTGGAACATTTCGCGGCGCCCCTGTAAGCCAGCAACGTCTCCTCAGGACGCCGGGGGTTACACTTTGCGAACCACTGGCTTAGACCTATCGGGATCTTCAAAGTTCACTTAAAAGCAAACTGTGACAAATCTTATATCTGAGGCATTAATATCTACTGTACGTACTTCGAGGAAAATCCATTGTTTAAAAAGAGAAGTCTGTAATATTCCAGGCAAACAGAACGAGAAGTGAGAAATGTCACCGATTGTACAGTGCGCCCCTCAGTGGGCTCGGATTTTTATGACCTACAAATCACCAAAATATGCAAAATAAAATATGCTCTTATGACCTAAAATTTTAGAGTATGCACTATAATTTGAAAAATATGCCCTTTTAACTGGACTGTTTCAAACATCAAGATCTAACTGATGCTGAAATGTTTTTATATACATACTATTTTTAGTTCACTTTATGGGCTCGGATGAGTTGAAATGTACAATGAATACTTTTTGTAAATTTTCAATTAAAAATTGAAAAAGATTTTGCTACAGTAAAAAAAAAACCTCGAGTGAACATGAGAGTAAGAACGAATCCACTTGGAAAATGACAGTATAGGTGTGTGTCACCTACATCACAAACTGTTGCATTGTGGGATCGAGCAACCATGATTGTGGCGATTCTAGCGGGCGGTCACTCACGTTTATCATAGAATTTTCAGAGAAAGAATTTTCCGATTGTTGATTGGAATACGCCGCCATGGCGAGAATAAATCGTGCCAACATTAATGAACAAAACAAACAGTACAGAGCGTGGCCTGAACATTTCTTTTCAGTTAAGTTAATTTCTCTGTGACTTTAGTACAAATGGATTGAACTTGTGTTATCATCCTTTCAAGTAGCGTTCCCTTTTTGATATTTTTGACGATAAAAATGATAACATTCAACGTTAAAGTCATCTTGATAATTGCACGCTTGTACTTGATTATTTATATTTCACTCATTAACACGAACTGTTAATAATTGTTACCCTATTATCCTATTCTTGAGAAAAGGTGCCATTTTATTTTGTCATTTTCGGAGCAAAAAAATATATCGAGCACCTGCCTTTAAAATGCATATCTATGAAATATATACTTAAATGTAATAGCATGCTAAAGTATAGGTCTCCATTTTTTTAAAAAAAAATAAAAAATAAAAAAAATTGTAAAATGATGTGTTTCAAAATTGTGGTCTATATATGGGCTACAAGTGACAATATCACAAAAAGCAATTAATTTTTTTAAAAAACTCATTTATCGCTAAAACATTATACAATTCATATTTGAGTAATCTGTTGTTTTGAAAATCACGCGGAATGGGAAAAATCGAAATTAAGAAAATGTGATCTGAGCATTAGACCTCATGTCATAGCCCATATTTAGACCATCAGGCAATTTTTCTTAAATTTATTTTCGCTCTCTGTGGTACATATTTCACAAACAAATCATGGCATTATAAAAGCCCACATTTGTTTTATTTAACGCTAATATCATAACATATACAAAGCAGATGAGAATTCAGAAAACTGAGTATAAACATACCTGCAAAAAGTTTTCGGAGGTCGCAATTCTATAACAGCGTCCAAGGCCGAAACTAACCACCACTTTCTCTTGCGAATTGGCGCCGCGACCTTTATCCTTGACAGATAACCAGTTCCCATAGCCTCTGCCAGGCTGCAGCACCCAGGAGCGCTGATAACTCCAAATCCCATATTTAAACTTCGCCCATATGTAGACCTTCTCCTCTGTCAGAAAAGAGCACTGCTTGGTTAAAACATGTTAATGATATATCAAAGTATCTCAAATTGATTGATTTATTTGTTTTATTTTACTTCGTTTTTCTGCTATATTTGGTTAGTCGTTACGATAAGTCAGGTCCAGGCCGAGATTCGAATCCGGGACCCCTAGCATCGTAGTGCGTTGTGCTAACCCTCCGTCACTGAGGCCTGCATATCCCAAGTTGTTAAAGCAAGGAGTGAAATTACTGTTTTCGAACAACTCAACATTTCAAATTACTGCGCTTGAACAAACGTTAAAAGGAAACTGAACATAATGGCAGTGTCTTGGAATTTTCAGTTAATCTGTACTCAAGGTCATCGACCCAACCCGAGCGGGAAACATAGGTTGTAAATATTTCAAGCAGAATCCGAACCACTAATAAATACGAAAACAAACTGATTCCATGTAGCTGGTTCAAGTAAATAAACACAGGTGAACTAGAGTTGGCCTTTTCGTTGCATATTTATGCAATGTTAGACATTTTACACAGTACTAACAACAAACGTGCTCTTGGCGCAGGTTTAACGAACGCTGCGTGGTGGGTATTTTCTTGCAGACTACAAACATGGCGGCAGTGCGAATTCTGACGTCACATGAAACCCACCTATACTTCTTGAAAAAGCGAAAAAATGCTGAATATGACAGAGAATCCATCAAAATATGCTATATCACGCAGAAATGGCCAAATATACCAAAATATGCCGTTAAAAATCAATTAGTTTCTTCACAATATGAATTTCTATATATTTAGGGAACACATCACCCTTACAAAAAAATATGGTAAGTCATAAAAATCCTAGTCCAATTCATTACTATAGCGATTACGTTTTCGTTACATAGTGCGTAAAGTCAAGTAATATAGTCTGTTAACATGTCTACACTTGCAATCACTTGGTCATGCATGTATAATGAAAAATTAGCGAACTGTCCACGTGATAGATTAACGTGTTCATGATTCTGTTTTGCGTACATTTGAACAGTAAATTTCAAGTAAAATTTAGGTACCGGGTGACCCAGAAGTCTCCCTGATTACAAACTTTATTCATATCCGCTATATGCAAGGTAGAGATGTGAAAGTGGTGCCAAAATGTTGGAAAACTAACCTTTGTTGCAGGTTTCAGTAATGTGGCTGTAGTGTAGCAGTGTCAGTCACCAATAACAGTGCAGAGGAACTTTCAAATGTACAGAATTATTTCGTCTAGAATATCTGCCATCAATAACTTTGTATTTAAAAAATTGAATTTATCTTCATTGCCAAATCCTGTCAAGTCGAAGAAACACTGTATGGAAAGATGCCACCCGATGTCAAGAGCATTAATTCCGGATTCCTTGGCACTGACACTGCTACACTACAGCCACATTACTAAAACCTGCAACAAATAAACTTGGTTAGTTTTCAAATATTTTGGCACCACTTTCACATATCTACATTGCATATAGCGGATATGAATAAAGTTTGTCCTCAGGGAAAGACTTCTGGGACACCCGGTATTATGACTGCTCTGTTTCTGGAGCACACCCGTAAAGACTTAACAACGATATATGTGACGTATTCTTTCCTGTGTATCACATTCGAGCTGTTGGCAAACTTTTTAAATAGTGGTTTGTGCCGATCAGGGTTGATCCATAATTTCCCGTCTGTGGGGGTTTGAAGTTGTCTTAGTGTGCGGGGGGGGGGGAGATAAAGGTACACGAAGAACCAAAATGAACATAAATTGAGCTCTTGTATAAACTTTTATGTGCTTTTACACTGGTAAAAGAAATGGAGTATGTTAGGTACTGTTTGTGGTGTGGGGGTGTGAATAATTCAGCGGTTGTCAAGGACTGTTTGTAACACATTCTAGGATCACTGGCGTAGCCAGACATGGGCTTGCCGGGCCCGAATTCCTCCCTAAATTTGGCAAAATTACACTGCACTAGAATCTAATTTTTACAGAAACAAAAAAAAAAAGGCCATTTTCATATCTTTTTGGGTACTAAATTCGAAATTTACACTGTTGTCGATGGGCTCCTACTTAATCTCACGTTGTGCAAGGGAATGTAAATTAAGCCCGACTTAATATACCTTTGTAATTCGTATTTTTCGCGATAAGTGTTTGCTCAAAGGCGGATAAAATAAATACAGCAGCCACAATTGGTATACATACTGACAGATGTAGCAAGTTATTTCAGCACTAGTTTCATCTAGCAAGTTTTCAAAGCTTTATCGAAGGTTGGATTTCCCCGAAAAAAAAATCTGCCCACGCCCCTTCTATGATATAATTCTGACAAACTTGCTAACACGAACCTAACGAACAATGAAGGGGGAAAGAACTGCTGCCGACACACTCGCCCTAGTGGAAAGTTCCTTTATAAACATAACAAAAAACGTAATTTTATCGGGGGACGGAAGCACAAAGGATCGCTCAAAGAACTGGATGAAAGGACATCAATACTTCAGGCTTCTCGACATCACTTCCAGCATTCCCTGCCCCAGCGACCGACCTCCGGGAGACCTTGGCTCGTCAACCCACATTCCAGAGCACCCTATAGGATGCCTGGTGTGTTATTTAGCTCCAGTGACCCCTCGCCAGAAGGGTGAATCGAGACAGCTTCCCCGGGTCTTCAAAGGACGAGGCTTCCAAGAAGTGGAGCGTCTGGTTTACGTCCGTTCCTTATGCTACCAGTCTCTTCTTCAGAATGTTAATAATAATCGCGCTATTTATTTTTGAAGCTCGAAGAACAAGGAACGGCTCAGCATAAGTAACCACTCAACAAGAAACTTCAAGGGGAAAAAATAGAAAAGTTATACAAGAAACAGGAACATCCCAAAACATCCGCTGGCCTTTACCAGACATGACGTAAGTCAAATAGTACGGATGCATTCCAGATTTCACCAGAAGGCAATGGATCGGTGAAGTGCCAATGACGTCAGTAGGGTACTGCATATTGTTAATATCAAAGACCCGATTCGGGAGTTTATGCAGAATTTATCATCGAGAGAGGGAGTAAGTAGTTTTGGGGCCACTATAATGGTGACTTTAGTACCAAACTGACCAGAAAACTAGTTTTTGGTAACAAATTTTAGGAGGTTGGAAAAAGGGGTCCAGGGGTGTGTAGATGAACGCTGAAGGCTCTTGTAATTGCTTGGGAATAAGCTTACTGGGGATGTGGGAAAAAAAGAACGTATTTAGGAGGGATCCAGGGGTCCGGACCCCTCCCCCCTCCGAAGTACATATCAAGTACTAAAATTAAATAAGGAAAATATTCTTGTCTAGCTTTTGTTGTATAATCATTAATTTCCTCCGTACTTATTGGAAGGCAAGGATTATATTGGAATCATGGTTTTGAAGGACAGTACAAAAGGTTTGTTTGCGTACTACTATTTATGATAATATACATAAAATGTATCAGACTGCTTCTTTTCACAGTTAAGTTGCTATATTACAACAATGTAACATTGACAACATCCATTATATAACGGATTGTTTTTGTTTAACAAATTGCTAACCATTGTTATAACTGTATCTTTAGTCAAAATGAAAATGAATGTCTGATGAAGGGAGCGTGTGTTCTCCTGAAACGTCACAAAGAAAAACTGTTTCGTTATGCTTGTAATAACCGTAAACTATAGGAAAATAATAAATGTATCAGGATTGTTACTTTTTGCCAACTGGATCTAACGTCCTGTTTTCTTGTTATTCAATAAATATTAATTTCTTCATCTATTTGACATTAATTTCTTTTTCTTTGCCAGGGCACTTGTTTTTATACAAATTATTCCGATCTTAACTACAGGAGAGCTAGATAATGAATAAGTGCTGTTATCTATCTTCTTATACCGTATTTTTACTAATTCCTATGTCAATTTATTATTGAATACTTTATGCATTTTAATTAGTATTTAATACAATTGATATAATTATTCTAATTTAAACATTATTATTACTGAGACACTTGTTTCGGAGACTCCTCGAAATATATTTCTAGATACGTGCCTGATAGAAAAGTCTACAATAGCCGAACACGCATGAATGAGTTGCACAGAATTCAGATACATGAAGAAATGATATAATACGACGTGACTACTAGAAAAGAAGGGAAAAGCCCCTCCCGTTCCCTTATGGTCACATCCTCGTACGGAAATCTTGGGCACGCCACTGAACCCCATTCACACGATACAGAGCTGCCACCAACCAAAGGCATGACAAACTCAACGGAACCGCCAATTGCCAATCGTAACACGTAGTGGCAATTTCGATCTGAAATAACCTTATATGACGTCATCGAAGACGAACGTGACGATGGAGAGGAATTTTAATTGGTCGTTTCGAAGATCCTACGATTTCCGTAACTTTGAATTATCCATCGTATCTACAGTCGAGACCGTTTTCGTCTCTTTACTGCATTTTAAGTGCCATTCCCAGAAGCCAACTGCGTATCAAGCCACCTGTGCGAGAGAAAAATCTGACTTGTAGCTCAATTGAAAGAAGGCTGCAATCGACACGTCAGTTACGGACCTGAAAGTTCAAAGGGGAAATTTCTGCTTGCGATCCTCTCAAAGAGCATTCGCGCTTTTGTATGAGTTTAAGATAAAAAGCTGTAAAAGACTGAAACGAAACAGTTTCCCGCTGTTTGTGGTATACGAAAACAGGAAACTGCATAATTGTTAGCCCAGTCTAGTTCGCTGCACTTGTTGACACTAGATGTAGTAAAGGTGTATTCGGTGTCAGGCTGGTGCAAGGAAATGACGATCAACCAAGTAGACGAATAGCGGTGTTAAAGTTCAGAAGATTCAACAAATGCCTGTTTGATGATTTAAACGTACATTTGATTAGTTAGCAAAAACCACGCGATCATACCCAACTAATTACACAGTTCCAAAACGTAGTGCAAACGGTGCGGACACCAAATCAAGGAAGTAGACGAGTCGGTGTTGCACCGTGTAACCAGTGAGTGCAGAGAGAGCCAAAAGTGCAGCAACTGGGACAGAATTTTTCATGCTTTGCGCGGAGTGATACTCTGGTTTCACATCAACCTGTAGTGCAGTCCCAGCTGACATCACTGTCATTGTGTAGACACGCGAGTGCAGAGAGAGCCAAAAGGTACAGCGAACAGGATGGGGCTATTTAGTCACTCTCCGTGCATATACGTAACTTATGGGAACAACCGTATAGCTATCGTCTACTTGTTACTTTACAAGAGCGGGACCCAAGTTGTTTTTTATTTTTGTATTGTAAATTTGAATACTTTATCATGCTTAATAATGATTATAAATTCCGGATCCGTTCACCATAAATGTTTTAACATTTATTTTTTAAAATGCATTATGTATGTAATTACTATGCAATGGCAGTTAAAGCTTTAAAAACTGCCATAATTATTATTATTATATTTTGTATCAATTCTCCATTCAACTTTTTGGCCCGGAGCCAAAACGAATCCGAACGAGAAACAAACAAAAGTTAACAAGCAATATTAATTTCCATTAAGTTAATGTTGTCAATATGCACAAATATATTGAATAAAGGTTTTCTATTTAATTATGGTCACCTGTTGCCCCCCCTTCCTCTTTCCCTGTATCATGTTTGGGTCTGTTTTCTTCCTGTTTCACCGTCCGTAAATATTGTCGACGGGTGTTTCCGTACTTATGAACCAACCTTGACATCACCCCTAAAGGTAGACTTAAATATAAAAAATCCCTTAGTTCATTTGAATATAAACTGATATTCGTACAAGTCACCGAAGACCGAAGGTAAAAATATACCTAATATGGAACTGGAAGAGTTAGTTAACCGATGTGTGCATATAACAAAAAAAAAAAAAAAAAAAAAAAAAACGTGGGGCTTCATAGGCGTAACTTGGCGGGGCCAACGCTGGGAACTTGCCCACCCCCACTCAATTTTTAAATTATTAAATTTAAAAGTAAATGATGCGTTTGTTAACAGCGATCTCAGGAGCAAGGCAATGAATATAATTTTTTAATGATTTCACAAATGTAAAAGTTATTTAGCAAAATATTTCTTGACGCTATTTTTATGGGGAGATACTTGTCGATTCTGCCCTCCCAAAGTCTGGTCCCAAGTTTGATTCTGCCCTCCCAAAGTCGGGTCCCATGTATGAATTGAACATATAGAAAGAATGGTTAAAATGGAATTCCAACGAGAATACAGCAAGGAATGTTCTATCAGATGAGACTGGTAGCAGACCAAGGATGGATGATGTAATGTCGGATCTACGTCAGATGGGGATTACACACTGGAGAAGAAAAGCAAGGGCTGTAGATCTAGATGAAAGGGTAAGGGAGGAGGATCTACTAGAGACTTACGAAACACAAACACGAGGTTTGACTGCTCTTGATAGATTTGCTACCAAGGGTGAAATAGAAAAAAGGGGAATTAGTTTGCTTCCGCCAAGAGTCTATCGACGCTTTCGCAATTGTCCGTCCTTCAACTTTTAAGGATTGCAATCGTCCACATTTTTGCCTTGATCGCAAATGTACGCGGTCGCAATTGTTATACACTCCTGATTGATTGATTTGGTTTATTTTACTTCGCTTTTCTGCCACTTTTGGCTAGCGAAGATGGGTATGAGTGATATGATGGTATTGATGCTTAGTGTCCACCACTAATAATATACAGTACATTTATCTAGCCTGAGGAATAGGGATTTTCTTTACGCACTTTCCTGTTTACACCTGAATTCAGAGATGCAGGAACTCCCAATCCAATGAGATGAACTCATGGTTCATTCTTTTGAAAGTGGAAGTGCATGATGGTTTGCAAGACAGGTGTCTATTTCTTCTCCACGGGGGGAAACGAGGCCATCGATTTAAGGAACGACTGATATTTAATTAGTGGTGTCGGTGACCCAGTCAGGTCACGGCATGGCGCGACAGGGAGAATGCGGGTCACAGTGACACGATATGTACCTTCCGTGTCTAGCCCCTTCCCCCCCCCCCCCCGGGCCATACACGCATCACTGTCCTCGTTCTACAAGGATAGTGAAAAATGCATGGCGTTGGGAACACCGACCGTGTCAATACGCAAGGGATTCGGGATGTCATCACTTTCATATAATTATTCACACTCATTGTTGTCTTTCATGTTTATCATATAAACAACTTTACAAACAAATGGATGTTGATATTCAAGTAAAAAAAGGTAAAGTGCTCCCCTCTGCTTAACACCACGCCATGAAGGCGTATAGGGGTGTGTGGGGGTAATGCCCCACACTTTCTTGATCCGGTCGTAAATTCAAGTATAGGTTAACAATTCATTTACCAACAGAACGCAAAGGTTTTTACTGACCTGTAAATCCGGGAAGAAGTCAATCTATGAGTGAAGTCAAGCAATTTTTAAACAGTACATTTAAAAACACCAACACGTAACCCCTGAAACAATCAGATTTATTAAAATTTAGAAGTTAATGGTACTTTCGTTAACCTCCTGGGATAATTACAATTTTATGATTTCGCAAATATGTTATCAAAATATTATTACTAGCCTATATTAAAAATATAATAAAATATAATTATATATACAATAGTAAATTAAAATATATTGTCAAAATAATACTATTTTTATGGGGTATAAAAAATATATTCTGCCTCCCCCCCCCCAAAGAAAAAATTGAGTCTTAAGTTACGCCCATGCTGAAACGTACTGGAAAATCTAGTGTTTCTTGTACACTGTTAAGATAAAGCTTCACATACTTCAAATGTCCAACCTTGTACAATTTGCCACTTTGTGAACAGGAGTGTACTTGGTAGGACTTGGGATTGAAAATACAATTTTTGTTTAAAACTGCTTCTCTAGTGGGGATATACTGTTCATAAAAATGTTTTTATAGTTAATTTATTTTTAAGAGTTCAGTAACTTCGTCTCTTGAACAAGTGCAGTTAAGACTTACAGGCGTCACTACCTTGTTAGTGCACAGAGTGATCTGGAAATGTTATTTTAAAATTCCCTGGAAAAGTTGGAAAATTTGCTTTGCGAAAATGTTTGTGCGATTCGAGATGAGACTAAGGCAAGTATCGTCCTATCTCGCATAGTGAAGGTTTTCCAAGAATTCTCTAGTGTCTGTAAGTATATATTTGAATGATGCAACCGCCTCCCCCCATCCCCAATTCTTCGTTCTCTCTTCAGACAATTGTGCCATATGATTTGAATTCAGCACTGAAACAAGTTGTAACAGCAGACAGTAGCGCCGTACTGTTTTTTCTTCCCAAAGTTCTATTATCTAATATTCACCACATTGAGTTGATTTCTGTTGATTAGTGGTTATTAAAAGTTACATTGAAAGGTTAAAACTGTTCAATGTTTATCCTCATGAAAAATATTGCCTCCTTGAAATTACTGCCACGACGTATGTAGGCTGGTATGTGTATGGGAAGAGTTAATGTAGTTATATATTATGTACACACGTGTTTGTAATGTTGTTGAGTCCGTGCCATATAACTTTGGATGTTGATAAAGAGTATTAGCATGCTGAAACGTAGCCATATTTCAGCAAACATATGAGACGTCAATCCTGAACCACAATTCCTATAACTTATGCATGTTAGTTAATTATCTTTACAAATTAATATCCGTTGTCTAGAGGATCCCCTTTGTAGATGGCCCGTGTCTGAACCCCAGAATGGTCTGCAGATTTACTTTACAATTGCCTGGAAAACGTGAAATGGTCAGGAAATTTGTTTTGCCATTTGCCTTTTCATTCAAAATTTTTCCGCTCTCCCTTTTCTCTGCATAGTGCTACTGAATTTTTGCCTGTACTATGAAACACTGATGCAATTCTTTCTCTTGTGGAGTTTGTGTTGCACTGATTATATCGATCGATATATTTTTGAAGAATGATAGTGCTGAAAGTACCATGAGTCTCTTAACACCGCCATCTGGTACAATGTTTACAACTGTAATCACCAAGTCAACTTTATATATAGGTGGCGTTATGGAGGACATTTTTAGTGTGTTTTCCAAACAGACCATTGCAGACCTCGTAGGCTGTCAGTCAGTCTTTCACTTGTAAAATTTACTACATTTATGAATTCTAAGTGGAAGAACTATCTGATGGTCCCAAGATTGTTTGAAATGGTTTAATTTACCTCACTTCTCGGCCACTTTTGGCTAATCACGAAGATGATGATGAAAGGTGATAAGATGAAATTGGTCAAAGGACAGTCGCAACATACATGGACAGGCACAACAGGAGCCCCACAGTGGATTATGCTGACTGAGAGTCCAGACGCCAGAGCCTCGCTAGTCTGCAAAATGCAGTTCAAGGACATTTTGGTCTCTTTCTATGGTCCCAAGAGTAACTATGGATACCGTCCTTATGCATTGATCTCGAAGCGTAAACTACATTGCAAGTGCTATATTAGTAAAGTACTACCTTCGAAGTAACGATTAATATAATTATATTTTTGAATTTCAGCATAAACAATAAAGCCCGGCACTGAATGTATCCCAAGGTATTTTGCAAATATCTTCGATGCATTTGTAACAGGAGCGTATATTCTAGGCTAGCTAGGATATCTGCGAAGCCTGAAGTCTAGAGAATAAAATACAGAAGAAAAATCGATGAGAAATTGTAAATATTATTATTCATATCAGTGAAATGCTGATTCTGGAGTTGGCAACCTGATTTCTTAGGAGTTGGCAACCTGATTTCTTAGGAGTTGGCAACCTGATTTCTTAGGAGTTGGCAACCTGATTTCTTAGGAGTTGGCAACCTGATTTCTTAGGAGTTGGCAACCTGATTTCTTAGGAGTTGGCAACCTGATTTCTTAGGAGTTGGCAACCTGATTTCTTAGGAGTTGGCAACCTGATTTCTTAGGAGTTGGCAACCTGATTTCTTAGGAGTTGGTAAATTTTTCATTCATAGCCTAGGACCAGTGACATAGTGAGATAGCCCGGATATTGGACTCAGCATACGCTACAGATTTGTAATTATTTCTAGATAATTTGACAATTTCGGGAGCAGACCGAGCCTGATGAGCCCATACTTCGCTAACTGCTACGCCAATCCTTACCAAAGATGACAGCAAACGTGGTCGGCTCTCAAAGCCAAACATTGGGAAACAGAAAATGAGGGACACCTGAAGTTCGCCAGCGCGCACGCAACTTCTAAGGAAGGGGAAGACCACATTCCTGCATCTTTAGTGAAGAATCTTTGTACCGCTATCCTCCCCGACTTGATTCTTCCGAAGAGCTAACCACGTGGCGGGGAGAGAACGTGGTGTCTGCAAGACTGGCAACGGGCCAACGTCTGCCATGCCATCACGTAACGCGCGCTCTGATACAACTCGGCAGGAAGGAAGGCGGCTGAGAGATGGCCCACAACTGTGCCTTGCCTCGCGAACCGTGCGAAAAGCTTTGATATCGCTATACCGTGTTTGTTACAACCTGTCCCGCTTCCCGCGCCAGCTGATTGCTGGCTTTTCTAGCATAAACCAAGCGGTGTTGCTGTTGAAGACCGCCTGATCTCCGTGCTGGGGAAAGCCAAAGCCAGGCAGCAAATTAAAATACGCAACGTGGCAACAACGTCTACGTAAGCTCCTCTCTTCTGGCTTCCATTAGCTCCTCGCTGCCCAGCAGACGACTTTTTTCTCGTTTCTCATTGGCACCAAAACTGTCGAGCTATCGCTAGCGCGGGAAACTGTACAGGTTCTAACAAACGCGGTATAGTGCAAGAATGCGCAACATAATGATACGTTCGAAATCAGGTGGTCTTTTGGGAAGAAATATGCCACGCCTTGTTTTATTTCCGGCCATTATGTTTGAATTGTTTACTCTAGTTCATCATTAGTGGAGTTGCGTTGAAGAGTATCTATTTTATGGAGATTTTTTTCTTATCAAATGCCGCAAGTTTCATTCGGATCGGACTGTTGTTTCGTGAGTTATAGCTATGTACAGTTTTTCAACCCAAGTTCAATGTGTAATTACAGATATATTTAGTAACACTTTCAATGGTCATCAATAACTGGGACAATAATCTGAATGGCCTTGTTATCAAGGGGTTCCGAATGCGATACCCGGAGAAGGTACATAGTGGTTCGGATTTCACCTTAAACTGGAGGTCCAGTCCCGAATAGCCTTACTGTGCATAAAGTGAACTTAAAAAACAGCAAATCAATCAATCTGAATAGAGGCCCTTTGCCAAACCGACCAAGCAAGTGTATATTCCTTATGAGTAGACCTACACTCGAATATTATTAATATGCAAATTATGCAATTAAACACAGTCATGACACAGGTTGCTAGAGCATCTGTCTACCACGCGAAAGACGCTGGTTTTAATCCCGGGGCAGGTGATCTGGGTCAGCTGATCTGGATTTTTCCAGACATTACTGTTTCTGTGCGCCTCTGAGGCCCACCCAGCCTCGTATCAGTGGGTACCTGGGGGCAACCCTGTCGGGTAATGGCGACCGTACTTGATGCCAACTATGGCCTATATCAAGAATATGTGGAGCTCTACCTCCACATCACCGCCCTATGCCTTAATGGCATGTGTAAACATGCACAGGGGTGGTGGTACTTTTACATTTTTACTAGGACACAGGTTGAGGACCACTGATATACATCGCAGATCATTTCGCAAAATATTCTATGCGTTGTTAGAATTGTTAAATCTTTGGTTGCTAAAAGAATACACTGACACTCGACAAATTGGAACCGCTCGGTTAGATTTCTTCCATTACAATGTCAATGATGTTTCATTAAGTTCCATCGAGAGAATCTTGTACACTGAATATGAAAGTGTTGCTTTTTAAGTTACATTTTCAACTTCCCATCATTTGAAGAAACAGTCTCTTTTAAATATGTAAAAATTACCGATGGTTAGATCATGGATGATATAAATACAATTAACAATAATGCTAAAATATTTTTCGAAACTGCTAAAGAGAGGTTTGGAAGTTAACAAAGAGAAAACTAGATGTTTACAGGCCGAAACAAAGTGTTAGGTAATAATCAAAATCGAATTATTTAACTCGTTTGAACCAGTTTTCAAATTCAAATACTTAGGAGTAATATTAACAAATGAAAATTATATTAAAAAGGAAATAAAAAGTAGGCTTAATTCAGGAAATGCATGTTACTTCTCTCTTCATAAACTTTTGTCTTCTCGTTTAATATCTAAGAAACTAGAAGTTAAAATATACAAAACAGTAATTTTACCTGTAGTATTATATGGGTGTGAAACTTGGTCCCTTACATTGAAATAGAGTATTTGAAAATAAGATCCTTAGGAAAATATTTGGACCTAAAAGGGATGAGGAGACAGGTGAGTGGAGAAGGTTACAAAATTTAGAACTACATAATTTTTATTCATGTCCAGATATTATTAGAATAATTAAATCAAGAAGACTTAGGTGGCAGGCCATGTGGCACTAATGGGAGAGGAAAGAGGAATTTAGAGGATTCTTGTTGGGAAACCTGATGGTAAGAGACCTGTAGGAAGGCCAAGACGAAGATGGAGGGACAACGTTGAGATGGACCTAAAGGAAATCGGTAGGGATGGAAAAGAGTATATAGATCTTGCTCAAGAGGTACAGATGGAAGGCCTGTGTTGCTGCAGCAATGAACCTTCGCATTTAAGAAGGCTAGAGAGTTAGAGCATGGATGCCTCAAAGGCTTTTGAGGGTCCGTCATCACCACCACCCCATGTTGACAAATCGCTGGCTTAGAAAATTGGAGGTGAGGTGACAAGAAATCCAGATGGCATTTCAAATTATCCTAGTTTTTTAAAACCGATTTTGAATTTTATCCTGATTTGGCATCATACGATGTACTGCAATTGAAATTCCGCTGCCTGTCATCGACAAGTTTTTACGTGGTTGTCCTGCAGTTAGTCTAGGTCAGTGATTAGATTGTATATTTTAAGAGCTCCAGGTAGTTCCTTACATTTTATCCTTTATGAAATTTTTCTGTCGCGATCAACCGAGAGATAATCAACGAATCAACAAAATACGTGTTGTAGGTGCCCTGACATCTGCTTAATGAAGATCAGATCTTTGCTGAATATCTTTTCGTTACAGTACAATGTCCGCTCGTTCATAAAGATATTCTAACAAAATGGCCAGTGTGGAAAATGGTAACTTGTCATTGTAATACTTCTGCTTGTAGCATATCTAGCCCAAGCGCACTGAAGGGATTGCAACACTGTTTCAGTCACTTGTTCAGGGTGCACATCCGGTAGCTACCCAGCTCAGTCTTAGTTTTTTTTCTTTCTTACTTCGCTTCCAAGTATTCGAGGCGTCCATTCATGTTTATTCATAAGAGCTCTTTGCCTCTTTTACTCCCCATGAGTCAGATTCACATGTTGCTGCTGTGGTTAGATAAGACCCAACCACAAATGGCATTTCCGCAAGAGGATACTTGTACCAAAAATGGCAGCAAGTGTTTCCGACAATACATAATCCCTGCAGCTTTAGGAAGGCAAGGATCATGTTCATAACATCCTTTTGATATGTTTGAATAAGTATTTTGGTAAAGCAATTCTGATTTTGGCGAGGCTTTTCATATGCCGTGCTAAAATCTCGAATGAGACACTTCCGGCCTCCGTGGCAGAATGGTTATCGTAACGAGTTACGACGCCAGAGGTCTCATGTTCGAACCCTAGGTACATCATAGACGCGTCACTTTGTCCCATCAGCTTCATCATTCATTCTTATCGTTGCGGTTAATCTAAGAGGTGGAAATGTGACGTAAATAATACCAGACTGTAAAGGGTCTTGTTTCCTCGCAAATTTTACGCATGTCTTCTCTTTCCAAGTCCACTTTATGCACAGATAGGCTAATCGGGACTGGACCTATAGTTTAAAGTGGATCCGAACCACTGTGCCTCCACCTGGTATCGAACCCGGGACCCCTTGATTTCAAGGTGACGGAGACTTGCCTCGTTTCCATACTTGATGCACAACAGTAGTCCTTCCAAGTTTGCGCCGACCCCTGTGCCGGGAGTGCTTAGCACAGCGCACTACGATGTTAGAGGTTCCAGGTTCGAATCCCGGCCTATGCATGGCTGTTCTTTTGGAGTGTCATCATCAATTTCATCATATCACTCTCATCCTCGCGATTAGCCAAAAGTGGCAGAAAAGCGAAGTAACATAACATATCAGCCAATTCTTTCTAGTTCGCTGCACTCTTTGCCAGTAGTGTGATACAGGCGCATCCCAGTCTCAAGGTGGTGCAAGAAAATTGTATTCAGCAAAGTTGATGCTACTAACAGACTGCATCAGAACCTTCTGCCTGGCACCAAATACACCAAAAAAAGAAAGTAACGTTCTCCCCTATGCTTAGCACTACGCCATGAAGGCGTATAGGGGGTGTGGGGTGAACGGTGAGTGGGGTGATGTGATCAGCATCACGGCCCTGACTGCCTTTACCCCTCAGGGTTTCCCCCCAGGTACCCATGTCATTCGACGCTGGGTGGGCGACGGGGCCGCTTCCAACGTTATGAAAGTTCCCGGATTTGAATCGGCCGGGGATCGAACCCGGGACCTTTAGCATGATAGTCAAACGCGTTACCGACAGACTGGCCACAGCGGCCACCACCACGTTACACCAATGGCAAAGACGACGCATTGTTGCACTTCGTAACCAACTTGACACGTAAGTAGAAAGAGTAAAAGAAAAAATAAATAAATAAATAAAAAAAGGAGAATGGGCTACTGCATTCAGAACAGTTTCCATAGGATTTTGTGTTTCCATAGCAGTCCTATATTTAACCATATCCCCCTGTATTTAACGTGCTTTTTAAAAAGAAATGCTGTATGAAATGGGGCGAGGGGTATGCTACCCCCAAACCCCAGTTGGCCAAGCAATTGATTGAATTAGTGTATTATTATCGGAGTGTCCTTTCAGTGGCGCGCCCAAGGGAGGTTAGTGCGGGTCATACCCCCCCCCCCCCCCCGGCTCTTTGGTCTAGGATTTCTAAAAGATGAAAAAAGACAGTCAAAGGCAGGGGAAAATGGCAAAATGAGGACTGACGACTTAAAAAAGTGCACATAACCCTTTCGTTTCGAAAATACTGGGCACGCCACTGTCCTTCCTCTGACGTGAAATGTTGCAAAAGTTGAATTTTTATGCAAGAAAGTCCTGAGAAGTTCATGCTAAACAAGTGCTTCTTGCGTTCGCCGTTGATTTACAGACAGCGGTACGAGAAGAACGGGTTACCTGAATGTTACCGTGTCACGTGAGGCAGCATGCAAGGGGGCGGGGTCTACTGGCGCCTTTCCAGCGATTCGATCTCCGGCACGCGCCACTAAGCGTACCGTTCAACTGCAGAGGCATCAATGCCACTTTGCGGAAGCTCGAGGCTTCCCGCCACAAACCAGTAACTTCTGAACGGAACGCAGTCTTCTAATTTGTCCCATTTTCACTTTACTCTAACCTTCTGAGTAGGCTAGGCTCTTTTTGTAGTCACTTTGCCTTAAGAACTCGATTCCCTTGTGAAGAGAAAATTGCTGTTGTAAGGACTGCCGAAAGATACACGGACATTCCTACAACTTACACCATATCCTGAAAACCATCTCGCATCCTATTTTATTGCTTCTTGACTTGTCATGGTTCAAGTCCTGATTCGAACGCCACTTTACTTCATAGACTGATCCGAAAAATCAGTTTCCCTCTGACAACCATATGTCTTGACAACCATATGTCTGTCTTATTCCGAAGGGCTGCCGGCCGCCGTGGTGGAGTGGTTAGCACATCACGCTACGACGTCAGGGGTCCCGGGTTCGAATCCAGGCGTGGGCATGGATGTTTGTGAGTGTCCATCAATTTCATATCACTCATCCCCCCCACCTACATCTTCGCAAATTAGCCAAAAATGGCACAAAAAGGGAAGTAAAAATGTCAATCAATCAATTACCCCGAAGGGTCTGCTTTTGTTCTTATCTACCGGGTGGGGCAAATAAAGTGGCCCGGGGAACAAATTTCCATGGTAACATCTCCGGGACACTTTTATTTGCCCCACCCGGTATATGTCCAATGAACTATCCTCAGGTAAAACTACCAAAGCTTAAATGCTGACTTGCCCATTGTTATCATTAATAGATTAAACAACGAACCTTTCTGGTTTCAAATATTCCCGGAAGGGAAGATATTTCGGAATTCATATTACTCGTGAAAAGTTGGAATGATCTATACCGCGTTTGGTACATCCTGTCAAGTTTCCCGCTTTTGCTAGCGGAAACCACACGGCGTTGCCGTTGTAGGCAGAGTGAACCCCGCATTGAGGGAAGCAACGGCCAGGTTGCACATATAAGATAAGCGGGAATGCACAAATTCAACACCACACTAATTAGCAGGACGCTTATAAAACAAATCTCTTGGAGACACAAACAAAACACGTGGAAGTAGACCGCAACGTGGCAACAGCGCCTACGTAAGCGCCTCTATTCCGGCCCATTCGCTCCTCGCTGCCTAGCAAACTACTTTTTCCTCGTTTCTCATTCGCACCGAAACTGTCGAGCGATCGCTAGCTCCGGAAACGTGACAGGTTGTAACAAACTCAATATAATGAATTTCACCCTCTTCGTTACGGACCATTTTTCTAAAGCATCATATTCAAGATCATATACACAATAATTGTCATTTCACTTCCTGTATGAACATAAAATCTCTCATGGTCTGAATAGAAATTTGCATCTGACATCGAGATTCTCCATAACTGTTTCAACATTTGACGACTCTCCAATGCGTGATGTAGTTCAGTAAAACGTATTAACGAAACTGAAGCGTTCAATGAAATAAAGACACTAGCATAAACATTTCTTTCTCGTACACAAGGAATAAAGCTGATTAAGACTTTTATATACGCTCTTAAATTCGTGCCAGTTTTGGAATGTGGAGGGTCGAGTTTCATAGTCTCTTGAAAGCGAATGCTCACATAAACTGAATGTCTCGTAAGAAGTCACTGGAATTTTTTTAAAAAAATCGCACGGCATTGGTCCTATGTGTAATTCTGGCCATGTTTCAGGATGAGGGTAATACCAGGTAATACTACGTACAGTACTTATCACCGCCATCTTGCAACGCTACGCGCCAGCAACGGGGTTGTTCATGGGCAAACTTTTCCGGTGGCGGCGCCATCCCTGCTGTGTCCCTAAAGAATTTCGTTCATCATTTGGTGAAACTCCCCAAATGAAAGAAAAATAAATATTGTGCGCTTACGCACGTAATACATCATTATACACTTCGGCCGTGATCAAGAAAGTGTGGGTCCCTAAATCCACACCCCCTATACGCCTTCGTGGCGTGGTGCAAAGCACAGGGTAGCACTTTACCTTTCACTATGCCCTATATGATAACTTAATATTATTAACGTATGTTTTCTTTGTATTAAGCAGACATTTTCCCGTTGCATTTTCGCAATTTTCTCTTTGGTTACAACAATTTTAAAATTATAATTCCTTTAAATAAGAAAACCCTGGAGGTTGCGAGAAAGAAACAGAAGATAACATATGTTTTGTAACAACTAATTTTGTGGATAAATGTGTATATATAAAACAGAATAATATATTTACTAACGGAAAAGTGTGATATCACGTTTAAAAAAAGCAGTTATTAATAACGACTACAAGAATAGAAATACAGTCGCGCGGAATTATGTATTATTCTTCACCGGATTCACAACAGTAAAACGCTTAAATAGTGAAAATTGCAAGTGCTGTGCAAATTTTTTTTTTTTTTAATTTTATTTTTAGATATCTTTTCTGTTGTTAACGATCTTTTTTTTTTAGAAATCTTAGTTTTACAGCTCAGATTATTCATCTATCATGTTCAGACATAATTTCTGAGGTTAAGATGAAATTAAACTTGCAATTTGATGTAATAGCAGCACGTTCAGTATCAAATTCCCCATGTATTTAGATGGGAGAACAATTGCTCATCAAGAGCGTGGGGACACAACAGGGGTGCTGCCACCTACAATAGCTCGCTTTGACCAGGCCCACTGCCATCAACTGCAATGACGTCGGTCCGATTCGATGCCAGTTACCCCGAACTGCAAGCGGTCTTCAAGAGTTTAGCTACTGCTAACCCGGCATTGTGGTCCCGAGATGAAGTAGTTCGGAAATGTTGAGTTTCAGTCTCCTGAATTGCTGAATCAACTCTGAAAAAGCGGCCCGCATTTGTCCCTTTCATTGTCCTCGAAGCCTGCCCCAAAGCGTTCCTTATTAGATAATAAGGAAGATCCACTCAACGAACTCTTGAGCTGTCCTTGCGTGCGGGTTCTGCCCCCCTGCTGGTAGGGTAATGTTTGTCTGAATCAACTGCTCATTGTTAAGGGTGGAATTGCTTCAGAATAGCTGTTATGCCCCCCTGGAGGTGGGGAAGCATGATGTGCAAGCCACAAATTGACCTTTTCAACTTTCACTCTTGGCTTGGTTTTCCGAAGCGTGTGCTCATCGGCTGCTTTTATTTAAATAGAACTCGCTGCACTATAATTGATCGATTGATTTGGTGTTTTTAAGTCCACTTTATGCACAGTAAGGCTAATCGGGACTGGATCTACAGTTTGAAGTGTGATCCAACTTGCTGCAGTAGTGTGTAGCACGTAAAGGCAGTTTCTCTATGCCACAAATGTTGGATTTTATTAGGAATAATAATTGAACGCCTTTATAATTACAGAAAGAAGTTACTATTGAACACACAATGTTCTATGCGCTGTGTGAATTAAGCTGTTCATTTTGGGGGATGCGTACTTAGTGGTGTGATTTCATCTCGGGAGGTAATTATTTTGGGTATGGAAATTTGTGTTAAACGGGTGGCAGAAGTTCGCGATGTTGCCACGTCGGAGCACAACTCCGTGCGTTTGAAGGTTTAAAATAATTAAAGATCTCGTAGAGTTCGTCTTTGTAATTCATGTGATACAAACTGACAGTATTTGCTCGAAAGGTCAGGGATGACACAAAAGTGCCCCGGAGAGAGGTCGGTCTGAAGCTCGAACTAGGCAACGCAGCCCGGTCGACGTTGCCACACAGTGCGCGGGAACCAGTGGCCCAGCCGCCTATTTTCATGGGCCTGCGTTTAGTTGGGCAAACTTGAAGCTCAATCTGCGGGTACTCTTGTTCGGATTGGAGGGTTTGCAATCCATCTGTATTGAAGAAACTAGAGCATTTTACAGTAACTGACAAATTGGCGCACAATTACTTTGTGGCGGTAATTTCTTAACAGCATTAACAAGCGGAAATGCCTCGTTAAATAAAGATATTTCGATTTCCTGCTTAATAATAATAATAATAATAATATAAAGACGTGTCTCTTCAATCATGGAAGCACTCTTGTTATTTAAATATTTTCACAAATATTTGGCACACACAACACAAGACATGGCACAAAACGCAAACTTTGCCGACAAAAGTAGCGACACCGCTATTAATGTGCCATATTTTTTTTACTTGACAATTTCTCTTCAGGAATGTTCAGTCCAATGACCTGTAAGCAGAATGTTATGTTCAATGCCAGCCGTAAAAGTAAACAATGTTCATGACTATAAAACATCGATAAGTGTCCAGCTCTTTCACGCTTGGAATACCAGGACAAGCTGAGCATAGAATTAAGTTTTCAGTATTCACTGCTAAGGATGACGGTGGCAAATCTCCGAATAAGATGTAAAGTGAATTGAACTAGGAATTTCTCTACGTCAAGCCTCTTCCAATCGAATACGGATTGGAAATGAAAACTACAATAATTTTATTTTTATTTAATATGAGGGATTGAGCTGATATTACCAGAATTGTATTACATTTGTTAGAGTTGGGTATTCTGTATCAATATTAATTTTCTTCAATCGTTTACTTTTAAATAAATATGAATATCATCACAATTATAGGAAAATCTGTGCTAAGATGATAACTAATACTTAGATTATAATATTGAAATTGCATCTTCATGTACCAATAACTTTGTCAAAAATAAACTTGAATTTACAACAATTAGACTAACGTTATCCAAATAGGCAATTGAAACTCCACCACGCCCTTGGGTTCTACAGAGCATTCCCTAACATTCGCTACGAGACTCGGCGGCAAGCTGCCCGGCATCAGCGCTTGTCTTTCCCGGTGAACGGGTCAGCGACAGTCGCTAGAGTCGGCTATTAAAATTACAGTTTTCATATTGAGTACTAACCTTGACTACATAAGATGTTGAAAATGATGTCCCTCTGCTGCAACACATTCCTGCCATCTCCGAAGGAAATTGGCATTTACACGTGCAAGTTCGTCTACTGTAATTCTCTCGATTTTTCGTACAATACTGTCTTTTTAACTCATGGATCGTGTGCGGATTGTCTTTGTATACTTTATTTTTTTAGATTTCCCCATTTTTCTTTCCACTTTTATTCAGAACTGACCCTGTTACTCTAGACTTTTTTACGAGCTTTAATATAAGCGACTGTCGCGGACCCGTTCACCGGGAAAGACAAGCGCTGATGCCGGGCAGCTTGCCGCAGTGTCTCGTAGCGAGTGGCAGGGAATGCTCTGTAGTAAGCAGATAGCCTAAATAAAATATATGTATTATGAGAATATAAATATACTAACTCTCTAGCTTTTCTAAACCCGAAGGTTTATGGCTGCAACAACAGAAGCCTCCTTCCATCTGTCCCTATCCTGGGCAAGATCAATCAAATCTTTTTCATCCTTACCGATTTCCTTTAGTTTCATCTCAACTTTGTCCCTTCATCTTCGTCTTAGCCTTCATTCAGGTCTCTAACCATCAGGTTTCCCAACAAGAATCCTGTAAACTGTTCTTTCCTGTCCTCTTTTTATATTCGGAGAATTTCACACTAGTTTTCGATATTTATTTGCTTGTACAACATTATTTCAGTACATCTAGCAACATGTGATTTCGTTACATTTCCAAGAAGTACCGTTATACAGTGATAAATACTGTACGTATGTACATTTACGACACTCGTAGGAAATGACACAATAATGTGAAGTGTGTGCGGGTAGGCCCTTATCGCGAAAACAGGTCGTTTATAGGCCAGTAAAGCATCGACGTATAGTTTCTTGACATCTGCTTCTATTCAACGTTGTGTGCATGGTTGGAGCGAACTAAAGCGAAGGAAATTGACACTTGGTGCAGCTGTTAACTGGTCATAGATAGTACTTGTTTATTGTAAATACTCTGTACGTTTTAGACTCGGAATTGTTCTTTAGTTAACAAGATTTTTTTTCGATAATTCACCCAGGATAGTGTTTGTCGGTCAACTTTGTGGTTGCTCGAATGTTTATCTTAGTTTTCAGTTCCTATACCGGTTTGTCACCGTTGTTAAAGTAAGGTGTGAAGTTGTATGTGTTGGGAAGATGACAATTATCGTCGAGTTACACTGTAAGGAACAATACAATTACATGAATTTCATGATGCATATTACATATTTTGAGGTATATTACATATTTTCAGTCTAGAGTACATATTTTTACATAAAATGCTAATTACGTCATTTCTCTAGCATTCATTGAGTAATGTAGTTACATTTGTGGGAGAAACAATGAAAATGTTTTTTCTACTTAACAGACCCTTAATCTTTTGCTTGATCTTCATTTATTTATTTTATATTATATTATCGGCTTTGTTTACATGGCGAAGTTAAGGCTTTAATTATTGCCTTTTCTTCCACTTAAGCAAAAGTATAAAAGAAAAATGAATAAAAAATACAACAAAAAAATACCGTTTATAAACTCAATACAGGCACATGCTCACCCTTTCACACACGTAAACAAAAAGGCAGTATAGTTTATAGATCATTCGCTACGAGACTCGGCGGCAGGCTGCCCGGCATCAGCGCTTGTCTTTCCCAGTGAACGGGTTAGCGACCGTCGCTAGAGTCTGCTATTAAAATTATATATTGTGTACTAACCTTGAGTACAGAAGGTGTCGAAAATGATGTCCCTCTGCTGCAACACATTCCTGGCATCTCCGAAGGAAATTGGCATTTACACGTGCAAGTTCGTCTACTGTAATTCTCACGATTTTTCGTACAATACTCTCTTTTAACTCACGGATGGTGTGCGGATTGTCTTTGTATACTTTCTTTTTAGATTTCCCCATCTTTCTTTCCAGTATTCAGAACTGACCCTGTTACTGTAAACTTTTTTACGAGGTTTAATATAAGCGACTGTCGCGGACCCGTTCACCAGGAAAGACAAGCGCTGATGCCGGGCCGCTTGCCGCAGTGTCTCGTAGCGAATGTCAGGGAATGCTCTTTATTATATACACATTATTTTTCTGGAGTGATTGTCATGGTTTAAGGAAAGATTATCTCTCTTAATTCTGTGGATGGTGACTGCAAGAAATTCACTCTAACCTAAAAAAATATCACAGGCATTAAGTAAACTATTTGAGACTACAAAAAACAATTTTATATATTTTATCATGCTCTGGTGATTATTATATATATTTGTGCCCACATTTTGCATGTTTTGGTTACACGACAATCCGGACCTGGTTATAAGTGCTATAAATTATGACTACTATCCCTGCTGTAGGAAGTATTAGAAAGCAAAAGGTTGGGAGGGACAACATATTCGCAGCCAAAAGTACTCCGGAAAATAGGGATGGTGGGTAGCAGCAACAAAGCGTAGTCCTTACGACATGTAGATAATTGTTTTGAAACCACGCAAAATTGTTTGAGTGCAATATTTCTTGTTTGATTCAGTGGGATGCTACTGTGTGTCCCAGTTAAGCCTGAAGCAAATGACTGCTATATTGCACCAGTAAAATGGAATAGTCCATTGTAACGTGAACCGTTGTAGTCACGAAAGATCATCAGTACACACACTTCATTTCATGATCCTTGGCATGTAACTGTTGATCGAAGCCGGATTACTTTTAACTGGGACACCCTGTATGAAGAAAGCTATTTTCTATCTGTCCCCACAGAAGCTCCACGCCTCACAGACGTCTAGAATAAACTAGGACAACTCCCTTCCATCGAGGTCATCAACCAGACGCTACTCAGACGCGTGGCGTATCCCCTTCGTGCAAGTACTTGAATTGCGTCATGTGGGACGCGCATCGATTCCAGGAATCTTGTCTTATGGCGGAAAGTTGGTCAGTGACTCCACTTTCAGTGCCGCCTGTCTTTGATTTCCTGGAACTAGTTGCGATATAAATGGGAAAGGATGCAAGGGAGGTTTCACGTTCAGGCTTAGCATTAAGTTAATGGCAATACTTTCATGGAAAATGACCCACATTGACTGACATTTTTTGTTTCAGTTTGGTTTATGAGGAAGGGAGATTCTTCCGACAATGGGATTCATTCTTTGTTGTATTTGAGAAGGGTTAGTAACGGTCATTTGAATATAGGCAAGGACGAGATTATACCATTTCCCACGATAAGAGCTGTTGTCACTGGGGGGTGGGGGGTAAGGCACCCCTTTGAAGTCACTGACACTTCAGGGTTGTAATGAATCCATTAAAATTAGGTTTTTACAACCCAGAAAGTGCCCGTGACAGTACCACAGTCTGTAAGAACCTCAGTTTTAACAATAATTTGTAATATTTCAAGAAAAAGCCATAAAAGTTAGGGGGAAATTTGTTACAAAGTTTGTAGTTTCTCTCACATGAAACACTAATGGAAGACATTCAGCGAACAACTTGCCCCCACAATTCATTGCGCGAAAGCACGCCCGCGGCCATGATTCCGGCAAACATTTCGCAGCACAGAAGGAACGTGTTGAAAAAGTTTAAGCATTGCTCACAGCTTTTGTGGCAGTGATTCAAGGTACAAATATAACTATTATAAACCAAATGTAGACTTTTACATTAGATTATATACCAAACGTAGACTTCAACAATGACCAAAGTATCAAAAAAGCTGCTATTTGCCACAAAACAACGTTGTATAAAGCTATGTAACACGAAAAAAAATACAGGACTACGGAGCCGGTTTCTCATGGAATCAATAGGACTTATCCGATAGTGCAGTGGCTAATGCTATCCCCTTGTAATCGAAGGATCCGAAATTAGATTCCCGCTGGAGGGAATTTTAAAGAAAATTAAAAATATATTTTAAATAAAAGTGAATTAAAACAAACTTGGTCTCGTGAAAATGTTAATATATAGCAATGTTCCGAAGTACAAAATTGTGTACTATATTTTTTAAGGCCGTAACGTATCATTGTCACTTTTCGTATGTGTATTGAGACAGGCATAGAAGATATGCTGAAAAGTATATACAAATATACGCATACTTCGAACGCACCCGCTGATTGATAAGCAGTATTTCAAATTTTCTGTGATTTAGAGATCGTACAACAAACTCGTTGCAAAGCATGCGAATGTAAATAGTAACACAAAAGTCATATATCGCTAGCCATAAACACAGTACTTGCCTTTAAAATAAGATTCATATATCACCCCGGATAAAATACGATTCATATTTCACCCCGGATTTGAAAAATCGCGCCATCTTAACCACCGACGAAACTGTATAAAAGTTTGATGTTCTCTCACAATTAATACATAAACAATGGCACAACACATTATTCACCTAAAGGAAACTTCATTTGAAAATATACGATAATAGTAATACAATTACAAATGTTAAACCTCGGGTTATTTTCATGCACCTGTGCTTGCTATGGCTTGCCGGACTGAGTGCCGGAGCACGTGCAGTTTGGCCAGATTTCCCATCATGCTCTCCGCCGCTGACGTCACATTCAATATCATCCATTTTTAGAATTTTTGAAAACTGTCGAACCATGTATTCTCAGGATTAAATGTGAAAAAAAAAAAGACATCCTGGTTCGTGTATTTTACTAATTTTTTTCGATCTAATTCATTTTTTTTATTCTGATTGAGTACTAATCAACTGAAGATTTTTTTCATGTTATCAACCATAAAAGTCACCAGCTTTAACTAAATGAAAAGATGCCAATTTTCGTCAACGATCCGGTTCGGCTCCTCCCCTCTCGACGCCCATGCCGTGTTATAAAATCTTGGTTTCCACAAAATTAAAAAGAGCAATTCTTTCATATTCGGCAAACAATATCAAACATTTTGAAACGAAGCAATCGTTCGGATTAATCAGGTAGTTCCTTTTCGTTTGTCGAGTGTCAAACAAAAAAACATTTTTAACAATTCACAAAGCATTTCGCAAAATGATATACTTAAGAATGCAATGTAGAGGCAAGAGTCTCTTGTAGCCTGATATTTCGAGACAATGGCGAGATATAAAGTTCTTTGAAACCAAGACTAGACTGAGAACGAGGTAGGCGTGTGGCCATTCTATCTGATATGTCACGTGCCAGTTCCGACGACACAATGAAAAATGCAAGGAACAAATGTTTCCCGAGAGTAACGATAGATGGCAGCACGCCATATAAAGAAGAGCAGAGTTCATTGTAGAAACTAGGAGCGGAGAAGAGCGATTATATATATTATAGTAAATGCAAAATACATAAAGGAAGAGTATAAAAATTATAGGAGTAAATAAAATGTTGTAAATAGCCAATTAAGATAATTAAGAATATGTTCGTATATGAAACAATTAGGAAAGTTAATAAGTGAACAAATGATTTCAGAAATGTATCTCCTTTTTGATCCTAGTGATCAAAATTTGATTTAATACCTCTGACTAGGAGAACATCGTCAGCTTTTGTATTTGTCCGTCCCTCGGTGGCGCTGTGTTCAAATTAGACGCCCCGAAGCACTTACGGTTGCGCTCTTTATTAGACGCACTGGCCCATAGGCAGCGCTTGCTGTTAGCCATCCTGGGCTATGTCACGTACACAAACTGCGTTGCTTTTCTTTGAAATAAAGGACCATAGATGGCAGCATGCAAGAGGAACAACGGTTATAAAAGATGCTGCATAAATAAGTTTGGAAAGTGGGTAAGAGATGGCACCACCCAGGAGAACTTATACGATTGTAAATAGAGACAACGGGAAGAGCAGATGTGATGAAATAACGATTGTATATATTAATACTAATTATAAGGAAATAAATAAATAAGTTTAAAATAATAACAGGATATAAATAAGGAGAAAAGGGGAATTATCATCCAGTAATAACATAAGCGATTAATATACAAAAGTAAAGAAGTCGAATTGCAATTTCGATTTTGTGTCTATTACAGTTCCCACGAACTGAGAGTTTCGTTCGGCTTTTGGGTTGTTTTCCCTCGGTGTAGCGCCATTTCTCGGCAGCACCCAAGCACATTTGGAGGCGCATACATTGTAGCTCCAAGTTAAGGTTAGCGCCGGCCAGGCGGCGATCTTTAACTAACCCCTTTCTCTTTGTATGTCTGGGAGATCGATTTTCTTGATATTTACGTCAATTTGGATAAGATCGACAAAGAAGCCCAGAGAAGAAAAAATACACAATGTAATAATTATAAGAGGCTATAAGAAGAAGATGACATATTGATTATAAGAAGAAGAGGCTATAAGAAGACGCCATATTGATTATAAGAAGACGCCATATTGATTATAAGAAGACGCCATATTGATTATAAGAAGAAGACGCCATATTGATTATAAGAAGAAGACGCCATATTGATTATAAGAAGAAGACGCCATATTGATTATAAGAAGAAGACGCCATATTGATTATAAGAAGAAGACGCCATATTGATTATAAGAAGAAGACGCCATATTGATTATAAGAAGAAGACGCCATAAGAAGAAGATGCCATATTGATTATAAGAAGAAGACGCCATAAGAAGAAGATGCCATATTGATTATAAGAAGAAGCAGCCCGAAGAAGATTGGTTAGAATTAATAAAAAATAAAAATAGAAGAAAATTACTGTATGAAAAGACTTCAAAAGTTATTTAATATTTGTACATAATTAATCAAGAATATAGTACGAATTGTACCCTCAGTAGTGGGTTAAATCTGTTGTTTCTTTCCATATATTTGTAACGTTAGTAACCCTGATCTGTGCCCAGAGGTATCTCATTGTCTCTCCCCTGTCATAAGCTGGTAGATGCTCACGTGAGAGGACGTGGCAGCTATTCCCCTTTTGGGCATTACATAGGAGGTGGCGCTACTGTCAGTTTAGTCGACCCTAGTCTTTCTATAAGTATAGCTTGTGTCGTTTGTATAATGCAAAAGAAGCGGGGAAAACGAGCGCATGTATGTAATAAGATTACGCTTTAAAAGGAAGAAAAGAAGAGGAAGCCTCTTCCCTAATCAAAGATAGAAAAGAAGAAACCTTTTACGAAAATAGAAGGAAGAAAAAAAGATGGTTTCCTTTCAATTATAGATATATTTATAAGAATATAACCGACGTAAATTTGGAATCAGCATATATATATATATACAGATGGGGGACAAAATAATACGAACACCTGTGAATGTAGAGAAAATCTTTATTAATAGGGGGTTGCGACGTGGGATGGACGCATAGAGGTCACGCACAATGTTTAAAGGAATATGGAGCCATTCTTCCTCCAGAGCAGTCTCCAATTCCGAAAGTGTGGCTGGAGGCGGACTTCGAGCACGAAGTTTGGACTCCAAATATCCCCACAAATGTTCTATAATGTTTAGGTCAGGAGACTGTGGGGGCCATTCAAGATGTCCTACTTCATCGTCATGTTCTTCAAACCATGTTTGGACAGATCCAGCAGTGTGGATAGGAGAATTGTCGTCTTGAAAAAGCGGTCGGTCCCCAGGAAATAGTCTGGACAAAAGGATGGAGATGATCCCCCAGAATGCTGCGATAGTGACTGGCATTGATCTTCCCATGCAGAAAAACAAGTGGTCCCACACCATGCCAAGATATCGCGCCCCATACCATAATGGACCCACCTCCATGCTTCACAGTCGGCAAGAGGCAGTCAGGATGAAATGCATCTCGAGGCGTTCTCCACACATAAACGCGCCCCGTGGTCTGAAATAACGTGAATGTTGATTCATCAGACCAGATGACTAGTTGCCACTGCTGTGGGGACCAACTTCTGTGAGCTCTGCACCATTGGCGTCGCTTGACAGCATTACGTGATGTCACCAATGGCTTACGAAATGCCACTCGGCCATGAATGTTTGCAGCATGGAGTTCCCTTTTGACAGTTTTGGTTGAAATGGGGTCCTGGAGATGCCTGTTCATTTCAGATGTTATCTCGGATAACGATTGCTTGTGCTTTCGGGCCACTATGCGCTTCAACACCCTCCTATCCCGAGCAGCAAGCTTTGTCTTTCGTCCACTGTTGTGCTTTGAAAACGCCATCTTACCTTGTGTTGTGTACGCTGTCATAACGGCTGATACTGTGCTCCTTGCACACCCAACAAGCTTTGAGGTTTCAGTCATCGTGGCTACAGCTGAACGTGCTCCAACAATCATGCCTCTTTGGAACTCTGTCAGGTCTGACATTGCAGTGTCTGTTGAGAGCGTATGATAGACGAATGCACCACTAATGACTGCTGTTGGCAAACTAATACCTTCCCCTTCACAGCCACTAGGTGGCAGACTTCAGTGCCAGGTGGTGCTGTTGTACTGCCGGTGTGAAATGTGGCATACTTTTTCACAGGTGTTCGTATTATTTTGTCCCCTATCTGTGTGTGTGTGTGTGTGTATATATATATATATATATATATATATATATATATATATATATATATATAAAGCTTCGTTATATATTTTCTCTGTATTGTGTACAGTTTTCAAAATATAGATCGCATTTAACTATATCCTCTTGGCTATAAAACGCTTTCTTATTTGGAATTCTGTAATAAAGAACCTATCCCCTGAGTTTAAGATTTCTGTAGCCGTGGTATAAGTTTATTTTAAGAAGTGCACTAGAGGTACGTTGCATATGTATTACGAGATATCAGTTCATGTACGAAAAATACTTCTATTTGGTTTCCAGTAGAGTTCTTCCATCGTATTCTATAATATGACAATACTACACGATCCTTGTGAAATTCCCGTTTTATGTAATGTTACCTGTTGAACGTTGCTTTTCTAGGTTTATCACGACAAGAATGAAAAATAGTTACATTCATGAAGGGACAACAAGAAAGGTAAACTTATGCCCAAACCTGGATTCAAGCTAGGAACGTTTATAGAAACCTACATAGTCTTAATCTATACGCTGTCTGATATCTCTGGAGCAAGCGAACGAAAACAAGTCTGCGCAAGTAGTGACGCGAGACTGTTCAACCAATGAACACACGAGAAGGAGTGGGAATGCGTGGAGGGGGAAGCGACTGCAGTTACCAGCCTTCGTAGCAGCGTGTACTGCTTCGCTCTGCCCACTCGATATCCCCCTTCTCTGCCGCTAAGCGCGGCCTTGCTCCAGAGATAACCGGGACAGTATAGTTTGTTGAATTTTTTTGTTTGACGAACAGTTTAAAGTGTAGTGTTACAGAAAGTGTAAGATGCATTTCAGTATTTTAATAATGCTAATGATACTGTACGTTTGCCACAGAAATAGCTACCCTAAGAACTTGTCATTAGCGAAAAGGAAGCCGTAAAAATCAGTCGCCTATACTAATAATGTTGGGCTCTTGGATACGGTCGAGTGAATCCGCTTTTTTTCGTGATCTCCTAAGAGCTTTTATTTTTAGCGAGGAAGAAAACAGTTAACCGACAAACCTAGCAGTTTCCAGGTTTCCAATCTTAATGGTGAAAATAAATTTCCCTTGAAAAATGTTTTGTCGGGACTTTCATCTAATGGCAGAAAGATTTATGTAACACTGTTGCATTCTTTTCATTGTGGACCGTGGAGTTATTTTCTCTTAATGCATTTACCGTGATATTTTGCTATCTTTGTGTGCAGAAAAGAGGAACATATTGTCGCTGTCACCAATCTAATAATTTGACCTAGGGCCAATTCTGGAAAATGCTTCACGTTGAAATTTTTAGTATAGTTTCCTAATGTATCAATTTTGTTACCGTAATCTGTCTTCTGTATATACTGTTTCATTGTGTTGTAGGTATGAAATCTGACTTGCACGTTTCTGTGTAGCTGTATTGGAAATTGGCAAAAGTAGTCAGTTATAACGACAATATTCAGCTTTGTTGCGAGATACATAACAGTTGGGCTGAAAAGTTCGTAGGCTGACTCATAGATGGCGTTACTAGAATTAAATCCATGTGATTTTTACTGAGTACTAACCTTCAAAAGATATGTGTATAAATTTCACAGCTGCCGGATAATTAGTTCGCGAGATATAGCATTGTGAGTGAAGCAGCTTTTGTTATTGTGAAAAAATGGATAAAAAAGAATTTCGTGTGTTAATAAAGCATTGCTTTTTGGCGAAAAAAAAATACTGTTGAAGCCAAGGCTTGGTGATAATCATTATTCGGACTCTGCACCAGGAAAATCAACCGTTGAGAAGTGGTTTGCTAAATTTAAACGAGGCGAAATGAGCATCGAAGACGATGCACGCGGTGGACGCCCCAAAGAGGCTGTTACCGACGAAAACATCAAAAAAGTCCACAAAATAATTTTAAATGATCGTAAAGTGAAGTTGATCGAGATAGCTGAGATTATTACATAGCGTTGTTGGAGCGTTTAAAGGATGAAATCACGAAAAAACGGCCCCATTTGAAGAAGAAAAAAGTGCTGTTTCATCAAGACAATGCACCGTGTCACAAACACTGGTCAACATGAAATTTGTTACAAGGAATGTGAATGGTGTTCTAAGATAAGTCGATGATGCTGAATTCGAAAATGAAATCAGTTTTTTCCTATCGGGCTCAGTTTTCTTGTTACACACTAACCTGTACCTAATGCAAATCGGAAAATTCTGCCTATTGGGCTGTGGCTTAACCTATATTTACTCTACAGATATTGTTGAATAACAGTCTTTATATGACTATAGAATGACCAGCACGTTCCTAAGGCCAGGGATCTTCCTCCAGTTGCAACACACTAAATCATGAATAAGAGAGAGGCATGGCAACACTGTCGATGAGTCATGTCCGAACACGTAGAATCGCCATGTTCTTTGTTGTCACGTGTGTCTCAGCATTGTGAGTTCTGATGGAGTGGGAACCAACTCCCTTTGATTAGGTTGTGATTCGAAGTTCCAAAAGTCGTGAGTAGTGTTAGTGCAGAAGAATATGCCTCGTACCTGAGTAAATATCCCCAACTCGTTTTGTTATATATGTGGCGAGTTGACAGTTAAGTCACAAAAGCGACGAATTACCCCTCTTGTAAAGAAGTGCTATGAACTTTATTTTGGGTATAAAGTTGCGGACCAGGACAAAACATTGAACCCCCACATGTGCTGTTTGACCTGTGTTACACTTCTGACAAGCTGGTTAAAAGGATCACGTCACATGTCGTTTGCTGTTGGAGGGAACCAACAGATCACACAACAGACTGTTATTTCTGCCTGACCAAAATAGCTGGAATCATGTCGAAAACAAGGAATACTGTGCAGTGCCCAAATTTATGAAACCTTGTATGTCACAATGAAGAATTGCCGGTACCAAAGCCTCCTGAGAATGTGACTGTGAGTGGAGAGGATTGTGGTGACCAACATGGGGAAGAAAGTGCAAGAGCTGGCATCAATGGAGCCATACTTATTGTCACAAGGGGATCTGAACGATCTTACGAGGGATTTAAATTTGTCTAAGCAACAGTCTGAACTTTTAGTGACTGAAAGGTTGTTATCTCCTCGCTTGCGATACGAAAGTGTGTTGTTTTTTTCGTGACCGCCATACTATTTTCTCAGAAAATTTCTCCCACGAAGGAGACATGGTTTTTTGTAATGACATCTCATCCGTTATGGATTTTCTTGGCCATGAATACAGTTCACACGATTGGCGTCTTTTCATCAATTCCGGCAAAGTTAGTATGAAAGCTGTACTTCTCCATAATGGAAACAAATTCCCATCAGTACCAATTGCTCATGCTGTTAACATGAAGGAGACGTATGAGAATTTGAAACAGCTTCTGACAAATATCCAATATGAGAAATACAAATGGAATATATGCGGAGATCTCAAGGTAATTGCAATTCTGCTTGGCATGCAGCTTGGGTGCACAAAGCACTGCTGCTTCTTATGCGAGTGGAACAGCAGAGACAGAAAAAATCACTATTGTGGGAAAAGATGGCATCTTCGCAGTGAATTAGTACCTGCACAGAAGAATGTGGCGAACACTCCTCTTGTTGACCCCAAAAATGTGTATCTCTCTCCTCTGCACATAAAATTGGGACTAATTAAAAACTTTGTGAAAGCCATGCACGGAAATTCACGTGGATTCATGTACTTGCAACAAAAATTCCCAAGAATCAGCGATGGCAAAATTAAAGAAGGAATATTTGTAGGGCCTCAAATAAGGGAATTGATGAATGACGAGAATTTCATTCAATAATTAACAGATGTTGAAAGTGTATGTAAAAACTTTCTAGGCAATCATAAAGCAGAGAACTATCGCAATATTGTACATGGACTAATTAGATCATACCAACGTATGGGATGCAACATGTCTCTAAACTTACATTTCTTGAATGATCACCTGGACTTCTTCCAAACTAACCTTGGTGCCGTTAGTGACAAACACGGTGAATGGTTTCACCAAGACATTGTTCTAATGGAAAACCGGTATCAAGGCCGAAATGTTGTCCGACTACTGCTGGACCTCAAGAAGAGATGTTACAGAGACAAAGTATTGTAGGAAATCGGGAAGGAAACATTTTTAAGTATGTTTATACACTTTCATGTTACCTTTTACTTCATTCCTTTGTATACTGACACAGATATATTACCTCTTACGTTTGTAGCATTTTTATGAAAGTGTGTGTCCTTTCGACCATTACATATAGAACATAGGCTGAGGTAGGAAAATACAAAAAAAAAAAACATTTTTACAGGAAATCTGAGCCCGATGGAGAAATTCTGAAATTAGATCTGCATTCAGGGGCTCAGTAACTTCTAGAAACAGCTTGTTTTGTTCTTGTAACATTCACAAATATTTTTTTTGTAGACCAGTGATCAATGAAAACGATGGCAAAATTATATGAATTAGACTACGAATTGCTTCCCCATCCACCATATTCTCCAGATCTGGCCCCCAGTGACTTTTTCCTGTTTGCAGACCTTAAAAGTGCTCGCTGGAAAGAAATTTAGCACTGATGAAGAGGTAATCGCCGAAACTGAGGCCTATTTTGAGGCTAAAGAGAAATCGTACTATAAAAATGGCATCGAAAAATTGTATGACCGCTATAATCGTTGTATCGCCCTCAAAGGCAACTATATTGAATAATAAAATCTAATTTTGTAAAAAATATTTTTTACTATGTTAGCCTACGAACTTTTCAGCCCAACTGTTAACATTTCGAAGAATGTTTTAAAATATTTTGTTTGCGGTTTAAAATTGCCAATCGGTGTATTTTCGTGCAGTTTTCCTAGGGCCGATTGTCTAAAACAGTTGAACCTCGATTAGCCAGTAGATTTGACATACTTCTAATAACCTTGGATTTGACGTCCATTCACGCTGAACTCTTGAGATTTACGTGGCCCTCTCTGAAAAAAAGACATACGTTCATGACAATGAACATAGTGTATCATTAATGCCTGATTTTGTTAAAATGTCTTGTATATTTCGAAATTTCATACTCATTGCATGTAAACCTACACGGCTTGCGCAGTTTGATTCTGCAACTGAGAAATGTTACCTGATGATTTTCAAAAATAACTTAAAATTAGATGTTAGAAGTTCTTTCATAAACTCAATACATGTACAGCTGATGGTAATGACAAAAGTGAGCCAATCACAATGTTAATTTATTTTTGCTGCAATGCGGTAATGAATAGAAATAATAACACAAAGAATAAGAATTTTTTGCAATGAGCACAATTCCAATCCTTAAGACAACATAAGATACATAATAAGAAATAACTGAAATATCTATGGGAGATTTACCTCTGCTGTTATATTAATCTCAGATTGTACAAGTTTTACTGGAGAGGAACGTTATGAAATTGTGAGAAGCAAATGCGTTACGAGTGCAACCAAAGTCTTTGTTTTTTTGCTGTAAGAGAATTCAGATTAATTTAAATTTAAGTTTTATGATCTTGAAAGATTCTTTGAAGACGTGCTATTTAGTACTAAAAAATCATTGTTTCTCTTTTCAGTGGACTCAACTTCCAGGACCTGATGGCCAGACAAGGCACAATTGATTCCCCACCAAAGACACCTTTCATTCTTGGCTTTGAATGTTCAGGGGAAATAGCAGAGGTTGGAGAAGGCGTCGAAGGATTTTCTGTAAGTATTATTCAGTCTCATTAATATTATAGGTTAGGAATTTATGTGAGGAAAAACAGTGTTCAAAAATGCATTTCATGTTGAAGGTACAGCCGCGTTGGAAATAAGTGCTACGCTGTAAAATTACTGACTACTGAACGGAAATTTAATGAATTCCGCAAATATGCTGGAATCGTTGCCACCTGTAATTAAACAAGGATTCTGTGTGAATTTTGTTCATGAATATGAAAATCAGATGCATCAAAACACCATTCCAAAAAGCTAGGAAAACACGTTTATAAATGTGTGTTCAACTATTCCCATAGTTATTTTTGTGATTTTTTTTAAAAAAAATGGAAAAACGTTAGACAAGTGTCACAACCCTCCCGAAAACAAAACTAAATAACTCATCTCTAGTTTTAAGGTTGCCCTTTTCGATTGTTCAAGTTTCTGCTGGATCTATTTTTCTATTTGTCGCGTTTACTTTTAATTATCGTTATGTAATGGTCAGTATGTCGTTTATCGTGTGCAGACTTCCGTGCCATAGGGGTTAGCACAGCGCGCTAAAACGTCAGGGAGTTCGGGTTTGAATCCCGGTCTGGACGTGGGTGTTTTGTAAGCGTCCCCTCATCAATTTCATCATGTCACTCACCCTCATGGGGTAAGCTACGCTAAACCAAAATCAAAACAACGGGAGAAAAAATTAACGTTTAACATTATTCGTTCTCTATAGGCCGCGGTGGCTCAGTCGGTAACGCGTCTGACTACCATGCTAAAGGTCCCGGGTTCGATCTCCGGCCGGTTCAAATCCGGGAACTTTTCTAACGATGGAAGCGGCCCCGGCGCCCACCCAGCGTCGAATAACATGGGTACCTGGGGGAAACCCTGGGGGGTAAAGGCGGTCAGGGGCGTGATGCTGATCACATCACCCCCACTCACGACCGGATCAAGAAAGTGTGGGGCGTTACCCCCACACCCCCAATACGCCTTCATGGCGTGGTGCTATGCACAGGGGAACACTTTACCTTTACCTTTATTATTCGTTCTCTCGCAAACATTAAACTTCCGATGACGTACAAAAATACATGAAAGGAAAGAGGACACGTTGAAGATTTTATTTGTCGTCGGGAAAGTCGAAACTCCCGTTTGATTAAGAGGTAACTTTTAATTGGAAGTTATTATGTAAACACTTGTTAATCATATTTTCCATGCATCGTGTCTTCCTTAATTATCAACATGAAGAAATGCTTCACTTGCAACGTGGGGATACATTCATATTCTCCTGTACGGTCGGGCTAATTTTAAGTGGCAGTGCCAATCCGGCGATACTGAAATTAATTCGCAGCTGGTGCAAAACTGTCACTCTTCTCGTTAATATTTTTTTGCAAGAAATATTGCCAAGATCGATTAATGGGAACTTGTAAAGTTAGTCTTGTATTTGAATTTGTCTTGTTAGTGAATTCTTCTCCAGGATTAAGAAAATGATATAACGCTTGCATTTATTTTTGTTTCGCAGGTTGGAGACCGCGTCGTTGCACTGCCAGAATTCCGTGCGTGGTCCGAATTGGTTTCCATTCCGGCCCAATATGTGTACAGGCTGCCCGAAGGAATGTCCTTCCAGGACGCGGCGGCCATCACGATGAACTACTTGGTGGCCTACATCCTCCTCTTCGAGCTGGGCGGGATCACGGCTGGGAAGAAGGTCCTCATCCACTCCGCTGGAGGCGGCGTCGTAAGTACAAAGTTCCTGTCTATCCAGCATCTACAGTCACGGACACATCTGGGAGGCAATGAGATTGTTACAACACAGAAGTGTCAGTGACTGTACGCTCCAGTTGATGTCACTCGGTGTAATCTTATTGTGGATTGTCGTTTATGCGATTCTAGGCAGTACATTGCCAGTAGATAAAAGCAGTTTTGAGGAATTATGTGCCCAAAAGTGGCGTATTTGCCAATTAATTTTCATCCGGCGTGCGTGTGTGTTGGGGTAGAGAGGGTAAGGATTTTTTTTTAGTTCTTTAGGTCTATAGTCCGTACTAACTCACTCTCTAGCCTTCTTAAACCCAAAGGTTTATGGCTGCCGCAACACAAGCCTTCCATGTGTCCCTATCCTGGACAAGAACAATCCAGTCTTTTCAGTCCTTACCGATTTCCTTTAGATTCATCTCAACGTTAACCCTCCATCTTCGTCATGGAATTCTAAGCTGATGTAATTTTTCAGTTTCGGCTGTAGAGGAAAATTTTTAAAAATCGCCCTGACTGCAGCCAGAGGTCCTCGAGCCTTAAAAGGTAAAGCTATCCCCACTGCATTACATCGTTCCAACGCACGCCGGGAGCATGGATGGCAGGATACCACGTTTTCTCCATCTTGGCAACATTGGAACTGATGCGATCAACACCATACTCCAGCTGGTTACCCCAAGGTATCAAATAAGTTCGATAAACCCTAAAACCGCTCTAAGCAGGAACATTGTCATCGTGGGAATAAAACCCAGATATCTCGTGTGACTGTCAAGACACGTAACAACTGGACTACCTCAACTCTCAAATCCCTGTTCTGAAAAAAATCTAAACCTTCCAAATAATAACAGACATGCTCTCTAATATAAATCAGTCCTGTCTTGCTTACGCATATATTACATAAGCTTAGTTTACATAGTCTACATAGAAAACCTTTAACTACAGAAATGAAAAACAATGTGCAATGCTGTTTGAAAGAAAAGTTAAACAATGTCAGTTTGTATCAAACTGAAAACAATGCTATTTAATGTAAAATTCTCGGAAGCAAGTATTTAAAAATAATATACACATGATATACATCTAATAAAAGGGGTTGTCTACTGCCATAATTAACCAGAATATTTTAATGTGTTTTTATTTATTTATTTATTTACTTAAGTCCCTATTATACTGTATACGTGAACTTAAAACAAATGGCTTTGACCATAAAGGTATAGTCTACTTCCAGTGACATTGTTAAAAATCCTCATCCGCTGTAGATTACCTCAATAGCATAATGCACTGTGAAGCAGATAATTCAGGATCAGATACCCAAGTGGAACAATTATTATTGCCATTTGTTTCATCACCTATTCTTTTTTCCCTTCCTGAAGAAGTGGGACATATTGATAGAAACAAATATTTCACATTTCGTAATTTTCTCACTGACTAGATTATCTTGTATATAAACTCTTTTCATACTGACACAATTCAGAAGCTAATGTTTATTCTTAACCACATCTGGACAGTTCAGAACAATTATTAACATGAATTATTTTCTATTGTTACACGGAGAGTGTAAATAATACATGTGGATTTGAAATATTTTCCACCCAGTAAACACATTGTACATTTTTTCAGTGCGTATCGATGGTGTGCTTCAAGTGCATTGTATTGTCGTAGTAATATGTGTGGCACTTTTAGAGTTGACTCTTGACATTAAAACATTGTCTTGCTTGTGTAAACACAAGCAAGGAGAAGCAGCACATATCTTTGATCTTTATCCATGGGCTTCGATGGCAATGATGAAACGAGACTCTAACAATCGATCGAGATCAGAAACTGTAAAGCAGACGTTTTCATAGTTCCATGTGATTAGCACAGTATAGGCTACAATAGGTAATAACGGAACAACCAACCAACGCTTTAGATATCTTTCAAAAGTGCAAGTGAATACTGGTTTGTGCATAAGCCACCTGGTTTTCACTACATCTTGCTTGAGAGAGTGAATGCACATGCAGCTACTGCAATAACTTTTAACAGCCAATAATGCAGCGAATATAGACTTCTGCTTATGTGCACAAGCAAAGTTGTTAATTTCCCATTGACTTTTCGAGCAGGGTACCTCGTCTGCATTTTAGATTTATTCATGTTTAATGTGCAGTTTTAAAGTATAAAACCTCAAAGGCGCCGATGAATAGTGTTTTGTTTAGAGGTTTATACGTTTAGAATTTGGTAATTCGCTACACCAAATTTGATATTTGCATAGTTAATCTTGTCTAAGCAGTGGCGTGCCCAACGGGGGTTGTTGGTGTTATAACCCTCCCCCCTTTGACACAGTATCCCTAAAAAGAGCGTCAAAGGCAGGAAGAGATCACAAAATGAGTGTTTACTACTACTACTACAAAAAAAAAAAGTATACGTAAAGAGAAAATCCTGTACACACCACTGTCTCTTTTAAGTATTAGCGTGACCAGTTTCGTTCAAATACAAGAATTCCAATCTTCCACGATAGCAGTTGTACAAGTAAATAAATATTAGTTAAAATATTTGTTGTGTGAAATCAGAGCATTAGCGCTGACCTTTCAGCAACCTGCTTTGTTTGGAACAATGCAAATTGACTTTTGCAACCTTCTTGTATCACGTAAACATGCAATTTTTGAATTCTAACGAAACAGGACGAAATCTGAAAAACAACTCTTCCGGGAACTTTCAAACGCCTCATCTACTAAGCTTCTTCGAAATTTTGTAACACTATAATGGGCGCACATGCCAGGGTAAGTGAACGCGCGAGCAAGGACGGGTTGAGCAAGTTGACAAACTCGTTCTGACGGCATGTCGGCATTTGTCGCATCGTTTGAGGCTCCCAACAGTGGATTTGTTTTCAAATATTCTTGTTGGTTTCTTTCGAGTTTCTTGTGAAGGTTTCTTTTGTTATCCTATCAACTTTGTCCGTGCAGCGCATGGTTGGTACTACAATCTTGCAATGCACTTGTTTCCGCTGCACTATTTCGTAACAAATTTACAACTAACATAATTGCTTTCTTGTTCTTTGAAAATATATCTTGTGCGATATAATTGCTAACACCTTATTTTCTAATTGAAGGTCAGTTCGTTAGTGTAATCAAACTTATCTTAACATGTGTCGTCTGCCTTGTTCCCCCAACAACTGTAACAGTATATATACATGACTTACGGTAATTACGTCGGTATATGAGTTAGACAGTAGTATGGCGACGTAGACTTACAAAAGTCCTGTCGAAGGAAAGCTAAATAATGGAAATGAAACGTTGGTTTAAGTTTCTCCGTGGCGACTGTGAAATTCGTCACACCACTGCCACCTGAGGCATGCACATTAAAAAAAGATCCATTTTCCTGCTTTCAGAGCACTTCCATTTTTGTCTGTCTACCTGCAACACTCATATCCATACTGAGCTACATGATCATGCAATAACTATATTAAATTATAATAAATGAGGGGCTTGGGTGTAAAACATGGTAAGGGACATTTTGGTCATTTCAGAGTTCATTAAGAAAAAAGGTTATTAGAAGTTATACTGTAGATAAATTGCTTTCGTGTTGTGTTTACCAATTTCAGAAGCCTTCACCGAGTCCAATGCAAATTGTATGACGTGGCAATTTCAGTCGAAAATTGAAGGATGGCATATTTTACTTTGCAACTCAAAAATAACCAAAATGTCACCATGTTTTACACCCGCGCCCATTCCATCGTGTGTTCCATTCTCCTGGCTTTTAGAACACCCAGTATAGGCACATATAGGTATATATACAGAGCATTCGCTACGAGACTCGGCCGTAAGCGGCCCTGCGTCAGCGCTGGTCTTTCCCGTTGAACGGGTCCGCGACAGTCGCACGCTAGTCTTGTTTTTTTCGCTCTCCCTGCCTTCGCTCTCTTTCTCTTCCTGTTGACGTTTGACTGACGCCAGTATAATCCTCCCTCGGAAGTTGTGTTGTGTCGCGTCCGGGTGTTGGAGGATTGTGGCTTAATATGTCACCACAAAAGTTTACATTACAACAAAGGATTTATCTTGTCGGACGTTTTGCAACGAAATTTCCTGTGGAAAGAAAACTGGAGAAATCGAAAAAATAAAAGTATACAAAGACAATCCGCACACCAACCGTGAGTTAAAAGAGAGTATTGTACGAGAAATCGGGAGAATTACAGTAGACGGACTTGCACGTGTAAATGCCAATTTCCTTCGGAGATGCCAGGAATGTGTTGCAGCAGAGGGACATCATTTTCAACACCTTCTGTAGTCGAGGTTAGTACACAATATGGAAACTGTAATTTGAATAGCAGACTCTCGCGACTGTCGCTGACCCGTTCATCGGGAGAGACAAGCTCTGATGCCGGGCCGCTTGCCGCAGTGTCTCGTAGCGAATGTCAGGGAATGCTCTGTGGTACAAATTAATATAGCCAAGGGCGGTGATTGGGTTCCAATAGTAGGGGGGCAAGGACAGTTTACTTTCCCTTGGTACCCGGCGGGGACAAAAGTGGCGAGGAGTGTGAGGGGGCAACTGCCCCTTAATCGCAGTCACTGAATATAGCGTTATTATATGTTTAAGATCTCATCTCTCAAACTAAAAAATACTTCTCCCACACCCCAAAGTTTGTTCCTACAGAAACATCCTATTCTGGAATTCTACTACCCAATATCCTGAAGCAGGAAAGCTATACGCCTGATTTGGAAAAGGGGTGGGTGAGATATTTTCAGTTTCGAAATTTAAGAGATACATAATAAGGTCGTATTTTCTAAAAAAACAAAAAAAAAAGAGAAATGTTTCTGAACTCATCAGTGCCTAAGTCGCTCCCTCTGTATTGGTAGTGTTAACGCTATCGCATAATGAAAGGATTCTGGGTTCGATTCCCGGTGGAGGCACATAGTGGTTCGGATCCCACTTTAAACTGTAGGTCCAGTCCCGATTAGCCTATATGAGCATCAACTGTACTAAAGACAATCTGTGACAAAACTTCTGACTTCTTGTGCATTGTAACTGCTTCTGCAGTAGAATGGCCGGTTGAGAAGGATAATTCAGAACTTTTAAACGTAAATACTTGTATATTAAGAGAACCAAAAGAATGACTCGTTTAAGGCAAAGGATTCCGCTCAATAAAGCTCTTAGGGGTTGTTAGCTTTCCAACTGATATTCACAGAAACAGACATTGTTTTGCCGGCGTAAGTGCATTGCTGCAAGTTGTTAGCAAGCTTCGTTCATCTGGTCATGGTCAGCGATAGGAACGACAGCCGCATGTATTCTTAAATTTGAATGGCTAATGTCAAAATTATACAGCTCTACTGCTTGTTAAGCGTTTTTGTCGGTTTTTAGAGTACCACCCAACTTCCTGAGTTAAGCAGATAGGTCAGCTTTCTAGCAGAGGGGAAAATGTCTGTAAATTTCATGAACAGTTCCAGTGAAACTGCTGTTTTCTGGCGAGTCAAATAAGATTTGAAATTTATCGTACAAAAACCTAACCTGCACATTTTTCTGTACGTTAAATTTGTAATATTTTATTTAATCTGGGCATTGATTGAATGACATAGCCACATCTGGTACTGCCCTATGACACGACCAATGTTGCCAGTGCACCTCGCAATGTCGAAAAGAAACATACTTTTTTATGAATATGCATAAAATGCGTAAATATATAGTTCTTTTATCAGTTCAATAAATACCCAGACACCATCGATATACATCGAAAATTGTCGCAAGCCACTCCATATCTTTCTTTTTCATCCATGTTTTTTTCTTTACTACGTACAAAAGCTTTTTACACCGTAGTAACTTGTAACTTTGTTGGTGCGCAGAAGGAATTTTCACGTGGCCTTCAAGCTGCAGAAGTAGGAATGTGGTGTTAGCAACTAAAGTATGTGAACAAGAACTCTGGAAGAGATGGAAAAAGATGCATAAATCTTCAGCACGGGACTAGAGATGAGTTGCGCTCCTAATGTAGTTGTGTGTCTGTACTTAATGTGGATACCACTACCGCTGTTCACCAGAAGTAACTTCTTTGTTTCTTTTTTTACTGCGCTATTTAAGGCAAAACTGCTTATTGCACTCTTTCTTAATGCGAGTTGGCAGGTGCACAAGCAGCAAACCAAGGCAAACAAGTCTAGTGTCAATGTGTGTGAGGCAACACGTGATTAGATATCAAGAAGCATCCAAACATATGTTCACTTACAGTTCAGTCGTCAAAAGCGGGTAAACTTATTTGTGATAGTAATATCTATACTTAAAATAACTGTTTCTGAAAAGTTCAAAATAGTAATTTAGAATGTCATTTTAAGACTGCTTCAGAGAGAGTACAGAAGTTGCGTTAGTAGAAAGTATTAACAAAGTCGCAGGGGCTCAAACAGTGATCTTATTGTGCACTATTCTGCGGGCGTTAAGAGTATACCTCGTGGATATTTGGACAAATTTTTGCATCATGCAGGCGTTCTAGAGGGTGGCTCAAAAAGTCACTTAACACCCTCGATACAAGGCCACTCCAGCGTTCAACGTGGAAATCGTGATGACCAATCGTTGCCAGGCCAAGGGGGAACCACATTGACGCCACCTGCCCGGTCGGCAACCATCTTAATGTCCGCCATCTTGAATTAAACTTCAGAATTTTAAATGGGAAGGGGGTGATATGATATATCAAATCAGGCTAGAATTTCACGAGAAATGCAATGGTGAAGGTTTTTTTGACGTATCTTTAACCAGTAAAATGTTATGACTGAATTCTTGTACCAATTTGCTCCTTTTCGAGGTGTTAGAAAAATGCCTTAAAAAGAAAAATGCCTTAAAATTTGTTTAGCGCATCGGTAATGCATAGAGATCAAAGTGAGGTCTAGGGAGAGAAGTTCGCATGCCATTGCACACGATTTTAATCTGATACATCCACGAAGAGCTGTGCATTATGAATGGTTGTCGCGAACAATTTACAGTGTGACGCTTCCATTGAATTAAGTCCTTCACAGTGACAAGGCTAATGTTTATGTTCATAAGGAAGTTCATAAACAGAATATGCGACCCTTGTCATCTGATAACTATCTTTGGACAGAAACTGCTTCACAACGTTCCCATATTGTTCTGGTGTTCCTCTCTATTGAAAAAAAAAAACTGTAAAAAGTACCTTCTTCCATAAACAAGGATGAAAAAACCTGTTTATTTAACAAATCCAAGTAGCCCTAAGCATTTAAGGTTCCATTGATGGAAAATTGACTAACCAATCGTGTTCCACAACAGCACGCCACACCATTAACTTACCAGCTTTGATCTGTCGAAAATGGGCCATCACCATTTCCATGTTGCACGCTGCAGTGGCCTTGTACCGAGGGTTTTACGTGACTTTTTGAGCCACCCTGTGTAGAGTATCTCGTGGATATTTTGGAATTTATCACCCTGCAGACGTTAAGGTTTCTTGTTTGCAATAAATAAGATTCTATTTTATGTATTTGAGAGCGGTGAACACATTGAAGTTTCCAGGTATTTTTTAGTTTTTGCTAATCTATTTTAGCTTTCGCTTCAGTCTATCTGAAGCGTGGCGAACTGAATACTTTTATTAGGCATTATTTATTTTATTCAGAATACAGTGGCGGCGATTGGTTTACAAAACGGGTGGGGCAAGGTCAGTTTACTTCCCTTGGTAGATAAGGTTGAGCATAGTACGAAGGCAAAAATTGCAAAAAGCTTATCGCCAATCGCCACCACTGTCAGAATATATTCATTACTACCGTTGAATATAAACCATAAAGTGACAGATAGGCTATGTTGTCGTAGTTGTTATTCCTGACAGAAAATTTGTGGGGTTTATATCAATTTTGGATTTACTAGTGGTCTCTTGGGCGACACTATTGACGAGACGGGACAGGTTTTAAAAATTCGAGACGAGACGAGATTGATCATGTGTTCCGAGACAAACTAATATTTTCGAGACGAGACAGCATTTCACAGCATTTCCACGAGACGAGACAGGCCAAAGTCTCGTCTCGTGGGCAACACTAGTGGTCAATATAAAAAGGAAAATGCTTCATAAATTGTGACAGTTTAAAACCACTCTTTTGTAAAAGAAGTTTGCCCTCCGTGCCTACATGTAATGCTTTGTGGTTTTCTGCTGTAGTCTTGAATATATAGGTATGTTTATAAAATGCAATCTTTTTTTAGCAACTGTGAAATGTGCCCGCCCATATCCAATGTTCAAATTTGAGTTAGGGAAATCCATCTTGTTTATTTACTCCATTTATATATAGAAAAAGCTTTGCATTACCGACCTTCGCTAAGAACACAATCCAGGAACTGTAAATGATAGGATTTTCAAAATTGCGTATCGCAATCACCTATCGTAAACTCGGGACCAACTTGTTTTTCTCAGCGAGTTGAAATTAAAACACAGCTCGTATTCAAGCAAAGCTGGGTTATTTATTTACTTTTACCATTAAATAAAACATTTCACGATTGGCCGTGCATCCTCATTTTCACGCGCCATTTACTTTAAACGCTCAATAATTTTCGCTTTACTGTTGTTCATTGGTCCTAACGGATGACTCTGAAATGGGGGAGAACGATATTTTCCTGCATCCCAAGCCAGCCCAACCTGTGATGTGGTCATGTGATACTATTGACCTTGAACAGTTCTCATATGCTTTTGCAAGTAGTACTTGTTGTATCAGTCTAGTGAAGAAGGGCGCTACAATTTCCTTCTGTTGATAATTCGAGCGTAGTGGACATTTGCATAGGAAAAGCACTGTCACGCTTCTGTGCATTTAACGACCGAAGTGCTGGCGAAAGGAAATGATAAAATGTTTCAGATTTCTGTGGTTTGGTGCAGGGGCGTCGTCACCAGGTGAGCTCTAGCCCCCGTGAAATAGTCTGAGCCCACCCAAATAGCCTACATGAGGCATTTTCAGAATTATTTATACAGGGTGAGCCAAAAGTCACTACTTGGCAAGACAGTACACTGTACAACTACTACAAGCGCACCTGCTACAATAAATGCTGAAAACGAACGCTTCCTGTATACAGACATTGTGTTACAGAGCATTCCCTGCAGACCCGACGCGATATGGCCGATATGATTTTTTTTCTATAAAATCATCAATGGGAAATTAAGATCTGAATTTCTTCTTACAGAATTCAACTTCAGAGTTCCCTCTCGATCCACCCGAAACACTGAATTGTTCCACACCTCCACAGCTAGGCTTTCCCTTATACAGCGCGCTCTATTCCACAGGCTGCCCCAGTTCTACAATAATCTACCCACAAACATAGACATTTTTGCCCCTGAAAGCATTTTCCGATCTTCCCTAAAATGAATATGTAAATCTTTGTTTGTTTCCTTGTTTATGCCTTATGTTTATATTTAACTTTTCTTGTTTTTACCTAAAACCATCTTGACTTGTTCTTGTTATTTGTTAGAGTTTTCAGTGTAAAATGGCCTTAAAAGTGCTGTATCTGAAACTTTGAATAAATAAATAAATAAATAAATAAATTCGCTACGAGACTCTGCGGCAAGCGGTCCGGCATCAGCGCTTGTCTTTCCCGATAAACGGGTCCGCGACAGTCGCACGCTACAGTCTGTTTTTTTCGCTCTTTCCCTTTCTGTTGACGTTGCAGACTGATGCAGTGTAATCCTCCCTCGGAAGTTGTGTTGTCGTGTCCGTGTGTTGAAGATTGTGGCTTAATATGGCACCACAAAGTTTACATTACAAGAAAGGATTTATCTTGTCGAGTGTCACTTCGGGAATTGTGGAGAAGTGCGACGACGTTTTTGCAACGAAATTTCCTGGTGTTCCCGTTCCACATAGGACCACTATATTAAACTTCGTAAAAAAGTTTAGAGTAACAGGGTCAGTTCTGAATAAAAGTGCAAAGCAAATCCCACGTGTACTTACTGAGGAAGAACTCCATGAGATAGGACAAATGTTAGAACTGTCTCCTCGGAAATCTATCCACCGCCTCTCACAAGAAACTGGTGTTTCAAAAACCACAGCATTTAGAGCCGCTAAATTTTTTAAATTTAAGCCCTACAGAGTGACAATAGTGCATGATTTCAGCAGGATTCAGTAACTGCCCATACAGCAGACGAAACATTGAATTAAATAGAGGAAATTTTCGAGGACAGGGTTGTTAGTAGAGGATTATTGCCCTCTAGGTCCTCCGATTTGTCAGCCTGCTATTTTTATTTATGGGGAAATCTAAAAAATAAAGTATATGAAGATAATCCGCACACCATCTGTGAGTTAAGAGAGTATAGTACGAGAAATGGGGAGAATTACAGTAGACGAACTTGCACGTGTAAATGCCAATTTCCTTCGGAGATGCCAGGAATGTGTTGCAGAAGAGGGACATTCAACACCTTCTGTAGTCAAAGTTAGTAAACAATATAAAAACTGTAATTTTAATAGCCGACTGTAGCAACTGTCGCGGACGCCGTTCACCGGAAAAGACAAGCGTTGACGCCGGGCCGCTTGCCACAGTGTCTCGTAGCGAATGTCAGGGAATGCTCTGTATTAGTTTCTATTAAAAACACATACAAAACTACTCTAGTTGTGTGAATATGTTTATACAACGTAGATATTTAATAAGCCTACCGAAATATGAAGATAACACTCGGAAAGAACCTCACATTCAAAAAAGTCAGCTTTCTAAACAGTTTGTGTAGTTACGAATTTCATATTGTAAATTGTATTTTAGATTTCGAAATGAGTGTCTATTTTACAGTAGGGAGATAAAGAAAACCATGGAAGAGGAAAAATACTGCCAACTTCTGTATTTTCAATGATTGAGACACTTTTGTGAAAAAAAAGCCTGAAAAAGCCCAACCAAAAGAGCCGCGGAAAAAATTGAGCTTTTTTTTTTTTTAAAAAAAAGCAGTTTTTTTCCCGATCACTTCGAACTCTATTTTCACACATTAATTGTCGTTCGTGTTTTACACCAAAACGTTCTCTTCTTTCTGGATAACCCTCGTACTTTTCGAGTATTGACGTAAATGGGTAAGAATCTTATGAATTTCGGCACCAAGCTACATTGGAAGAACGCTTTATTTTTTGAAGTTACGTTCGTTCTAGTACAACGTTTAATTTTTTCATTCTTTATTTTCAGGGTCAAGCCGTGGCACAGTTATGTAGAACTGTCTCTGACGTCACAATTTATGGTATAGCATCTAAAGGCAAGCACGAGAAATTGAATGATACAATCGACCATTTGTTGGACAGAGGCAGCGATTACGTCAGCGAAGTTAGGAAGTAAGTATTGTGCTAAGTTTGTTGACTATCTTAAATAAGAAGTGCACGAGACTAGTCACTAGAACCTAATATACTTTTTATTCGAGAACTTTGCAACGCAAACAAGTAAGGTGCATTTTGAGTTTTTGAGCGGGTGATAAGTATGTTAGGCGTTGTCAATAACTGACGTCACACGGATAATTGGGTATGCATTTTGCACACGGTATTTTAAGCAAGTAGTGACGCATGCAATGCAATAATTGTATTGTCTATTGTTTGGAAATTCATGGGCGATTACGAGACATTATGTAGTTTCGCAGGTAAACTATCAATCAATTCAAACGTGTGCAGGATCTAAATTTATAACTTGAGCATATCATTTGCTTGTCGTAAATAGCTTAGCAAATAAATTTCAAGGTTGCTTACATGATATAACAATGAATTTACATTAATATCGTCCAGGTTCCAATTGCAGTGTTAATATTGAGAAGCGTCGCAACAATTTCATAGTTTTCTTTAAATTGTGTTCTCTCTAGTCTTCACACCTTATATTTTGTGGGCAGTCGGAAGTAGGTGTACCCATATGTTTACTGCATTACAACACATGCTGTGCTCTTGTAGGAAAAAATTCTAGTTCCACCTATGGATCTGCTCCCCCCCAAAAATCCTGGGCACGGGCCTGATTGGCCCTTACAGTTTTTTACCTTCAAAAATAAAAGTACCTACAGTGTCATGTAATGGTAATTTATTCTCGTTCTGTTGACTACATTGTTGATATTTCTATCTGCAGCAGTATAGAACACTTCATTTGTTAAATATAACATTAGCATGATTACAGTACAGATACATCCACTTGATTACATATAGCCTATGGGATGCAGCATAATTAGTTAAATTATATATTATTACATTGGTTTGATTGCATACATGGGATACAGTAGTTATAGTCAGTAGCGTACGCAGGATTTCATCAAGGGGGGTGTTATTTCTAAAACTTTTTTCCAAATTCACATTACCATTGTTTTATTATACTTTAATTAAATAATAATAATTACAATTAATTAATAATACTTATAATTAATTAATTAGCTGAATTAATACTAATAATACTACTAATACCACTATTAAGTAGTAGAGATTACATAAATATAGTATTTATGAAAACAATAGAACGAAATTACTTTCTAGTCATTCGATTTTTAGCAAATCCTGGGAGCATTTTTTTGTTTCTTTGTTACGAAATAATTGTCTGGTCAACGAGGTGAGACATTTCAAGGGTGAAGAAGATCCATAAATACAAGAAAATATATTACAATAAATTGAAATAATCAAAGTATGGAACTAATCCAAGGAGCTGCGGTGATCTGGTCGTAGAGCGTCTGACAAGTGATATCACGCGGGAGATCCGGATTCGATTCCCGAAATTGGTTGGAATTTTTCCGACCTTTTCCCCACATAAATGTCCCCGATAATTCACATCTGGATTAACTCGCTGTTCTTACCAACAAAACATTTTACAATAGTTAATCTTATTGTCGTTTGAATAATTGTCTAGTCAAGAAGGTGAGACATTTTAAAGAGATACATTCAAACGTGCTGCGGAAAACAATATAATGGGAAGGCGAATTCGTGACTGTATTCTTGTCCGCCTAGCCTTTGTCTATACATTAGCCTCTTACAACGTACCAATAACTTTATTTAGTTAATTCTCATTGTTCACACACAAAAAAAATACATGTTCGTTGAACACTGGCGTACGTAGAGGGGTGGCCGATGGTGTTACAGCCCTTACCGAAATTTTGAGAAAATCAGAATTTTCAAATAAAAATCCGTTAAGAACTTTAAAAAATCAAAATGTGTAAATGCGAAACCTCTTTTAAAGTGAATCCAGATTACCATTTTTGTCTTTGAATACAATTTTAATAGACTGAAAAGCTCCAAAAATACGAAATATTTTATTATGCATCCTGCCCTCCAAAACGAAGCCATGTGCTATCCACATTTACTATTCCAGCCCCTCCCGAAAAAAATCCTGTGTACGCCAGTTTACTGAACATTCTTGCAACTGAGATACAAAACAACTTTTTTCTCTTTTAAATCGTAGTTACCCTAACCTAACCTCAGAAACTAGTGTTTATTTTCAAGGCATCACTTTGAAAGACGCGTGTGTTTGGAATGCTGTGCTTTTCTCCATGCTACATGGAAATAATAATTCAAAATTATTATTATTAGTAGTAGTAGTACTACTAGTAGTAGTAGAAGAAGTAATAGTAATATTATTGTCCCAGATCTTTGACTGTGAAAAATTGGCAATTTAATTTTTTTCCACAGCATTTTTCATAATATTTCACAAGCTCAAGAGGGGGTTTAAACCCCGTAACCCCCCCTTGCGTACGCCACTGGTTATAGTTACATATATATTACATACCCTTGATAACATATTTGGGATGTAGATCAGCATAATTGAGTTACAAATATATATTACATCCACTAGACTATATATATGGGATGCATATCAGCTTCATACATGTTGATATATACATTGTATCAAATTGATTATGTATATGGGTGAGACAGATGCTGTTGCCAATTTTCATGTAATAGCAAAGCTAAAGAAGAAGCAGTTAAACCTTGAAACATGCATGCAGCAAACGTGCCTAACGTTCAAATTCCAGTTTCTACACACTAAATATATTAGTGACATCTATTGAAGTATTTATGGAAATATATAACCAGTGGTCGAATTGGCGAAACGGGAATGTGTTAACTTCTGGCAAGAAACCAACCCATACATTTCGAAATGCTGTTTGGTAACTAAGCCCCGCGACAGGTTAACTTTGCAGCAGGTTTTATGTATCAATCCACTCTAAAACGTCACTCAGCATCCCCATGCCAGTCTCGCCTTAACCGCCGAGCTGTTCATATCACAGACAGTGAGAAAATCCGCAGTATTGAAGCGGAACTATTTCCTGCGCGCACGTTTGGGTCTATATGTGCGAAAAGTTGCTGCAAGGTTAACATGTCGTGAGGCTTAAGCGTGTAAGTCACAAAGTGAGTTTACATTATAGTAACGCGAATATTGTCAAGACACGCTGGGGAGCAGCCCAAAAGAAGAATTCGAACACTTAGCATTGCATTTCCAAGTTAATCATCCACTTTGTTGTACGCAGTGCGAAGTTCAGAATGTGAAACAGAAATCTAAAAAATGTTTCTAGTATCACAAATATATTCCTCCAGGATGTATAAATATAATTTATGTAATCTACGAATTTGCCAACTATTGCCTTTGGCAGAGGACTGTACACAAAATACCCAGTTCAAGTTTGTTTTAGAGTATGCATAGTACATTGCACAAAAGCATTGTTTATTGGAAGGGTGTAAATATACGTGCAATAACAAACTGATGTTACTTTAATGTAGCTCATGGAGTGTTCGAAGGTGTAGTTATCCTGATCGCGTGTTCCGTATTTTTTCTCACTAATTTAATCAAATTATCAGTCATTCTCATAGTTGATAAGAAAAAAAAGAAATAAATAATTCGCAGCATTATTCCACCCCACAAAGTATACGAGCATTTACCAAAATATTATAAAAGGCAGGTTGCGGAATATTTACACGTGACTGAAGACTGGGGTCACTTTAGGATTCGACTAAGTTTGTCCGGTGTTTGTAGGATTCTTCCAAATTCAACAATCACTTTTGATGTTTTGGTAAAGTTTGCAATATACATTGTTTGATGTAGTTTATAATTTTTGTCACTTTTGGCTGACCGCGAAGATGAGTGAATGATGAAATTGATGAAGGAACACCCTGCCCAGCCCGAGATTTAAACCCCGGAACCCTGTCATCGTAGCGTGTTGTGCTAACCACTCCGCCATTATAATATACCGGGTGATCCGTTTGAGATGTCAGAAAAGTAAACCGTTGTATACAATAGGTTAATGTACGTATCTCTGAGCAGTTTGTTGTAATATATTCAGAAGGATGTAAGTTTTGAGTGAGTGCAGGTTTACAGACTTCAGCCATGTGGTTGTACTACTGTGCACATAACATTCGAAAATTTCACATCCCATACGATACATTGTGGCTGTTGTGGCGTGACCACTATATTTCTACCATGAACGCCAGCGCCACGCGGCTGAAGTCTGTAAACCTCCACTGAACAAACTGCTCAGCGATACGTATATAAACCTATATTACAACGGTTTACTCTTCTGACATCTCAAACTGATCACCCGATATTTGTTTTTAAGTTCCCATTACACATAGCACCGTGCCATGAAGTCACATTTAGGAGATGTGGGGCAGGGCTCCACACACACACACCATTTAGATGTAATCAGCACCACGCTCCGTCCATCTTGACCCCCCAGGTACCATTGATTTGAGGCTGGGTGAGCCAAAGGGCCACTTTTTTGCGGGGACAAGGCCGGGAAAACTCAGACCTTAGATCCACCCACCCCAGGAATCAAACCAGGGTCTCCGATTAGACCACCGCGGTTCTATATATTATTTTAAGGTAATTTATACATCTTAATGTTGCGCGGTAGTGTACAAAGATGATATTTTGTGTTACATTCCTATTTGGTGAATGTCCTGCATATGGCAAATGAGAAGTACGGCAACGGTAGATTCAGCAGCCGAAAAAACTAAATTTAGGTTGAATTTTCCAGATTTTAGAAGCCTAAATTTGCGCATTTTTGTAACATAATACATTACAACACGCTTCCTGGAATGATATGAAATTCTGCTCCACCTCTTCTGATGAGCCTGGAAATCTGATCAAGTTAAATATGGCAAGATCGTAATTTCATAGCTGGCATATTGAGGCAATTACTTCTTTGGGGAGAGTCAACGCTCTCCCCGTGCAAGGATGCTGACTGGTTGCTACGGCAACCTCACGAAGGCCTCCGAACAAATAGCTGCAGCAGTGGAGGATTAATGGCGCTGTAGGCTGTGTGTAATAAGGCTGGCGAGACTGAAGATAACACGTGATTCGAGATGCCCTCGTGTCGACAGGAAGTAGTGGATCATTTGAGCGTTCTGCGTTGACAGCAAACTCACTCCTCCACGCGTCCGACTGCTGTCTAGTTTGCTGTCCTTGATATGTAGGGTTACCGCATCGCTATAAGGGAAAAGTGGGACATATTGTCTCAAAATGTAGGACACAAAACATTCGCAATAAATAACGCACATTTCTATAACACGTTAGAAAGTAATTTAAAATTGACACTTTTCAGTTTTAAAATAATATTTCATAACGAATTGAAGGGCTCAGGTGTAAAATATGGTGACATTTTGGTCATTTTAGAGTTCATTAAGATCAAAGGGTATTAGAATTGATTGATTTACTTTATTTTACTTCGCTTTTGTGCCACGTTTTGGCTAATTTGCGATATGAGTGATATGATGAAATTGATGAACGGATACTCAAACATATCCATGCCCAGGCCAGGATTCGAACCCGGGACCCCTGGCGTCGTAGCGCGATGTGCTAACCAGTCCGCCACGGGGCCGACACAAAGAGTATTAGAAGCTATACTGTTGTGTTTACCAATTACACAAGGCTTCAGAGTCCAATGCAAATTGTATGACATGGCAATTTTCACTCGAAAATTGAAGAATGTCACATTTTACTTTGTAACTCAATTACCAAAATGTCGCCATGTTTTACACCCCAGCCCTTCAATTCTTAAATGCAAAATTTCTAAACTTGTAATCAATACTAAACAATACACTTCTTACTAATGTTTTAACTGGTACTTCTCAGAGGCGCCAATTTTTATCAAAATTTCAAGTTGTCAAAATATACAGTATTTGAGAGGCTGAACAAACTCTCTGAAAATATATTGAACCAGTACCAAACGTTTTACAGACTTTATGAAAAAAAAAAAGCATTTCTATTGAATAAGAATGGGAAACACCTTGTCCCGTCGGTATAAACCCAAAGGCAATAAATTTTGCTCAGCACTGAACAGGGAGATCATCAGATCATGTCTCCAAAACTTTGTTCATAAATTGCTTTCGTTTCTTTTTCTAGGAGGTCTAACTCTTTTCTTTTTGGACAATTGTCTGAAACAAAACAAATTTCACTATTGAGTTTAGGAGCGTAGTCTATAGACTTCTGTTGTAACTTGCATGATTCTATTTGTTTAACTGAAACACTTATTTGTCTAATTCACATTATGTGACGCTCAAAATGTAGGACATTTGTAATATTTTTCAAATTACTCCCGGACACCGGACATAAGGCTAATATGTTGGACATGTTCGGGAAAAACCGGACGTCTGGGAACCCTATTTATATGGCTTAATTCTAAGTGCTGCTGCAGAGGACTAAATAGTGTTACTGATTTTATAAACTGTGAATGTTACTTTTGTAGTATATACGCCATTATTGCCCATGTACGTAAATTTATTTCCACTTGGGGAACTGTTCCTGTCTGCTGACTCAAGGAGTCCAGCTGACGTTGGGTGTATCTGTGTTGCCAATAATGACCGGACACCCGCAGGAATGTGTTTACCTGGAGGTGGTCTGGTGTCAATCCTGGTTGGATCCGTCATTCGCCACTATCACAGGCCGTACCTTTCTAGGAACACTTTCCACAAGGTTGCCTTAACCCTTCACTACTACATCTAAAAAAAAAGTAAATGGTATTTAGGGGTCCTGAGGACCCCAAATATAAAATACTGCTATAATGTATATGGCCACTGCTTTAATGAACTTTTTTTCAAACATATGTTTATAAAACTGGATAAATTTGCAAGAAAATTAATCCTGTTCATTTTCAAGACACTTTGAACAAACATTTTGAGCACAACTTGCACACTTGACACTTCCACAAAAAAGTTACGGACCCCACTTACTCAACAGTGTGAACACTGACTGACTTTCCTGCAAAACTAATGGCTTTTCTAAACTCATCAGATGTCGGGAAACTACATCTGGTGGCAGTCACAAAAAACAAGGACCCCAAAGTAGCACTGCAGGATTAAATGTCAGCAGATAGTCGCTTCCGTTCCTCCTGCAAATTGCGAGCACCTTGATGGTGGTGTTGGGCGATGTGGCCTGGATCGCAATCTGAGACCTGCACAAGATCCTAGGAGTCGCGCCTAAAATAATATGTAACACGTGTTACGTACCCAATAGGACCAAGTAATGTGAATAGTTTGCCAAAGACGAATAGAGATGGCAGCACCAGGCGTGCAAGGTTAAGAATTGGCATAATATATATGAATAACTTTATAAATAAGAATAAAGCAAATTGGAAAGATGAAAAACAATAGAATATTTTATAAGAAGACAAAGAATAAATATGAAAGAAGTAAATTAATATATATATTTTATAAATCAAATCAGTGATCACATGTAAGTTAATATGAAAATTAAGGAAGTCAAAGCACTGATACAAGTTAGCGTCTTTGAACAGATATTGCATCTGTTTGGTTGATTTACCATTCCCGTAGCGGAAATTTTGTTTACATCAGTGGCGAGCGCGTTCTGATCGACGCCCCACAGCACTTTTTGGTTGCGCAGTTTAACTGTAGCACCTACTTGGATGCGCATGTCAATCGGCTGCACCAAGTATACACTCTGTTGTACCTAGTTAGTGGTGGCGCGTTCCGATCGAAGCCCCAAGGGAGGATATTAGTATTATTCCCAAAGCTTAAAGGAAAAAGTTGGTAAAGGATAAAGGAATTCGTTAATTAGTCAAAACCTAAATAAATTGAAATCCAGAGGGAAGTTCTCAAAGAAGATAAGAAGGAAGTCCCGATCCAGAACGTCCATTAAGAGGGAAGTCCATATCCTCCATATTAAGAAGGAAGTCTAGATCCAGACCGTCCATTGAGAAGGAAGTTCCGATCCAGGCCGTCCATCAAGAAGGAAGTCCCAACCCAGAACGTCCATTAAGAGGGAAGTCCAGACTGTCCATTGAGAAGGAAGTTTCGATCCAGATCTGCCCATTACAATGGAGGAAGAAGATTGAGATGAAAATTGACTGTAAACGAGAAAATTATAGAAGAATGTAGCTTATCATGTAAAATTCTTATTCCATGTATCCTGTGTTTAAATAATATATTCGTTTAAACGTCTCCATTGGAAGGCATCCTGTCTGGTTTCGTTGTCTACAAAGAACCCTACCCTGTAGATAAGCTAGCTGAGTTTTAAGTTTAAGGTTTATGTACCTTTGCACCAAATGAAGGTAGCATAAATAAATGGCGACCAACTTTTGGGGCTAGAGAATTAGGAACCAGACAGCGAAGAGAGAAAGAATAATTGAAAATGGAGGAAAAGGATAAAGATGGAAATGAGAATGGAGAAGCTACAATGAAGGAAGACATAGAAAAAAGGGAAACTTTCATTTGTTGCGGAGAGGAAGGAAACAAGGAAGAAATTATTTTCTGTGTCACATGTAAAGAAATGAAACATTGGACGTGCGAGGGAATAAGAAAGGAGAAATACATAGCAATAAGTAAAAGGGAAGAAGATTATACATGTAAGGAATGCAAGAAGGAAAAGCTAAAAGAAAAGCAGAAGAAGACAGAAGAAATAAACTTGATGGAAATGTTCCAAAAGCTGTCAATGCAGATAAATGAAAATAACAGAGAACTGAAGAAGATTGAAGAAGTAAAAGAAAAGTTGGAAGAAAATAACAAGGAAGTGAAAGAAAGGCTCGATGAAAATAGTAGAAAATTAGAAGAAGTAAGAAATGAAAGCAAGAAAATGTACGAGATAATAACCGAGACATGTGAAGAAAATAGAAGATCATTGGAAAAGAAGATTGAAGAAACAACATTGCTAATTGAAAACAAAAGCGTGGGTATAAATAGGAAGATCGAGGAAGAAGTTTCAAAACTTAGAGAGGAGAATATACATAGAACCAACAGTATGGAAAGAAAAATTGTTGAAAATAAATCGCAAATAGAAGCAGTATCTTCTAGAGTAGATGCAAATGAAAACAAGATAGAAGTAGTTGTTTCAAGAACAGAAGAAAATGAAAGCAAGACAGAAGTAGATGTTTCCAGAATAGCAGAAAACGAAGACAAGATAGAAGTAGCTATTTCCAGAATAGAAGAAAATGAAAGCAAGACAGGAGTAGCGAAGGTCCTGATAGAAGATAGAAGCTGGACGATGAAAGAGGAAAGTTCCAATGACGAGCATGACAGCAAGATAGACGAAGAAGCTATAAAGTTAAGCGAAGGAAACAAAGAAGAGACAGATAAGAAAATGGAAGAAGAAGAAAGAAGAATAGCAAGGGATGAAAAATTTACTTTTCAATGTAATGATGAAGAAATCCAGGTCGAAATGAAGATGAAAGAAGAAAGTTCCAGTGACGAGTCTCTGACGGAGGAAGAAAAGAAGCATACACATAACCGAAGATGTAAACAAAGAAGGAAGAAAAATAAAATGAGATTTAGATATATTCACTTAAAGACATGGAAGAAGAAGAAGATAAAGGAATTAAAAATAGAAAAGAACCTGAAGAAAGTTAAAAATATGCTAAAAAGGGTCGGCATAGATCAAATGGATTCTGATGCTACTTCGCCAAAGAGAAGGAAGAAGAAGACGAAACGGAAAAGACAAGGAGAGAATGCATTTGATGAAAATGTAGAACATAAGAAGAAATCTTGGCAGAAACCAGATTGGAAGAAGAGAGAAATGAAAGTAATTTCTTTATTAGAAGAAAGTTGGAAGAGGAGGAAGAAGGATCTTAAGAAGAATAGAAAAGAAAATAGAAGAAAGAAAAGAAAAGGAGGAAGAAAAAAAGAAAACAAGATGGTGACAAGCAGCGAGTATTTGAAAGAATTGGAAGATACAAATAGGACTGACTAGTGCTAAGTATGGAGATGTTATGATTTACAGACTGGCAAGCGTATGTTTCTAAAATTATTAAAGTTCTCTGAAAAAGTTCTAGTTCACCAGAAGAAAAATTCGTGGAATTATTAGTTGGGGTAAATATTAATGATCTATTTGAAAGAAGAAAAATTTAGTTACTGTAAAAAGATATACGTATATATATGATAGTCATCGTTGGAGGAAAATCTATTCTGCAAGTGATATCTTAAGAAAGAATAATGAGTGCTAATTTATGTCACCACTCCATTAAACAATGAGACGTATAGTGAAAGATCAAACTTGTAAAAGGAAAGAAGCCAAAGAAAGTAATATGGAAAGTGGAAATCAACTTTTCAATTGTACGAACAGAAGAGAAAGAAGAGAACAGTTAGGCACAGAAGGAAGTTAATCATGAAGAACTCAGGAAAAGGAGAAGAAAATATGAAAGAAGATCGAATAGTATCAGTAAAACATATTCTTTGTAAGCTTAGACGATTAAAAGTCATCGTGTATTTAGAAAAGTGCAAATGAAACGGGTTGTAATCCCAGAAGTTAAAGAAGAATCGGTTGTATTCCGAGAATGGGTTGTAATCACAGAAAATAAATATATCTAAATACATGCTGATATGAAATTAAGGCTGATGTGAAGAATTGTTGTAGCTGATAGAAACATTTAGATGGTTAACTTAGAGAAGAGAGAGAGTTCTTTGAAACGGAAAAATCTGAGCTAACTGATAATCTGTAGAGAGATTGCTGAAAGAAGAAAAGGGTGAAATGAAAATTACTTTTTTGGCAGGATATGGTCAGGTAAAGACTATCTTGGAGAGATTATACGAGCAGACTTGCAGGAGATGAGCTATTGAAGAATTATATTTTGTATCTAGAAATAACTTAAGATGTCACGAATATTTTCGGAACGGTGAAAAGATATCTAGGAACGAAAATAGAAAGAAGAGATAAATCGAGAGATGAGAAATAATGCTGCATGCCAGGAGATATAATTTCACAGTGAAAGTGAAAAGCAATGTAAGCAGAGAAAGCTATCAAAAAGTTATTTTTCATATATGAAGGCCCATATGAAGTGATAAGTACTTTTAGAAATACAGTTCTTGTAAAGCACATAAAAACAGATGTAGAAAGGAGAGAGAATTTAGATAACATTAGAAGATATAATTGTACAGAAGAGAAGAAAGAAAGCGTCAAGAAGAAATAATAGACTTGTACATATATAATTTGAAAAAAAAATGTATCTGCATATATATATATATATTACGACAATTTTTTTTTATGGCCAACGGGGGGAATATTGTGTTACGTACCCAATAGGACCAAGTAATGTGAATAGTTTGCCAAAGACGAATAGAGATGGCAGCACCAGGCGTGCAAGGTTAAGAATTGGCATAATATATATGAATAACTTTATAAATAAGAATAAAGCAAATTGGAAAGATGAAAAACAATAGAATATTTTATAAGAAGACAAAGAATAAATATGAAAGAAGTAAATTAATATATATATTTTATAAATCAAATCAGTGATCACATGTAAGTTAATATGAAAATTAAGGAAGTCAAAGCACTGATACAAGTTAGCGTCTTTGAACAGATATTGCATCTGTTTGGTTGATTTACCATTCCCGTAGCGGAAATTTTGTTTACATCAGTGGCGAGCGCGTTCTGATCGACGCCCCACAGCACTTTTTGGTTGCGCAGTTTAACTGTAGCACCTACTTGGATGCGCATGTCAATCGGCTGCACCAAGTATACACTCTGTTGTACCTAGTTAGTGGTGGCGCGTTCCGATCGAAGCCCCAAGGGAGGATATTAGTATTATTCCCAAAGCTTAAAGGAAAAAGTTGGTAAAGGATAAAGGAATTCGTTAATTAGTCAAAACCTAAATAAATTGAAATCCAGAGGGAAGTTCTCAAAGAAGATAAGAAGGAAGTCCCGATCCAGAACGTCCATTAAGAGGGAAGTCCATATCCTCCATATTAAGAAGGAAGTCTAGATCCAGACCGTCCATTGAGAAGGAAGTTCCGATCCAGGCCGTCCATCAAGAAGGAAGTCCCAACCCAGAACGTCCATTAAGAGGGAAGTCCAGACTGTCCATTGAGAAGGAAGTTTCGATCCAGATCTGCCCATTACAATGGAGGAAGAAGATTGAGATGAAAATTGACTGTAAACGAGAAAATTATAGAAGAATGTAGCTTATCATGTAAAATTCTTATTCCATGTATCCTGTGTTTAAATAATATATTCGTTTAAACGTCTCCATTGGAAGGCATCCTGTCTGGTTTCGTTGTCTACAAAGAACCCTACCCTGTAGATAAGCTAGCTGAGTTTTAAGTTTAAGGTTTATGTACCTTTGCACCAAATGAAGGTAGCACACGCACATCAAGCTAGGTGTCGGGCATTGCGTAAGCGAGCTTCCTTGAACGAGAATCCCCAGACTTCGGTGATTGCCAGGTTTTTCTCTTTACCCCGTAGTTTCAGAAGAACTAACAAGTCACGTGAAACCGGATGTAGTTGTTTCAGTCCAACACGAACACCACTGTCTTGTGTTGTCAACAGCAATTAAATTTCGCAACACATGGAGACTTTGAATTTGTTAGTAACAGGGACCTTGAGTTGTAAAACTTTTAATTTTGTTTTCAATTTATCAATTTTCCATAAGAATGTTTCGTTATTATATCAACCCGATGACTATATATTCTCCAAATTATTAGTTTTAAGCGTCTTCAAATATGGGTTTGTTTGTTTGGTTTATTTGATGTCAATTTTCTGGTCTTGAAATCGTAAATCTTATCTCGTCATTTTTACGTAGTTTGTTGAAATGTCAATTTGCACGATTTATCTCAAGATACTAACTAGAAATTATTTAAATCGTGTTACTATCAATCCATTCTGTAGAACTAGATAATGCGCAACATCGTGAGCGAAAGGTGAATTGTTGAAATTACAATGTACAAAAACCTTTTGTAATGTAAATGCAGATTTTATGATACCTTTTATGGACCCCCGTGCTCTAGTATTCAGCATAACGTGATGTCAGAAATGTAGTGAGGTCATTTCATATTCGATAAACAGGCAACGTCCGCTCACCATCATGGATATTGCTGAAACAATTATGTTAAAGAATCACATGAAACGCCCAAAAATAAAAATAAAATATATTTTCATTTTCTGTTGATTTGTTACAGTATTACAAGCTCACAAAGAAAAGCACTATTTGGTAAAAAAAAACCAAAAAGATCCATGTATGTTTTGGGGGAGGGGGCTAGTTTGCTCACGTTGTAGTATGTATGAAATTCGCAAGAATCCAATGCTTTGAATGGGATATTTGATCGAATTTTTTTTAAAAAATGTACTGCCGATAACAATGTCATCACAAGAAGGGGTCTGTGTTAATTGGGCTTGTCCCTTTACATGTTTCACCTAATAATCCATCCTCATTGGGCCTCCCCGATGGCAGAGTCGTAGGTAGCGTCATTGCCTTGTAATCGAGGGATCGCGGGTTCGAACCCGGTGGAGGCACATAGTGGTTCGGATCCCACTTAGGTCCAGTCCCGATTAGCCTTACTGTGCATAAAGTGGACTTAAAACACAATCATTCATCCTCATCGTCGTGATTAGCCTAAAGTGAAAAAAAAACGTTATCTAGTACAAAAGCAAACGCTTACAATATTTGAGTAATTGAAAAAATGTAAACAAAATATTTCATTCCTTTTCATTATTTTGTTCAAAGTAAATATAAAATGTAAGGAGGAAATAGAATAAGCAGCAGTAAAAATGGAAGTGCTTCTTGCAGGGTGGTCAGGCACACTCTGGGTGGCATGAACCTGCATTGGATGTGGGTGGGCGCCAGACTTGTTGCATTTACCAGGTTGGCACGCGTCCAGAAATGTAGAAGCAGCACCTGCAACTGGAATATTGTTTCTCAGAAATGTTGAAACAATTGAAATTTTGTGTGGGGAAAAAACAACACTCAAACTTCGAAGTACAGGAACAATATGGAAGATTTGACCAAAGTGATGAAAGCTGAAAATTAGTAATTGAAATTTAGGACTAAGTGTAAAAGTAAAGAAAAAAATGGGAAAATGTCATAATCTTGGAAAATCGGTTGCCTTGCTGTTTTTTTTTTTTTTTTGTTTTTTTTTCACTGAGAATTCATTAGCAGCTCATAGCATTGCGATGTATGAGTTGTAGAAACCTGCAGTTTGTGCTGGATTGTGTGCCCAACTGCTCTCTAATGTTTTAAAGTTTTTGGAAGATTAAATGAAAAAGTATATACTTAAATACTCTAACAAAACTAGTTGGATAACATTGCAATTTTTTTTCAACTGTTTTTGGCCATTCATAATCATCAGTCAAAAAACCTTTCAAACACACACGTACAAAGTTTCAGCTTTGCAACCACACTCCCCTCCCAGAACCCAGGTTTCCTGGTGGTTATACTTATGTTATATTTTCACACTCCCAGTCATACCTGTAATATGATTTATATTATTAGCTTATAATTTTTTCGTCCCCAGAGTTAAAGCTGTAATGCATTTTGTTTTTATATTCTTTTGCCACACAAAATAATATTTAATTCATGTGTATGAAAACGGGCAGTTATAAATAGAGAATGCATGATAACAACTGATGCTATTCAGTGGCGGCGATTATAGGGTCAAGGGAGGGAGGGTCAGTTCCCCCCCCCACTTTTTGCCATTTTTGTTACCGCACTATGCTAAACCTTCTGTATCAAGGGAAAGTAAACTGTTCTTGCCCCCTAGTTTTGGAACCCAATCGCAGTCACTGATGACACCTATTGCATTATTGTAATGCTTAGCAATTAATGAACATACACATACAGCACACACACATCCAGGAGACGTCTAACGGATATTCTTTCCGAAATTCTGGATATCCATAGGATGTCCCGGAATGTCCAGTAGGCATCTCTAGGACGTCCTCTGGATGTCCATATGATATCCAGGAAGGATGTGTTTTGGACATTTTTTGGGTGCGTTTTTGGACATTATGGATATGTTTAGGCCATTCTGTGGATAATTTTTGAACATGTTTTGGACACGTATGGATCATTTTTGGATGTGTTTTGGAACATTATGTGGATCAATTTGGACATTCTATGGATGACTTTTGAACATGGGTTCACGTGACATGGGACATTATCTGGATGTTTTTATTTCATTGTGGATAAGGATATATTCTGGAAAAAATTGTACCTAATGTGGACATTATGCTGATACAGGGTGGCTACTCACCGGAAATTCCTTGAATTCCGGGAATTATGCGTGAATTATTGTGTCCGGGAATTATACGTGAATTCTGAGGAAAAATTGCAACTTTTATTAATCTATTCATATTCATAAATGTTAGGAGGAATGTTTTTCACATTTTAGATTTTGTGTTTGTCGAGGAAGTAATAGAAAGATGCATTGGAAATATTATAAAACAGAATTCTTATCTGAACTCGTGGTAGGACAAATGTATAATGTTGGTAGGCTAGGATAATTGCTAGATGCGGGAAAAGATCCCAGAGGAAAGTACAGTATACAGGCAGGTCACAAAGTGGGTGTACCCCCCTTTGTTTCCGATACTACAGTGGTTGTTGTTATAGCGATGTGATCACGTACCTGATAGTTCACTTTTCCAGGACATTGGCATGGAGACCATCATGATCTTAGCACAGCTGAATTCTGTGCCATGTCCTGGAAGATGTTTTGAGTAGATATTCAGGCGTCACGTCCTATCAGCATCAGAGAGTTCATTAACGTGACAAGGACGGTGCGGCTTGCACTTGAAAATAAAGTTTCACGTGTTTCATCATGGTCGAACGATTGCAAATCCACAACAATTAAACATACTTTCAGACGAAAACCCAGGGGTACGCCCACTTTGTGGCCATCCTGTAGATTCCTATTTTAGTTTCTCGTACAGTCTTCCTTATTTTAGCTTACTTTTATCAACAATGTATCATTTCTAAAACTGGGACGTTTATGTAAGAGTACAATATTGGAGATAGGCTATTATTTTGCATCATTTATATTTCTTTAGGATAGAAGCAGCAAGTCGAGTATTACTTTCTAGAACTGTAAATATTATTTTTTCTAGTTTGTTACAATCTGTGACAGTTCAGGAAAGTAATATACGAGACCTGCTTGATGTGCTTTATCAAAAATTTGCTACTCTTCTTATCCAAGCATCCTCCTATAAAAATATTGTTTTATGCAACACAATCTTCAACTGTAAAGAAATTTTCAGAGCAAAAATTCTATCAGGACTCGAACTAGAAAATTTTGAAATAATTTGCTAGTGATCTATCTGTCCAGGTCCTACTTTAAAGCATCCAAGTTCAGTGGAGTAATTAATTATAGAAAAGACCACCCACTCTAGTGGAAATAGCGGTGTGAAGTATGTGGGTTTATTTCACGCTGTTGAGTACTAGCATGCAATAGGGTCCATATTAAATCTTGGATGAACCTAATTTTTTGTCCTTGAATTCCGAAAAACTTGACACCAAAACATGATGATTCTGAATTGTGTTAATGAACGACAAAACATTTTAGAAATAGAGCGCCGTATATTGTGTGTTTTTGCCTCTTGTTTTTTTTTTTTTTTTTGTAACACAAGGAATATTTTAAAGGTAAAGTTTCCCCCTGTACAGTCACCGGCAATAAAAAATGGGACACCTAGATCCTGAAATACTCGCTTCCCTGCAAGACATTGAGTGTTGCCAAACTCTACGGCGATAAACTGACTTTAATAGATAATTTTGAATGGCAACTTCTACCAGCCCCTTGCAGGCAAACTAGTATTTCAGGATCTAGGTGTCCCTTTTTTTATTGCCGGTGACTGTACATTGCACCATGCCATTCAGGAATACAGAAGGTGTGGAGGATAGAGCTTTATGCATTCTCGATCACGGCCATACTGGAGGTGATGTGATCAGCACTACGCTCCGTCCAGCAGTACACTCGCACTCTCTCTCGATCTCGCACTCACTCACTCACTCACTCACTCTCTCTCGATCTCGCACTCACTCACTCACTCTCTCTCGATCTCGCACTCTCTCTCGATCTCGCACTCTCTCTCTCTCTCTCTCGATTTCGCACTCTCTCTCTCTCTCTCGATTTCGCACTCTCTCTCTCTCTCTCTCGATTTCGCACTCTCTCTCTCTCGATTTCGCACTCTCTCTCTCTCTCTCTCTCTCTCTCGATTTCGCACTCTCTCTCTCTCTCTCTCTCTCGATTTCGCACTCTCTCTCTGTCTCTCTCTCGATTTCGCACTGTCTCTCTCTCGATTTCGCACTCTCTCTCTCTCGATTTCGCACTCTCTCTCTCTCGATCTCGCACTCTCTCTCTCTCTCTCTCGATCTCGCACTCTCTCTCTCTCTCGATCTCGCACTCTCTCTCTCTCGATCTCGCACTCTCTCTCTCTCTCTCGATCTCGCTCTCTCTCTCTCTCTCTCTCTCTCTCTCTCTCTCTCTCTCTCTCTCTCTCTCTCTCTCGATCTCGCACTCTCTCTCTCTCGATCTCGCACTCTCTCTCTCTCTCTCTCTCTCTCTCTCGATCTCGCACTCTCTCGCTCGCTCTCGATCTCGCACTCTCGCTCGCTCTCTCTCTCTCTCTCTCTCTCTCTCTCTCTCGATCTCGCTCGCTCTCTCTGTCTCTCTCTCTCGATCTCGCTCGCTCTCTCTGTCTCTCTCTCTCGATCTCGCACTCTCTCTCTCTCTCGATCTCGCACTCTCTCTCTCTCTCGATCTCGCACTCTCTCTCTCTCTCGATCTCGCACTCTCTCTCTCTCTCGATCTCGCACTCTCTCTCTCTCTCGATCTCGCACTCTCTCTCTCTCGATCTCGCACTCTCTCTCTCTCGATCTCGCACTCTCTCTCTCTCGATCTCGCACTCTCTCTCTCTCGATCTCGCACTCTCTCTCTCGATCTCGCACTCTCTCTCTCTCGATCTCGCGCTCTCGCTCGCTCTCTCTCGATCTCTCGATCTCTTTCGTCATATATTCGCACTTATGCACACAAATTCACACACACGCATCTACACATCCGAAAAGTGCTTGTATTCACACACATAGGCAGAGTAAGCAGAGCCCATTCTTCACTACCATGCAAGGTAACGTCCTCATTCAACTGCAAGATTTGTCAAATTTGTGATAACACGTGGATGTAATACCACATATCCCATGAATATCCAGAACTGGATGTCCTATGGATATCCAGGATGGGAGATTCTCTGGATATCTAGGATGGGATGTCCAATAGACGTCCCATGGATGTGATCTGGACATTGTGGATATCATATGGACGTCCCTTGGAGATGTGTGTTGTATGGGATTGAAATTGAAATGAAAATGCATAGTAGAATTATTCACAATATATGTAAATCAGAAGATGTCCTACCTTCCTGATAATTAATGAATATGTGCAGTATTTCTAGTACCTTTTATTATTATTCTTAATTCTTCCTGTACTTGTTTCAATAGCCTGACAGTTTATTGATGTGAAAGTTGTTTAGTTTATTTAAATTTGTCAGTATGTTTTTCTGGTTTTCCACTAATACTTTATGTAAATTGTAGGAACTCCCCTGAAGGTTTGGACCTAGTCTTGGATTGCATGTGTGGAGAAGAATGTTCCAAGGGATACTCTCTTCTGAAGCCTATGGGAAGATACGTGCTTTATGGTAAGGTACCCTAGTATCAGTATTCTCCCATGTTATGTGGTATATCATGAATATGAATTATAGTTCACTTATGTTCATGCATAATGGCAAAGTTCTGTTTTGCCATTAAATGTTTGTATGAACATTAAAATTATGGGAAAAGTTGTTCAATAGCAAGATATGAACAGAATTTTCTAAGTATGTATTTACAATAATCATTAACAATAGACCATGATAATCATGTAAAAATTTCAAAAGTAATATTGAATTTATGGCAATGTAGCAGTGACGTGCGTTGACGTCTACACTTGGGGTAGCAGTCAGTGGCGTGCTCAGGGGGATCACACCCCTCCCCCCTTTAGGGCTCAGTATTCCTAAGAAAAGAATGTCAATAACAGGAAAACATTGCAAAATGATGAATGAGTACTAAAAGAAAGTACACATAACCCCACCCATATTCGAAAATAAAAAAACTATTTGATTTGACTACTAAGCCAGAGATGCTGGGTACGAATCTCTGCTATATCTACTTAGAGAAAAAGGAGTAGATATACAGTGTGTCCGTAAAGTCATGGTGCACTTTTGACCGGTCACAGGAAAGCAACAAAACAAGATAGAAATGTGAAATCTTCACCAAATAAAAGGAAAACTCTCCAAGTTTCCGTTCTATGATGCGCAAGCGTGTGCGCACACAGGTGATGACGCAACACCACGAACTGCGCAGCAGCAGATCGGCCCTCGCCCACACCAGTCTAGATGTGGACTGTACAGAGGCGCTTCGTTGTACACGCGACGATATTCACGTTGCACTTTGCTCACGGATTCGAACTTCGCAAGCCACAGAACACACTGGACTTTTCTCTGTACTGTCCACATCTCGACTGGTGTGGGCGAGGGCTGATCCGCCGCTGTGCAGTTCGTGGTGTTGCGTCATCACCTGTGTGCGCACACGCTTGCGCATCATAGTACGGAAACTTGGAGAGTTTTCCTTTTATTTGGTGAAGATTTCACATTTCTATCTTGTTTTGTTGCTTTCCTGTGACCGGTAAAAAGTGCACCATGACTTTACGGACACACTGTAGTTGTAGCTTGGGAATATGTATGGTGGTTTGACCTATGTACTAGATATAACTAACTATTTCAGTTTCAAGAAAGAAGTGTACATACAGAAAGAGGGATTAGTCATGGGCTACCCTATTTCAGGGATTGCATCGTGGATCTTCATGCACTTTATAGAAAAAACTGCCTTAGAACAAATGGTAGGAAATATTAAATATTTCGGGAGATACGTCAATGACGTTCTGGTTATAGGGGGGAAAAGCTGATCTTCTGAAATTATTTGAAGTACTGGGGAAACAAGATCCCCGAATTAAATTCACAAGAGAAGACATGGTAAAGGTTGTAATGGGCTTCTTAGATCTAAAAATCATCAGAACCGGAACAAAAATTAAAACCGGGGTTTTTCATAAAACCCTTGCCGGAGACTTCTAAATTCACAGCCAGTCAGAACATGCCAAAAGAACAAAACACGTAGTCTTTCTTTTACATTCGGGGGATACGACTATGCAGTCAAAAGAACGAGAGGGCAAAAGGAGAAGAATGGATCTATAGGATGGGTTAAGAAAAATGGATACAAAGAGGAAAACTTGAATAAGATACGCATGAAAGCACACAAGATATGTAAAAAGGATAGGAGGGGGAAGAAATGAATGGTGACAAAGGAGGAAAGACAAATGAAAACTAAATTGACATGGGGAATAAGAAATACAAATATATCGGCATTCCGTATTTCAAAGGAATTTCAGTAAAGGTAGAAAGAGTAGCTAAAGAATATGGCATCAAATGCGGGATGAGGGCACCACGAACGGTAGAGAAACATTTCACACAATATAAAAAGGATGGGAAAGAAAAGGAAAATAAAATGGAAGATGAAAAAGGGGTTTGTGGTATAACATGTTCGTGTAATAAAGAATATATAGGTCAAACTGGTGGGAGCATGAAAATTAGGTGGGGGAGCATGACAAAGACAAAAGAAGGAACCCCAAGAACTAGACTATCAGAACGGGTGATCGAGGAAGAACATGAAATTCAGAAGCGAGAAATAGTGAGAGTTGATCATAAACCATTAAGTAGGAATGTATACGAAGCAACATATATCCGCAAAGGGAGGGATAATAAACTAAACAGAGAAGACTGGAACATTGACGAAAAATGGATCAAAATGTTCAAAAGATGGGATACAACAAGAGGAAAAAATCTGCTTCAAGGTCACCCCGGCTATGATCAGCGCGTCTCACAAAATAATATATTTAGAGCTAGATATGACGTAACCCAACGGAAGTAGGAGAGAAAGGGAGTAAGAGGGAAATACACCGCACAACTTCCGGCATTCCATGAGAGACCTCCTCAGTCAGCTGCACAGAGTTTACGGAGCCACTTCTGGAAAAGTTCTTTTAACGTGTTTTTATGGACTTTTATATCAGGATTCGAACATAATGGGAGAAATAAGGCACCTACACAAGTTCAACTGCCTTAAATCACATTTTAACCTTCTTATCCATTTTTACCATACCTCTTGATCAAAGTCTTGTTTGATGCAACCAATGGCATAATTAAATTGGCATAGCTTATCTACCTGATGAAGGGAGTAGTTACATCCCGAAACGTAGTTTCACTGAAATCATATGCTCACCAACGTAAGTACTTATGTATTTTATAAAAGATCTTTTCTTTTTATATTGTACTGATCATCTATACTTCGTGAGTAAGTTGCACCTGTATCAACATGAACTACTTAAAACATCTTGTTGTAGGTGTTGTCCTTGCTTTCTCTTGTTTGACATACTTTTCCTTGATGGGAAGTATATTCTTGCAATGTAGTTGTTATACAGGGGAGGCAAATGCTAAGTTATGCAGGAAAACAAGTATGTGCACCCATACACACACAGGATTGATATGTAATGGTTACAGTAAATGTTCAATATGCACATCACCTGCTTAAAGGCATGCGTCAACACTCCCAGTTGCGCAAGACGTGGTGGGGGCAATATCACCTTGTAACCTGATTTTTGCCTCACCCTCTACGAGGAAAGTTTGAAGATGACATGAATATTACAGTATATTAACATGTGAAATTGTAAAAATATCTTGAAGTAATTTTTCAATGTGTAGTGAGGCCACTTAAGGTTTGGTGTGACCTTTGCGCGACACAAGGGCAGCGGTTTTCAAATTTTCCTCTCCTTTTGAAAAACCACTGATATTCGAAAATCGAAAAAATTAACATCTGCTTAGAATCCCTTCTAGGGCATTCACGTGCATCTTCATGCATTTTGCTTTTGCTGTTGTAGATGTCATGACTATTTGTCTATTTAACTATTGATAATATCTGGACAACATCAAAAGCATACTACACAACAAATCACATGAATGCCCTATAAGGAATTCTGAGCAGATGTAATGTTTCAGATTTTGGAATACCATAGTGGTTTTTCGATAAGAGGAAAATTTGAAAACAGCTGCCCTGGCTTTGGTCAGAAGTCCAGCTGAGTCTGAACAAGTAGAAGCATATTAAGTTTGTTTTTTCATTTCAGGAACATCTCATGTTGTTACTGGTGAAACCAAGAGTTTCTTCAGTTTTGCTCGTTCAGTGAGTAGCTTGTTTTATTTATTTAAACATGAACTGAGAGTTGCTTGCAGTTATTTTTCTTCTTCCAAATACCATAGACAAATTACATGAAATAGCATTACAAGAAAGTGGTGTAAATTTGGCTTCCAAGACCTCCTTCCTAGTGTGTCATCATGAGACTATTTCTGTTTAAATAATATTTAATCCATTGCCCCCTTTTATCCCAAAGCTTACAACTCCACAAATTGGCACACAAGATTTATTAGCTACAGGAATAGGGTGACTGGGACAGTCCATATTATTAAAAAGCCACTACTTGTCCCATTTTATAAAAGTCTAGGAGTTATCTTGAGAACCAAACACTTCATGCTAAAAAAGATGTGTTTTGTGTGTGTTCAGTTATTTGTAGAATAAGTATGCAGTTGTTTCTTTGTGGAATTGCAACAAGAATTTAAAGTTCCTGCATCTTGACACAAAATCAAAAGAAAAATCTAGAGTTGTGTGTGTGATATGTGGGGTAAGGTTTTCGGGGAGTGATAAAGAATAAAGCTGCTCTCAAGAAGATTATCTGATAAATACGGCTAGGACGGTAGGACTAACGTCAAAGATTGATCACAAAGAACAAGAAACACTATGAGAGTCATAAAATCATAATAATTAATACATTTTGACAATGGGAAATCATATTTCATTTAATGTTTATGATGTATCATTTATGTCATCCATACTTTAATAAATAATGTTATTTCATTCATTGTTTTCTGCCTAATTGGTAGGCTTTTCACTGCAATCTCCAGCTTTCCCTATTCTTTGCATTATGCTTTGTAATAGCATATGACCCAGTTAATTTATTAATATTCATAACAATAATTTTATAATTAGGCCTAACAGATTTTTCAGGAAGTAAAGGGGGGGGGGGTCAGCTTTCTTCATGCATATTGTTTGTGGATGTTTTAACAAATAACCTCTCAAGGTTGATGCCAACATACCAAATATATATCTAGAATCGTGAGGAAAGATGGTACCAGGAGGAAGAGGGGCAGGTGTGGAGGATGCTGTACCCCCTTCCCCAAACAAACAAGAAAATCTAGATAAATGCCCCTTTAATATTAATATGCATCTCGTATGATATTTTCCATATTTGAAATGTGACTTAACCCCTCATCCCCCCAGAAAGTATTGTCTATGGCTCCCCACTCACCTTCCCTGATTTCGTATTTGAAACTTTGAAAGCAAAACTTGCCCACATTAACAACTGTACTATTGAAAATCTAAATATAGTAATCTCACTTAGAAGTATGGATTTGAATTTCATTTGACTGAACATTTCTTCTTTTACCAACCACTCTTCATAATGGGTGGTCATTATGATTAACATTATGCACTACAATGAACTTCATTGATGTTCAGCTTTCGGAGTGTATTAGTATGGTGCAAGAACTGAATTGCAATACTAAAGTTTTGCAGTAATTTGAAATGTCCGGTAATTTCAGATTTGGTTGCCAGTAAATAGATTACATTTCAAGTTTAGAGAATTTGGAATGAAATTAGCAAATTTATTAGTCATTACTCAGCCTTTGTATGCACGAGTGCTAATATACCTGTATACGGAATGACGTCAGTTACTCCCTAATTTTAATTATTAAAGTACATAATTATTTTAATAATGATTATAATTTTCAGTGGTGGCAAGTTGACAAAATCTCCCCGATCAAACTGTTTGATGAGAACAAGTGTGTGTCTGGTTTCAACTTGAGACATCTGCTCTTCAATCAGAATGGATCAGAATATGTGAAGAAGATGGTGAACAAAGTATTTGATCTGTGGAAGGATGGAAAAATTAAACCAGTGATAGATTCAACGTGGGCACTGGAGGATGTGAGTATACTTGTACAAAAATACACACTTGCACATCATGTTGATAAATTGTAATTAAAAGTGCAAACATTAGAAACAAATTAAGGAATTAAATGTTTAAGAAGTTTGCATATTAATGTTTCAGTACCTTATTACTAAGTGTGTAAGTAGTACTTTGAAGACTTGTACACCATGTTAACTATATAATAAGTATCTGCTTTGCATGGGCAACCATGAACAAGTTATAATTTTTGTAATCTTTCTCTCTTCATATAACATCAGTCTTCAAACTATTATCTTAAGTCCCATGTGTCAATATTTTCATATTAATAATGAAGAGATGCATTTACTCATTGGTATTTAAGTATTTTCCAAAAATGAACCTTGTATTAGCAACATGAAGTTGATATTGTTTAAACTAATGGTTCCCATACTGTGTACTGTGGCTAACTTACAAGGGCACTGCAAAATGTTCCAATATTTTCACTGAAATGACACTTGCTAGTCTACACATGGTTTTAGAATTGGACCAAAGTACATGTTAAGAATTGATCCAAATATGTGTTTATGTAGTACTTTTTACTCTTAAAATATTTCTGAATTTGAAATGTGTGTATTTTTTATCTTAAGACAAGCAACCTAACCATACTGAGCATTGCAAGTGTTAGATAGGCCTACATTGTGACGTTGGTGCCGAAAAAATTTGAAACACTAAGGGTGTCAAAAAAAGAAAAAGGTTGGGAACCCCTGGTTTAAACCATTAATCAGGACAGGACCTACAGTTTAAGTGGGATGCAAACCATTGTTCACTGTGCCTGTGTTAGGTATCGAATCTCTGAGACCTTGATTACAAGGTGAAAGCATTTCCACTACACTATACTATAGACTTGATTTTAGGTATAAAACAAGGGAAGAAGAGAAATGGAACTGCACTGAGTCTTAGACTTGGTCTTGCATGGGTTGGCACACAGCCATTTTTCCAGATGGGGGGAGGCAAGCAATACTAAGAAATAAATTCAAAATAATAATTGTAATCATGTGATTGCATGTATTTTTCAACAAAAACATCACAATTTTAATGTGTAACAAACATTCAAGTTTTCTCTTTTCCTTTGCAAATCTATGTAAGGCATGTCCATAGTATACATTTAAACGATTCACAATTCTTCAATTAACACTCATGTATAATCCGTCTACCCTAATCTCATTCATTGTTGACCTGAACTAAATCCTCACTCTCTGCTAGATGCTAAATGAAATTTCCCACTGCACAATTCATAGGAGGGAGAGCTAATGCAATTTCTGTTGCCTGCCTCTGCAGTGTTAACAAGGTTGAACATGTCAAAAGCCAACCTTTTGTCTGCGATCCAATATTCGAACCAGCATTTGGATGGTAAAACTGAATTACAGGTGCCATGTGTGTCATCTGCAAATGCTGTAATTCCTGCAAGCTCAAAGATGTCATGGCAAATGCAATGTCAATAAAGCATTGGCAGTTCTATATTTTTTCTTCTGAAAACCACATATTAATCTGAAAAGTACGAACAGTAAATTGTCACTGATGTTACGTATCCGCACATGTAAACCATATGTCCCAATGATTGAAGTAAGGAACCATAGATGGCAGCACACAGAAGAAATATTTGGATTGCAGATTATAGTAACAATGCACACTCGAATTGAATGAAAGTGTTTGGTGAAATGAAATTAATTGTGCTTACATAAATTTATGAACAGAGATAAACAATGGAAATGAAGTTAGAAAGTTATTACAATTTTATATCTCTACCTTTTTGGTTGTTTTCCCCGGTGTAGCACGAACTCTGTGGCAGCCCCCAAGCACTTCGTTGCAGCACTGACATTGCTGACCCAGATCGAGGTTGAGCGTGGGACAGGTGGCGCCCTTTGATTAACCAATTTTTTCTTCCTTTATTAGGCTATTGCGCATCAAATTATTGATTCGTATTATTGTTGTATCTTTGACAAAGCCCAAAAAGAAGGGAAATATAGCATGGAAGATACGGAAATCAATCAAATGTTTAATAAATGAAGGAATTTGGATATAGGCCTTGGTAAATAAGAGAGATATTTACTAGAAGAATAAATATATGAAAGGCATAGGATTTCATCGATAGAAGTAGTAGTTTATAGAAGAATAAGTATATTGATTAATGGAAGAAGTTTAAAGAATAAGTATATTAATTAATAGAAGTAGTTTATAGAAGAATAAGTATATTGATCAATAGAAGAAGTTTAAAGAATAAGTATATTGATTAATAGAAGAAGTCTACTAACAAATGGAAGAATAAGTATATTGATGAGTAGAAGAAGACTATTGACTAGTAGAAGTAATAGCCTATTAACCAATTGATAGAAGAAGAAGCCTCTTAACCAATTTATAAATCAGCTGATTAATTGATAGAAGAGGAAGTCTCGCATATCGATAAAGAAGAAGAGGGAGACTATTAGCAGATGGAAGAAGCTTGTTAGCCAAATAGAAGTAGTCAATCACGTATCCAGAAAGAAGCAGCAGCCTTCCAGTAGATGAAATATGTTTTATAGAGATATATGTGACCAAGAAACAGACAGCTTTAAATACAATCCTGTATATAAATTTAATGTAATATGAAAATTAAGAATATACGGTGCATTGTACCCTCCGTAGTAGGTTAAACAAGTTTTCCTTTGTTCACTTTCTCCTTCTAAAATAAGTTATCAATCAGTTTTAGTTGCCCTGAGAATTTCATGTTTTACCCTGGCCTAAGCCGGACTGGTGTCACTCTCTCCAGCGGCTCTTACCACTGATTCACTTGTTTGTAACCATCACACAAAGAATATATACTTTAAAATTGTGGCAATGATTTATTTTCCTTTCATGTTTTTCCATTGGGAGAAGAGAAATTTGAAAAGGAAACAAAATTTACTTTTTCATGTAAAACGTAAGCACCAAATAACCAGTCAAAATCTTTTTTATAAATTTTTCGCAGTATGTAATACTTTGGAAAACACCCATGTTTGCATTGAACAATGGCTTTTCTCTTTGGTGTGAACAGTCTCAGGTTCAGACCTAGAGCATAAATTAATTCTATAGTGCAAGGACAGTTGAACTTCCTGCTTAAAGTGGAAGTTGTGGAATTTGACTACCATGCGAGAGACTGGTTTGATCCCCAGCAAGGTAGAACCGGAATTTTTTTTACGTGTTCAAGTGGCTCCTGTGCCCACCCAGCATTGTATAAAGTAGGTTCCTGGAGGAAACGGGGGGGGGGGGGGGGAATGCAGCTAGGGGTGTGATGCTGATCACATCATCCGAACCTTCGGCTGTGATCAAGAAAGTGTGGGGCCTAACTCCACACCCCTATACGCCTTTATGGCATGGTGGAGCACAGGGGAGCACTTTACTTTTAAAAGCTAGAAGTAACTTTACTTTTAAAAGCTAGAAGTGGTGGTAGAATTGTTGGCAGATTTTAGCTGTTGCAGAGCAATTGCAGCATATAACTTTAAATACACTCGGGGCCCCTAGCCAGGATTTTATTTCGGAGAGGGGCTCATCCCTTACCAGCACAGGCATTGCCAGAAATATTTGTAGAGGGGGGATTCCACTGATAAAACTTGATTAGTAGAAATAATGATGACAAGAATAATTATTACCAAAGTTATAATTGTCACTTTACAGTAATAATTATTATAAGTTAAACAAATTTTAATCCAAATTTATTGTTATATAAATGGAACTTTGCTACTTGATCCACCGTATGAGTGAATATCCAACACAACTGTTGTCCATTATTTTCATACATTTTGTAGTTAGTGTACTGAAATTCATAGTTATTGTATTTTATTATTAACTTTTACACATCCCGTTGAAAAAAGGGCTTTAAAAGTTAGGGCCAAGTTTTTACTCATAAAGTTTATATTGTGTGACTTCTTGCAAAGAAATCTATAAATTTTGAGAGCTGTGGATCCATTTATTCTTTAGATTAAATGGTGGAATATAAAAATATAAGCTGGTTCCTCTATTGTACAGTAAACTTTTTTTGATCTAATGTTGAATCCTGCCAATGAAGTAAAATTAATTACCACTATACACCATTTAAATTAGATATTTGTAGGATTTCGGGAGGATTCAGCCCTCTTAGCCCTCCCCCTGACTACATGCCTGAATACACTATTACTAGTACTCTTTGAATACACTATTACTACTACTCTTCTTACTCCATAGTGCAGAAGTACTTTTAGGCACAAGGTATACCAAGTAGCTTTTCATTGTAATAACCAGCATACACTCATCACTTCTGTTTTTTGACTTTCAAATCAGTATCTTACTGTTGCTTTGAAATGCCTCCCAAATTGTGTTCATTATGGTTTAGTTGAAAAAGAGATGTAGATCCTACAGGGGATCTCACTTGAAACTTTTTCACACCAAGGACGAATGAGTAAACCAAAAGCTCAAAAGTTTTTAACACCCCGTATCTTTTCTGTGTGTGCCCAAAAGTGTGGAGGATTTCAGAATAATCTCTGTAGTGTGAAAGTTTGATTTGCACTTGCTTTTGCATTTGTAAACTTTCTTATGTACCAACTTCTAAAGCTGCATCATCAAAAAGCAATAATAATGTTCAGATTGAATACTTGCTAGTTTGCACCTTCTTAGTTACCCTTTAAAAACTTTTGTAAACTGAGATTTGTAAACTCAAGTTAAATTGTAGTCTATTTTTTTTATTTTAAGAAACATAAGTACAATTTCAATTTTTTGTCTGGTATATTCAGGTTTGCACTGTAGAATATTTCTTCTAATTTCTGGTTATTACAAGTAAGTTTTTGTGAAAATGTCAGTATATTTATTAGTAATTTGTTCAGTGTTTTAGTTATAACAGTAGCTGAAATTTAACAAACAAAAGAATAAAAGTACAAGTTTTTTGTTTTTGTTCATTTTTTCCTAATTATTATTAATATTCATCAAATTACAAATAAATGTTCTCCAGAAAAATTACATAAAAATCTGAAAAATGTCATTTGTGTGTTTCTTAGGACAGTGAAGTTTGAAAACAAATATTTCTTTACCGCATAATTAATTTTTTGTAGGTTCCAGAAGCTATGCAAAAGATGCATGACAGGAAGAACATTGGCAAGATAGTTCTTGATCCTGCAATGGAACCAAAGCCGAAACCAGTGACGCCTGCAAAGGGCAAGAACAAGTCAGAAGACAAGGAGAAGTCAAAAGACAAGGCAGACAAGGAGGACAAGAAGGAAGAGAAGAAGGATGAGGAAAAAGAGAAGGACAAAGATGCCAAAGAAAATGGAGGCGGGGAGAATTCATCTGCAGGTATGGTTTCTGGGATCTTTTCAGGCTACGTAAAAATAGTGTCATGGCAGTTTCATGAGGATAAGATATGTCAGAATTGAGAAACTTAAGTTTGATAGGACAAAGTACTGCTACTCAAATTTGTTCATCACAATACTCTTTAATTTCATAAACAGGGCAACACAAAAGTTGTTTGACAAATTGGAAAAAGAAGTTTCTGAAATGACAAAACGGAGCCATAAGATATTGGAATAATACTATGTGCAATAGTAAGAAAATGCATGAAAAACGTTTCTTGGAGGTGTTCCATGCTGGTACATTTTTCATATCTGACAATAAAATAATTGTTTTTGTTATTAATATAAAACCAATAAATGTGATCATGCAGAAATACATGTCAGTATTTTTTGTAATTCCACCAGCCTCCTTGGTATGGTGGTTAGCATAACTTTCTATAGAGCTTTCAGGTAAACACACAAATGTATCCTTGCATTGCAATTATTTGTGACACCATAACAAATGGACTTGTGAAGAATACAAGACTCCTGTTTTTCAGAAAGAAAGCATTGGTTACAACTATGCTATATCTGAATCTTATTGATTCATCTTCATAGACATATTAAGTGAGAGTGGGAAAGGAAAAAAGATTATCAAGATGCCTTGACACTTATTTCTTGGTCAGTTTTTTCTTTATTCTGATCATGCACTATAGGTAGTAGCTCTTGCCGATTCATCTTTCTCCCATCTGTTCTCTTGGTGAGGTAATTGTACAAAGGCAAAAAAGGGAATATCAGACAAACTGTCAATCATTTCATTCACAGTTATTTAAAATCGCGTGTGTTTTCAGAAATGGTTTGTTCCAGGGTGGATAAATATCATGATTTTTTTATTTAAAAAAACACACACTTGATATTGCTGGAATGTTTTTTGGCACCATACATATAGATGTTTTTCTTATAGTAAGTTTTTTTTAAATAAAAAAGTGCTCAATAAAATATCTGAACAGTTTGATTAAAGCAAATAAAAAATATATGTAAATATATTTTGTTTTTCTGATACTATGAGCCTACTATGGAAATGTTCGTTGGGTGTGTTAATGAAACTATAATACATAATTTCAGTAACTTTTCTTCCAGTGAAAATAAAACATTCTGGATGTTTTAAAGTCTGTAGCTGAATTTTGCCAATTTTTTTTAATGATGGTTTGCAAAATATCAGCTGCCATGTTTATTTACAGTTTAATGATAATGACACTATTCACGATTTAACATTAGTATTTTGTATATTTTTCTACACAAAATATTTTTGCCAATCAAATTATTGAATTTTAAATCAAGATATCTTAAGTGTGTTTAAAATTAATATATTACATTTCGTTTCCAATGAGCTTCACCCCATCAGTACATATATTTTGTTTACTTTCTTTTCCTTTCTTAGAGCCTAATAAACACTATTAGATGATTTCGAGATTAATGTACTTTCACTCTCTACAAAATCCTTATGTACATTATTCTATAAATTATTTATTTAAAGTGAATAAATAAAACACCTTATTTAAATCTTGATTTAAATTGCAATTTAAATGAATCCACCTTGGTTTGTACTGGTGCCAGTTACAGCGATTGTAATCTGTGTTGCCGATGCTTGTTTCAATTCTTTAACCTCATCCTGCATTATGCAAAAGGAGGTGATGGGCAATTTGACAGGCAACACATGTCACTTGGAAACAAACCTTCAGAAATAAATGCAACTTTTGATACCATAGTGACAGAAATAGCTGCACATGTTGCTTGGACCAGTTTGCGGGTTTCACATGTGCAGTGAATGAAAGGAAAAAAAAAAACACCACAGGAAGGGCATACCAATTGTCACTTCAGTCTGCAAGCTGCCATATATCTGTACATGTCTAGAAGCATATACACACTCAAATATATTGTATCTAATGATATCTGTTTGACGGTTACGCGGAGATAGGTAATTAACTCTGATAAACTTACTTTTCATTTTTCCGCATAAATGTTTCTTCGCGATCTATTTCGCCACCCATTGGGTGGCTTCGTCAGGCAGACATTTAGGCAGAAAAATGAAAAGTAAGTTTATCAGAGTTAATTACACTCAAATATATTTAAGGTATCATTACAAATGTAATATCTGAAAATAACTCATCATACACATATTTATCATGCACTTCTGTAGTGCTTTTCTGCACTATTTTTCTTTGCAATAATAATTTGTCATGTGAAGATTTTCAAATGTTGGTGTTAGTTGCATGCTCCAGAAATTTTACTTGTAAATGAAATCTGAAATTTATTAGGGTCTTTCAAATAGTTAAGTTGCATATCCTGCATGAAAATATTGCTAAAGTTTTTGAGCTCCTGTTCAGATAAAACCACACTGTCTTGAATCCCATCAGGTGAGACTTTTATCTGAACAAGGATATACCTTGTTAATACATTTTGTGTATGTAAGGCTTGGAAATGTTCTCTTTTTGAAGTTCTGTGCAAGGTAAGATACTAGCATTCTCAAAGCTTAAGTTTTTTTTTTAACTGAACTAGCTATATGAAATAGCTTAAAGCATGCACACACATACTTATTGAAACATTGTGAAAATAACAATGCAAGGATCAAACCTGGGTCTGGTACCCGTGCAAATGATCTACCACTGAGCTACCAAGTGACCCTTTGGCCATAATTCAAAAACTAGTATAAAGGACCTTTGCCTAACTTACATATTTAATAATTTGAAAGGGCTGTGGAATTTGAACTAGTGTACTTTTAAGAAAACCATTTATAATTTAACTATGCACTGGGTTTTTTGCATTAGCCTGCAGTCACTTTTGAAAATTTCGCTCCTTAATAAAAAAAGGAAAAAAATATTGCAAATCCTAAAAAGATACATCTGCATGGAACTTCCCATTGTTTGCTTTTGCAGTCGTGCAGTAAAATAAAGCAAATCAATGAAATTAGAATATTTGGGAAAATAGTTTACTGGCACATGCCAAAAGGCTGAGCACGGACTTGTAAACCAAGTATGCTACCCTCCCTCCATCTGTGTCCGTGCAATAATAATTAACTACACCGCTGAAGCAATTAAAGAACATTGCAAATTATTTTCCAATCTGTTTGAGTTAATTCAAAATTGATTCATTAAAAAAATGACTTATTACAAATATTAGTAAGAATTTATTAGAAAATAGAAATGGTATTGGCCCAAAATTACAATTTTTCAAGGGGTGGATAAGAGGATCATTTTTTTTTCTAGGATGAATTAATTGTAAATTTCAAGAGTTTATAAAGCAGAGTATTTATTTTGTGCTCTTTCTTTTTCAGATTCAAAAGAAAATGCCAGTTGAAGATGCTAAGATGGTAAACTATTGCACGTTCTGTTCACATTGGAAATCTGTGCTGTGTTATATTTTGTGTAAAAAAAAAAAAATCAGTATATATTTATTTTGTCAAATATGAATGAAAATGTGTAACTTGCTGCATTTATACAAAACAATCATTTTCATGGACTTCTGCCAGCCACCAGGGTCATGATATGGGATAATTAAAGAAGATCCCAGTTACATTCCGCCAGAGATATTTTTCCACAAACTGGTGCAGAGTAGCAAAAGTCATCAGCTCTGAACTCCACCACAGAAATGACTTTTACGATGTAATCCAGTGTTTGCAGGTAATGAGAATTGAAGATTTGGCAGCAGCTGGTTTATTGGATTGAAGTTCAACTTATGCTAACATCAGTGGAATAAAAGGCACTATCACTTGCTAAATGAAATATATATCAAATTGATCATATGTCATCATATAATATGTTATTGGAATGAAATATTGTCAATTCAGTAAAGTGATTTTAATGTTTCAAATATTTTTGTAGTTGCTTGATGTAAGAATATTTTGCATTGTATTATTATATATTTTTTGAAAACTTAAGTATATTGGTTGCCTACAATATGGGTTCCTGAAATCACAATTGAGTATATTGTTAAATCATATCAAAATTTCATGGTACAACTTGTGTGATGAATGGAAGAAAATAGCTTATGCAATTATGCTTATGATGCATGTATGCTGCTGCATTGAAGCACAGGCACAATAAAGTCTGAGCTGAGAGACTGAATGTTGTTTTTTAATTATATAAATAAATTTCCCATGAAAAATCAACTTAAGATGGAAGCTTTTAAAAATTATGGAATTCAAATATTTCTAGATACAAGGGTCATATCAAAAGTAATGAATATAGAGACTGGATTTTAAAGGGAACTCCTTTCTTTATTTTCCAACACGAATCATGAAATAAATAAGTGTTACTTACGTGAAATTTAAAAGATTTCGTAATTCCGCGTTGCACAATTTAATGGTTCAATCCTATTAATTTCGAAGATCCACTGTCTTCATTCACAAAAGGGTACGGCGTTTGAAGCGGAGATGGTACCGCGTCAGTACATTGTTTGTTCCCGGGCGGCGGTGGTTGCGATTTTTCCCGTTCGGCAGCACTGGCGCGCGCATCTTGGTCTGCGTCGTCTGCTTCCTGTTGTCCGGTGGCGTTGCAAGTTGGGGGTTGGGGGGCTGGGCTGTGTTGCTCGGTAATGTGCCGTTCCTGTTCCCCGCGTGGCTGGAGGGGGGTCGAGTATGCGTATAGCATCTTTTCTTTTTCAGGTCGGGGATCTTTCTGAGGACAGGGTGCCAAGTTGGGTGTGCTTGTCCATTGTCTAGGTTTAGTGCTGGTTTCTGCTGGATGATAGCATGGGTTTCTTTGATGGTGTTTTCTATGACAGAGCCGGTTGGGTGAAGTATGGATATGGAGGAGATGGTGTGGTTAGTGGAGTGGAGGTGTTGGGAGAGGCCTGATTTAGGTGTGTCGTTTTTGGAATCTTTTACATGTTCGTTAATCCGTTCTTGGACGGTGCGGATGGTTCTGCCAATGTAGGTGTTGTGGCATTGGCATGTGGTCTTGTAGACACCGGGGGATGAAAGTTTGGGTAGGTAGTATCTCTTGAAGTTGGGTAGTGCTCTTCCGATTTGGGATATGGGTTTGTGTGCTACTCGGATGTTGAAGGGTTTGAGGGCCTTGGCAAATTTTCCAGATGTGGTGGGGTGGTATGGAAAGGCGATCCATTTGGGTTTAGGATTTTGGTTCGGGTTATCTCTGTTTCTTGGATGTCTGAACTGGGTTTCTGTTTTTGCGCACCACATGGATAGTTGGCGCTCGGTGTAACCGTTGTTTAGGCCTATTTCCGTTACGCACGCTATTTCATCTTGCAGGTCATCTTCTGTGCAGCTGTGTGTGAAGGCTCTTCTGTAAAAGTTCATCCATACTCCAGCTTTCTGTTTTGGTGGGTGGTTGGATTTTGCATGGATATACTGGGTGCCCGAACCTGGTTTCCTGTATACGGATGTGACGAACTTGTCTTGGAGTCGTCGGATGCTGAGGTCGAGAAAGTTGAGGCGGCCATTTTGTTCCCTTTCAACGGTGAAGTTTATGTTGGGATGTATGTTATTGAGGGCAGTTAGGAGAAGGGTTAGGTCCTCTTCCTGTTTGTAAATGACTATGGTGTCATCGGCATATCTTTTGTATCTTATGTGAGCAAACTCTGGTTGGGTGAGAATTGACTTCTCGGCCACATGCAGCACTATGTTGGATAGGGGTGCAGAAAGGGGGTTGCCCATCGCTAGGCCCCCTGTCTGGTGGAAGAAACTGTCCTCGAACTGGAAATAGTTGTGGGTGAGGCAGGCTTGTAGAAGGTTGCAGATTTCATCAGTTACAAATGGAGGCGTGTTATTGCTGAGTAGCCAAGTTCTGGTGGAGTCAAGTGCAAGGCTGATCGGGATGGAGGAGTACATGTCCACTACGTCTATGCTGGCTAGTTTGCAGTTGTCGGCTTTGACAAAAGAGGTGACAAATTCTTTTGCCTCGAGGCTGTTTTTTAGGCAGTGGGTGAGTTTGTCATTGTGGGCGGTCAGTTTCTGGAGGAGCCATTTGGTTAGGTGGACACTTGGTTGATTGAAGCCGGCCACTATGATTCTCAAGGGGGTTCCTGGTTTGTGAGTTTTTGGTATGCCATATGCACAGGGAAGGCTGGGGTGGGTGTTCCTTAGTTTCTTCTTTTCACTATCTTGAAGGAGGGCACAGTTATCTATGGCTCGGCGGATGGCTGTATTGTATCTGCTTGTGGGGTCACGTTTCAGCTTTTTGTACCCGTCAGAGTTTAGTTTTGCTTGCATTTTGTCACTGTATTGGCCTTTTCCCATTATGACGTATTGATTACCCTTGTCCGATTTTATGCACCAACATTTGTTGTCCTGTAGCCACTTTCGGAATTCCTGTGTTGTGTTCCTTAGTTTATTGTGCACTGTGGGTTTATGTTTGCTAGTAGGTTGGGCGTGTTGGCGGAGGATGATGGAAGCACAGGTAAGGCGTACACACTCGGCATCTTGGTTAGTTTTCGTTGCAAACGCTGTTTTTTCGGCAGAGCAGATTAAGTCTAGGGAGGGGGGGGGGAGTCATTTAGGAGGTTGAATTTGAGGCCGTGTTGGAGGAGGGAGTGGAATTCTGTCGGCACGGTGAGGTTGGTGAGGTTGATTATGGTGCTGGCGGGGGTGTTGGGGTTCACTGGTGTGGGGGTGAGGGCCGGAGGTTGGGCACCAAGGGTTTGCAGTTTCTGTGTTAGGATCGCTGTTTTCTTGCAGCATCAGACGACTCCAAGACAAGTTCGTCACATCCGTATACAGGAAACCAGGTTCGGGCACCCAGTATATCCATGCAAAATCCAACCACCCACCAAAACAGAAAGCTGGAGTATGGATGAACTTTTACAACACAGAAACTGCAAACCCTTGGTGCCCAACCTCCGGCCCTCACCCCCACACCAGTGAACCCCAACACCCCCGCCAGCACCATAATCAACCTCACCAACCTCACCGTGCCGACAGAATTCCACTCCCTCCTCCAACACGGCCTCAAATTCAACCTCCTAAATGACTCCCCCCCCCCTCCCTAGACTTAATCTGCTCTGCCGAAAAAACAGCGTTTGCAACGAAAACTAACCAAGATGCCGAGTGTGTACGCCTTACCTGTGCTTCCATCATCCTCCGCCAACATGCCCAACCTACTAGCAAACATAAACCCACAGTGCACAATAAACTAAGGAACACAACACAGGAATTCCGAAAGTGGCTACAGGACAACAAATGTTGGTGCATAAAATCGGACAAGGGTAATCAATACGTCATAATGGGAAAAGGCCAATACAGTGACAAAATGCAAGCAAAACTAAACTCTGACGGGTACAAAAAGCTGAAACGTGACCCCACAAGCAGATACAATACAGCCATCCGCCGAGCCATAGATAACTGTGCCCTCCTTCAAGATAGTGAAAAGAAGAAACTAAGGAACACCCACCCCAGCCTTCCCTGTGCATATGGCATACCAAAAACTCACAAACCAGGAACCCCCTTGAGAATCATAGTGGCCGGCTTCAATCAACCAAGTGTCCACCTAACCAAATGGCTCCTCCAGAAACTGACCGCCCACAATGACAAACTCACCCACTGCCTAAAAAACAGCCTCGAGGCAAAAGAATTTGTCACCTCTTTTGTCAAAGCCGACAACTGCAAACTAGCCAGCATAGACGTAGTGGACATGTACTCCTCCATCCCGATCAGCCTTGCACTTGACTCCACCAGAACTTGGCTACTCAGCAATAACATGCCTCCATTTGTAACTGATGAAATCTGCAACCTTCTACAAGCCTGCCTCACCCACAACTATTTCCAGTTCGAGGACAGTTTCTTCCACCAGACAGGGGGCCTAGCGATGGGCAACCCCCTTTCTGCACCCCTATCCAACATAGTGCTGCATGTGGCCGAGAAGTCAATTCTCACCCAACCAGAGATTGCTCACATAAGATACAAAAGATATGCCGATGACACCATAGTCATTTACAAACAGGAAGAGGACCTAACCCTTCTCCTAACGGCCCTCAATAACATACATCCCAACATAAACTTCACCGTTGAAAGGGAACAAAATGGCCGCCTCAACTTTCTCGACCTCAGCATCCGACGACTCCAAGACAAGTTCGTCACATCCGTATACAGGAAACCAGGTTCGGGCACCCAGTATATCCATGCAAAATCCAACCACCCACCAAAACAGAAAGCTGGAGTATGGATGAACTTTTACAGAAGAGCCTTCACACACAGCTGCACAGAAGATGACCTGCAAGATGAAATAGCGTGCGTAACGGAAATAGGCCTAAACAACGGTTACACCGAGCGCCAACTATCAATGTGGTGCGCAAAAACAGAAACCCAGTTCAGACATCCAAGAAACAGAGATAACCCGAACCAAAATCCTAAACCCAAATGGATCGCCTTTCCATACCACCCCACCACATCTGGAAAATTTGCCAAGGCCCTCAAACCCTTCAACATCCGAGTAGCACACAAACCCATATCCCAAATCGGAAGGGCACTACCCAACTTCAAGAGATACTACCTACCCAAACTTTCATCCCCCGGTGTCTACAAGACCACATGCCAATGCCACAACACCTACATTGGCAGAACCATCCGCACCGTCCAAGAACAGATTAACGAACATGTAAAAGATTCCAAAAACGACACACCTAAATCAGGCCTCTCCCAACACCTCCACTCCACTAACCACACCATCTCCTCCATATCCATACTTCACCCAACCGGCTCTGTCATAGAAAACACCATCAAAGAAACCCATGCTATCATCCAGCAGAAACCAGCACTAAACCTAGACAATGGACAAGCACACCCAACTTGGCACCCTGTCCTCAGAAAGATCCCCGACCTGAAAAAGAAAAGATGCTATACGCATACTCGACCCCCCTCCAGCCACGCGGGGAACAGGAACGGCACATTACCGAGCAACACAGCCCAGCCCCCCAACCCCCAACTTGCAACGCCACCGGACAACAGGAAGCAGACGACGCAGACCAAGATGCGCGCGCCAGTGCTGCCGAACGGGAAAAATCGCAACCACCGCCGCCCGGGAACAAACAATGTACTGACGCGGTACCATCTCCGCTTCAAACGCCGTACCCTTTTGTGAATGAAGACAGTGGATCTTCGAAATTAATAGGATTGAACCATTAAATTGTGCAACGCGGAATTACGAAATCTTTTAAATTTCACGTAAGTAATTTTAAACCGCGTTTACCGCAACCACCATAAATAAGTGTTGATAATTATCTTCCAACAACAAGATAATATGGTTTTGACTTCCATTTTTTCCCCTTTTGCATCCCACATTCCCTTTTTTATCCTATTTTTTATTTTTTTATAAAAGAAATTCCTTTCTGGTCCCTTTATTGACTACTTTTTCAGCCCCCATTCCTTTTTAAAAAAAGTCTACCTTGGTTCCTTTATTGACAAGATATCAAATATTTGGTACAACTGTTTTTTCCCTGAACAAAACTTTCAGCAGTTGTCTATTTGGTTCAGTTTAGAGGAAAGAAAGAACAAGCACCTTCTACCTTCCCTTCCCTTCCCTCCACAAGTTCTGGGAGTACATTACAGCGATTGTTGCAACAATGCAATCTGGGCTTAAGCAGTAACAAACACATTGTAGGTGGCATGTCTGTTGAGTCGAAAGTGTACTTATCTGTTCGATTTATAGACTTTCATTGTAAAGTTTTTTTAGAGTATTTTTAACTTAACCGTGTGACAGTGACGCCAGTATTGAGTGTCAATGAAATGACAGTCAGGCACAAAGTGGTAGCAAGCTATGGAATGTGGAAAGCTGTTTCAAGGAAGATTTCATCGAAAAGGATGGTTAAGATTATTTGCTGAACTTTACCGTAAAAAAAAAAACTATGGTTTATTTTTGCACTCCACTGAAAATATTCTTTCAAATAAAAGCACAATATATACCATTCATGTATAAAAAGGACTGTACACTTAATTTCATGCATTTTTTGCTTTACTTCATCAGAAATTTAATGTATCCCTTTTTACATATGAATTGTATATATTGTGGTGCTTTTATTTGAAATAATATTTTTAGTGGAGTGCAAAAGTGAACTAGTCCTTTATTTCCTTTTTTGGCAATAATTCCCCCCTTTTTTGTCCTTTTTTAGAGTACAATTTTTTTTTACTTTAAAATCCGGTCTCTAGTAATAACTAACGAGACAGCTTGGAGGATATATTGCTACTACTATTCCAACAAAAACAACTCCTAGGAATCAAAGCCACCTGTGGTAGCCGACAAAGCTGAGTACTTGACTGACAATATCACCACAGAAGGCCTGACCTTGGCAGGGACAGATATTTCTTTGAGAGTTTCTGTTTCTTAGTTTGCACCTCTTTCTACATCTTGCGTTAATCATGACAATGATGATTAATGAACTTGTCAAATATGTGAAGTAACAAATCCAAGTTTTAACTAGGCTCAAACCTGAGATTTCAGGATTCACAGCCCTTTATAACTAATTCATCAGAGTCTGGTAACACACGGCATGTGTGTGTACGAAATTTCCCAGGGGATGTTTACTCCCAGCACAAGTACCATGGTGTATGTGTACTACTTCCTGAAGTGATTTACGATCAGAGAATCGGCAACACATTACTTCTAAATGGAAACCTGGGAGGGGAGGATACACCCACATTTAGGATGTATTTCTCACAAGCTGAAAAATAAATTAACCAATCAATGAATTATCTTGCCATGTGCCATAAAATGACACAATGTTTGACATATTTAAATTTGTCAATACCTAAAAAATATGGCATTCAAGAATACTATATCCTTTCCCGAAAAGGTCCACTTGGGGAGAGTGGTTGAGACCTACCAAACTGCATGAGTTTTATCTGCCATCTATTGGTGATGTTTGGAAACAGTTTGGTCCATGCTATCATCTACCAACATTTTGCAGAAATCTGAGAACCAGGCACAGTTTTGGGAATGTTGAAACTGTTGTGTGCGTGTTACAATCAGTGGCAGCGTGGGGTGTCCAACCCCCCCCCCCCCCCCCCAAGGTCAATTGATATTTTTCTGCTTTATAGAGTACTGTGCAAATTTGACATTTATTTTTCTACTGTATTGAGTAATGATCCAAGGTGCTACTATGAAGTACTCTTAATACACCTATTACAGCATAAAGGGAATTGATAATACAATATTATTATTAATAGACCTACATCATCCCAATGATGCACCTGCTTTAAATTAAGCAGTAACAACTAAGCATTATAATTTAACAGGGTGGCTACTCACCAGGAATTCCTTGAATTCCGGGAGTTATGCGTGAATTTTTTTGCTCTGGGAATTGAGTGAATTCTACGTAGATTTTTCTCTGTAGACGTGAAAAATTGCAACTTTTACTAATCCAAATGAATTCATACATTTCAAATGTCCCGATGCAAGTTTTTCAAAGCAGTTTTTTTTATGGAGGAAGGAAAAGAAAGCTACCTGGAGAAAAACAGAATTCTCTCGGTCAGTTTACTTTGTTAGTGCCCTTTGCATAACGATCTATTTGACAGGCAGATTATTGTAGGATATCATGAAGTTAATTAGGTAAATTCGAATTTGAAACTTATACAATTATCAATTTTTCGTAGATCAGTATATTCCGTAACATTTGTGACTTATATTTGTATATGCATTTAGTGTCTTGAGTATGTGAAATGCCAAATGTAAATTCCTCACCTTAAATTGAATATTTTAAATTGTATATATACCGTTTAATTGAATTAGAATTTTTTGATTCATTGGGATCAAACAAACTCTTTATATTGTTAATATATTCGTGTGTGTGTGGGGGTGGTGAGAGGCGGTAATACGTAAGGTTGAAATAGAGAAAACATCGGCTGGGACCCTTGAATTTTTGGAAAGTTCACCTTGAAAACCTGGAATTATACTTGAATTTTATCATGGTCCTAGAGTAACTACCCTGTTTAAGAAATGATATATTAATGAATATCGTGAATATTGTTTGTCTCTTGAATGGAACTATGGTATAATTCTTCACAATGTCATCAAAATGTCAAATACATATATTCGTAATGCATTTTTGTGAGAAGCGAGCAAGAAATCTTTACGTCCATTTCTTTGCAGGATTAAAAGAATATTCATTTAATGGGAGTGACAACACTTTCATATGATTCCGTGGTATTTACTCTTTTCCAGCTTCTCTTCTCTTCCAGGTTCGGCACCGAAAACATGTTCATTAGATATCGCTAAATATTGTCCCCAAAATATAATGTTCGAAACCCTCCACCGTACAGAAATCCCTTGACAGTTTGAGTTAATACTTTATTAAGAGCTTAATTTCTTCCCCCCATGCCCCCCCTTAAAGTTTAATACTCAGTCCTTCCACCAAAATTTCCATGCCAATTTTACACTTACTGTTAATTTTGGTGAGTGGATATTGCCTTTTCCCAAAAACTTAATTCTCAGTTCCCACACCAGAATTTCTTCGACAGTCTAAAACGTAATGGTAACACACAATAGTTGGATATCCCCCGAAATGTGAAGCTCAATCACCCATAACTAAAATCCATCATAATCTACATATTCAAAATTTGGATAGTCCCCCTCCAATGTTTAAATCTCAATTGTCCCCCAGCTTTCACATGTCAATTTAAGGTCTTAATATTTAATAGTTGGAAGAAGAGGAGCACACACACACTCTCATAACTCATATAACATTGCCTTTTTCTGGGAAGAAAGGTCCCGATACTGTTCAAGATGGTTTGTTATTGTGTTCATTTATTTGTTTTCACTTTAAACTTCAGTCCAGTCCTGATTAGCCTTTCTGTGCATAAAGTGGACTCAAACAGACAAGTAGCCATGCGTATGTAATCAGAAAGAAGGCTTTTGGCGGTAATCAATCAGGACACCCCAGTTAGGCATCCTGCCGAAGACTGTGCCATTTATCATCATTTATTTTCTCATGATTCTCTCCCATTTTTTCCTTTTTATTTTATATACTCTCTATCTATTATTTGCTATTTCCTTCTCTCTCTCTCTTTTCTTTTCTACTTCTTTCTCTCTCCTGCATCTTATTTCCTTCCCCCTCTCTGCATGTTTGCTCTTTGTTTGAATTGTTGTTTTAAGTCCACATTATGCACAGAACACTAATCAGGATTGAACCTACAGTTTAAATGGGGGGTCCAAACCACTGAGTGCCTCCACCAGGTAGTATGCTTGTTTGCCTCTCGACTGAATTTCACTTAATATCTTCCCCTTCCCAGAAGCGCAACCACAATTTTTTGTCTGGGGGGAGGGGGAGTACCAGGTACCAGGACAAACGTTCCACTAATAGTAATAATATTTTATTATTATTAGTAGTAGTACTATCAAAGACGTTATCCTCGTAAATTAAGCAAAAGGGGGTAGAAGTCCATGCTAAAGCCTTTGTGTTGAAACAAACTATTTGAAATATTTTTTTCAAAACATTCAATTTCACATTAACTAATAATGGAAAACAAGCCCGCAAACTGTATTTTTGAATGGCAGAAAATGCATAATAAAACACGTGGCTCTATAGCCCTTGAAGGGCATTGGTCTGTCTCCCGACTGCCAGTCTCCCTCCCTACCTAGAGGTGTGGAGATCTTCAGCCAGTAATGGGGTTACGTGGGGTCAACACTTTGAACCCTCGAACATTATAGGAGATATCCGTGACCAGATTATGCTACTTATAGTTCCCCAATTTCCTCATGCAGTGGCGTGCTTTTGAAAGGGAGTGGTTACATATACTTTTTCATGGTAGTCAGCCCTCATTTTGTCATATTTTCCTACCTTGAACGTTCTTTTTTTTTTACGAATATTGGCCCAAAGGGAGGAGGGGTTATAAACCCCCCCGGGCACGACACTGTCTTCATGATGGTGGGTTACCACCAGTCCTACACACAGGACAAAAAACCCAGACTGAACCCAGTTAGACTTGAACCCATACCGTCTTGCAGTCGGAGTCAAAAGCACAGTGCCTTAGATCGCACGGCCACACAGGAGGATATGCATGATAAATGCATTCCAAGTATAATTATTTTTGTACATGCAACATTTCCTATCAATTTGGAGTGACAATAAATAAGAAAATACATATGCAACATGCTAACACCAAATTGTGTACATATTCGAAGTTTCTTTAATACATAAATATACTACAGAGCATTCCCTGACATTCGCTACGAGACTCGGCAGCAAGCAGCCCGGCGTCAGCGCTTGTCTTTCCTGGTGAACGGGTCCGCGACAGTCGCATGCTACTGTCTGTTTTTTTTTTTTTTTGCTCTCTTTCCCTTTCTGTTGACGTTGCAGACTGACGCCAGTATAATCCTCCCTTGGAAGTTGTGTTGTCATGTCCGTGTGTTGAAGATTGTGGCTTAATATGGCACCACAAAAGTTTACATTACAACAAAGGATATATCTTGTCGAGTGTTACTTCGGAAAGAGGAATTGTGGAGAAGTTGGACGACGTTTTTGCAACGAAATTTCCTGGTGTTCCCGTTCCACATAGGACCACTATATTACCTCGTAAAAAAGTTTAGAGTAACAGGGTCAGTTCTGAATAAAAATGGAGAGAAAAATGGGGAAATAAAGTATACAAAGACAATCCGCACATCATTCGAAGGTTAAAAGAGAGTATTGTACGAAAAATTGGGAGAATTACAAGTGGACGAACTTGCACGTGTAAATGCCAATTTCCTTCGGAGATGCCAGGAATGTGTTGCTGCAGAGGGACATCATTTTCAACACCTTCTGTAGTCAAGCTTAGTACACAATATGAAAACTGTAATTTTAATAGCAGACTCTCGCGACTGTCGCAGACCCGTTCACCGGGAAAGACAAGCGCTGCTGCGGGCCGCTTGCCACCGAGTCTCGTAGCGAATGTCAGGGAATGCTCTGTATTTAAATACATTACATAATCAATTCATCCACCTCACAATAAACCAACAGCAAAAATTTCACAATGTGCACGCTCCTATTCCTAAAAGAAATTGGTCATACATGTAAGACAAAATCAATGAAGTAAAGTCTTACTTCTGTCTCTGGTAATTTACAATGCATTACAGAAAACACAAGAAAACATTTTTTCAAACTAAAAACAATATTGATTTAATAAGGTGCAAACAATTTTTATTTAGATCGTTCAGCATCCAGGGCCAACTCCTGTTGCCCCCTAGCTATGGCTTTGAACTTGATGATGCTAAGATAAGCAGATAATGCGAGTGAAGTGAGGAAGTAAATTTTAAGAAATGTATTTTTATTTGTATAAAATTTGAAATCGAGAGGGGCAATCGTCCCTCTGTCCCCCCACTGCAGGTGTCATTGGCCGTTAATATTTGCCCCCCCCCCCCTAGAATTGACATAGGTCCAAGGTTGAAGGGGACAATGCCTTCCCTGTGATTGCACCTCTGCAGAGACGTAAGGCACAAACTGTATTTTTGAATGGCAGAAAATTCATGATAAATACATTTTGAATATAATTATTTCTGTACATATAACATGTATAACTTTCATGTACAACATGTGTTTTACACATATGAAACATGGAGCGACATAAAATAAGAAAATACATAATGCAACATGCTAACACTAAATTGTGTACATATTGAAAGTTTATTTAATATATATGTAACATATCAGGTAAGTTACCGCAATAAGGCCCACTTAAAAGTATTTGCCTCTGAAACTGTCAATTTAGAAGAATCGCTATTATGTAGGTTACAGACTATCAATATATAGCAGTCGTACAATTCCTCTAAATCCAAAATAAAATGTGATGAAAAAATGTTTGCAACGGGCCTTATTTTGTACCCTATTTCACAATAAGGCCCGCGTAGCAGCACTCCAAGTTCGATGGTAAATTGTTACAAAACTATGCTTCAAAGCACAAAAAAACAATAAGATCAGATTATTAACCACTTACGAAATAAAAGTCTAAGCTTACAATTCAGTTTCAGTCCATCTAGCAGCGAGGGCAAGTGAAAATGTCCACGTCCTGAGGTAGTATCCCAGCACACTCCTCATGACACCATACCACACAAGCTCTTGGGCCTTGTTGTGTAACATGGCATGACATGTCGTTTTGTAATATTACAGCTTGGTACAAAAAAATACAACGGGAAACACTTTGTTTAATGTTACATGCACACCAAGTACTATCCTACTGTCTACAATACATGAACATATACAAGACTAAATATGTGGTTTGAAATTTATATCTCACTTTTTTGCAACAGCAACAAAACTTCGGACTGCTCCAGTTCCACGACGACTCATACTATGCGGGAATTACGGGTAATGTTCTTCCTTGAGTACTTTGAGCTCTCATACAATGTTGCCATCTGGCAGTCGCTCTTCATAGTTTCAGAGAAACAGTCAGTGGGCTTTATTGTGGTCCGGGCCTTATTGCGGTAACTTACCTTATTATTTAATTACATTCAATTCATCCACCTGATAATAAACCAACAGCAAACATTACATAAATTGTTTCTCAAATATGGACCCCCCCCAAAAAAATGTTCATGCATTTAAGAAAAAGTCAGTTAAGAGAAGGCTTACGTGACGTCCCTCTCTAGTAATCATTACATAGGCCTACAGGAAACAATGATATTGTAAGCAAAGCGATCAAGAAAATTTTTAAATCAAATTTTTTGCAAACCATATTGATTTAATAGAGCACAAATAATTTCACCGGGCGCCAGAGCTTTCTTTCTTTAACAACTTTTTTTTATTTAGGCTAAATCGTTCGGCATCTCGTTCTGAGCTTGATGAGATTAAGAAAAGCTAGTATTGCGAGCGAAGCGATAAATAAAATTTTAAGAAATTTATTTCTATTTGCATAAAATTTTAAATCGATGGTGTAATTGCCCCTCTGTGCCCCCTTTCCCTACGGGTGCCTTGGCCGTTAATGTTTGTCCAAAGTTGGCGGGAGGCAATTTCCCCCTAGCCCCCTTTGGTTGCGTCACTGCCCCTCCCCCCCCTCCTCTCTCTTATCTGTATCTCGCTTATTTCTCTTCCCTGTACTGTGGCGGAGTGGTTAGCACATCGCGCTACGATGCCAGGGGTCCTGGTTACGAATCCCGGCCTGGGAATGGATGTTTGTGAGTGTCTATTCATCAATTTCATCATATCATCACTCCTCCCAATCTTCGCAAATTAGCCAAAAGTGGCACAAGAAACGAAGTAAAATAAAGCAAATCAATCAATCAATCTTCTCTTTTCTGCACGCTACAACTCTAGGATTCCCTGGTTGGAATCTCGGCCTGGGCACAGGTTTTCTTTATGTCTCTTCATCATTTCATCGTCGTCGTCGCGATCGGCCAAAAGTGCCAGAAACCGACGCTAAATATAAAAAATCAACAATCCTCCCTTCTCTCTCTATCTGCATTTTTATTTCTCTTCCTTTGTCTCATTCTCTGCATCTTCTATCATACTTCGCCGACGTCTGTGGTGAAGTGGTTAGCACAGTACACTACGACGTCAGGATTCCCATGTTCGAATCGCGTCCTGGGGCTGGATGCTTTTTGTGAGTGTCCTTTCTTTAATTTCATTAAATCAACATTCATTTATTCAATTAGCCAAAAGTGGCAGAAAAGCAAAATAAACCAAATCAATCAATAAATCAATCTCTCTTCTTCCATGATACTACTGTTGCCAGAAAATTATCGAATGCTGGCAGAAAATTGATGATTTTCTACAGAATATGCGCGAAATGCGGTTAAATTGGTGAAAACCATCAAGAATCACGTAAAATGCTAAGTTTGTATTTTTTTTTACAACAAGGAACGTTTTCTCTGTGTTTTCTCAATTGAAAAAATTAGGCCTCTTCGTACGTACATTGGGATCCATGAGTATTACCGTAAAAATTGCCCATCACCATGTTTGTGCACTTTATTTGACCCAATAAGAGCTTCAAGAATTGAAAGAAAACTCAAAACAAGCTGTTTTCATTCATTGTTTTCTGCCTAATTGGCAGGTTTTTCACTGCAATCTCCAGCTTTCCGTGTTCTCTGCCTTACGCTTCGTAATAGCATACGACCCAGTTACTTTAATATCATCCATAAGCTGATATCTCTTTCTTCCACGGACTTTTCTTCCTTCAACCATTCCCTCCAAGGCATCTCTTAGCAGGCAGTTCCTTCTTAGACAGTGTCCTAACCAGTTTCTTTTCCTCTTCTTGATGGTCTCCAGTATAGATCTTTTTTCACCAACTCTATTCAGTACGGCTTCGTTTCTTACCTTGTCCGTCCATTTTACATGCTCCATTTTTCGCCATGTCCACATTTCAAAAGCTTCGAGTCGTTTCTCTTCATTTCTTCTCAACGTCCAGGTTTCTGCACCATATAGTGCTACACTCCACACAAAACATTTCACTAATCTCTTCCTTAGACCCATGTCCATGGGTCCACAAAAAACATTTTTTCTTCTATTGAAAGCTTCTTTTGCTATTGCGATTCTCATTTTCACTTCTTGGTTGCAGCTCATGTCACTGCTTATAGTGCATCCGAGGTACTTGAAGCTATCCACTTGCTGGATTCTTTCACTGTTTGCTCTCACATTAATATTCCTTGGTTTCCGTCCTATAACCATTGCCTTTGTCTTCTTTACATTAATCTTCATCCCATACTGCTCACAGCTGCTGTTTAACTCTTCTAACATACTATTTATAGTTATTTCATCCTCAGCGAATAATGCCATGTCATCAGCAAATCTTATGCAGTTTATTCTTCTTCCTCCCAATTTGACACCTCCTGTGCCCTGGAAACAAGTTTTCACTATATCTTCTAAATAGATATTAAACAAAGTAGGCGATAGGCAGCATCCTTGTCGTACTCCTCTTCCAATTTCACAGCCTTCTGTCATTTCGTCTCCTGTTCTCACTTTAAGTCGTTGATTCATGTCAAGGTACCTTTATAAGGTATGCCATTCCCGAGGTTCCGAGATTTATTCCCATGATGCTGTGCGCGCTATGACGTCATTAAGCGGACAGAATGGAACTTACTTCGTTATCGTATACGGAAGCTTGAGATAAATGGGTCTATTATTTACTTATACACACTTTTTCTTGAATGCCGGTAGAATGAGAACAAATCATCCTGTTTGTGCTCTTGCCACGTGCAATAATAATAGAAGAAAATCGCCTGGAATAAAGTCATCATCGCTTCCCAAAAAACAAGTTGCTGTAGCAGGATTGATTCAATTTGTTCCTCCAAATTTCGGACTTACTCAGTGGTGTAACCACAGGGGAGGGCAGGGGCATTGTCCCCCAACCTTCGACGGAAGTCAATTCTAGGGGGGGGGGGACATTGATGGCCAAAGGCACCTGCAGGGGGCACAGAGGAGAAATTGCCCCCTTCTATTTCAAATTTTATACAAATAAAAATACATTTCGTAAAATTTTCTTGCTCGCTTCGCTTGCAGTGCCAGCTTTTCTGAGTCTCGTCAAGTTCAGAGACGTAGCTAGGGGGCGTCGGGAGTCGGCCATGGGCGCCAAATAATCTAATTTTAAAAAAAATGTGAAAGAGAGAATGCCTTAGCGCCATGTGATATTATTTGTCCCTTATTAAATCAATATTGTTTTAAATTGCAAAAATTGGATCAAAAAATTTTCTTTCTCGCTTCGCTCGTAATATAATTGTTTTTTGTAATGTGATGTATGTAAATAATATGTTTTGTATATAATATATGTAATGAAAAAACTTTGAATACGTACATAATTTAGTGTTAGAATCTTGCATATGTATTTTCTTATTTTATGTCGCTCCATGTTGCATATGTGTAAAACATATGAAAGTTATACATGTTATATGTACAAACAAATATCTTCGGCATGCATTTATCATTCATTTTCTGCCATTCAAAAATACAGTTTGTGTGCTTGTTTTCAATTATTAGCTAATGTAAAATTCCTGGTGTTGAAAAAATATTTCAAATCGTTTGTTCCAAATAAATGCTTTAGCACAGACATCTACCTCCCTTTTGCGTAATTTATGAGGATAATAACGTATTTGATACTACTACTACTACTACCGCTAGTAATAATAATGCCATTATTAATGTCATTATTATTACTATTATTATTATTGGTACGTTTATCCTGGTACTTTCTCCCTCCAGATAAAAATTCGTGGTTGCGCCTCTGGCCTTACTTCCACACTCGCCTTCCGTATCATCACGTATGCAACTTTCAAAAACCTTTACACAATCGAAACTCAGTTTCTAAGTATTGCTTCATTGAATATTGAGTGCAAGATAAGATTTATTAGCTTTGAAGTTGAAACATCGTCCGCGAAAATAATACTTTGAACATCTCGTAGGTAGCGAACACTAATTAACAATTGCACTGTTACTTTACTTTATGTGCGTTTGTTGAGACAGGACAGGCGTTTCTCCCCTGCACATCCTTTCAATCTTCTCGTCAATCAATGAGAGGAGCTGTCATGTAAATAATGACCAAAGAAGCTATTCAATCAGGCCCGTAGCCAGGAATTCTTTGTAGGGGGGGGGGAGCGAAGTCAATCCTAGAGGGGGCAAATTTTTAACATATTGTGTCGCATTGGCACATATTATGGTAGGGTACACAGAGGTACTTGCCCCCCTCCCCCAAAAGCTATAAGTAACAGAAAAGGGATGGTATCTTGAAACTGCAACGAACCAAAAAAAAAAAACTTCGAGCAACATCAAATAGCAATATTTCGATAATGACCTTTCCAGGTTGCCAAAGAATATAAAGTTTAACATAAATAGGCTAATAGGGACTGTACCTACTTGATATCGTAATTGATTGATTTGGTGTTTTAAGTCCACTTTGTGCACACTAAGGCTAATTTGGACTGGGCCTACAGTCTAAAGTGGGATCCTAACCACTATGTGCCTACACCGGGTATCAAACCCGGGACCCCTTGACTACAAGGCGACGGCGCTACCACTAGACCATCGTGGAGGCCATATTTGTGTTGCTTGACAAGACTTATTTTCTAATTGCGCACTCTATTATTAGTAAAACACATTTTATGTGTGTGTTGGATATGGTATGAGATTTAATTAGGAAAAGCGATGGATAATGTAATATTTATACAAAGTAAATTAACGCATTATGTTCTTACAACAAATGTAACTATTACAGAATAGGAAGCCAGTGACGAAATTAGCCGTAAGTTTTTTTTTTAATTCCTCGCAGTAGTAAATATTGTTACAAATAAAATCGAGAAATTTAGATCCTCAACTTAGGTGGATAAGAGACCAAATTATAATTCTCAGCTTGCATTTACCTCCGATTATTAGAAGTATCATTCGACCGAAAAGCAATCTCTGACTGTTGGCTGATAAATGCGACGTGCCTAAAATACAGGAAAACGTAACAGCATAATCGTTCCATTATTTTTGTTTTGTATTTGTATTGCTTTTGTTTTATTTCAAGTATAATTTACCCCTTGGCTAATCGCAAAGATGAAAATGAATGGTGAGTAGATGAAATGGATGATCACAAATCCATGTGGATCACAAACAGTACAGAGTACTACACAGATTGTTGGCCCACATGCCAGAACCTAGTAAGCCCGCAAGATTGAAGTTCCTAGGATATATTACCTGGAAGAAATATTGCTATTTGAATGTTTCCCGAAAATACACCATTTATACAATAGCCATTATCTAATTCATTCGCCGGCTCGGTAGCCGAGGGCGTTAAGTGGTCGACTTTCGATTTCGCCTCCGAAGTTCCCGGTTCAAGTCCCAGCATGGGCATAGGTTTTCTCTGCGAGTCAGGCACGTATCCAGGAATTCCTTTCGTGGTGGGCTAAACACCATATTTTTAAGGGGTATATATAGAACCTCACAATTGTATGTTTAAAGCCAATGGTGGCAATTGGGTTCAAAACGGGAGTGGGGGGGGGGGTGCAAGAAAAGTTTACTTTCTCTTCCCTTGGTATGCAAGGGTTAGCATAAAGAGGTCATAGTGTGAAGGCAAAAAAATGGGGAGCAACTATCCCCAAAATCGTCGCCACTGTTCAAGGCTGCCAAATTATTCAGAACGTGAAATCGGAACATTTTTTACCACTCAACTCCTCTGTTTCCATGCATTAACATTGTGTGCCGGAACCATCTCAGTATGTGTGTTTGCCCATTTCTTATCATCAGACATCAAAACATCTATGGCGTCTTCGAGTGTTTTTTACGAAGCTGTTACACACGCACGGGATGGACAATCCACTCGACAACGCGAGACTCAAACTGTGGGCTGAGAACTGGACGCAGAAATTTCTCGAATATTTCTCTCTGATTCGAGCCTGAACACCACTACTGTGTCTTGTCCTCCCATGTTTACAGTTCTTATAAAAGCTGAAACCCACCAAATTATTCATATTGAGGCCTAAGCACTCGCAAGTGTTCACAATTGTCTGTCACAACTTCCGCAGTCTTGTCGTATATTGGCACAAAACAGAGTAAGTCTTCTCGAATACAGTTCGAAACAATTAATTCACAATGAAAACCCTTCCGATCCCAACACATCTAGTGTTTCTTCTCCCAATATGATTAAATGCTTACTCATTTATCTCCAGTGACGTGCCCAAGGGAAGGTTGGTGAGGTCATAACCAAATTTGACCAAGTATTCCTTAAAATAAAGAACTTCAAAGAGAGGAAAAGATGGCAAAATGAGGACTGACCACCAAAAATAGTATGCATAACCCTCCTCTTCTAAAATTCTGGGAAAATTTGGTCCGGGCACAACTAACTCATCACTCAAAACTTTGATTTTCAGTTGATCTGTGCAGCTTATTTCTTTTTTAATTAACCGCTCCAATACCCGTTACTGATTAAATATTCACTTTAGAGAGAGACCTTCGATCTCTTCAGCCCTCGACCCGAACTAGCACTACACTGAGGCTCCGGAAATTCCGCTGTCGTTAATGTCTTCTGGTTTGGACCCGAACTGGAACTAGTAGTAGACTTCGTTACTTTACGGTATTTAGTCCTTTTCATCTTCGAATCACTAGATCTTATAAAGCCACCAATGGACACTGACTGTACACTAATCGACAGTATGAACTGTCATACTTACCTTTGAATACTCATTAACCGATTCTGTTGTACAGATCAACTTGGAAATTGAAGCCGCGTATTTTAACCTCATTATATTCTAGAACGTTCCACAGATAAAACGATTCGTTAATGTTGCCAGTAGTTCGACTCCTTCTCTTATTCAAGAACGTTCCCTCTCGCGCTTTCCAGAGATTAAAAAAATATAATGAATCGTCCTACGTGTGGCGCAGAGGCGTGGCGTGCATGTAGCCGCTGTTACCGCAGGTAACACCAAAATATAAAGAATTCAAGAACCCGTCTTAAAATATTATTACGTACATAAACTGGTAATATTGTCGTAAAGTAAACATTGCAAACTGCCATTTTTTCTGACACCGGCAAAAGCGAAGAGGAGGACTGATCCGGTACGCTCCACAGGCAACATAAGGAAGGACCCTGAGCCCACGCAAGGAAGACTTCGCGTTGCGGCAAAGACTGTTATGGCGGGAGGAGGAGGCGGGCTGTTTAGCCGGCGCAGTTGCCGGTGATGCTTACAGGAAACATACCAGTGTTGCCATATTCAATTGACAGAAAAGAGCTAAGTCGCCTAATCGGGTCTATCTTACTCTGAAGGTGTCCAGTCACACTGGGGAACGATGGCGCAGTGTTAGTAGCGTCGCCGCCTTATAATCAAGGGATTCCGGTTTCGATACCCGGTGGAGGCACAAGTGGTGCGGATCCAACTTTAAACTGTCCCGATTAGCATTACTGTTCATGAAGTGGACTTAAATCGCCAAATCAAAATTTTAAAAAATCAAATCACACTGGGGCAAAAGCAAACTACCAAGTGATATTTTGTATTTACACTAAATATCAGCGATTATGAAAGTCCTCTTTGTCCTTCTTCGACATCATGGGCGAGAAGGAGAGGAGAGGGATGGGTATGGTCAAGGGGTCCGCTGTCCTTCTAAAAATGTCAACCTAAAATTCTATATTTCACACATATAATATTATTTCGGTTACAGGAATTTGTGATAATTGTTGATAATACTGATTGACATTGACATACGTTGTCGCAGGAATGCAATATTTTGGGATTGAAGCAATGTTTTTGAGGTGGTAGAACTGTTTTTGGGTGAAAACAATACTTACAAGCATCATTTCCCGATTGTTATCTTAGCACGCTCTGAAGTGTCAGGTGTCGCAGGTTCGAATCCTCAGCAAGAAATGGTTATTTCAATGTTCGTTGTTATTATTTTACTTACATAATTATAAAAATTAATAATTACATACACAAAGAAATAATAATTTTATTTCAATAATTCACCACGCATCGTCATCGTCACGATTATCCTATAAAGCGAAAGCCTTAAAGGTAGCAAAGGACGTAAAATATACGAAATGGTAGTGGTGTCAGAAATGAGATTTCAGTGGATTTAGCGAAGCATGGGAGTGGGAGTAGTTAGGAAACAGATGAAGACTACATCTACTCTACATACGTCTTATTTGAAACGAAAAGTTTCGCGATTTGGGCAAATCTGGTTTCAAAATAACTAAGATGGCAACATTAGTAGAACGGGACTTCTTGCAGGTTCCGAAGGAAATATTGGGGAAGGGCAGATGCTGAGAGGGGAGGGGGCAAGGAGGGTGCTTCACGTGTTACAAAAGTAAACAACGGTTTGTGGGAGGGACTGTGCAGTGGGAGTTTTGTGACTGGTGTCTTTCGTCTTTATGTTGTTTTCGGGCATTGTCAATTAATTTATGAAGCTTGCTCCGAGTTCCGAGGTGTGTAATCGTGCGATAGAAGATATTTTGAAGCAATCTTTCGGTTCGTTATTTTGCAGAAAAAATCGAAATTGTGGCGAAAGGGAGGCCAAAGCCTATTTTGAACGATTTAAAAACCAAGTCGTCTGCTGGATATGACCGACATTTCAATGTTTCGTGGTATAACGACTACCCGTGGTTATGTGGATGTGTGCAGTTGTCTAAACTCTTTTGTTGGCCATGTACAGTCATGGAAAAAAGTTCTTCCCCATAAGGCTTTAATAGGAGCAAGTAATGCAGGAGGGTAGGCAACACATATTGCACCCTTCGATGATCGGGTGATTTTGCCTGTCTTAACACCGAGAAATGTGTTCCACGCGAAGGTCAACATGACAGGAAAGCAAAGAGGGTCACGTGACTATTGGTTACGTGGAGTGTTGTGCTTCTCCACGTCCCCAGTTCTTGATCCACATTGCAGAAAAAGTAGAGCTGCATACAATATATGAAAATAGGTTGTTTTCAACTACAGGCTTAATTATGATTTTCCCAATTGTAAATCTATCAGACGTGTCTCCCGATTTAGTCGGGACAGTCCTTTACTTTGAATTCCTGTTTGTCATAGGCGTAACTTGACAGGAGCAGAAAGGGCATTTGTAACCCCCTCCCCAAAAATCAGGTTTCTTAAAGCTGCTAAAACAGGAATTAAATACTATGATTTGACGCGTCCAAAAAAAGTATTATATTGAAAGATTTTTACCAAATACGTAGATAGCAATTTAATACTTTGAAAGTGTCTCAGATTTGTTTATTGTCACAACTTAGTGTGGCACAGGTCTACTACAAAAGTGGAATTTCTTAACAGAAATATGAACCCACTCCTTTTATTTCGTAGCCGATTTCATCTTGAAACTGAAATTAAGAATATTAGTTAACAATGTCATTGGTAAACAACAAAAAAATGTGTTAGACCCAATTCTTTAATACCTTATCATAATCTTTATCGCAAGTTTAAATTTTGTTGTAAGTCCACTTTATGCAAAAAAAAAAAAAAAGGTAAAGTTCTCACCTGTGCTTGGCGCTACGCCATGAAGGCGTATAGGGGGTGTGGGGGTAACGCCCCACACTTTCTTGATTCGTTCGTGAGTGGGGGTGATGTGATCAGCATCACGCCGCCCCACACTTTCTTGATTCCTTCGTGAGTGGGGGTGATGTGATCAGCATCACGCCCCTGACCGCCTTTACCCCCAGGGTTTCCCCCAGGTACCCATGTCATTCGACGCTGGGTGGGCGCTGGGGCCGCTTCCAACGTTAGAAAAGTTCCCGGGCTTGAACCGGCCGGGAATCGAACCCGGGGCCTATAGCATGGTAGTCAGACGCGTTACCGACTGAGTCACCGGCACAGATAGACTAATCTGAAGTGCATACAGTTTAAAGTGGGATCCGAACCACTATGTGCGATCACCTGCTACCGTACCCCAGACCCCTTGATTACAAGGCCTTACCACTACGCCATCAGTGAGGCGCACACAATCTTTGTATTTCGACCTTTTTAAACCTATATGTATCATATAAGAGGTTGTTTAACGTTGCTATGCCTCTATGGATTATATTTAACCAGTATTCGAGCACACAGCGTCAGGTTTCATAGAATATAAGCTTCTCTTCCATGTTTATGGTTTCCTGTCTGCAGTAGAAAAACTGGCAGGTTCCCAAAGCTTTTCTTTCAATAGTCTTCCAATGGTTGCATATCATATCACTCAAATTTGATTCATTCGTTTCGAACACAATCCCCGATGGCGCAGTGGGATCGTGGGCGCCTTGTAATTAAGGGATCCCGGGTTCGATACTCGGTGGAGGAACATAGTGGTTCGGATCCCCCTTTAAACTATAGGTCCATTCACGATTAGCCTAACAGGACATAAAGTGGACTTAAGACACCAATCAACCAACCAACACAATCCCGTTATTGTCCAGATTATCGAATCCAGAACCTTCGTCGCGAATAACATAAGCAGGAAGACAACGTGAAATAACCGAACAGAAACAGAACCTAAAACCTACATCGGATAGATTGAATTAAGTCGACGATACAGCACGGGTTCTGAAATGAAAAAGAATACGAAAGTTGAAGGACCTCTATACGCACCCACTTTTCCTCCACTCAATGGGGAAGATATCCTTCTAGCTGAGAAGCTTTACGTAGGAGTGCCCTGAGGGAACTTCAAGACCACGACGATAAACTGTTCTATGTGCAATGACGGGACCAAAACATAAGTCAGATAGCTGTGTTCCTCCTTATTTCGTACGCCATTGATAACTGGAACACGTGACCTCGTCTTTGGTAGAGCAGAAGCCTGCTTGCTTGCCACCACCCTTTAGTTCAGTGACCTTCGCCCGTAGTCAGCAAGAGTGAATGACTCACCATATACTTGTTGTCTGTGAGGCTACACAAGAATAGATATTTCGTTAGTGGCTGTAAGTATTGTTTCATCTGCAGTTATATCAGTTAACATTTCAATAGTTTCCTTCCTGATGGTTACGTTAGTGATAAACATGTAAATTAGTTCTCGAGAGTGAACGTTTTATCTATTTGAACGGGGGATTTTTATACAGCCTGCATGTATTATTTTTTCCTGAAACAAGAAGAAATTCGAAGACGCAAAAAGAGTTGTGTAAGAGTAGTTAACAAAAGGAAAAAAGAAGAAGAAAACGAAAATGTAAATGCTGAAATAAATTATGGTAGAGATCGAGTGAATAACATTTTGTCATAGGGCCTCCTCGATGGCGTAGTGATAACGTCGTCGCCTTGTAATCAGTGGATCCCGGGTTTGATACACGGTGGATGCACATAGTGGTTAGTATCCCACTTTAAACTGAAGGTCGAGTCCAGATTCGCATATCTGTGCACCAAACCAAAACTAAGAAAGAAATTGTCACAGTGTAAGAAAATTTCATGTTCAACCAGATACGAAACAAAAGGGAATAATATATTGCAGGTTGGAGTTCACATCTGTAGCATCTAACCAGCACAATTATGAATCGCAACATATCGTATCAGATCCATTTTTATTATACATGTATGATAATATAAGAGAAGTAGAGGAAAGAGAAAACCAAGCGAAACACGGACGCCTTCTCCAGAATTTCAAATCTCGTTACATAAGGTTCTTGGTTGGAGTCCCGAACAGGCATGACTTTCTTGTTCTTGCCCTTTTATCTGCTTCATTTCATCATAATTCATCGTTATGGTTTACCTGCAGGGGAAGAATAATGACAATTATTGCCAATACAAAGCCAATGACAAACAGAACAACTCGATTACGGAGGTGCCAAGAAGAAACGAGACTTGACAGTTTCTCCGTCTCTCGGTTTGTCGAATTGAAAATTGCTCTCCCGTTCTCGGTCTCGATTAGTTAAATATAGAAATCGAAAATGTATGTGAATGAATATACATGTATTTTATATATTCCGGTTTTGTAGGAGATTTCGTGAGAGATGAAATAAGTACTCTTCCATCGTATTTATTAGGGCCTCCCCGATGGCGCAGTGGTAGCGTCGTCGCCTTGTAATCAAGGGGTCCCGGGTTCGATACCTGGTGGAGGCACAAGTGGTTCGGATCCCACTTGAAACTGTAGGTCCAGTCCCGATTAGCCTTACTGTGCATAAGGTGGACTTAAAAAAACACCAACTCAACAACCATCGTATTTATTTTATAATTTTTATTCCCTGTTCGATGATCGCAACGATAAGGACGAGTGACCATTACATGAAATTGATGACGAAATAGTCAAACACCCCCGACAAGGACGGTACTCAAACCCGGGAACTTTGGCGACGATATCGAATGTCAATCACTTAATGAGCTTGACCACCGAGCCTGCTTAATGTTGTTTCTGTCAGGTAATTCGTAATAATATCCCACATTCACTATCATTTGCTTCATAATTTATCTTATTGTTGTGATTAACCTGAATTCAAAGAATTAGTTGAAAGGCAAAAATGAAAGATTGAATGTCTCTGATGTTACTTCGTGCCGAATAATATGACGTGGTATTATGATATGAATTTATTAATCATATAATATGCCTATTCATTCCATTGATTGATCCCAATTGAGCACACAAAATATGGTATAATGTCCACTCCATGGAGGAGTGGTTAGCACAGCGCGCTACGATGCCATGGGTCCCTGGTTAGAATCTCGACTTGGGCGTGGGTGTCCTTGGTAAGTGTCCCTTCATCAATTTCATCATAGCATCACTCATCTTCATCGTCTCTATTTGCCAAAAGTGAAAGAATAGCAAATCTAAATAACAAACATCCAATCAAATCGAACATCTCTACCGATTTAATTCTATACGGTACCGAATTCCCACTTTATTACTGCATCTTAAGTCATTTTACAGCATCTCAATTGTTTTCCGATTCGAAAACATTTGGAATGTTGTTTTGTGCAGTTGATTGTGCATTGTTTCGTTGTTTGGATTGTTTAATTAACGTCGCATTAATTAGTTTTAGACCAATCGTGACGGGGGAAGCAAGAGCACAAAGAAAGCGAAAAAGACAAGGAAGAGACCACGGCTTTCTTTAAAGATAGCATCCCGTGAATACAACTCAAGTGACTGCAGAATATTATGAATAAAATTTATTTCACTTTTTCCTTTTATTTCTGTTTCAGTTATTTTACTTCGCTTTTCTTCTACCACTCGCGTTACTCGTGTCGGTGAGGAAGAATTATTAAACTCGTGAAATGGACGATGGTACAAAAAAATCTATGCCTCTCCCACGGTTCGAAACTGTCAGTACAAAATATTGTCTTATTTTTAAAATTTACGGTCAAATATGGTTTGTCACGTAGCAATTTTCGCTTATCTCTTTCTCAAGGGGTTCCATTGCCTCTCTGATGCCGTAGTGGTAACGTCTTCACCATGTAATGAAAGGCTTCCGAATTCAATACCAAATAGAGAGGCATTTGGTTCGGATCCCATTTTAATCTGTAGGTCCAGTGCATGAACTGGACTTAAACAATTAATGTGTGGTCTGTGATGAGAACCATCATTTCAGCGAACCTTCTTGACAATGGCTCTAATATCACTTGAAAGAATAGTATTTCCTTACGAGTAGCTCTTGTCAAGAAACCAGTTCCTGAAATTTTCTTCTGGAGGCATCGTAGCACCCAGCTGTTTGTTGTGGCTGTGGCACGAGTCATGTGACTCATGCTATCAAAGCTCAATCCTTCCCGAGAACTCAGAATCACCAGGCAAACGTAAGCGAATATTTTGTTATTTGGGTTGCATAAACAACAGGCTTTAAGACGTTACGAAATTCTACGTCCCGTGGCCCAGGCATTTTTTTCTAAGACTGTACTCTATTTTCGGGTGAAAAAAAAAACGTGTCGAATTCAGATGTGGATAACATGGACCATGACGCACCCAAAAATTCAAATTCAAATGAAAAACTTCTCTTTATGACAGCATCATAGAAGTTTTTTGATTTGATTTGATTGATTTTGCTTCGCTTGTGCCACTTTTGGCTAATTTGCGAAGATGGGGATGAGTGATGATATGATTAAATTGATGAATAGACATCACAAACGCCCATGCCCAAGCTAGGTTTCGAACCTGGGATCCCAGCATCATATAACTATTTTCAAAGTCGGATTGATCTGCTCTATAAGTAGCCTTCGATGTTTCTGTAAGTATCAAATTACGTATTATTGTGTCAACAACCAATGTTTGCGATTTCACTTTAGTCCTTATGTCAACATTTTTTTTCTGATTAATAACTTTACCAAAATCTAGTATTGAATTGCATACGTACCAGATTAATATTATATGAACTACTTGGAAGACATTGGGGGGGGGGGGGCATGAGGTGGGGAGGCGCCCAAGTCTCCCTTAAATGTCCTACTGATAACCGGTAACACTTTTAAAAATCCACGCCACGCCACTGGTGTGGCGCTACGTTTACAGCTTCCAAATGCTGACAAGTCTTTGCATAGTGTTGCGACAACACCGAAAGCGCAAGAAAAGTTTTAATGCAATATTATCAACAACAGGGTTATAGAACATTCTCCGTGTTGCCTTGGTAAGTATATCTCTCCTTATATATTATCGGCACACTATTTTAGAAAACAAGAACCTAATTTTGCCGGACCCTGTGGCTGAGTGGTTAGCACATCGCGCTGCGACGCCAAGGGTCCCGGGTTCGAATCCCACTCGGCCATGGTTGTGTGTGAATGTCCATTTATCTTTTTCATCATTTCATCACTCATTCCCATCTTCGTAAATTAGCTAAGAGGAACAAAACGCGAAGTAAAATAAAATAAATCAAATCCAAAAAAAAAATAAAAAAAATAAAAATTATGTAGTGTAAACTGAAAAAATTAAGGGGGGCTCCAGCCCCCTGATCCCACCTTGGGTGCGCACTATTAACAATAACAGGGTTCTAGAACATTCTGTGTCTTGGCTCGAAAATTATTTATCTCAAATTATCATCACATTATTTAAGAAGCCATGAACGTAATTTTATGTAGCGTAATTTCCTGAATGGGGTGCTGGTGACCCCTGATTCCCACCTTGGATACGTGCTTGACTCGATAATTATTCCTCTCCTTAAATTATCGTCACATTATTTTATTTCCGACCACAAGAAACCAAATACCTCATTTTATCTATTGTAAACAGAAAACTTTTTGGGGGGTTCGAGCCCCCTAAGCTCCCCCTTGGATACGTGCCTGCTACGAGTGTCCCTTCATCAATTTAAACTAATCATCACTCATCCTGTTCGTCGCGATTAGCCAAAAGTGGAAGAAGACGATAAATAACAAAAACAAATTTATCCTCATCGTGGCGATCAACTGGAGAATGTTAAAAGTAGCGTAAAAATATTAAAGGGAAATTCCAGGACATTCAGTAAAAAGACATATCAGAATATGCCCGGACAAGAACTTTCCTTAGAATGAGACATTTAAAATAAATGCAATAGGTTAGCTGGAAAGAAAAGCCGGCAGTGGACTACAGCCTGCAGGGACAAGATATCACGCAAAAAATAAACTATGCATTGTTTTGGAATAAATGTATTCTTCTATCGCGTATTTGATCTCTTGCTGTCAAATCAAATTAACAGCTTTGGTGTATAATATCAAAAGATGCATGAAAACACAGCGTTTCATGGGCCATCTGTTACATTCTACGCATAGCTTTCAACCGCTCGTGTCCGCTTGGTGACGTCACAAGCTCTAGCCAATAACGTGCAAGTCGCGGAGTGGCCCCCCCTGGATTCATGTATAAGTTGCTTAGCTGTTAACAACATAAAAATCCATCGCTCAAAAACATACAGAATGTAAGAAGAATGTTAACGAAAATAGTCATGGACAATTTGCACGGTCGGCAGTACTCATGGATACCAATGTACAGTGGGATTCATGAGTATTAGCGTACAAATTGTCCATGACTATTTTCATTAATTTTTCTCTTGAATGCAATGTGTTTTCAAGCGAAGGATTTTTATGTATGCTGGTGTAGAAGTTGTCAACAGCAAGCTTTGAGTTTTATTTTAATTCTTGAAGCTCTTATTGGGTCAAATAAAGTGCATGAACATGGTGAGGTAATACTCGTGGATCCCACTGTACAAGGCATAGAATATAAGATTTGCGGGTGATTGACATGAAAACAGGGAAGAACCATTAACAATAGTTAATGACATTTTTTTAATTTTGCACCCCAAAATCTATTGTAAATTGATACTTAGGTGCAAATTGGTGTAATGGTATATAATAATGGATAGCATCCCACACTTCCAACAATGTAATCAAAATGCAATTTTTAATCGCCTTATGCCTACAATTTATAGGAAAGTATTTAAATATTAGAAATACAACGTGAATAACCACTATTTAATTGTGATTATGCAGAGCATTCCCTGATATTCGCTACGAGACTCGACGGCAAGCGGCCCGGCATCAGCGCTTGTCTTTCCCGGTGAACGGGTCCGCGACAGTCGCACGCTACAGTCTGTTTTTTTCGCTCCCTTTCCCTTTCTGTTGACGTTGCAGACTGACGCCAGTATAGTCCTCCCTTGGAAGTTGTGTTGTCATGTCCGTGTGTTGAAGATTGTGGCTTAATATGGCACCACAAAAGTTTACATTACAACAAAGGATATATCTTGTCGAGTGTTACTTCGGAAAGAGGAATTGTGGAGAAGTGCGACGACGTTTTGCAACGAAATTTCCTGGTGTTCCCGTTCCACATAGGACCACTATATTAAACCTCGTAAAAAGTTTAGAGTAACAGGGTCAGTTCTGAATAAAAGTGGAAAGAGAAATGGGTAAATCTAAAAAATAAAGTATACAAAGACAATCCGCACATCATTCGTGAGTTAAAGGAGAGTATTGTACGAGAAATGGGGAGAATTACAGTAGACGAACTTGCACTTGTAAATGTCAATTTCCTTCGGAGATGCCAGGAATGTGTTGCAGCAGAGGAACATCATTTTCAACACCTTCTGTAGTCAATGTTAGTACACAATATGAAAACTAATTTTAATAGCTGACTCTAGCGACTGTCGCTGACCCGTTCACCGGGAAAGACAAGCCCTGATGCCGGGCCGCTTGCCGCCGAGTCTCGTAGCGAATGTTAGGGAATGCTCTACATATTTTGTACTGTATTTTCCACTCAATTTTTTTTACAACAATTTTAAAAACTACACCCTGGAGAAATGACCCCTGCAAGTTCTCGCGTTTCTCCAGTTTAGGGCAAAAACGAAACTTCCAAAGTTGCGAGGCTAGCGTTGCGCTGAAAACACGCCGCCGCCATGTTAATACGTCACTACTCAGAGAGAGAGAGCTCGTTTGTCGTCTGCATCGAGCGTCCAGTTTACTGCGGGTAGCCCACGGTGAGCGAACATGTTCAGCAGTTTTATAAATCTGTACATTAAATAATGGAAGAAGGAGCGATAGTGGAAAGGAAAGCTATGGTTTGTAATGTTCATTCCATGAAATATCCCTGCTGCTCACGTGGAAGATAAATGAAAGGGTTCTGCTGCGTGCGTGTTCTCAGGTCATGCGAAAAATATTGCTTGTAAAATTGGTTGCTGACCAAACTTTCAAAAATATATATATTTTAAACTTATATTTATCGAAATTTACCGTAACCTATGTAGTGCAAAATAAGAATTTTCACATTCTTCACTTTATTTATAAAGCCTATTTTACTTTATTTTCCATAAAGCAATTTCAGTTTGTGTTTCATTTCTGTTGCGCAAGTTATGATCAAATATTTTTGGGCAATTAAGAGAAAATACACTGAGAAGATTACATCAGTTGCACAGTACATATTAATACTTAGTTTATGTATAATTATTACAAGGAAATAATGTGTATAACCAAGGCCGTATTTTAGCGGGGGTTCAACGGGTCCACCCCCCTTTGGTTCAGTAAAATTACCAGAGTTACCTGTTCATCCGCTTGTTGATAAAAATTTCTTCGGATTTATTTTATTCTCTTAAATTAGAGACGTAGGACGGGATACGGATTGGAAGAAAATTACGTTAATTTCACACACCAGATGGGACTGCAGACCAAATGTCTGCAATTTCCTGATAGTTTCGGAATTTCTGCGATAAGAAACTGCATTGAGATTGTCAAATCAGTTATCCCCCCCCCCCCCCTCGAGTAATCTTATAGATATTTGGTTTTTAAAAATGCAGTGGCACAAGATGAACAGAAAGGCATCAATACTAGCGTGACTTCGTGACTACATACACACAACTTTGTCGGGTCCAGCACCCCCAGCACCGCTATATTTTGAATTTTGTACTGCGAAAAAAGCCGCCTCATCTCCTTAGCCCGAACACATTAATTGGTTGGTTCACAACTTCACCACTAAGGATCCTATCGAGACGAGACATGGCAGCCTTGGTCTCGTTCTCGTTGAGAGTTGTAAATGTCTGTCTCGTGTTTATTTGTAAATGTCTCATTGACAGTCTCGTCTCGATTTATAAACATCCGTATCGGTTTCGGAGGGCAATTCTCGTTCTCGTCTCAAGTCTCGAGACATATAGAATTAACAACGTATGCAAAGGCCATTATAAATACAAAAAAAAATCTTTCTTAATATATATTTTTTTTGACTCCTCGTTTCGACGGTACGAGCCCTCGAAAACTAAATATTATCCTGCTTATATATGCAAACCAAACTGCAGATTCAGAATTACCAGTAATGAACTGGCGTTGTAATTATTATACACAAAATTCATGATTTATCTGAGGAAGTCGCATGTTCCAGGTTTGACTCGACCTGGGCATGACTGTTTCCTTGTGAGTGACATTTCATTGAACTGAAAATTGTTACATGGGAGGATGTTTGCTCGAGACTTTGGGGACACCTAGGGGGATGCTTCTATTGTTAATGTTAGTGTTGCTCACGAGACGAGACATTTTCCGTCTCGTCTCATAAAAGGAGATGGGACAAGTGAATGTTTTCGAAATGAGATGGGACAGAAGAAAAAGTTCGTCTCGTATCGTGGCAGGTTGGGTGATACTTAGTTTGCGCTTGTTGGTGGTGGTTGTAGTGTGCGTGTGTGTGTGTGTGGGGGTGTTCTCCTTCACCCCAACTTCGAATAATGCTTGTAGTCTTCATTGTAGCGATTAGCCAAAAGTGGGAAGAAATGTGATGTTAGAGAAGATACATACCAAATTAACCATGCGTTCTCATCGTTGCGGTTAAACAAAGTGACGGAAAAGCGACGTAAAAGTAGGGTAAATACAAAAATTTGCAATATATATATTAACTGAAGAAAACTGTCATTTACTGCAGGAAATTTAAAAACTCCCCGTACCTTTTTATACCGTATCACCTCTTATATTGCAGAAATTGCCGTGTAAACTAGTGTGTTCTAAACGTATTATCTTAAAATTTGCGAAGAAAATATTATGACGAAAATAATTGTAATTCCAAAAAAGACATTCCTATAACATTAAATTCTTGCCAGTCAGAACTAACCCATGTATTCGCAATGGACAAGGCTGTTCACGTGTTCAGCCATTGACTGTTACAAGTTTTGCTTTGTCACCCTAATGGGAAAACCCTCTACCGAGTTGCTGAATTATAGTAAATACTGCTATACTGTTAGGGCATAATTCATCTCCAAGAAATGGAGCACAGATTTTTGCACTGGAAGTTACAAGATACTTGTTTTACACAGTAACAAGCAGGGGCGGCCGCTCATAAGGCCGATACGGACGCCGCACTGCCGTGTGTAACCACAAGTGAACAAACCTTACATTAACATTTATGTATTAGCTATTACATTGTCTGAATTGCAAATATTTCATTGCTTATATATCGTTGGTTAGTCGGTTCTGTATTCATTCTTCCGCGACAATTGCGAAGTTTACACGCCACCGTGCGCGGGAATACGGAACTTGGAGAGAAATGTGGCAGGGCGCCGTCCTCCCACCTTACGAGACGTAGAGCATTCTCAGGCGCGGCCGCGAGGGGTAAGAGGCGAGGAACTGGCGGAATAACACGAGCGGGATCTGTGGCTGGGAGGACGGAGGGTTTGTCGTCCGAAACCCACCCCTTGGGCGAAACTGGCCCTCTCTCCGGAGAACGGTAAACAATGAAGAGTTGCCAGAAGCAATGAAGTTAACATAAGAAAGAAAATTACCAACCGTTGAAAAAAATCATTCTGTATTCCATAATGTTATTCACTTATGACATAAGAGTAGAGCAATAAATAACGCAATTTCCAATGAGGAAAGAAAATATTGGCAACTGAAAAAGTACAGACTCTTGCTTGATTTTTGTTATTTACCGTCGCTTTCTGCTACTTTTCGGTAATCACGACGATGAGGATGAGTGATGATATAATGAAATTGATGTAGGGGCACTTACAAAGAACACATGCCGGGATTCGAACCCAGGAGTCCTGGCTTTGTAATGCATTATGCTAGCCACGGAAGTTGGCTATAGATTCTTGTTACTCGCGAAATGGCTAGACTCTAGTTTACGTCCTTCTTGCCCGTTTCCAAAACCGTGCTAGCAGACAGCCGGCGCTCCGGCATCCGTAGGGTAAGTACGTTTTTCTTTTACACTTTCTGTCACTAACCATTCACGGGAACGAGGTATGCCTACGAGGTTAGGTTACGTTCCATTAGCACTCATTTCACCCCTAAATATGTGCTTCATCATCGAAAAATGTCCTCAGTACTTTTCAATCACGCATATCCGGACAACATCGGTTTTTCTCGATTTTCTCCTCCAGGAAATTTTTCCTCGCCTTGGGATTTACTTTGTTGAATTCCTTATAAAATAACCTTTACAACGATATATGACACGCATTCCTTAGGAAACGGACGTAAACTAGAGTCTTACCCGCGAAATTATCACATATATGCCTTGTATTTTTTCTGAGTTTAGTGGAAAGTACATTTGGATTACAATGATGTGGAGTACAGTGGTGGAAAAAAGTTCTTCCCCATAAGACTTCAATGGCAGTAAATAATGCCGGAAGGGTAGGCAACACACATTGCACCTTTAGGTGATCGGGTGATTCTGTCTGTTTCAAGAGCAACTCGTCTTTCATGCAAAAGCCAACAGGCACAGGAAATGTAGGAAAGTCACGTGACCTGTCAGGTTAAATGTTGTTCGTCAGAAAATCGCCTTTTCTCAAGCCAGGTCGCACAACCGACAAGAGCTACACGTTATATCTCCGAAAATGATTCGCCTAAAAACGTTGAACGAAACACTAAAACAATTCTTGCCTTAATTATATAGGCTACTACACTATATGTGCCGCAGTAGCTCAATCGTTAGGGCGTTTTAATATCATGCGAGAGATCTGGCTTCGATCACCGACGGGGGAGAATCGGAATTTTGTCCATCTGTTCAAGCTGCTCTGGTACCCACCCAGCTTCGTATAAAGTGGGTACCTGGAGGAAACTGGGGTGGGGGGTTAAGGCGGCCAGGGGCGTGGTGCTGATCACATCATCCCCACCTTCGGCCTGATGAAGAAATCTTGGCGCCCTAACCCCACACCCCCTATACACCTTATCGGCTTGGTGCAAAGCACAAGGTAGCACTTTGCTTTTTAATTTACTTACATACATCCCGATTTTGTCGGAACAGAACTTCCCAATCTCTACGTGGGCTTTCTTCCAAATTCCGTAGGGATGTGAATAGGCTCCAATTCTTCTTGACACAATTTATACATGTTATATTTCGATAGAAGAACAATAGACGTTATCCTTTTTGTGTGTGTGTGTGTGTGTGTGTGTGTGTGGTGGGGGGGTATCATCTAAACATGTGAGGTGATCATTTTCCCAATACTCCATTCTCAGAAATAAATCTCAATTCGACACACTGAAAATGTAGCATTTTCTACATCTTAGCATGCAATTATCTAGTAGCAAAATAATGTGTGGAAAGAGAAAAATTACGATTTATAACGCACTCTGGAAATTTCGTATTATTTTTTTTTCCAATTTGAACTGACATTCATAATATTCATTGACTAAAGAATAGCTTAGTCGTTCTGCTACTTTCAATTCTTTATTACCGTAGTCACCGTAAATCTCTCTCTCTCTCTCTCTCTCTCTTAGCCTTCCCCATGGCGCAGTAGTAGCAGAGTCGCCTTGTAATCAAGGATTCCCCGGTTCGATACCCGGTGGAGACACATAGTGGTTCGGATCCCACTTTAAGTTGTAGAAGCAGTCTCGATTAGCCTTTTTGTGCATAAAGTGGACTTAAATACCAAATGAAAATAAAAATAAAAATCACCGTAACTCTCTACAAAGCCAGAGGATCCAGGTTCGAAACCTGTCGAGGCTTAGATGTAGCATTGCATTCGCATCATTACCCATCATCTTCATCGTCGCGATTATCGCAAAAGATAAAAATGCGACACAAAAAAAGCCAAACAGAAGATTGGAATCAATCTGAATATTCGTTACGTTGGATACATGGTAGAATTGTCTTAAAATCACTTCCTGTGATGTAATAGGGTTTTTTATTAGAGACCATTTGTATAATACATATCGGTGTTGCGAATAGAGACCTGCACAAGACCCGGAAAAACCCGTCTGCGAAGAGACGCGCCTACAATAGTATGCAACACGCACGTCAAGCCCAGGTGTTCGACATCGCGCAAGCAAGCTTCACGTCACAGTTGTGCACAGGCATCGATGCCTGCCAGGCTTTTCTATTACCCGGGTCTTAGGAAGACCCGTGAGACTCGATGTAGTTGTTGCAAGTAGACGCGAGCTCTGCTGTCAGTGTTGCCAACGGCCATTATTGATTGATTGATTGATTTAGTTTATTTTACTTCGCGTTTTGTGCCTCTAGGCTAATTTGCGAAGATGGGGATGTGTGATGAAATAATGAAATTGATGAATGGACATTCACAAACAACCAAGCCCGACCGGGATTCGAACCCGGGACCCTTGGCGTCGCAGCGCGATGTGCTAACCACTCGGCCACAGGGTCGGGCCAACGGCCATTATATTTCACTACGCATGGAAATATTTGAATTTCTGCTAGGTGCAGGTGCCTTGAGGTTGTATAACCATTGGCGTAGCAAGGGGTGGGTGAAGTGGGCGAACACCCTGGGCCTTGCGCATGTAGGGGCCTCGTGTCCCATGAGGTTGATACGAGCGAACGACGATTTGTTGAAAAAGATGACAATATTCAAAAACCTTTTATAATGCAAATTCGGATTTCATGTTCCATTTTATGGAACATCGTGCCTTAGTGTTCAGGGGGAGGGGGATCTTGAGCAACTAATTCGGATATTGAATTGGCAAAATTACACCTGAGAGAAAATCTGTTTGATTGATTGATTCATTTATTTGGTCAATTTATGCACAATAAGGTTAATCGGGACTAGACCTATAGTTTAAAGTGGGATCCGAAACACCATGTGCCTCCACCGGGTATCGAACCCGGGACCTCTTGATTACAAGGCGACGACACTACCACTGTGCCATAGCGGAGCACCCCCAAAAAGTATAATGTAGAACAACCACCAGTAAAACAAAGTTCCAAAATATAGACTATAGCACTTTTTGCCAAACTTATAGTTCGTACTCCTTTACAGGTGTCAGCAGTGGCGGCAATTAGGGGCGGGACCGAGAGAGTGCAGTTGCCTCCCTCCCGACGTTTTGACACTTTTGCACCAAGCTAACCTCATGTATCAAGGGAAATTAAACTGTCCTTGCCCCCCCCCCCCCACTTTGCACCTTAACCCCTTAGTTTTGGAACCCAATCGCCGCCACTAGGTGTGAGTGATACAAATGTTTTCTACCAAGGAATAAAAGTGATGAACATTTTAAGTGCTCCTAGAACAGTTTAGAATCTAAAAGTTGGCAACGGTGTCTGCGTGACTCATGTATCTGGAGAATGTTCAAAACCGGAAAGAGCGTTCGCTGAAGATAAGCGAGCTTCGTCTTGCAAGGCCTTCCAGTTACCCGTGGGCTTTCGATGTCTGACGGGTCAAAACCCAGGTATATAGTTTTACTCGCCCGCCCGACCAGCCAGGCGGGCCTAGTAAGCGATTCTGTCCGTTGTGCAGCCCTCTGGTTGCGAACAATAAGTAGTTTCACGTTCACCCCACTCTTTGGTTGTTTAGAAATGTAAGGAAGAAGGATCTCTAAATTTCCGCTTTCACATGCCAATGAAACTTTAACATTAAGTTTAGTGTAGGCCACAAAAGAGATTTACATATTGTTATGATATCTTTTATACGTCACGAAACATACTTCCAATAAAATACGATACTACTCCTTACGTTCCTGTAAATGTTCACCATTAGTCTGGCGAAAGAAAAAGTAACGAACATTTCTGTGTTTCCTTGAGCAGAGATAAGGCGCCTGCTTCTAGTAAGCAAGCAACAACTGCTTCGATCAGTGACCTTCACTGCCGGAGTGACTCACAGCAGGCCTGCGCTCGTTCCAGTGTGCGTATGAAACAGGTATTTTATTTCGTTCGTTCCAATCCACAGTTATATCAAGCTAACATTCTACAATATGTAGTAAACAAGTTGTATACATTATGGTCTTCCAGAGTGTTGTTGCCTCCTGCTATTTACACGCGGGAGATGGGGGTGTTGTAAACATTTCTGAACCCAAAGGTCGAGCACGAAGGAAAAGTTGTGTAATCATTTAAGGTAATAACAAGGTAATAGAAGTTGAAGGAAATGCTGGAATAAATTATATCAGAAATTGAGTAAAAACCGTTCTTATCACACATAGGGCTATCAGATCACTCTTCAGCGGAAAGTAGGACAAATTGTCTCCAAATGTTGGACACGATCGCATTTCCAGTAAATATAATAGGTTACTAGAACATCTTAACATATAACGAGAATATGACACATCTTCAGCTCAAAAATTAATATTGAAGTGAACGGTTGATTTAAAAATTCTTCAACTGCTAATTAATAGCACAGCCGTACGTGATTTCAACTTGTGTATACAAGACAGAACGTTTTTCGTCGAGACGGGGCCAGGAAGGGAAAACAATCCATGAATTCGGGAAGGAAAAAGTTCACAATTTCGTAAACAAAGTCTGGAAGTTCTTGTTTATTGAAATGTAAAAAACTGCTATACACTGAAAAAAAAAAACAGAATTTTGTGCCTTGTTTTACCAATAAGGACTGAGGGCCCCCCAGATGGCGCAGTGGTAGCGTCATTGCCTTGTAATCAAGGGGTCCCGGGTTCGATACCCGGCGGAGGCACATAGCGGTTCAGATCCCACTATAAAACTGTAGGTCCAGTCCCGATTAGCCTTACTGTGCATAAAGTGGACTTAAAACACCAAATCAATCAATCCAATAAGGACTGTTTATGTAATTTCTGGAATGAAACTTGTTACTTCGAACAAATTACCGACACTTATTGTATCGATAAAACTTCACAAAGTAAGCATTTTTATCCATATATCTGGACTTTTCCGGATCTACAAAATCGGGAAGTAATTTCTGAGCTGGGATTGTAATTGTTTTTCCGAATATCCAGTAGCAACCATGCACACTCTTTGATTTAAGCATACTTCTTCAAGGAACCACGTTATCTCAGACTTCCCTCAGATTTTCTGTTTCTCCATGTAATTTGAAGTTACGTGATGCCCAAAATACGTATAAGACATTTGTGATTTCTTTCAAATTCTTCCGGAGGCCAGACACAAATCTAAAATCTAGGACACGTCCGGAAATAAGAATGCTTCTTATAACCTCTTTTTATTTTGTTATTTAGTGTCGTTTTCCTTTCACCTTTTACTAATCGCGACCACGAGGATGAGTGATATAATAGAATTGATGAAGGGGCACTCACAAAGAACACCCATACGCACGACGGTATTCGAACCCAGGACATCAGACATCGTAGCACACTGTGCTAACCACTCCGTCACGGACGGAATTCTTATTGTCCTAATCGATCCACAAGCATTTTCCCTATCTTTAACTACACACGAAACATAATGAACAATCTAAATAAACAGGTGCCAGTTCACACTGTAACCGTAAAAAAACATGTGCACGTGAAAATGCAAAATAATATTTATTTTTAGGTAGTTGTGATTTATTATTGTATATTAAACAAAAATATATTAGTGATAAAATGACGGAAGTAGAGGAACATCTCCAATGAAACACTCATGCCTTATGGATATTTGTATTTCTTGCCGAACAAGGTTCCGAGTTGGAGTTCCGACCAAAATGGGTTAATTGTGTATGTTCATTCATGTCTTTAATGTAATCATAAATCGTTGTCATGAATAATTTAACTTCAGAGGAAAAAAACTGAGAAAATTACTAATAAAAACAATAACAAAACAAATTTGATCTTAAAGCCCTGGCTTTGCGCTAAATATTCCATCACGGGGACTGGCACTTTACGTAGGTGTAGACACGCTTCGTACAATTTGATGATATCGCGATAACGTAATGGATGTGCAGCCACTTAACTGAACGCCCCAAAATTCCCATTTTATTCCTAAATTCTAAATTAGCATAATATCACAGTTTACCTATTCATAATATGCGCCGCTTTGGTGCACTTTGTGTATTGTTTCGTTGGTTGGTTATTTTAATTAATGTTGCATTAATCAGCATCAGGTTAATCGCGCCAGGCAAAGTGGAGGGAAAATGACAATGAAGCAGAACGAAGAGGGCCTTGGTTCCCGATTAATGAAACTTTGTCTATCGCCGCGTGAAATCGCTGAAAATGTAACTTCTTGATTTTGCTTATTTCATATTGCTTTTCTAGCACTTGCGTCAACAAAGGCGATGAGGATAATTAATGAAGCTATGAAATGGATAATAGGACATGATGATCCATGCCTTACACAAAATTCTAAGTTGGGACTAATGAATATCGATTCGTTTTATCATTTGTCAAGTAGTTGTTTTTAACTCCAATCTTTTTCAAGGACTTCTGGGTTGACAGCATGTGTGTTGCGCGATGATGATTCGATGAAAACCACAATTTCAGTGAACTTTCTTGACAATGACTCTAATATCAGTAAAGGGAACATATCCTTACGAGTAGCTGTTGTTAACAAACCAATTCCTGAAACTTTTTCTGCTGGTCTCACTGCAACCAGCTGTTGTTTGTTATGGCTGGGCCTGGGGGTATGACTCACGCTGCTGTCAATAGCTATTCAATCGTTCCCGAGAAGCCAGGTTCACCAGGAAAACCTAAGTGACAATTTTGTTATTTGGGTTGCATAGACAACAGGCTCTAAGATGTTAGGATATCGTAGGTCTCGTGGCCCAAGAACTACTTTCTCTGACTGTACATCATGTAGATTTGATTACATGTTTTGATTAGCACGTTTGAAAAAATTCCTGATAATGTGACAAAATTGTCCAATTTTTTTTCAAGCCCGTTGTTAAATAAATTAGAAACTCGTCATTTAAACTCACCAAGAGCCGCTACAGGAACCTGTGAACTACAAATTTCTGAAAATTTGGCAAAATTGTATGGCAACCCCGAAGCAATAAAACGACCGGATCGGAAGGCGATAGTTGACACTTGTTTCTTCGTTTTCCATGGAAAAGTGAAGCTTTTTCGATAGTTGTGTGCTGTAGTTGTGCATTTGTCGCGATGAACAGTGTGGAGAAATTGTTGGTGCGAAGTGTTTCTACCAGAAGTCTGGATGAAAAATAAACATAAAAAATCTAAGCCGAATTTGATTCTAGAACAAGTGTGTAAGAAGGGAGGTCGTGAGTTCACTCGCAAATTTCGCGTTGAACAGAAGGATGAATTTCATTTAGAAGCATGTCTGAAAAATATTTCTGGTAAGTTTGAAGTTTTTACTGTAGAGTTTCTGGTAACGCAGATATCACCTTTCCAGTGAGATATTTATTTTGGTGCCCTATTTCACATATCAATTAGTCATGTTGGACAGGAAACTTTCTCTGTGTAACTTTTTTACTATAAATTTTCACGATCAATGCACGTAAATATTCGTCATTGTGCGTGCTTATCAAGTTGTGTAAAAATTAAGGTAACACTTTACTATACCGGAGACGGATTTCTTCAAATTTACAGGAGAAAGTACGTACGCAAATCATTTTCTGTAGCGTTGTTGATGTTCGGGAATGTAGTTTTGATCCATTTTAATGCGAATGCATGTGGTTTTCTACGAAAATCTATTTCCGACGTGCTATTGCTGCTGCCGCCATTTGCTTTCTGCTCGAGAGCACAATACGCTCTCGTATTGTCCGTATATGCTAAATTGAACGAAAGGCGTTATAATGGAACCTAACCTAGTAGGCATACCTCGTCCCCGTGATGGTTCGTGGGGCTATCGTGAATTTTTGGGCTAACGTCAATGGTTTTTGGGGCTACCCGTGGATGGTTTGTTGGAAATAAGGAACAACAGTAAGTACTCGTTAATGTTAAGAAATATACATTATTTTCGTTAGAAATTCATTATTTCACCTAAAGAAATGTTCCGCAATGTAGAATAGTACGTTAGCAATGTAAAAAATTGCGAATAAATCATTGATAGGTGCCTCCGGTATAGTAAAGTAGTACCAAAATTAATATCTTTTTGAATTTTCACCTCTGTTAAGTTAAAAAATGCTACTACCTGTTAGAAAATTATATTTCTTCTTCCATCTATTCGCATTACTATTAAATAACTATTAATTTATTATAGTATGTATTATAGTACGTGCAGAATATGATATTCGGTAAACACGAACATATCAATTTCTTATCACGTTGGCTGTTATACGAAATTCATGATTTAAACTCACATTACAAGTAGAGCAAATTTGTGAGCTATCGCCCCTCCACTTTGGTTCACCACGAGCCGCCACTGGTAACAAGTGACTTTGCTGTCGCTTCCGCGGGTCATGCTAAGTTGAAGGAACGAACAGAAGCCCTGCCTGCACGCAGGGACTTCGTATCTGTGGAGAGCAAGTTTTCAAATCCGTGATGTAAAGTCGCTCCGGCTAGAGTTTGGTAGTGATGGGTCGTTCGTGAACGAGTCGTTCAAAAGTAACGACTCTCTCTTGTGAGCGGTGAACGACTCGTTCACCAGAATTGAACGACACGTTCAAAGAGTCGTATGTGTGCCACGACTCCTCCGCCCGCCAAGCAACTATTATTCCATTATTCCCTCTCCTTTCCACGAATTTTGCGAGGAAGGCGCATGCGCAAGTGTATACTCGCCTGGCGGCCGGAATTTTTGAAAGAAAGCAAGTCGATTCTGAGGGCAGCAAATGGGGACTGGAGGGGAGAGGGAGGGGGGTCCTCTCTGTTCCTTTTCCCTACCCCTAGTAAAGCTGGCTGAAACGTGCCGTGTACGATGAGAGGGGAAGGAGCATGCTCGCGAGTCGACTCTTTCCTTCGTTCAAAGAGTCGTGGCACACTTTAGCGACTCTTTGAACGAAGGAAAGAGTCGACTCGCGAGCTCGCGACTCGCGAGTGTTGTTTGCAGAGAGAGAGCGCGCAACCTCAGCCCATGACGGGCAGCGAAGAACAGCCAACAAATTTGTCCTGTAGTTTCAAGTTTGGTCAAACCATTAGCGCTAAAATTACAAGAAATTAAATGTTAGTAAAAATATTAGGGGAGTCTTGTAAAAATTTTGGGAAGGTGTTAGGCACAGACCTCTTGATTACAATATTCCGATTAGCCTATTTTGAGTTGTTATTGTTTAAGTCCACTTTATGTGCAGATAGGATAGTCGGGACTGGACCTACAGTTTAAAGTGGGATCCGAACCTCCACTTTGTATTGAACACGGTACCCCTTGATTACCGGCGACGTTATCACTACGCCATCGGGGAGACCCGATTAGCCTATTGGAGCATAAAAGTGGACTTATAACAATTTTTGCCAAGCAGACCATTTTAATACATGACAGCGTTAACCACTATGCTATTAGGGTGAATCAGAAAAGGGGGCAGTAATTTATAATTTGCAACACAAAATACTTAGTGTGGAAAGCGATTATTACTTTTTATTATTTTCTAAAGCGCCGGCCTCCATGGTGGAGTGGTTAGTACACCTCATTACTCATCCTGATCTTCGCGATTACCCAAAAAAGTGACAGAAAAGCGAAGTAAAATAAACCAAATCAATCAACCAATCATTATTTTCTAAAGCAAGATCAAAGACAATAAACACCTTTTGTTTTCTGTTACTCCAAATCCAAAAATGACGTAATACAAGCAGCAAGCACAAGTTCAAATGATAAACCTTTAGTGAAAATAACAAACATGTATTAAAACAAAAATTATAACTTACAATTTTTTATATTCAGTTAAGAATTACCTAATAGAACAAACCACATGATAATGAATTAATTATAAGTGGACTCGTGAAATGAAGGTCTTTTTATATTTGAATACTACATTATGTTCTGTTTTTCTGATTTTTTTAATAAAGAACCTGAGAGACAAACACACGCTCACACACGCAGTTATACACAATTTCTTATAATCCGATCTATAATGGATATTCAATTTGTTTTAACATTAATTTAATATATTTTGTGTAATACAAGGAACAAATTTGAAATAATGCGGGGAACGGTGGGGATTTCCACTCTAACGATCATATCATGCAATTTCCCAATACAATCGCTCTCTCTTTCTCTCTGTATGCATGTGTACATACATATACTTACATATTATACACGTGAGATTAGAAGATTAAAATTTAAATCACATTGGAATGATAACGTTATTAGAGACGAATCACAAATTTACACCAATAGAAACACAGCATTATATACAAAATAAAAGTTAAACACAAATGAAAAGCAAAGATAAATATGAAAATTCAGTGCGCAAAATCATTGCAAAACAAAAATGCAATCAATAAAATTAATATTGACAAAACTTACTCAAGTATTCTATAATGTATGCCGGCGTGGTTAGCACATCAAGGGTCTCGAGAAATATAGTTTAAGGGATGTAAGGGATGATCCTTCCACGTAGTACACCCAATTGTCAACCTCACTTCCACATAGTACACCCTGGACTGCATTTTGCAGACTAACGAGGCTCTGGCGTCTATACCTACGGCCAGTATAATTTTCGTAGGAATGTGTGTGTGTGTTGTCCTGTGTTTTGTCCTTATGTGTGCTGAGTGCCTTTACAGCCTCAGCTTTTAACCGGTCAGATTATTTTAATATTTTAGTTACTACAGGACATTACAGTTATGTTATTTTAGTTCTGGTGAGGGGCTGGATCCCGTATAAAGTGAAGGGTGCAAAATAGCCTAAGTGACGCACACAAAATTTTAAATTCATATTCAATCATAGCCTTTAGTATAAAACAGAGATGTGATGGGGAGGGCCGGCCCCCGTGGCGGAGTGGTTAGCACATCGCGGCACGAGGGCAGGGAGTCCTGAGGCCGATATTCGGTGGAAACACATAGCGGCTCGGGATACCACTTTTGACCAGGCTTTGCTCTTCTGCCACTTTGGCTAATCGCGAACATGAAAATCAGTGATGATATAATGAAATTGATGAAGTGACACTCAATTCCGAGATTCCTCTTAGCGCACTGTTCTAACCACTCCACGGAGGCGACTGAAATTGTTGGAAGTGAATCAGTTTCACAAGTAGCAGGACATTACAAAATCGCAATGAAAACAGGGCCAATCCTTCCAAAGTTGGTGAGATGATGAGAGACACTCTGTGTAAAATGTACTGTCCGAGAATCTCGTCTCATTGGAGTAACGATACCGATTTATGCTTTGAAATCGATAAGCGAACAAGACCAGACAGGTGTTTTTAACTTGAAATCAAATCGCGAACAAGATATGCATTCTCATTCACGAGTTGAAACGATGTGCCAAGTCATCTTGTCTCACCACGATACTCGATCGAGTTGCTCTTCCGCTTCGTGCACATGTAAACCTTTTAAGTTACACCTTCAATTTTATTTATCCAAGAAAACAAATCTGTTAACATGAGAATGAACAGAAGAAATAAGCTACTAGTTATTTTCCCATTAAGGAACAAACAAATTTTAAAATGCTATAATTTCTTATAAATTAGCATGGAGTAATTATATTTTATAATTTATTAATTCAATTTTAATATTTTAACTGCCTAACACGCTTTGTTGTATTTTATGCATCTTTTATACCTAATTACTTAGTATTTACAGCGAGGATGAATGAATTTTACGTACAGATAAGCTAATCGGGACTGGATCTACAGTTTAAAGTGGGATCCACCAGGTATCGTTACAAGGCAACGACGGAGGATGGATGGTGATTAGAGTAATTGACAAGAGGTTAAATACAGATTACCACTCATCTCTGGGCTGGGGTTCGAACCCGGAACTTTCGGTGTCAATAGGCTTACTTTGAGGAGGGCGACACCTAGTGTTGCCCACGGGACGAGACGGGACAGGCTTTTAAAAATTCGAGACGAGACGAGATTGACCATGTGTCATAAGACAAACGAATATTTTCGAGACGAGACAGCATTTCCACGAGACGAGACAGGCCAAAGTCTCGTCTCGTGGGCAACACTAGCGACACCACTTATCTGTCACTTCAAGATTATTTCAAGCTGGCCAACATAGAAACCAAGAAACAAAGAACATGCACCATGGAGTATGTTTTATTTATGTTATTCAGCCATCCTTTCATTCCTTGTTAAATCCTGGTAAGGAAATCGCTTCCTGTCTCGGATTCGATCCTCGGTGGAGGCACCTTGCCCAGTGATTTAGACCCCAGTTTAAAATGTAGCTTCAATCCCGATTAGACTATCTGAGCATAAAGTGGACTTTAAACATTGTCTGACAAAATCGTTTTCATATGACGTGAAATATTTCATTAACATTAACGTGTAAATATTTTACTAATGAAAACAGCATTAAAGAATAAATATAGAAGTTTAATCATAAATCTCATCGTACATGATACTGCAAAAAAGCTTTTATATTTTGACTGCAGAATTAGGAACAACTACGTAAGATGGACATGGGTCATGTTCACGAGTGATATAAACAGCTGTTGGCCATCTGCGGTGAGCCTACGTGTTAAGGTGTTTTACTAGTAGAAAGCAACATTAAAAAAATACATACGTATAATTTGGCCCGCTTTATAGAAATTCGATCATACATTATGATATTGGCAGAAACTTATATTGAATGACTGTAGAACAACAAAAAGCTATGGACATGGATATGGGATGGACATGGATAATGTTCTAGAGCGATATATATTTCTTAAACACAGCTCTTAGCCATCCGCGGAGAGCGAGCGGGTGGATCCTACTTTAAACTGTAGATCCAGTCTGCTGGCGAGACTGCCGCACCCGCGCCTTGTGTAAGAGAGCTCGCGACTCGCGAGCGAACGATGAGTGAGGAGAAGAGTCGCTAAGGCGAGCGAGTCGTTAAGGTGCTTAATGACTCTTCGTGCCGACTCGCGAGTCGTGAACGATGAGGGAGGAGAAGAGTCGCTAAGGCGAGCGAGTCGTTAAGGTGCTTAATGACTCTTCGTGCCGACTCGCGAGTCGTGAACGAATGATGGGGAAAGAGTCGTGGAACTGTGCTGTGACTCTTCATGCTGTTTCAAGAGTCGTGAACGAGCGATGCTCGTGGAAATGCAAGCATGTGTCGCAGCGCAGATCTGGAGTGCATTTTGTTGCGATATTAAAACCAGTGATAAAATGCAAGAAAGGAAGAATATGTAATGCACGTTATTACTAATAAAAGGTTGATATAATTATATAGCATTTCTGTGTATGCTATCGTACTGCATAATTTGCATTATCCGCAGTATGAAATGTAAACTGAAACAAGATACAAATATAGAAAATCTCACTCATGAGACAGAGTAATGAAAACAAGTATGTGTAATAAATTTTGTTTGTGTGTGTGTGTTTACTGTTTACACATATATGTATATCCACACACATACAGAATCGTATTTGTATTTTTCTTATTTTATGCCGCTTTTCTTCAAATTTTAAGTAATCGCGACGATGAGGATGATGCGTGATGATATAGATGAAGGGACACTCGTAAAGAATATCCTTGCCCAGACCGGGACTAGAACCCGGGAACTTCTGTGGCAAGATCAAATGTCGATTACTTCAGAATCTTGGCCATCTAGTCGGCTACACGCACACACACATGCACAAAAATGCAATACAATTTATTAATCTTGAAGGACGTACGTTGTGTTCGTTTACTTAAATACAATCATCTGCTTCAACACCACCTACCCCCTTCCCCCTCTTCAGGCATGTGTTTCGAGAAAAAGAAGCTTGGCGACTCTTTTGAACGACTCATTTGAACGACTCTTCTCAGTGAGCGAGCGCTCATGAGTCGACTCGCACAAATGAACGGCTTGAACCCATCCCTAGAGTTTGGACTTGAGGAACCCGAGACTTTTCGTCTCCACTTGTGCTAGTGTGAAATGGGCGAAAGCGGTGTTGCCAAACGTCTTTTTTTTGTCCAGTCGTACAGGACATCTTTCCCTGTCAACATGCACCCTTTGCTTGCTCGCATTTCAGGCAGAGGCAGGGAGGCGGAGACCCACGCATTCGCTTGCTACACCGCGGCAACCGAATTCGCCGTGCTTGGCCTTTTTGGGGGTGGACTCTCGAGGGTGGGAGGGGGGGGGGCGATGAGCCGAAAACTCGGAATTATTGCGGAGGGTTAGAATTCTATCTAGGGTATTGTGGAGACTGTTCGTATGAACATCTGCACTGCAATCAAATTTTAGGGTCCAGTTACTTCTCGTGGCATATTTCGTTTTGCTCGCCAGTTAAAATGGCACGTCGAGTTCCGATTACTCAATATTATCCATCCTTTATAGTTTATATTAATTTCATTGTTGTCTACACAGCGATATCAAATAGTGAATTGTAAATTGATTGGAAGTGCACTTGTTTTTTACCAGTTATGATAAGTCAAATATCATATTAATCAACCGTTCCATGTACAAGGTACATTTTCTGAATGACTACAATTTCATCACATAATGAATAACCAAACATAATGTAAAGTCCAGTACTACACATGTATGTCTTATTAAGAAAAAAGCTTAATCCTAAGCTGTTTCTGGTAATGTAGTTTCGTGCATGAACATTGTAAAAGTATGCATATTTGTTTGTAAAACACAGTACCACGCATTCGGAAATTATTCTTTGCACGGTACGTTCGTACAAGTTTTGAGGATACTGTCTAACAGTGTACTTGTCCTTTTTACCATTTATGATAAATCAAATATAAAATATCGTATTGTATTATATATATTTTTTCTTTGAAAAATATTTGTACGAAACAAAAACGCACCATTCAGAAACGTCAGAAACATATGCGTGAACGGTAATCATACTGGTAAACATTTTACGTGCCTTCTTTTTTTGTCAGTGATTATTTGGAAACAGTAGATTTCTTGCTTGCAATGCCCCATTCACATGTGACTTGCAATATCTACATATTATTTCATTGCCATGGCACAGTAAGTTAAGTTATGCATGGTGTACATTTCGTGAAATGTTCTCTTTTGTTGAGGAAAATTATTATAGCAAACACACGTTCATTTCCACCTTTAGGCCTCTTTTGCAATGCCATTTTAATCAGGGGCGGCGCGTGCCTTTTCAGTCAGGCAGGGCACATTTTTCTTTTGGGTGGGGAGGGGGGCAGTTAGCCTCTATATTCCTCTTTAAGGTTTTTGAGGGGAGTTCTTTGATATGGAGTAAGTAAATTGTTCGAACAATTTGGAATAAAATTAACATTCTGATCAAGATATCTCTCCAAAGAGCAATAAATACTCACTACGTAGGAATACAAAAAATCAGCAACATACGGAACAAAAATACATGAATAAAGAAAAACCCTCGAATACTGACGTCGCTTGCAGTAACTAAACTTTGGGTAGATACTGGAATGATTAGGAAAATGTTACACTGCAGTTTCTCTTCCATTGTCAATGAATTGAAAGGCGTAGATATTAAAGTTTCTACATGATTCAATGTCATATTCACCAAGTATCTACTAATATCAATGACTAAGTAGGAAGATGATGCAGCGTTAAGTTAAGTTACAACACTTTACATTGGCCATGTACCCCCAAAAAGTTCGTTTATACTTACGAAGATATTCTGCATGTCAAGTTGCTGGAACACAGACACAATTACACAAATAAATAAACACGTACAGTAACTATAAAATCGCGAAAAACTAATTATTTCATAAGCGACCAATACGCACAGACGGAACGCAACGCAAACTCACACACTAACTCAAATCCAAATCCGTATTACAATGGGAAGAAAAGAAGAAAGGAGGATCTTTTTGAAAATACGAGGGGCTAGTTTGTGCAATAAAAAGTGTTGTCAACTTTTCAGGTCGCCGGAACAAGCGCGAAGAAAAGCATTCGAGGGATTTTTTTTCTATCTTATTGCTGCAGGCTGGAAGAACGAATGAACTGCCTGCCAAGCGTTGGAAACACTGCACGGTGAACGAGGCAAACATGAATGGGCAGGGCACCTCGTTCACTGCCCAGAGACGGCTACGAATTTTGCGCTTTTCCATTGTGAGGGGGCCGTCCCTTGCCTATGCTGTAAATGTTTGGATCAGTCGGTGACGTCACGTCTCCGGGGCAGAGCCGAAATTGGACTCTCTCCAACAGGACGGAGAAATATATTAACCTCGCACAGGGTGCATGCCCTGTAAGTCTGGTTGCAGCAACGTAGGGGTTGAGGGAAAAAACAAAAAAAATATTTACGCGTATATACCGATCGTCTCTTCAGATGAACTTTTTATGTTAAAATTGTTGTGGGGCAGTGCCCTAGTTGCCCTTTATGTAGCATCGCCACTGATTTTAATATAATTAAATCAACCTCCCAAATATCATTTTTGTCTTTAAACCACTTTTAACCGTGGTATCAGTATCGGAAGATATCGGTTGGATTATATTTACCGACACCGGCCGATACTTTTCCAACATTTTAATCTTTCGCGAGGCTTGCAAATATGCAGCAAGCACTTTCAGGGTGTCCTTGAATTTATGCATAATTCCAAGTTTCCGTTATTTTGAACCAATGTTGTATGGAAAAGTGTATTTTGTGATTACGTAATAGTATTTTCAGAATTTGATGTAATTCTTACGTTTAAAGCACAACCCTAATAAATTGATACACACAATTGGAAATATTTACTTACACACTAATATTAGTCAACATTTTGAACAGCGTCATTTTCAAACAAGCGTATCGGTGAGATAGGTAAGAGAATCAGCATGGTTGTGGATATCCGTTCAACTCTAATAATTATGAAATGTTTTATTACTTATTCCGCCCCACGGGAAAAAATGCAACTTTGTAACATCCACATTTACAATTCCAGCCCTCCGAAATAAAATCCTGCTTACTCCAGTGGTACTATAGCATGTTATGATGCGTCTGTCTCCATTAAGCTGGACTTTTCCTTCCCGATGGACATCACGGACTTTCTGATAATTCCCAGAGCAGCTGAATCAAGGGGCCATTATTATCTCTTTCATTTTCGAAACAAACTCGCACTGCACATACTAATTCACGAGTCTGGCCACGCAGAGGAATACCACGCCCGACAACTTTTTTTTTTCTTCCGATTTCGCCGGTGTATTCGCGTTAGGCTCATCATCTTTCAGTATAAAAATCACAGATACGAAAAAAAAGCACAAACAAACCGCACAATAACGCCGAACTTTTGCTGTCAGGCATACACTTGGCAACGCAGAATACCACGAGAAGTCCCCCTCACCACGGCAACTGGTCAAAGCCGATTGGTTCAGCGGTTCACGTGACCCTCCCTAACTTTCGACAGAAAAGACAAAAATAGAATTTCCAAGTCCAAACTCTGGGCGGAAGAATTTTTTTTTTTTTAGGAGGTGAATTTCAGCAGTGTTAGAAGGCGTGTTTCTGGAGAACCAAAGCGAATATCGCCGAGATAATTTGCACATCTCATGTTTGTGTCATTATCTGTAAAATGAATGGATTTAAAACGTTTTTCACGTCAAAGTGAAAATGTCCGTAGTCCAGGGCCGTGCGGTATAAGACGTCATGCTTTGGGCCCCGCCATACGGGACGTGAGGTTCGAGTCTCCTGGGGGAAGCGTAACAACTTTTCTCTTGAGATTTCGGCCTGTGTATAGGATCGTGGCCACCCACCATTGTGAGGAAATTGGAGAGCTACGAACGAGTAGCGTAACCAGGTTATGGAAACATACAGTAAAGACTGGAAAAGGGGGGGGGCGTCTTTGTGCTGACCACACGTCATCCCGTAACTGGTTATATGACCTTCTACCTCGGCAGGTTATAGGCCTCACGGGCTGTTGCGTCACGGGTTAAAGAAAGGTAGTGTGTCCTGCAGGCGCGTGCCCAGGATTTTCGTAAGGGGGGGGGGGGTTATGAATCCAATACATTTTCCAGTTCACAGGTCAAATTTCTTGTAATAAATTAGATAATTAATATACTTGGATTTTACCCCAATGAACGCAATCAATGTATTTGCTATGGATGCTTCATGTTTTTATTGCATCATATAAAAGCACCTGCTTGAATATTTCCAAATTATTAATATTTTATATTTAATTGCTCAAATATAATTTTTAAACAAAAAATGTACACTCAACATTGTAACAACATTAAAGAGATTAAGACTACTTGATGTCTTAAAGACAGAAATAAATAAGGTACCACAGTTCAACAATTTAAATTCTGAAATTTAGGCATCGAGGTTTCTGTGCGAGTTCTGACAATATACGTATCCCGGTGAATGTTCAGAGCAGGTAACCCATTTAATCTTTCTTCGCAAATGGTATTTCGAAGATAGGTCTTCAACGTCTCAAAGTTGAGAATGATTTATCATTTGATGTTGTTGTTACCGGGATTGTACATAATATGCGCAAACGTGTGTTTACCCAGGGAAATATTACTTCAATGCATATATCAATTGCTTCAAGAGCATTTACTGGACGTCTTTGCATTGCTGCAAGATGACGATACCACAGTTTCATTTCAGTGTGAGCGTCGTCGCCTTGTAATCAAGGTGTTCCAGGTTCAATACCCACCCGGTGGAGGCTAATAGTGGTTCGGATCTCACTTTAAACTTTAGGCCCAGTCCCTATTAGCCTTACTGTGCATAAAGTGGATTTAAAACATCAATTCAATCAACATTGTACTTGTTGTGGAGATGGATTTGCTAAATATTGTGTACATTTTTGGCATTGTATTATTATATTATTGGTCAAAACATTTGTTTGACAGTCGATAAACAAATACGAACCCCTTCAGTAATTAACATTTTCTACTACAGTGTCATTAATGTGTCATATTCATTTTCATATTAGGTCTATGGAGAGGAATTGTGTATAATGTTAACGTTATGGAACTGCGAAACCAACTGTTGAAGGGGCCACTCCCCCCTTCCCCTCCGAAGCCCAGTACCGCACCACAGGATCTGTCACTGAGCCCGACAAAATCTTGCCAGACAGTGCTCGAAATAGAAATTCGTAGCCGAAAAGGGAGGGGATATTTGATCGATTTTGGAAATACGATGGGGTACATCCTTGTATGGATCAACATGGAGACAATACAGTAGGTGGAGGATGCTCAATATGAAAATTATTCTAATTGGGGGTATGATTTGTGAAACTTTCTTAACTGGAGGCAGCATCACCTACTTCGACCACTGATGCCAGAAAAGTTGCTTTCAGAAAATGAATTTATTACTGCACACACATATTACTTATTGTATTTGTTGCGTTTGTATAAGAGAAATATTCAGAAGATTTGTAAGGAATATTTACAGTTAATAGGATGCCTATCTAGTCTATCCCGTGTCGTAATACAAATTTTATCCCTTTCCTACAAAATAATAAAACTGATTTTATAATGTGGTTGCATACATATACACTGTATAGTAGCACCAAGCTTTCTGGGACCTCGGAAAATACGTGAACCACAGGCTTCCCCGTGGCTTTAACTAGCGACACTAGTGCCACTGCTCCGACGCCAGGGTTTCAAATGCCTTGGTGGATCTATCGTTTTTGGAGGGTTCGTGAACAAAACAAAAAGTAAATGATTGTAAAGTCCATTTTATATTCAGATACGTTAATCGGGACTGGACTTAAAGTTTAAATCGGGATACGTACCACTGTGCAATGCACCTTCACAGGGGATCAAACCCAGGACCTCTTTGATTACACCACCATCGGTGAGGCCCCTGAAATCATTGAGGGAACTTGTTCATCTTCATGTTCTCTCGCCCTGCGAAAGTTTATTGGTGATATAGGGTGACATCCTACACACGTCTTCCAGACATACACACGCGGGCACCCCCCTCCCCTGCACACACACGATTGTATGCTTACAGCACATGCTGTGCCCTCCCAGAAAAACAATTCTAAATCCGTCTATGGATATATCTGCTATCAAATAATGAACGTCACTTACCTCGACAGTTCCTTGACATAATGTTGCAACAAGGTTTGCAATATCTTCTGTTATGCCTTCTTGTTGAATATCAAGAGTCTGAAAGTTCGCACGTTTCACTCTCGCAATTCGGATGGAATTCCTCTGAACTTAAATCGATCTTTTCTGACGTTCTATTTGTGGAAGGTGAAGCTTCAACTTCCATTTTTTGTTTCTTTTGGAAATAATCTAATACGTGTTTCTCCTCTTTTCTCTATCCATCTTTAGTTCCACGTCAAAAATCTATTACACACGCAGAAACGTAACACACAACACAACCACTTCAACTTGCTACCTTGCAGACTGCAACTCGCTACAACCCCAGAGAACACCAGGACTTGGGACAAAGATACCGGGCGGTCGAATGTCTGAAACATGCATCCAACTTGGTCCAGCTCAAATTACGTCACCAGTGTTGACAGCAACCAGTAGTGTCAGTGTCAGTAGTGTTGGCAACTGCTAAATTATTTACGCACAAATTCAAGTGAGATCTTTCACACATGTTACAAGAAAATTCAATAAACTGAAGGCTGGAAATTGGTTGAGAAAAAAATATCTAATTTGTAAAGAGCACAAGAGTAAAACGTATAATATTTTGGCATATTAATTGCTTTTATTTTGTTTATGAAACTGACTGGGCCAGTTGCGCTATATAACGCATCCCTCCCTCCCTCCCGGCATGCTATTGTACAAAACATCGCTTGCCTCCTTCATAAAACCATGCCTCGCTACTGCCTGCAAAAATTATTATTATTATTATTATAATTATTGATATTTTGAAATAAATATGCATCCAGGTGCGAAATAAGATTTTGACTTACTTTGCCTACTAATTGTAGTGATTCAAATCTCACAGAACTTTGCTCTGCTGGCATAAATGGTAAAAGAAGGGGAAAGAAAGAAAAGGGAAGTTAGCAGCACTGTCGTAACAGGAAAGGGAGGGTCATTCTCCTAAGAGGGTCATCGTGGGTGAAAGAAAGGGGAGGAGGGATTCCTTCAGTTCGCATTCCAAGGGTTGCGGCTCTTTTCTTGACCATACTGAGAAGGAAATTCTACTTCCTTTTCAGTGACTAAGGAATGAATGAATGCTTGTGCATTGCTGTAACTCAACTCCAATATTATCAAAAGTAATTGAAGAAGCAAATACATTTCTCATTGCCAAATGTAAACATTTTACAATATTGGCGATTTATGAAATAAAATGTATTTCTGCTTTGAATTTTTTTAAATGACGAAACCAATGGGGGGGGGTTTAACCCCCACCAACCCCCCCCTGGGCACGCCACTGGTGTCCTGCCACTTTCTTTTTCTGCTGGAACCTCAAAAAAGATGCGCGTCGCAGCAGACTCGGTCTTTGTTTTATCGTGATTTCATCATGCTATGTATGCAATTACGTCTGTAACACATACTGTGAAAGTTGTAGCGATTACACTCACAAAAATGTTTTAAGATTAGGTCCCTTAGTTTTCTTCTAATAATAAACCTAAATGCTCTGGTAGTTAGGTTAGGTTCTGTTAGCATTAAAATAATATCGCTAAATGCTTTCTAAAGAAAAAGGTTCTAAATTACCTGTACATTCATTCCCACTAATCATAAACTTGCATTTCTCTCGTCTTGATCTGTTCTTAGGACTTGTAACATCCTTTTAGCAGACGAATTACGTGGCAGGAGCAATTTTGACGCTTCTTCTTACTGCTGACACGTGCGTGGCAGCAGACTCGGCCTTAAAGAAATGATATTTACATTTATTATAAATTATCATTAGGCTACGTTGGTGTGAAATGGAATCATATTTGCCGCTTGCTTAACTCCAAATGTTACCACACGATCCTGGGGATACCTTAGGAAATGGCGACACCTGTGAAATATTATAACCGATAAGTTTTCTTGCGGATATCTCAAGGTAAAGTTGTCGTCGTTATTGTTATTATTACATAACGGTTATTTGGTCGATCCCCGACGGAGGCACACGAGCATAAAGTGTAATTTAATTTAATAATAGAAACAACTCCTCCAAGGCACGTCATTATTGTAATTATGAAACAGTGACGACGCCAGAGGGTGTGGGCGCCCTCCTTCCTTGTCAGCCCCCTAACTGAAGTTAATTAAATATCGAATAATAAGAGAGTTAATTTATAAGAGTATGACGATTCTCAACTTTTCTAAGTGGTGTATTCTGCATGATATAACTTTTCCTGTTTATAATACCAGCTTGACTAACAAATATTAAAGAATGTGTGTGTGACTTTCGTTCAAGATTCGAGCGACGACTTGGGAACAGGCGATTTTTCATTCATGTCCCGTAATCGTCGCGATTAACTTATTTTTAACCAGTTTTAAGAACTGAAGAAAAAGCGTTGAATTCTCCTACAGTCCAGATAGCACGTAAGTTAACTGCAAGTGTGCACTAGATTCGATTTTGTCTTGCAAGACTTGCCTGATGCTTCAAGTTGGATGTAAGATAAATCTAAGTGTCACATGTCAATTTGCTTTTCAATGGTCTGTCACACTTGCAGCAATGCTGCAATGCAATTTACCATTAGTACCCAGTCCAGATGGTGCATTTTGATTTGGTAATTGGTGGACCATTTTTATTAATAAGCAGTGGAAGCGAATAGTAGGGACAAGGGGGCAGTTGTCTCCCACTTTTTTCAACTCTTTGACCCACATTATGAGGTCTTAATGTCCCCTCCCAGTTTTCTTTCCATCCCGAATACTCTTACTCAAAAGGGTATTTGCAAGGTTCTGTAAATTATAAGTGACTTTTTAAGCGCACATTTTAAGTGATATTTGGTTATATTTTGCCATTTTTAGCAAAACGTAATCCGCTTCTACAAAAATGTATTTGATTGATTGATTGAGTTGGTGTTTTAAGTCTACTTTATGCACAGTAAGGCTAATCGGGACTGGGCCCACAGTTTATAAAGTGGGATCCGAACCACTATGTGTCTCCACCTGGAATCGAATCCGAAACCTCTTGATTACAATGCGTCGACGCTACCTACCACTGTGCTATCGGGAGGCTTACATAAATATATTTGATTTTTGTGATCTTGGTAAAATTTACGTTTCCCCAAAACGTCTTTTTTCAATTTTACAGGAGAAATTACTTACCGAAATGCGTTTATTTATACTTTAGGAAGGTCTTGGAAGTTTGCTTTCAACTCGTTGAATTTTTTTTGCCGATAAATCATGTAATGTTCGACATTAATGTCGCTCCGATGCATGAAAGCTGTTCCCTTGATGTCCGTCTACTACGTGAACCAAATATTTGCGAGCGTTTCATGACGTAACAACCGGTCAGTGTTTCCAAACGCGCGGTTTTGTAACTGTGTAACAGTTCTACAACGTAAATAAACGCGACTTCCTGTTCATCATTTCTGATTACGAACTTGCGACAACATAACGTGAACAGGATCAGTGGCGTGCTCAATGTGAGGTTGATGGGGGTGATAACCCCCCCGCCTTTCGCCCAGTATTTCTAAAGCTATTTATGAATGGTTCGTGGGCTATTTATGTATGGTTCGTGGGGCTATCCGTGAATGGTTCGTGGGGCTATCTGTGAATGGTTCATGGGGCTATCTTTTTCACTATTGAAACCTTTGCGTGGCCCTACTAACCTATCCACGCTCCAATCGTTCGTGGGGCTATATTTTTAACTATTGAAACCTTTGCGTGGCCCTACTAACCTATCCACGCGCCAATGGTTCGTGGGGCTATATTTTTAACTATTGAAACCTTTGCGTGGCCCTACTAACCTATCCACGCGCCAATGGTTCGTGGGACTAGCGCCAATGGTTCGTGGGGCTATCTTTTTCACTATTGAAACCTTTGCGTGGCCCTACTAACCTATCCACGCGCCAATGGTTCGTGGGGCTATATTTTTAACTATTGAAACCTTTGCGTGGCCCTACTAACCTATCCACGCGCCAATGGTTCGTGGGACTAGCGCCAATGGTTCGTGGGGCTATCTTTTTCACTATTGAAACCTTTGCGTGGCCCTACTAACCTATCCACGCGCCAGTGGTTTGTGGGGCTATATTTTTAACTATTGAAACCTTTGCGTGGCCCTACTAACCTATCCACGCGCCAATGGTTCGTGGGGCTAGCGCGAATGGTTCGTGGGGCTATATTTTTAACTATTGAAACCGTTGCGTGGCCCTACTAACCTATCCACGCGCCAATCGTTCGTGGGGCTAGCGCCAATGGTTCGTGGGGCTAGCGCGAATGGTTCGTGCGGCTATCTTTTTCACTATTGAAACCTTTGCGTGGCCCTACTAACCTATCCACGCGCCAATCGTTCGTGGGGCTATATTTTTAACTATTGAAACCTTTGCGTGGCCCTACTAACCTATCCACGCGCCAATGGTTCGTGGGGCTATATTTTTAACTATTGAAACCTTTGCGTGGCCCTACTAACCTATCCACGCGCCAATGGTTCGTGGGACTAGCGCCAATGGTTCGTGGGGCTATCTTTTTCACTATTGAAACCTTTGCGTGGCTCTACTAACCTATCCACGCGCCAGTGTTTCGTGGGGCTATATTTTTAACTATTGAAACCTTTGCGTGGCCCTACTAACCTATCCACGCGCCAATGGTTCGTGGGACTAGCGCCAATGGTTCGTGGGGCTATCTTTTTCACTATTGAAACCTTTGCGTGGCCCTACTAACCTATCCACGCGCCAATGGTTCGTGGGGCTATATTTTTAACTATTGAAACCTTTGCGTGGCCCTACTAACCTATCCACGCGCCAATGGTTCGTGGGACTAGCGCCAATGGTTCGTGGGGCTATCTTTTTCACTATTGAAACCTTTGCGTGGCCCTACTAACCTATCCACGCGCCAATGGTTCGTGGGGCTATCTTTTTCACTATTGAAACCTTTGCGTGACCCTACTAACCTATCCACGCGCCAATGGTTCGTGGGGCTATATTTTTAACTATTGAAACCTTTGCGTGGCCCTATTAACCTATCCACGCGCCAATGGTTCGTGGGACTAGCGCCAATGGTTCGTGGGGCTATCTTTTTCACTATTGAAACCTTTGCGTGGCCCTACTAACCTATCCACGCGCCAATGGTTCGTGGGGCTAGCGCCAATGGTTCGTGGGGCTAGCGCGAATGGTTCGTGGGGCTATATTTTTAACTATTGAAACCTTTGCGTGGCCCTACTAACCTATCCACGCGCCAATCGTTCGTGGGGCTAGCGCCAATGGTTCGTGGGGCTAGCGCGAATGGTTCGTGCGGCTATCTTTTTCACTACTGAAACCTTTGCGTGGCCCTACTAACCTATCCACGCGCCAATCGTTCGTGGGGCTATATTTTTAACTATTGAAACCTTTGCGTGGCCCTACTAACCTATCCACGCGCCAATGGTTCGTGGGGCTATATTTTTAACTATTGAAACCTTTGCGTGGCCCTACTAACCTATCCACGCGCCAATGGTTCGTGGGACTAGCGCCAATGGTTCGTGGGGCTATCTTTTTCACTATTGAAACCTTTGCGTGGCTCTACTAACCTATTCACGCGCCAGTGTTTCGTGGGGCTATATTTTTAACTATTGAAACCTTTGCGTGGCCCTACTAACCTATCCACGCGCCAATGGTTCGTGGGACTAGCGCCAATGGTTCGTGGGGCTATCTTTTTCACTATTGAAACCTTTGCGTGGCCCTACTAACCTATCCACGCGCCAATGGTTCGTGGGGCTATCTTTTTCACTATTGAAACCTTTGCGTGGCCCTACTAACCTATCCACGCGCCAATGGTTCGTGGGGCTATATTTTTAACTATTGAAACCTTTGCGTGGCCCTACTAACCTATCCACGCGCCAATGGTTCGTGGGACTAGCGCCAATGGTTCGTGGGGCTATCTTTTTCACTATTGAAACCTTTGCGTGGCCCTACTAACCTATCCACGCGCCAATGGTTCGTGGGGCTAGCGCCAATGGTTCGTGGGGCTAGCGCGAATGGTTCGTGGGGCTATATTTTTAACTATTGAAACCTTTGCTTGGCCCTACTAACTTATCCACGCGCCAATCGTTCGTGGGGCTAGCGCCAATGGTTCGTGGGGCTAGCGCGAATGGTTCGTGCGGCTATCTTTTTCACTATTGAAACCTTTGCGTGGCCCTACTAACCTATCCACGCGCCAATCGTTCGTGGGGCTATATTTTTAACTATTGAAACCTTTACGTGGCCCTACTAACCTATCCACGCGCCAATGGTTCGTGGGGCTATATTTTTAACTATTGAAACCTTTGCGTGGCCCTACTAACCTATCCACGCGCCAATGGTTCGTGGGGCTATCTTTTTCACTATTGAAACCTTTGCGTGGCCCTACTAACCTATCCACGCGCCAATGGTTCGTGGGGCTATATTTTTAACTATTGAAACCTTTGCGTGGCCCTACTAACCTATCCACGCGCCAATGGTTCGTGGGACTAGCGCCAATGGTTCGTGGGGCTATCTTTTTCACTATTGAAACCTTTGCGTGGCCCTACTAACCTATCCACGCGCCAATGGTTCGTGGGGCTATCTTTTTCACTATTGAAACCTTTGCGTGGCCCTACTAACCTATCCACGCGCCAATGGTTTCAGTTGCTTTGTTTTATTTCAATCACTTATCGCACAACACTCTTGCTACCTTGCGTTCTGACGTCAGCAGACTGAAGTTTATTTTTAGGCTAAAGGCCTATGTTGTTATCCATATCATTAAAATTTCAGTAACCACCAAACGTCTCTAATTCCCTTATTTTCGTATTTTCCACATTCATACTTACGTATTCTCCATACTAGTACCTAGATATTTTGCTATGAAGAAGATCGCAACACTGCATAACCACTGATCATGGACTACGCTAGTCAAGATTTCTCCGCCATATCGCGTGTAACGCAAGCAAAAGCGAAGAAAATAAAAATACTCCATATTTCGAAAATTGAGATTATTTGCCTGCAAAAAACGAAACGCGAAATAGAAGAATCCTTACGAATGCAGAATATGTAAGTATCAATGTGAAAAATACGAAAATAAGGGAATTAGAGACGTTTGGTGGTTACCGAAATGTTAATGTGATCTTTAAACACAACACAGATGTTTGGAGTACTATTTTTATATGTACTATTCTCGTTAAAATAAAATAGGTCACCCCAATGATAGAATGAATATGTTAAAGATTTATTTGTCATGTAAAATTTCTCATTAATGAAACAAAAAGTATTTATCACGTAGAATTGCTCATTAATGAAAGATGATTGCAAAAGAACGTGCACAGTTTCTCCTTTCTTTTGTTTTGTGATGGCGGCAGCATGGTCGCAAGTATTTCAAAGAAAAAATTTTCGTGTGTTTTCTCAAGCCAATTAAACGAGAAAGAGAAGAATTTAGTGGTATCACTGAGGTAAGTCAATAATTATACAATTCATAAGTAATAATTAAAACAGGTTAAAAACAATTCTGTAAAAACACAACCATTAGCAGTGTCTGGGAAAATGACAGAAATAATGATAATCAAATAATAATTCCTTTATTTAGCGGACGAGGTTCTTTTATGGTTTTTGTTGTTAAGTCAAGGAGTTAGATTAGATGGCTCTTAAAAGGAATAAAATCGGCGGGATTTATACGCATGGTAGACCATGCAGTTAAGAGGTGACACTTTTTAAATATCAACGGTGTTCGTGATATATAAAGTGATTTCATTTCGTTCGAGATTAATGACTGGGTACTAGTTTACTATCCTTCGGACACATTTATTTATTTTTACAGAAGAAACTACTTACCGTAATAAGTTCCTGTAGCATTTTCGAACATCGGGAAGGTGTTTTGTGTGATTTGGGAATGTTTCAGAGCTGAAATTTATGTTGTTCGTTGAAAATTAATTCTCCGACGGATATAGCGTTTGGCGCGTACATCTTCGTACATCATCATGCGTCGTGATTGTGTTTTGTTCATGTTCATTGGGTATCCAGTGTTTCGAACTGTCTGTGTTTTGCAACGAAAGTTAGAAACATAACGTGTTGTGGATGCGTGGTGAAATTTGTACCGGGTGTGGAAGACCCAGTGGATTTTTTAATTTAATTGAACACAGGGTCGTGAAGAAAGGAAGGAATGTCCAAAATCTGACAGTGAATGTAAGCTACTCGTTAGAAGGAATGGGCTGTGCCTAATATGACGTGTCGTGGATGTGTGGTGAAATTCAGGTAAGTTTTCCGTATCCTGGAAACGGATTTCTTGAAATTTAAAAGTTTGGGGTTCATTTGGGGGCAGGTGACTCCGCCCAATTTCTAACATGCCTTTAACAGGGACTCTATAGAGAAAGCTGGGTTGCCAGAGTGGAGGCGGGGCCGGGGTAGGTCAATTACCCCAGGGGCGGAGCCCGGAATCGGTGGGAAATTTGGACTCAAAAATTTCAAACAAAAATAATTTTTTACTTTAAATTTGTCACCGTAGTCACTATGCAATGTTTCCACCCCACCACGCGTAGAAAGTGCAAGATAAGCGAAATTGAGTGGACCGCGATCGGCACAATTGCTCATTATTTACCAGTAAGGAGGAATGTCTGAAATGTGAAATTCGTTATACTTACTATTTTTGGTCTCCTAATAGTGAATGTGCAGTTGAAGTTTGGAACTCATTTGGGGCCAGGTAACTCTGGCCAATTACTAACTTGCCTTTAACACGGACTCTATAGAGAAAACTGGGTAGCCAGAGCGGAGCAGAGGCGGGGCAGCGGTAGGTCAATTACCCCAGGAGCGGAGCCCGGAATTGGTGGGAAATTTGGACCTCCTACTGCCCCCTACCGCTACCACGGCCCCGCCTCCGCTCCAGCTACCGGCTTTCCCTATAGAGTCCCTGTTAACGGGATGTTAGAACTGCAAAATCACAAATTGTACGATTTTCTGAACACTTAGTTTAGTTTGTCCTACAGAAGTTCCTAATCTTGCAGAACAAGAAAAACCACAGGGAACTCTTTTGCGCCTCACTTTGCCACGTCCTGCCACTCGCTTTGTACAAACAAATTTCAATTTCCGTGTACTTAAAATGTGCAGCTTACATGTGCTACCACATTTCAGACATTCAATTTCTTCTTTAACAGTACCATGTTGTACTACGAACTCTACAACATATTCAACACCTTTCAATTTCACCACGCATCCTGCATACGTCATTTTCAAAACGTTGAGCACGTTCAACTTAACGTATTTAAACGTGTGACCAGTTACATAAACGTGTGTTTGGAAACACTGGCCTGGATTATGTCACCACACACAGGCTACATCCACCTGGAAGTAAACGGATGGACGAGCTCTTGTGCATCGGTCACACATTTATATCGAAAAATATATGATTTACCGGCAAAATTCAATGAACGATGCGAGAAAACACTTCCCCGAACTTCCAGAAGTATAAAGAAACTGCATTCGGTAAGTAATTTCTCCTGTAAATTTGATGAAATCCATCTGTCGCTTACGAGAAATTTACCGAAATATACATTACCATGTTATATCATTTTGTCTAAAAAAATGCAAGTAAAATATATTTAATTCGCATGCAAGAAAGAAGCCAAATTTATGGGAAATGATTACTGGTGCAAATAGTTAACCATAAAGGTGAAGCAATAAGTACAAAAGAAAGAGCATTGGGTTTAAAGTGAGACGTCATTTGCGGCAGTGTATCCCATACTACAAATTGGCCGTTGCTTTACCTTACGTAATGAATCCTGTAACAACGCTGGATTTTCATGTGGATTATTTTACTTCTATGAGTTTGCAATGCTTTCTGCATGCGCGTGGTTTTGTTTACAAATGGTCTCAGGGTTGGTGATTTGAACTTTAGACATCACAATGACAATTTTATCTTTTCCACATAATTATCAATTTGAGCTCATTAAAATCAATGCAAGCTTATAGACGTACTTGGCTTTCCTTCTATCTGTTTGTGGTATACCAGATTTTTAAGGTCTGAAACACCAGTTGCATCAAATAACTTGTTGATTCTTGAGAGTATTACTTTTAAGTGCTAGAGGTCCACATTCGTGCAGCATTTGTTGCTGAACTTCAGCTACACGTTATTGGTACACATACGTGTAAAGAATGATAAAAAGGAAAGATAAATACTAGATCAATTAATATAAAAGTTACAGTGTGACAAAAGGTGCCCCTTAATTTGTGGCCACTCTCTAGATGAAAACTAGGCTTAAGTGAATAAAGTTGCTAATGGATCAAGCGTATCTTCTTTTCTCACTGCAGGACTTTCAGTAGTCACTTCTATTTGTGTTTCACTTCTGGCAGTAATATCTTTTTTTCTTCTTCTTCCAGAAACAAAATCTGAGATTTTGGCAGGATCTGAACCAATAAACTACAGCTCACCCAAGAGCTTCAATGTTGCCCTTGCATCTAATCTTGGGATCAGCACAACAGAATGTCCATATTTCCAACAGACCACTATATTGAAAGGTAAGGAAAATTTATAGTATATCTGTCTAAATGTTTAACCTGTAATTAGTTGTTTTTACCATTCATTTACGTGAGGACTTAAATTTGAGAAATCAACAGTTCAAACTCCATTGCTGGTCATCCTGACAAAGGTTTTTTGTGGTTTTTCCTTCGTCTGCAAAGGCAAATGCTGGGATGGTATTTTCAAAAATGCCACAGATTCTTTTCATTATTTCATTGCACTCTCCATCATATTTTAATTTAATAGTACATATGAGTGAATTTACTAAAAGCAGAGTGGATAAATATTTTTCATGGTACAGAAATTAACACAAGGTGCCATTACATTGATTATATTAAAACCGCACAAGCTATTTAACTTAGAAGCATCTCATTTCTAACTCTATTATTTAAAATGTTCACATCATGTCTTCAGGGCAAAAATCAGGTACTTATTAAGTACTGCTCGTATCTATATTTGTTTTCATGTCTAAATGTTTACGTTTGTTGTTTTCATGCTTTTTCCTATGTTTTTATGCATGTGTGTGTGTTCCCAGGTGTTGTCCATTCTGCTGTGTCTTTTTGCATTGTATTTTGTTCTTATGAATGCACATGTTCTTGCATGGTGATTTATTTTGTCCATAGTAGTTATACGTTTGGTTGTGTTAGCTTCTTATTTGTTTTGTCCTGTTCTTAGAAATATATGTTTTTGCTTTCCTTTTATTGATTTTTATTTTTCTCCCTCTATCTCCTCTTTCCCTCTCTCTTTCTGTAACTTTCCCTATATCATTTATTTCACTCTAATTTTTTCTATCTCTCCATTTTTTCCCTTGTGTGTCTATTTCCTTCTCTGCGCCCCTCTCTCTCCTCTCCTCTCTCTCTCTCTCTCTCTCTCTCTCTCTCGCACGCACAGATATATATATATATATATATATATATATATATATATATATATATATATATAAAGCAAGGAGGGCCAAAAGGGCTAACTAAAAATCAAATAAGGTAAAAGGAAACACTCACCGGACAGTAGGAAAATTCAAAATTTTCGCTAATTTATAGCATCATCGGTGTGAGAAGAAACAGAAGACGCTTCTGTTTCTTCTCACACCGATGATGCTATAAATTAGCGAAAATTTTGAATTTTCCTACTGTCCGGTGAGTGTTTCCTTTTACCTTATTTGATATATATATATATATATATATATCTTGTTCCTGGATAATTATGTTAATATTTTTGATGTTCTTGTAGATTGATATACTTGTGAGTCTGTTACCCGTAGAAGTTGTGTTGTATGGCTGTATATCTGCTTTATTTATGTTGTTTTATGTCCTTAGAAATCCATGTTTGTTTGCATCTGTGTGTGTTGTGTAGTTGTTGTGCTGTTTAGTGTGTTTGTCTTCAGTAGTAGTTGTGGTGTGTTTGTCTTGTGTAGTAGTTGTGGTATTTGTGTCTTGTGTAGTAGTTGTGGTGTGTTTGTCTTGTGTAGTAGTTGTGGCATGTTTGTGTTTGTCTTGTGTAGTAGTTGTGGCATGTTTGTGTTTGTCTTGTGTAGTAGTTGTGGTGTGTTTGTGTTTGCCTTGTGTAGTAGTTGTGCTGTCTAGTGTGTTTGTCTTGTGTAGTAGTTGTGCGGTGTAGTGTGTTTGTCTTGTGTAGTAGTTGTGGAGTCTAATGAGCTTGTGTTTTCTTGTGTATTAAATGTGATGTCTTGTGTCTGTCTTGGGTAGTAGTTGTGCTGTCTAGAGTATTTGTGTTTGTCTTGTGTACTAGTTGTGATGCACTTGTTTGTCTTGTGTAGTAGTCGTGGTGTGTTTTTGTCTTGTGTAGTAGTTGTATTGTTTTTGTGTTTGTGTCTGTCTTGTGTAGTAGTTGTGGTGTGTTTGAGTTTGTCTTGTGTAGTAGTTGTGGTGTGTTTGTGTTTGTCTTGTGTAGTAGTTGTGGTGTGTTTGTGTTTGCCTTGTGTAGTAGTTTTGCTATCTAGTGTGTTTGTGTTTGTCTTGTGTAGTAGTTTCGATGTGTTTGTCTTGTGTACTAGTTGTGGTGTGTTTGTGTTTGTCTTGTGTAGTGCTTGTGGTGTGTTTGTGTTTGTCTTGTGTAGTAGTTGTGCTGTCTAGTGTGTTTGTGTTGTGCGGTCTAGTGTGTTTGTGTTGTGCGGTCTAGTGTGTTTGTCTTGTGTAGTAGTTGTGGAGTCTTGTGTAGTAGTTGTGCTCTCCAGAGTATTTGTGTTTGTCTTGTGTACTAGTTGTGATGTACTTGTTTGTCTTGTGTAGTAGTTGTGGTGTGTTTTTGTCTTGTGTAGTAGTTGTATTGTTTTTGTGTTTGTGTCTGTCTTGTGTAGTAGTTGTGCTGTCTACTGTATTTGTCTTGTGTAGTAGGGTTGTTGTGTTTGTGTGTGTATTGTGTAGTAGTTGTGCTGTCTAGTGTGTTTGTGTTTGTCTTGTGTAGTAGTTGTGTTGTTTTTGTGTTTGTGTATGTCTTGTTGTAATAGTTGTTCTGTCTACTGTGTTTCTCTTGTGTAGTAGTTGTGTTGTGTTTGTGTATTGTGTAGTAGTTGTGCTGTCTAGTGTGTTTGTGACTGTCTTGTGTAGTACTTGTGGTGTGTTTATGATTATCTTGTGTAGTAGTTGTGGTGTGTTTGTGTGTGTATTTTGTAGTAGTTGTGGTGTCTAGTGTGTTTGTGTTTGTCTTGTGTAGTAGTTGTGGTGTCTAGTGTGTTTGTGTTTGTCTTGTTTAGTAGTTGTGTTTGTGTTTGTCTTGTGTATTAGTTGTGCTGTCTAGTGTATTTGTCTTTTGTAGTAGTTGTGTGTTTGATTTCATCTTGTGTACTAGCTGTGGTGTGTTTGTCTTGTGTAGTAGTTGTGCTGTGTAGTGTGCTTGTGTTTGTCTTGTGTAGTAGTTGTGGTGTATGTGTTTGTCTTGTGTAGTAGTTGTGGTGCCTAGTGTGTATGGATCTGTCTTGTGTAATGGTTGTGCTGTCTAGTGTGGTTGTGTCTGTTTTGTCTCTTGCCCTTAGAAATAATGATTTTTTAATTTCTCTGTGTTTTGTGTGCAATCTTTTGTGTTATTTATATTTGTCTATAAGATTGTGTTTGTGTGTCAAATTTTACATTTTTATGTTTTTCTCACGTGTTGAATGTTCTATCATTTAGTTATGTTCGTTTCCATTATATGTTTATTCTAATGAATTCACATTTCATTTTAGGTATTTATTTTATATAGTTTTGTTTATCAGTTATTTGTTATGTAAGGAAGTATGTTAAAGTTAATATATTGACTGTCTCTTACCCTAAAGTTAAGATGTGAATATTATCTAGTTGTTTTTACAATCTTTTTATTTTCAGATAATTTGATGGTTGAAAGTTTCTCTTCTCTTTTTACAGAATGGCAGGATTCAAATAGTTGTTGCAAGCCCCTTATGGATATGTGCCCATCGTGGATATGGTGAAAGCAAGACATTGTGACCAAACTGATAATATATTTGACGGTCAACAGGAGCATGCAGGAGTGAAATGTAAGTAATTATGTGAATGGTTGTTTATTTGTATTGTCCAGTGTATTTGAAATATGTATTACTGTATTTACTCATAATGCACCCTTTTTTCGTAAATTTTTGCTCCCAAAAATGTGGTGCGTATTATGCACGGAATAATTCACACAGCCAACATGAAACCGTACAAGATCATTCCATGATTTTGGGACACTTGCATTGATTTTTCATGTTTACGGAACCCTATAATGTTATATATTGTTGTAAAGCTTAAATTTAAATCCTGCAGTTTCTGAATATGGCAACAGTATTCCATTCAAGATAATGACGCTAATGTTATATGAGGTTGAAATAAGTTCATCACAAAATGAAGGAATGTTCTGATTTCTATGGTGCTTTGGATGATAGAAAACATAAGAGAAAACAATAATTAAAATGTATTACTGGCCAAATAATAATATATATACATGGAGTGTGTAAATTCCTTAATGGAAGAAATCTTGTGCTGCTAACTGCTAGTTGGAAGGTCCTGAATGTGCCTCGTATAAATGTTACATTAGTCACGGAAAAAAGTAAAGAAGGAATGAGCAGAACCACGTATAAAAGTTTGAAGGTCATTTCACACGTTTTTTCACTTTGTAATGTAATGTTTTGTGACACCAAGAAAAGCAGTGCAACTCTGGCGGAATTCGAGCATGCACCTTCCATCACATGGGATACATATCAGCAAGTATTTTTTGGGCGAGAAATAATTGAAAATAACTTCCTGAGCCCTGCAAATCCATAACGTAATTTAGATATCGCTTTCTACTATTACAGAATAAATAAGGTGGTTAAAGAATGAAAGCTTTGGAATGCTAAACACAGTGGAGGGAGAAGGGAAAGGTGGGTTGGAGACTTATTGTTTACACAAGATGATATTCTCCTCTTGGTCCACATAGCAACAGGTGACTCATTGAATAGGTATGATGCTCTTGATCAGCATAGCGACAGCTTTATGACCCACAGCTAAGGAAGTCATTTCTTGAAACTGGATTGTACTGCGCATTATATAAGAGATATAATTTTTTGTAACTTTTACCCATCAAAAACCAGGGTGCGCATTATACACGCGTGGTAGTTTATGAATTTTAACACCGTGTGCAATATACATACAAATGTAATATACATCCTTCGTGATAGTGTAGTGGAAAATGCTGTCTGGCAGTTGCCTTCCAATTTTTGCCCTGCACTATAGCCTCATAATGAGCCAAGGTAGCTCAGTCGTTAGAGCATCTGGCTACCATGCGAGAGACCTGGGTTCCATCCCCGTTAGAGAGAACTGGAAATTTTTCCACCCTTTCAAGCACCTCCAGCACCCATCCAGTGGCCTTTAAATTGGGTACTTGGGGGAGACTGTGGGGGGTAAAGGCAGGCAGGTGTGTGGTGCTGATCACATCACCCCCACCTTTGGCTGTTAAAGGTTCAGGAATTTGAAATAAAATCAATTCCAGTCCAGGAGAGAAAATCAGTAATCGTAAATGTGTTCTGGACCGAAAATAATCTTTTTATCTGTAAACTGTTTCAGTTACGTCCAGGAACCTTTTTTCCAGATCAATTTAAATACGGTGGGAAAAAAATATAGTTCATTGTAAAGTCAACAACTTGACAAAGTATGAAGAGAGCTTTTTGTTTCGAATGCTTGCACACCAGTGTATGTAAGTATCGATAACAATAAACCTTTCTGTTAGAAAGAATAACTTTTAAGTTTTTTGTTGAACACATAGACACATTGATAAATATATATTATTATTCAATCAATATACATTGAGCCGAGTGCTAAGTGATCGTTATTCATTGCCTAGTGCCTTTCTAACACTAGTCTTGAGGTGAATTTTTACTTGCCAGTGATTGGGATCAGACCTGTGATTCTACTACAAACCCAGTAGATTAGTTGATGCTTTGGCCACCGACAGGGCAAACGTTTTCAAATTTTCCTCTCCTTTCGAAAAATGTTTGTGATATTCTCAAATCTAGATATTATCAAAAGTTTAACAGACTTATGCAGCCACGAAACTATTGAGAATATCTAAGCAGTGCAAGCAAAGCACATGAAAATTCACGTGAATGCTCTTGAAGGAATTGTAGACTGACATAATTTTTTAGATTTGAGAATATCAGCAATTTTTGAAAGGCGGCAGCCAAAGGTCCAGCCAATCCTTAATGCATAGAGGTTGCAGTAAATTCACAGGTCTGTGAATCCCCACCATTGGCAAAAAGAAATGTGTTCACCTGATGTTGAGACAAGAGGTGTTTTCTTGAAGCATGGAGGTGGTACCTTAGAGATCTTGATGCTCGTACCTACAAGAAGAAAATTTCACATTACTTCATGCATTAGAAGTCATGCACACTTCCGGTTGTTACAACCCATGATTGAACAATTAAATTGCAACAAGGAAGTGGCACAAAAAATGCATGAATGAGTAAGAAATGGTTGTCAGAAGTTACGTGAGCACCCAGAAATAGTTAATGTGGTGGCAACATAGCTTCACAATCACCATCTTATTTCAATAGACTTGCTTTCAGTGATATTGTTGGAAGCTCTACACGGATCAAAATTATTGTCAGAATCTGAGTTTTTGACCAAACAGGGAATTGTGTCTGTATACATACACTCATGCACTTTCGACCACCTCTCGTGTGCTCTCAATGTGACTTTTTGCTACATTTTGTGGTCTTGATGTTCTTTATGTCTTTGAAAAAGTCATCATGTAGAGGAATGAAATTAATGTGCGCATTTACTTATTTTAAAAGTTTGGAACAACACTGTATGTACAGTGCCTTTCGCTGTCGAGTCTTCCGTGTATTGGCGGCTAACATGCCAGGCGGTGGGAGGGCATCTGCCGGCATTTAGATCCACAGCTTCAAGCTGACCTTGACACTGGATGCGTCAGTGCTTCAGTATCCAGATAGCTGGTGTCCAGTTTGCATGTGTTGGTGAAAAAAAAAAAAAAAAAAAGGTAAAGTGCTCCCCTGTGCTTAGCACCATGCCATGAAGGCGTATAGGGTGTGTGGGGGTAACGCCCCACACTTTCTTGATCCGGTCGCGAGTGGAGGTGATGTGATCAGCATCACACCCCTGACCACCTTTACCCCCCAGGGTTTCCCCCAGGTACCCATGTCATTCAACGCTGGGTGGGCACCGGGGCTGCTTCCAACGTTAGAAAAGTTCCCGGATTTGAACCGGCCGGGGATCGAACCCGCGTCCTACAGCATGGTAGTCAAACGCGTTACCGACTGAGCCACCGCCTTAACAAGTGTTTTAGATTGTTTTGTTTTAGTTTACGTATTAGTGGTGCTTTCCTGCTGTCTAACCATGCCACGCACAATTTAAAACAATGCATTTTTATGTACGACACTTACGTTGTCATGAATTCTTGTATGGAAGTCAGAAGGCATTTAGCAGCAGAATTCCCAGATGTTCCTGTTCCACACAGGGACAATGTTCGAGAACTTCTGAGCAAATTTAGGGAAACAGGGTCTGTTCTTGATAAGAAGCAAAGGGGAAACAGTGTGTGCTTACTGGGGAGAAACTAGATGACGTTAGAGCATGATTGGAACACACTTTTCAAAAATCCCTCCGGTGCCAAACAAACAAACAAGTTGCAAGACCTGCCCCATACTTATCACCTCCCCCACCCTCCAGATCCCGACCGCAGCTGGTGAATTCACCCTTCACCCAACGGGCACCTGCCACTCCTCCAACCTAATATACACCCTCATCTGTCAAATCTGTGGTTTTTCTACCTGGGTGAAACCCATTACCCCCCCTGAACCTCCGCATCAATAACCACAGAGCCTCCACCCAAAACTTCAACTTCACCCTCGCCACCCACGCCAACAGTTTCCATGTAGCCATACTACATCTATTACTCCAGCACACTGACACCTCCACCCACAGGCGATGGGAAATGGCCTACATTTCAGGAATGCACACCACCACACCCCCCGAATCAACCTAGCCACCCAATAAGTTTTCTCCCATTGCACCCCAACCACAACCCACCCACCATACTTCCCACAGTAAACTGGTGAAAGGATCTTTTTGCAAACCCGTGTTCTATTACTTGTTTCTGGCACCACTGTGCTGACTGACAGTGTGCCTCTATGCTTTTGTACTCCATACTTTCTACCTACTGTGACAATGAGGTCATGACTTCGAAATATCAAACTTTTCTTCAATCGTGGTAAGTGTTTACTGTCTCCTATGCCATTTTTTTTTATATACAGAGCATTCCCTGACATTCGCTACGAGACTCTGTGGAAAGCGGCCTGGCATAAGCGATTGTCTTTCCCGGTGAACGGGTCCGCAACAGTCTGTTTTTTTTGCTCTCCCTGCCTTCACTCTCTTTCCCTTTCTGTTGACATTGCAGACTGACACCAGTATAATCCTCCCTCGGAAGTTGTGTTGTGTCGTATCCGTCTCTTGAAGATTGTGGCTTAATATGGCACCACAAAAGTTTACATTACAACAAAGGATTTATCTTGTCCAGTGTTACTTCGGAAAGAAGAATTGTGAAAGAAGTGCGACGACGTATTGCAACGAAATTTCCTGGTGTTACCGTTCCCCATAGGACCACTATATTAAACCTCTTAAAAACGTTGAGTAACAGGGTCAGTTCTGAATAAAAGTGGAAACAAAAACCCACATGTACTTACTGAGAAAAAACTCGATGAGATAGGACAAGGGTTAGAACAGTCTCGTCGGAAATATATTTGCTGCCTCTCACAAGAAACGGGTTTTTCAAAAACCACAGCATTTAGAGCCACTAAAATTCTTAAATTTATGGGAAAATGTTAAAAATAAATTATACGAAGACAATCTGCACACCATCCATGAGTTAAAAGAGAGTTTTGTACGAGAAATCTGGAGAATTACAGTAGATGAACTTTCACGTGTAAATGCCAATTTATTTCGGAGATGCCAGGAATGTGTTGCAGCAGAGGGACATCATTTTCATCACCTTCTGTAGTCAAGGTTAGTACACAATATGAAAACTGTAATTTTAATAGCCAACTCTAGCGACTGTCGCGGACCCCGTTCACTGGGAAAGACAAGCAATGACACCGGGCCGCTTGCCGCCGAGTCTCGTAGCAAATGTCAGGGAATGCTCTGTATATATTTATAAGGAAGACAGTAAACACGTATCTACACAAAAATAAAAAAAAAATGATATTTTGAAACCCAGGTTGCATATTCAACTGAGAAGAAAGAGATCGTGGTTACGAAGAGTAGAGGCACAGAATACTGATGGCAGTGTCACTACCGTCAGTGTTGCCAGAAACAGTAGATAGAAAACAAAGTTGGTTAGCTAGGTTGAGTCCGGGTGGTATAGTGGCGTGCTTGCCTGATATATAGGCCCTTTCCCATCGCCTGCGAAAAGACGTGTCTTGTGTGTGTGGGGGGGGGGGGGGGAATAAAAGATGGATAATGGCAACACGGAAACGGTTGTTGAAGGTGGTATTGCGAACATTCAGAAACAAAATCATTCAACTTAATTACTAAACTCCATGCTCAATGTATCTGATGTCATACTTACAAGAAAAAACTGAAAGAAAAATTGGAGAGCTTCGGATTTGAACCTGCAACCCTTAATTCTTAGGTAAAAGATATTTGTGAGGCGAGTACTTTACCAATACTCTACAACATCACTTGTATCAAATGGTTTGAAAAGTGTTGATGATTGCTCAAGCTGCCACTTTTCTATGCGAAGAACAAATTTTCGCTGCAACTTACGAGATTCTTTAATTTTTGCTCATTGCACAGCACTTTGCAAGGTGGTGTTGTATTTCATTTGCATAAACTATTCGTAATTATGTCCTTTTGTGTTCAAACTTGACAGCGATTTCCTACAGGTGTACCACGAGCAAGTGCAGTGTTTTCAACCTCACAAAAGTTTCTCTGATTCCAATTTTAACATGCCGAATAGCAAGTATTCTCTTAAATTATTCCTTATACTTGGAGTTTTCCATATTGTTCTCTATTAATATGTTGCTGGCCCCCATGGCTTAGTGGTTAACACATCGTGCTACGACGCCAGGGGTCCTGGGTTCGAATCACGGCCTGGGTATGGATGTTTGTGAGTGTCCATTCATCAATTTCATCGTATCACTCATCCCCATCTTCGCAAATTAGCCAAAAGTGGCACAAAAAGCGAAGTAAAATAAAGCAAATCAAATCAAATCTATTAATATGTTGAGCAATTATAGTTTCTGACTTCCTATTATTAAAAATAATGTAAATCTTTCACCACAGGGTTTCGTGCCTAGTAGAGGGACCTGCAGTAAAGTTAGCTACTCTGCTCATTCTCAAGAGCTATGTTGCCAAATTAACGATTTCTGGACTTACTAAACTTTCAGGGCAGTCAAGTAACTTTTGGAGAGGTGTACCTATATTTATAAAGCCTACTGAAATATGAAGATAACACTTGAAAAAAAAAAAAAAAAAAACAACAACAACAAAAAAACATCCATTCCAAGAAGCCAGATTTTTTGCAACTACTGCTTTATATCTAGCTATGAATTCCTTGTTGAAAGTTGTATTTGAAATGTACATGTATATGAATATATACTAGAGAGAGATATTTACCCACTAACCAAAGTACCATGTTGGTACTTATAATGGACATTTCCACTACAAGATGAAAAACGTTTAAATTCATTCATTTTACAGATTATGACAGAAAAATGAGATGTGCAAGATATCTCGATGATATTTGTTTTGGTTCTTGAGAAACATGCCTTCAAACATTGCTGAAATTCACCTACGTGACTGATGTGAAAATGTCCTCTGATTGACGTCATCTATTGGGAAGGCATGGCTTTCTGCTAGCCACGTGAACTTAGCGTGGGTCGTGAAAGCAACAACAAAATGTCATTAGTTACTGTGTAAAACACAACTATCTTGTAACTTGCAAATCAAATACTTGTACTGTATTTCTTGCAGATGAATTATATCCTAACAGTAGGAGCATTTACTAATTCAGCCACTCAATAAGGGTTTTTTGCATTAGACTGACAAAGCAATACTGGTAATAGTCAATGGCTGAACACGGAATTTGTGAACAACATATTCTGACCAAAAAATTGAACTTATATTTATCGAAATTTACTAAAACCTGTAGTGTAGTGCAAAATAGGAATCACAAAAAAGTACAGTATTATACTTTTCATGTTCTTCGCTCTTATTATAAATCCATTTTTAGGCAATTTCAGTTTGTGTTTTCTTTCTGTGTGCACAGTTATTATAAATTGTGATGAAATATTTTTATGTAACTTTTCTTAATGAAGTTTTTTGTTGTTTGTCTCAATCTCTCTGCACTGAGAAAGTTTGTACAAGTGGCCCTTTGCATATGTTGTTCATTCTATATTTTTCGAGACTTGAGACGAGAGGGAACTTGAATTGCCCATCCTAATCGAGACTCGAAGGAGGCAGATATAAATTTATAAATCAAGACCAGACCATCAATGAGATATTTACAAGTTTTGTACTGCAAAATAGCTGCCTCATCTCATTAGCTGAGCACGTTGGTTGGTTGGCTCACAACTTCAACACTAGAGGTGGAATCGAGATGAGACGAACCGATGTCTGTCTCATTTCCATGTTGTAAATGCCTGTCTCGTTCTTGTTCTCACGTTAATTGTTCCACTACCTGCTCTTTCAACCAACATCTTGGTCTCCCCTTTCGCCTTATTCCCACTCCTTGTGCATTGTAAGCTCTTACTGGTAGTCTTTCTGCATCCATCCTCTTCATGTGTCCTAATCATCTCATCTGTGCCTGATCTATCCTGTCCTGAAGCTTCACCACACCCACTGTCTGTCGGATCTCCTCATTCCTTATTCTATCCCTTCTAGTCTTCCCCAATATACTCCTTAAAAATTTCATCTCCACTGCCTGCCTGCATCTTTCTTTGGTCTCTGTCTGTCATTGTCCAAGTCTCCTGCTCCATATGTAACTATTGGCACATACAGGGAGGTTATTTCAGTCGTTCACCGCCAGCCTGTCGGCCGTTCAGCGGACTCTTCATGCAACAGGTCCCGGCAAATTGCGTTCAGGAAGTCCGTAACAGAAACCGCTTGTTTTGTAATGTTTCCACTTTTCACAATTACAGTTACAATTACAATTGAAATAAGCACGTACCTTGTCGCAAGGATGCTGTGTGTGTGTGTGTGGAAAAGGTGTCCTCCCAAATACAAATATTTCTGGCACCTTATTTCTGACAGAAAATCTTAGATTAGTCATCGCTACTTTATCCTCAGTTGTCGCGACAGCGCCGGCAGCTTATCGGGGGTTGGGTGAGTTGTCTGTCAGCCGCGAGAGGGCGCTTCATACTGCACGTGTCGGCAGTGATGCCAACCGTAGGGACATGTCCCTAAGCATAGGGACTTTTCACTAAATTTCTCCCGCGTAAGAACGTAGGGACAGATTGTGCCAAATGAGGGAAAACGTAGGTACTTTTTTCAATCTTGGTAAATGACATTTTATGAATTAGTTTATCTGGATACTTTAGCGAAGAGGAGAAAAAAGAACTAACTAACAAATCTCCATCAGAATTTTGAAACATGTTATCGGTTACCAAAAACTTTCAAGGCAAGTTCCTTTTTGAAAACATTTCCACTCTCGCGAAAATAGTGCTAACATTGCCACATTCTAAAGCGGAAACGGAAAGAATATTTTCAATGTTAAGTGATACAAAAACAAAAAAAGGGCCTCCCCGATGGCGCAGTGGTAGCGTCGTCGCCTTGTAATCAAGGGGTCCCGGGTTCGATACCCTTGGAGGCACAAGTGGTTCGGATCCCACTTTAAACTGTAGGTCCAGTCCCGATTAGCCTTACTGTGCATAAAGTGGACTTAAAACACCAACTCAACTCAACTCAACAAAAACAAAAAAGGGAAATAAAATGGGACCAGAATTGTTAAAGACTGCAGGAAATACAGCATCACCAACCAACATCCATCTCTGCACAGCAGCAGCATGTATGACTTCAAATAACATAATCAACAGTAAACGACTCAACGTTATTCATTAGGGGTGTGCGGGATCCTTTACTTTAAAAAGTCGTTAATTCTCGACGTTTTCTGCCTTGTAAGTTTCTGGAACTTATCGAAAATTGTAAGTTTTTATTCTAGAAATGCAAAAACAATCACTTAAAGTGAAAATGACTTGTAAAATTCGAGATTTCCAGTGCTTCGGGAAATTTCGAACATTTCCCGTCCCGAAAATTTTCCGACTTGGTCGGGAAATTGCAAATTTTTCAGTCCCGAATGTCGGGATTTAAAAAAATTACCGTCCCGATCCCGTCCCGACCCAAAAAATTCTGTCCCGCACACCCCTATTATTCATTAAGGCAAGAATTTCCAATACCGGACCCTTCTGTAATTTCTATGCTACGTCTTATACTCACGAAATAATTATTCGTGATGATTTATCTCAAGTTAACATGTTGGGGTGAGGGGGAAAAAATGTTAATTAACGTGTAAAAGTTGTAAAATAAGCATTTCAATTCTCGCAATGATTCTCCGTATACAAGTATGGTAGCCATATTTGTTGATATGAACAAATTACAATTAGTTACGCTGTCTACAGCGTTGCCACACTGTTGATTTCATACTTGGAGAGCATGGATTGTATAAGAATAGCGGAAGAGAACAGTAAAAAAGTTGTTAATGTTATACAGATTGTTAGGTGGAGTGTGCAGGAGGGCTAATTAATAAACTTATTCATTTCAGTATATTGCCCAAAGAACATGCTTACATGTGACAGCGACAATCACGATGTAGAAGAACTGATTTGATTACAGGTAAATTTGGCAACATTACATCAATCATAAAATTGCAGGATACGAAAATGGCGTCTTCGATGATGTTAAAGTGATACGAAAAAAATATTTTTTATCGGTTCGTAATCACAATTACCGCAAAACCATTCAGAAATAGCCCCACTGAGCATTCTCGGTAAGGTTAGGTTAAGTTAGGTTAGGCAAGGCAAACATAGTTAAAATTTGGGCTCGAAAAACGGGTAGCCCAACAAACCATTGACGGATAGCCCCACGAACCATTCAGGTACAAAAAAGGTAAAGTGTTCCCCTGTGCATAGCACCACGCCATGAAGGCGTATAGGGGGTGTGAGGGTAACGCCCCACACTTTCTTGATCCGGTCGTGAGTGGGGGTGATGTGATCAGCATCACGCCCCTGACCGCCTTTACCCCCCAGGGTTTCCCCCAGGTACCCATGTTATTCGACGCTGGGTAGGCGCCGGGTCCGCTTCCAGGTACGGTTAGGTTAAGTTAGGATAGGCAAATGTAAATTCGCTCCTTCATTAATTGTGGAAGCACCGAGCAGAAAGATTTGGTAAGTAAATGTGTATATTTTATCTTCTGTTTTGCATGCTCATGAGGTGATAATTTTTTTACTTGGCGTAGGGACATTTGGTCAGTTGTAGGGACATTTTGACTACGTCTGTAGGGACATTGCCGAAAAATGGTTAGCAACACTGTCGGCTACCAGACTAGTCAGTGTACGTTCAAGTTCACTTCTGTTTGCGTTTATCAGTACGCATGTTGTTTATACTGTGTTGCTACTCATGGCCAGTGCTTTATTGTGTGTTAATTGTTATTCATTCATTAGTTATGTCGTTAAACAAATATAGTCTTGAACAGAGAGTTTTTATGTACGATAATTACGTGAAAACGAATTCTTGCAGAAAAGTGGTCAGGGAATTACGATAGACCGGATCTCTTGAACCTAAGAAACGTGTTGTATTGCTGTTAAAGGAGGTCATTTTCAACATCTCTTATAACACAGGAGGTTAGTGATCATCATTATTATTACTTTTAAATATCATTTTACGCTTTCGGTTTGCTTTATGCGCCGGGATGCTGTCTTCCCTTTCTGACAACTGACGATAAAGTAGCGATGTCTAATCTAAGATTTTCTGTCAGAAATAAGGTGCCAGAAATATTTGTATTTGGGAGGACACCTTTTCCACACACACACACACACAGCATCCTTGCGACAAGGTACGTGCTTATTTCAATTGTAATTGTAACTGTAATTGTGAAAAGTGGAAACATTACAAAACAAGCGGTTTCTGTTACGGACTTCCTGAACGCAATTTGCCGGGACCTGTTGCATGAAGAGTCCGCTGAACGGCCGATACGCTGGCGGTGAACGACTGAAATAACCTCCTTGTAGTAAGTGTTACATATTACCTTCTTGTATACTTTTCCAAAAAAAAAAAAAAAAAAAAAAAAAGGGGGGGGGGGGGCTTGACCGTGGTTATCTTCAAATTTATGTCATGCAGAAATGAAAAATGATACAATTTATCCTTTTTCATTTGAAAGAGCTACAACTCTATGTTAATAATAAGAACTCAATTTTAGGAATGGTTTGAGAAACTGAAAAAGAAAATTGAAAGTAGCAAAATTTGAACATTTTACCAGTACTAAAAATAATTTTCTAGAATAACAAACACAACTGCTGCACTGAAAGTACTCGAGAGATTTATTTATAGTATTTTATGGGAGTAATGAAATTAATGCTTTCAACAATAACTTTTCCGGAATATTAGTGGGCAAATATAGAGAAAGTAAGATTTTCGCACTTTTTGAATCGCACTATCTCAATAGTTTAAGTTTAGGGAGTAATCTTCCATAATTGAGTTGAAGTAGGTCTTTGAAATTTGAGACTGGTTTTTATGATGTATTGATTTCGGTAGCCACTGCCTGCCACCACCAAAGTTAATAGAACATCATATAAACCAGTTTTATAGACAAGTGAGTATTTCATTTCAGTACATTAATTTGCTTGTATTTCTTTTTCCTTGAAATATGAATAAAATTGAGTACAATTTTAATATTGCATTCATCATTTGTGCAAATAACTTTACATGTAAAGAAAATAATATTCTTGTTACTGCTTCATTTGGCAATAAATGCCAATTTTGTTAATTTTTTTACTGTAATAGCCACTTTCTTGTTTACAGAAGATCCCAAGTGACAACAGTATTTCCCCAGCATCCACAGCAATGTGACAATGGATAAATTTAGGAGCTGCACTTCCAACTTCCACTTGCTACTGGTTTCATTGCATCATATCTGAAGGAAGGATTGAGAAGACGTGCAAGATAATAGTGATTATGGGAGAATTGGGAAAATTCACACTGAAGTGACGGGCAACATTCGTCTTGGAGGATTTCACTACAGTCGAGACGCAAGCGGCGTGGGACCACCCTCTCTGGTAGCGATGTGCTGTTGCCAGATTGACCTACTTCAGGATTTTCGCGAGCCCACAGAAACATGAGGAAGGCTGAACTACTGCAGTTCCTTATGTTACACAAACCCCAGTTCCCCATATATCGAATAGACAAGCTTCCAGAAGAAGCGGGACATGCGGTGGTCCGTCTTCCGCCTTATCATTGTATGTACAATGCAATCGAACGTATTTGGGCACAGATCAAAGGGCTGGTAGCACAGAGGAACACTTTGCCACCTTTTACATAGTCTAAAATTTTGCAATTGACAGAACAGGCTATCGGGGATGTGACAGCAGATAGGTGGCGTTCGGTTATAGAACACGCAAGGAAGATTATTTCCGAAGCATGGGAAAAGGAGGGAGTTGAAGAGCAGCAAATGGAGGATTTTGTAATTTCACTTGGGCGGGAAGACAGCAGTGACAGTAGTAGCTCAGGTGAAGATGTTCCTTTACCAACCAACAATGAAGATGATCTTGAGATAGCGCCACCGCAATGGTAGCCGGTAAGCAAAAACAACTGATTCTTTCATTCATTTTTTTATGTTTTTACATGTAGGTAGCTCAAAGCATTAATAACACATGTATTAAATGTATCATTAATGTTAAGGAAATCGAGCAATTGCCAAGCATTTCGCTGTAATTTATTGAACTCTGTATTGCCAGAGCCTGTATTCTCATATAGCTCCCAAATTACCTCACTTCACACACCCACATGTGCCTCCCCGATGGCACAGTGGTAGAGTAAGTGTTGTCACCTTGTAATCAAGTAGGCCTGGGTTTGATACCCTGTCGAGGCACATAGTGGTTCGGATCCCACTTCCAACTGTAGGTCCATTCCAGATTAGCCGTAGTGTGCATAAAGTGGACTTTAAAACACCAACTCAATCAATCAATTCACATACAATTGATTTGTTGTTGATAAATTCTTCTCCGTAATACAGTAACTCAGTTCTGTAAAATTCTGTTTTAGAGGTGAATTTTTGTAGGTTCCTCAAATATAATTTAAAAACGTGTTAACGAAACGAAGTTGTGCGTAATTTCTTTATACGTAATTTGCCCTAATTTTCAAGAAATACATTTCATTTGTACGTTCTGAAGCTTCAACAATCGCGGCGTGACAAAGAAGGCAAAGAGAGGCAGCATGAAATCAAAGGAGAACGATTTGCCACAGTGTTGTTCATAACACAAGATGCATTTTCTTTTGTTGGTAATTGTGATATGATACAACATAAGTAAAAAGATGCCGGTAGCTGATGCTTACAATGTAGCATAATAAAAACACAACAAAGGTTCTTTCAGTGAAGGTTTTCGGTTGCTGTGTAGAGCAGGAAGATAAAATGTTTCATGCTTGCCAGAATGTAAAATGCTCACGGGAAGTTAACGTCAACCTACAAGAAACTTCAGATTCAAACTTCTATATTCGTTAATTTATCACTTTACGACGGAAATAACATATATTAGCATACTGATACGTACGTGCTTAATTTCGTGTGACGCTTTTTCCTGAGCTTGCCAACAGCTGACTAGCCTGTCCGTGTGTTTGTGCGAACGTGGCAACGTAGAAACCCCGCAGCCACATGGCAACCAACGAGGAGACAGAATTTGGTCGCGTTCTGCCATTCTGCGTTCTGATTGCACGCCGCTTCTTATCGCGTCCGTACTGTAATTGTGGCCTGTTAGGTGTGAAACGTTGCTGCTGATTTGCTTGTTATATAATTTTTTGATACATTGGAATCACACTGATCCTTTATATTGTTAAATATGTGTGGGTGATGAGAGATTGTAATACGTAAGGTTGAAATAGAGAGGACATCTGTTTGTATCCTTGAATTTTTAGAAAGTTTTCCTTGGCAATCGGGAATCATACTGAATTTTATCAAGGTCCTAGATTTATGCTGAAAGACGTAAACCTAACAAGGATAGCACTTTGCCTGATGTCAGAAGGCGAAGGGTGGGGCTTGACCAGAAAGTTGTTTTGAGTCTTGTGCAATAAGTGAGAGCCCCTCACCCTCTATAAAGAGGATCTACCACTGCCTTCACAAGAGTGCTTCAGATTGGCAACACTTTGGTGTGTGTCTTTATGCAAGCCATGTATTGAAGCAGAGACCACAAACTACTAACTTCCACCCACCCTCCCCTCTCCCTTCACTCTAGTTTCTCGTGGACTTGTGGCATCCATTATTGTCATTTTGCAAGTTGAAGTCTCCTCAACAGTGAACAGAATTCTAACAGCAACACTTCCATCATGGAAGCTAAACACAAATGTCCATTCTTGCCTGGGGAAGTTGGTTCCTCACTTGGTGTTCAGTCAACATCTTTTGAAGTTGAGTAGTTATGGTAAGACTGGGTCTCCCCAATGGAGGTAGTGATTCAGATCCCAATTAGCCTATCTGACCATAAGTAGACTTAAAACAAAATTGTAATGGACTTTTTCTTTTGCCATTTGTGGCCACTCTATTTCAGTTTTTTTTGAGGCAGTGTTTCTCAAACGACCCACCCACATTTTTTGTAAAGTCCAGTCATAATCGAAGTATTACTCTGTATGATTATAGCATAATTCACTTAGTAATATTTAGGGCTGAGCCGATACTTGAAAATTGCAATAATTAAAATTTGTTCAAAGTATTGATCAATAATGGTATGTATCGTGCGTACTGAAAGTCGTGATCAACATGTTACAAGAAGGAAGTAAACTGTACAAAAAAGAATCTAATATATGCCTGTTAAAGTACATACCTTTATTAGTCTTTAACATAATCACCATCTAAATCGACACATTTTTGCCAACGTTCTGGAAGTTTGAAAATTCCTCTGTTGTAGAACTCCGTTCGGGCACGTCTGAGTATTCTCCTAACGGCAAGTTCCACTTCCTTGTTGGTGTCATATCTGTTTTCCCGCATGTGTTCTTTCAGAAAAGAAAACAAGTGAAAGTCAGAAGGAGCCAGATCTGGACTGTAGGGAGGATGTCGAAGGAGTTCCCACCCAAATCTGGCAACTTCATCCCTCGTTAGCTGTGCTGTGTGCAGCTTGGCATTGTCGTGTTGGAGGATAACACTATCCCTGCCAGGACGTTTTTCACGAATAGCATGACGAAGTTTTCTCAAAGTTCCTAACCGAAATGCCTGTTCCCCTGGATAATTTCCTGGACGCGAGCCACGTTCCTGTTGTTCGAGGCAGTTCTCGAGCAGCCTGTGCGAGGGAGATTACTGATGTCTGTGTTTCCACCTCTAAAATGTTTTATCCATCGCCTGATGCTACTGGCAGCCATACACTGATCACCATACACTTCCTGCCATCGGCGGTGGATATCTGATGCCGATGCACCTTCCTTCAACAGAAATTCAATTACTGCACGCTGGCGAAACGACATGTCAAACGGAGCCATTACTCGCTACTCGCTAATGCACATACGTACTGCGCCGATCACCCCACTTTCAAGTGTATGTTGTCACAATACAGGGTGGCTTAATAAGTCACTTAATACCCTCAGTACAAGGCCACTGCGGCATGGAATTTGAAATTGGCGATGACCAATCATTGCCTGGCCAAGGGGGACCCACATGGTCGGCGGCCATCTTGATGTACGCCATCTTGAATTCAACTTCAGAATTTTAAATGGGACGGGGGTCGTGCGACATATCAAAATGGGCTAGAATTTCACGAGAAATGCAATGGTGAAGTTTTTTTCGACATATCTTTAACCAGTAAAAAGTTATGACTGAATTCTTGCACCAATTTGCTCCTTTTCGAGGTGTTAGAAAAATGCCTTAAAATTTGTTTAGGGCATCGGTAATGCATCGAGATCAAAGTGACGTCTAGGGAGAGACGTTCGCATGCCATTGTACATTATTTTAATCGGATACATCCATGAAGAGCTGCTCATTATGAATGGTTGTCGCGAACAATTTACAGTGTGACGCTTCCATTGAATTAAAAGTCCTTCACAGTGACAAGGCTAATGTTTATGTTCAGAAGGAAGTTCATAAACAGAATATGTGACCCTTGTCATCTGATAACTAACTTTGGACAAAAACTGCTTCCCTATTGAAAAAACTCTGTAAAAATTACCTTCTTCCATAAGCAAAGATGAATAACTGTTTATTTAACAAATCCAAGTAGCCCTAAGCATTTAAGGTTCCGTTGATGGAAAATTGACTAACCAATCGTGTTCCACACAGCACGCCACACCATTAACTTACCAGCACTAACCATTCAGCTTTGATCTGTTGAAAATGAGTTATCAGATGACAAGGGTCACATATTTTGTTTATGAACTTCCTTCTGAACATAAACATTAGCCTTGTCACTGTGAAGGACTTTTAATTCAATGGAAGCGTCACACTGTAAATTGTTCGCGACAACCATTCATAATGAGCAGCTCTTCATGGATGTATCCGATTAAAATAATGTGCAATGGCATGCGAACGTCTCTCCCTAGACCTCACTTTGATCTCGATGCATTACCGATGCCCTAAACAAATTTTAAGGCATTTTTCTAACACCTCGAAAAGGAGCAAATTGGTACAAGAATTCAGTCATAACTTTTTACTGGTTAAAGATACGTCGAAAAAACCTTCACCATTGCATTTCTCGTGAAATTCTAGCCCATTTTGATATGTTGCACGACCCCCTTCCCATTTAAAATTCTGAAGTTGAATTCAAGATGGCGTACATCAAGATGGCCGCCGACCGTGTGGGTGTCGTCAATGTGGTTCCCCCTTGGCCTGATAACGATTGGTCATCACCATTTCCATGTTGCGCGCCGCAGTGGCCTTGTACTGAGGGTGTTAAGTGACTTATTGAGCCACCCTGTAGATGATTCTAACTGTCTTATATAGCGCATCGCTCTACGTGAACATTTACGTCTGAAATAAAAAGTTGATCATGACTTTCAGTACGCACCAAGTACATATTCTTATCTGGTTATATGTATCAAGAAATTTGTTTTAGAATATTCATGAATTAAAAATGTAAAGGTACAGTGTTCCCCTGTGCTATGCACCATGGCATATAGGGGGTGTGGAGTTAGGGCCCCACACTTTCTTGATCACGGCTGAAGGTGGGGGTGATGTGATCAGTACCATGCATGCTCCTGAGTTTCCTCACCCAGGTACTCACTTTATAGGATGCTGGGTGGGGGCTGGAGCAGCTTAAACATGTGGAAAAAAAATCCCGGTTCTCCCTTGGTAGTCAGATTCCCTAACGACATCAGAATATTATAATAGATATTATGTAATCACAAAATACACTGCTCAAAAGAATTAGGGGATAATGCGATATTGACGGAATTCGCCACTAACATGCACAAATCGTTACTCTGTGGGTAAACGTACGTATCGTAGTGTTATGTAATCACAAAAGTCGGTTGAAAAGAATATGCACCACGGGACTACCGACGCTCCACATCACATGCCTGAGCGTAGAGCGGAATGGGCAGAAGTACTGCCCTCTCTGTGTCATCCTGCCCACTTGGAACAAGGCAGTGCTGCTGTTGGGTGATTACGTGATGCCTCCGCAACGCGAATTACGCGAGTCCACTGCTTGGAGAGCAATTGGACGACTGGAAGCTGGTCAAACACAGCAAGTTGTGGCAGCAGCGTGTGGAGTGTCATCTGTAGACTGTGGAGGCGTTTCCAGGATACCGGAACGGTACGAAGACGACGTGGGCAGGGTCGGTCAACATCAACAACCCCACAAGAGAACAGGTATTTGGCATTACTAGCCCGTCGGAACCGCCGAATGAATGCTACTTAACTGCAACGTGAGTTCACCGTGGCTACGGGAAGGCGCGTATCGACGCAGACAATACGGAATCGCACTCATCAGGTAGGCCTGTATGCCCGTCGACCGATGGTGTGCGTGCCCCTCACTGCACGTCACCGGAAAGCCCGCAGAGAGTGGGCTGAAGAACATCGTGCGTGGAACCATGAACAATGGCGATCGGTTTTGTTCAGTGACGAGTCTCGGTTCAGCACGTATCCCGATAATCGACGACTGTTTGTGTGGAAAAAGAGGAACACGCAACAATCCACAATTTGTGCTAGATCGCCACGCGTTTGGTGGTGGTGGAGTTCTCGTGTGGGCCGGCATCAGTATCTGTGGTCGTACAGACCTCTACAGTGTCCGGAATGGATCGCTGACAGCAGTGCGATACCATGATGAGATCTTGCGACCCATAGTTGTACCTTACGCTACAGCGGTAGGGGACACATTCCTTTTTATGGACGATAATGCTCGACCTCATCGGGCACTGCTGGTGGACACCATGCTTGACGAGGAAGGTATCGAGCGGATGGACTGGCCAGCGTGCTCGCCTGACCTGAATCCCATTGAGCATGCGTGGGACGCACTGGACCGACGTATTGCAAGTCTGCAAACACCTCCCCGGACTCCTCAGGAGCGGCACAGAATCCCCCAAGACCTGTTGGATAACCTGATTATCTCTATGCCACAGCGATGCGCAACAGTTTTAGCGGTTGCTGGACATCACACACCATATTAGAGGTCCATTTCCATGCGGTGGCATTGCTCTCTGAGAGTCCATCGTTGGTAAGTCCCATGTAACATGTTGCTGTTGACCACTAATTTTGCCTTCATCTTCCACAAGTGGCCTTTGCCTTGCCTGTTTGGCATGTGTTAGCCTCCCATTGACTGGCATTCTTGGTTTTCATACCTACCTATCGTCTGGCTGTCCATGCAAAGTCTAAACTCACATTATACCCTAATTCTTTTGAGCAGTGTAGTTTTTCATGCAAAATAAAAAAAAATAGTTTGAATTTTTAATAATTTCTAGGATAAATGGGCTCCGCAAAATGCCGAAAAAGTATTGTACTGATACATCAGCATTGGCTCAGCCCTAGTAACATTTAATTTTAAGGATGCATTTTATTTCATGTGAGAACCAGAGGGATGTAACTAGAGTTTCTCAAAATTACAGAAGATAAAACATATTCCTAAGAATACATTATTTCCTAACTCCAAATAGAGCTCTCCAGAGGCAATATGTTAAACAAAACAAAACCGCATTTTTGGAGTTACATTCCTCTGTTCTAAGTTTTAACTTAAAGGTTTTTTTCTTCATGATGTCACTGCTCCATTTTCCAGGCCTTGTAAGGACCACCACCGATGAACTTCGAATAAGATGGGGCAAGTTTCTCGTTCATTATACTGCAATCAACATCATTTCCAATAGAAGTACAGGAAATGGACCAAGCTTCTCCCACCAACAGCCTGCAAGAGTTCACCAGACCAGAAGCGAAGAGAGGAGCAGCTGGATGGAAATCTAAGGATAGGGTTAGTGGAGGAGGCCGTAGAGCAAGAAGAATTCTGAGTGAAACAAGACCTGAAATAACCTCGTGGAATATGTAGACTTGTTGGTTACTTTCATTACACCTTGACATTCAGACATTGTAAAAGTGCAAGTTTTCCCTCAGAGGGTGGAATTTTTGTAAACTTTGTGTTTTGCAGTTTCCTGTAATAAGGTGAAATTTTTTGTATGCTCTTTTTTTCAGGCATAGTGCTACATTTGAAAGCGTTTAAGTCCCATTTTGGCAGTGATTGAGTCTGTTGGTACATTCAAAGGAAATGTTTGGGATTTCATTCTGAACATTTCCTTTTGATGTACCAACCAATTCAATCATTGTCAACATTGGACTTAAACTCTTTCAAATGTAGCACTTTCTTGGGAAAGGGAGCTTTTATCTTATTAAATTAAAATAATAAAAGTTTACCCCACCTTATGTGAGACTCTTCTTATCAACATTTGGCCTAAAGTGTTTAGGTGGGGGAAGGTTCAAAATTTTCTTAAATTGGACTTAGGGTGATATTTTAAGCATATTTCGGCCAAAAATTGACCAAAATCAGCACATTTTGTATTATATAAGTCCAAAAATTTGATTTTTTAATTTTTTTATGTAAGTCCAAGAATTTTATAAATTTTTAATAAACACTACATTTTTAAATTTATTTTTCTATCTCAAAACCAAAGTCAAATTTCTTATTTTCAATATATTTTATTAGTTCTAAAAATTGATACAATAGAGCATATACCAATGGTTTTCCTCCCAATCAGAAGCACTGGCTGAGCAACTGTTGCTAGTAAGTTTCAATTAGAAAACATTTCTGGATTTCTTTCTTCCCTTAGAAACTTGTTCTTCAAAAATTCAGTTCTACCAGAAGAGATCCACCTGAAATAAAAAAAAAAATGATCAGCTAGAAATTAAATATATTGCAACAAAATAAAAAATCTCCAGATTGTTACTATGGGATGTCAATTGTATGAGCAAACAATATGAAATACATTGAAAGATTATATATATATATAATGCAGAAAAATTTAAGATTGGGGTTACACTACTAAAAACCAAATGAATACTTTCCAAAAATTAACTGACCACTCTGAAGTATTTCCAATTCAAGATATCTGCATTGATTTTGGGAGCTTCTTTATCCTGATTTCGTGTTCAAATTACAAGCTAGAAAACCAGTTTGCATACATAGAGAAAGTAACAAAAGTGATACTCAAGTCACGGCATTCAGGCCATGATAGATATTCTTATTGCCTTGGATTATTTATTTTCTCCCCTCCGCATATAGAACGTCAATTTGATTTTTTTTTTTTTAGCTTCGCTTTTCTTCCACTTTTTAGTGAATCGCGATGAAGAAGATAAATGATATGGGCAAATTGATGAAGGGACACTCGCAAAGAACACCCACACTCAGGTCTGAATTTGAACCCGGGTCCTCTTGGTGAACATAGACTTTGCTGTTACGTTACTCTAAGGAAAGAGGTAATAGAACCACCATCCACTCCCCTCTACTTTCAAATGAACATCAGCTTTTCCCAAGGGAAGGGATTGAGGCAGGTTTTTTTCTTTTTTTTCTTTTGGATTATTTATGGGATACTGATTATCTCAAACATATTTTCCTGAAATTTTTCCCGCCATTCTTTTTGAAATTAGAGACTGCATTCCATTAATAATTAAAATGCAAAGCTTTCCTGTAACAGTTTCTTTTCATTCGGCAAGTCAGAAAATTCCCTGCATCCAGTGAAAAACTTTCGTGGTAAGCAACACTGTAGAGTGCTGTTTTCCCGAACCTTTACTTCGGCTGTACTGCCACACTCGATCGGCTCCAAAGCTGATCTTTAACTCAAACGAGTGTGCCAGATTCTGTGAACAGAACTGTACCACACTTTGAGAACCACAGGTTTAGACAAAGTATATTTAACAATACCTTATGAACTACTATGCAAGATGTGATAACATGGAAAGTGTTAACTTGCGCAATCACACACACATTCAAGACTTGGTCTCACAGAGCAGTTGGTAAAATGTTACAGTCTGAGCTTCTAGTATTATTTATATTAATTATTTTATTTTTTAGATGTTTGTTTCACTTCTCAACTTTTTTTCCACAAGGGTTCAAATCCAAATAGAAATATTTCAGAATGGTCAGTTAACTTTTGGAGAAGTGTACAAAGGCAAGGAAAGATACTGTATATTCAAACCTTATTTGATAACATTGAAAATAATTGTTCAACAAAGAACCTGACAGTTGATGTTGAACAGGACATGTTAAAGCATTTCCTTAAAAGCAAGAAAAAGATTCCCTCTGGAGTCAAAAGATGTCAACACAATCTATACATACAAACTTACCTAGTGTCCACTTTTTTTCTTTTTTCAGAAAGTTGTTGAACAGGACATGTCAATGAGCACAATTCTCTTGAGAAGTTGGCCTGTGTGAAAAAAAAAAAAAGTGCCATATGACAGGAAAAAACTTCTTACGTCATGTGCCGGCAACATATTGTTAAAAACACAAACAGCATGATAAAAAACACTTTAGCAGTTCTGCTGAGCTTTTGACCCGTTCATGGGATCATCATCAGGGCTGGTCGATGGGCGACGGAAGTGATTAGCGGTACTAAAACCACGTCTCTTCCATCGACCAGCTCTGATGATGATCCCGTGAAGGGGTCAAAAGCTCTGCAGAACTGCTAAAGTGTTTTTTATCGTGCTGTTTGTGTGTTTTTAACAATTATGTGACATGCTTTGATTTAACCACATATAGTCATTCAGAAAGAATGGTGCATATGTGAAGCTGATACTGATACGTGAATCTAGATACTACAACCTTCATGATATGAACTGACAGAACAGCTCTAAACTTTTACATGCACATTGTAAGTATTCCACATGACAGCTGTTGGCTTTCTCCTGTTTTGATGTTCTCCAAATATTACCGGACCACCCTGAAAGATTTCTTCTAAGTTCAGAAATCGTTAACGTGGCAACACAGCTCTTGAGCACCAGCAGAGAGTAGACAACTTTATTACAGGTTCCTTTACTAGACGAGAAAAACTGTGGTAAAAGATTTACATGCTTGGTTATAACAAAGTCAGAAACTATGTTCACCCAACATATTAATAGAAAGAAAAATGGAAAACTTAAATATGACAAATAATTTAATTTCAGATAATACTTGCGATTTGGCATGTTAAATTTGGAATCAGAGAAACTGTTGTAAGGTTGGTAACACTGCAATTGTTAGTGGTCCACCTGGAGGAAATCGGTCAAGTTTGTACACAAAGGGTCATAATTATGAATTGTTTATCCAAATGGGCTATAAGAATGCCTTGCAATGAGCAAAAGTTAATAATTCTCATAATTTGCAGCAAAAATGTGTTTGTCGCATAGAAAAGTGGTAGACAGCGCAGTCATCAGACGTTGCTACCAGTGACATTGTAGAGTATGCGTCACAGCTCTCTTTTCCCCTTGGAATTAAGGGTCGTGGGTTCATTTAAGTAGGGCATTGAGATACATTGAGTATGGAGTTTCTTAATTAAGTTGAATAATTTTGTTTCAGAATGATCGCAATAATTAATTTGGTGTAGAATTCTACGAATGGTTCCATCTGCTCAACGGATTTGTTGTTTTTCTCTTTCTGGCACTAAGGTATACAATTCAGAGATGAGATTAATTTGCAAGCACTAAGTTTCCACTCAATCTAGGCATGCTAGGTGTGAATAGTCTGAAATAATTTCGAATCTTCATTGTTTATACCATTTTTTAATTATTTTTATTATATTCTTGAAGAAGGCAACAGGAACTTTCATCAATTTGGATCAAAAAATACCTAAATTGTTGTTATAATCCATCAGAAGTATTTGGTGGTCAAACAAGGAATGTGATGGCTAGAGCTCAGAAGTTGATGAAAGAGTCATCTTTTCTTCTGAGCCTTCAAAACGATTCTAAACCTGATACAATTCAGTGTTTTCCGGTCCTAGATGAAGGGAAACTATTTTGCATTTTTTCTTGCATGTCAGACTTTTTTTTATATAGTAAAATTAGTCAATATTAAAAAAACATAATCTTATGTACACGAAACACAACTGTATTTTAAAATGCTAGCTGTCTACTGTATCATGGAAGGTCCATTCTGAAAGGAAGTAAAAATAAATTAAACTAAATTAGCACTTAACTGCTTATATCCATTTGCTTCAATAGTTTACTAGTTTAAACCACCAAAGAGTGGGTTTTTAACAACTCTCTTCTAATTTATTGAAAAATCAAACTTTCATTTTCAGAGCGGAAAGTATTTTAGCTATTTTTTTAATAACTTTAAGGCTCGAAAAATTTTGAAACACCCATACAGTCGACTGCTGTTTACGTTCCGGTTCATATGCATATATCCATGATTCGTCACCTGTTACAATCTTATATACGTCTTTTGAAGCACCACGATTGTATTTATTGAGCATTTGTTTGCACCAATTGATGCGAGCGTCTTTTTGAGTTTTTGTCAAATTGTGTGGGATCCAACGAGAACATACCTTTCTCACAGCTAAATGATCATGTAATATTTTATATATGCTGGTGGAACTAATGCCTATGGTTGCCTCAATCTCACAGTATGTCACATGACGATCTTGCAGTATTAGGTTTTGCACAGCATCAATGTTTTCTTGAACAACAACTGATTTTGGACGACCTTCGCGAATCTCGTCGGTGAGCGAATGGCGGCCACGATTAAATTCGTTATACCAGCGTTTCACAGTGGCAAAGGATGGGGCTTCATCGCCAAATGTGGAAGTAAGTTGATCGATTCACTCGTCTTGATAATCCACGTCGAAAATCGTAAAAAAATCATCGCACAAAAATGTTCAGGAGTTAATTCCATTTTATTGTTGTCGCGCAATCTCCAAGGCAACATAAACAACACAAATCATGCTAATGACAAAACATTTGAAGTACGTTATAGTCAATAATGCCAGATGATTCAGTGCAAACGTCAAATCGCGCCTAACTTCAATCAGTGTTGCCAAGGCTCAAAATATAAATAGTGGCCCTCGTATTTAAGTTTTCCATTTTGTTCTCTATTAATATGTTGGGCGAATATAATTTCTGACTTTATGTTATAACCAAGCATGTACATCTTTTACCAGTTTTTCTCGTCTAGTAAAGTGACCTGTAGTAAAGTCGTCTACTCTATGCTGGTGCTCAAGAGCTATGTTGCCACGTTAACGATTTTTGAACTTAGAAGAAATCTTTAAGGGCGGTCAGGTAACATTTGGAGAAGTGTACATATAGTGTCACTAGCTTTTGAACATGTACAAACAGAGAGACAAGAACGTGAGGCCTTTATTCATTATGGTCTGTGAATGCTGGATAGGTTATCATTTTTGCCAATCTCGCTGCACGCTTTTCTTTTTGCACCAATCTTTATGAATAATCTTTATATTTGCACTTTTCTTGTTTCACAATGATTTTCTGTATCCTTAGACTGACTACAATGAGGATAAAAGACTATTAGTTCACAACAAATACCAATAAGCATGTAGGCCAAGACTCAAACCTGGAACCTTTGGTGCAATATTAAGATGTGAAATTTAGGAAAAGTTTAAGAATATGAGTGTTCTTAATCCAGTCATCTACAGTAAGAAAAGAAAGACACTGAAGATTTAACGGTTGATGGACAGCGGGATCCATGAGTATTACCATGCAAATTGTCCATGACTATTTTCGTTAATCTTTCTCTTACATCCTGTGTGTTCATAAGCGATCGATTTCTATGTATGCTGATGCAGAAGTTATCAACAGCTTGTTTTGAGTTTTCTTTCAATTCCAGAAGAAGCTCTTATTGGGTCAAAAAAAGTGCACGAACTTGTGATGGACATTTGCATGGTAATACTCATGGATCCCACTGTACCTAAATCGAATTTCTCGTCAATAACAAATGCAAATGTACAAAGAGCAATAAGACTTCATGATTAACAGCAAAACAATACCGAAATCACCTAGGGACCAGAATGAAAGATTGCCAGAAGTAAGGTGTGAAACAATTAGGGTGTACGAAAAGTAAATAGACAGAAACTGGAAACAACCATGAATCATATCCAGGATTGAGATAGCAAAATAATCTATAGGAAGAAAGTGCCCGTAAAGTTCTATACCTCTACATAATCTGTACAGGTTGTTTTTAAAAAAATCTAAGCACAATTTATTTTGTGACAGTAGCATGAATGTGATCTTGATCTCACTTCAGTGATAGTGAAATTATGGTGGTTTGAAAATGACCCCTTCCCTACCCCCTTTTGTGAAATTTAATAACCAGGAAACTGATTTATAGGTAAATACATATATTCATACAATGCTAAAATCAAAGTTATTGTGTATTATCTTTGCTCCAAAAATTCTGTTTTTATTACCCACATTTTTATATATAATGTCTGTGTTTAGGGCTGATAGGAGATTCATGATTCGGCATTTAAAAAAAATTTTGGTAATCCATTTTTGTGTTTGGATTTCGCATTACAGTTAAGCCTAATATATTTTATTGAGTTAATGACAACTGTAAGTCCATATTTAATTCCATATCTTAGACCTTTTTAGTACATATAAATCCGTTTCCTGTTAATGATATATATAAAGGGCTAAAAAGTTGCATTATAATCCTATACGTGAAACACACAAAAAGCTAGTTTAAAACATTTCTAGCCAAAGTGCACCGATGTTTAATATTTGTGCGCTTTGATATATTTTAATTCACATCTTGAATACTGAACTGAATATTCCTGTGGAATTACAAAAAAACAACAGGAAACTAGTTGCATTACGTGATCCAATGTACATGACCTTAAACACTTGTTAGTTTGGTCAGTTTTTAAAAAATATTCTGCTTTCATGGAACATTAGGCAGCCCATTATTTTATGCAGTGCATGAAAAAAATAGGATACTTTAGTTTTCACTAATGTACATATGATAAAAATTACTTAGGAGAATACGAAATACATTATAGATCTTTAAGCTACATCAAGTTCAACAGAGCTCACTTAATATCGCAATGACACATTTTCCTTCACATTATTTTTTGATTCTTATTACCTTGCTTTTTGGTAATGTTGATGCCTTGTAATCAAGGGATTCTGAGTTTGATGCCTGGTTGAGGAATCCAGTGGTTCAGATTGTACATTAAACTTTAGATTCAGTCCTAGTCCTGATTAGGCTATTTGAGCACAAAGTTGAGTTAAAACTTAAAATCTCTAGACAGAAAAAACTTTGACAAACACTAACACTGAAGTGAAGGATGATCAAGCTCATGCACAACTCTAACCTTCAATCATTTATACTGCAAGTGTAAAGGTGTACCCGAAATGTGTGACATGCGGAGGACTAAGAAAGTGATTACTCAAAGCAGTGCACGTGAGACATCACATCATCTGGTTTCTTTGGCGAGGAGTGACAGCGATGCTGGATCCAACAAATCTGAAGACGTACTGTATTTTATTATTAAACTTAGCACATGAAATCTTATTTTCAGTGACAAAACCATATGCAGAAAGCAATAAAAAATTTAGAGCCAAGATGTTTAAAAAAATGAGTGATACATTCACATGTTGGTGATATATTAATATATTGTAAAAAAGGCAAAGAAAACATTACTAGAAGAGGCATAACTTTAAAAAACAACAACTCAAAAGTAAAATACTTTAATAACATATTGTCATTATATATGGAACAGACAAATCATCATGAACATAAAAATGAGAAAACACTAAGGGATCAGAAAGAAATAAGGAAGAGCACCTAGTGAAAAATACAGTGGATCTTACGGTCGAGTTGTCCACAGGGTGGAGGCCAGTGTGCTGAGCCGTGGGAGCGTGTCTGTTGGCATTTAGACCTACAGCTTTACACTGACCGTGGCACTGAATGCGTCAGTGCTTCAGTATGCAGGCAGCTGGTGCCCAGTTTGCACGTATTTGTGAAGTGTCAATATTTTAACAAGTGTTTTGTTTTAGTTTAAGCATTACTGGGACTTTTCTGCAGTCTAATATTGTCACGCTACATATACGAGGGCTATTTTTTTTATCAAGGTCCGATCGGTCGCGAAATAAAAACCACATTGAAAATCCTATGAAGCTGTGCACGGATGTGTTGCGCAGTGTCTCTAGTATGCCCGTTGATCACATCACGTCACACGTGTTAGTTCGGAGCGCGCAGTGAGCACGGAAACATGCCTAGAACATTAGAGTCGCACGCCAAGTGTGAAGTGTGTGCAGTCATTCGATTTCTTCATGCTGAGGGGTGCAATGCAACCGAAATTCATCGACGAATGAGTGCAGTGTACAGTGAAAATTTCATAAGTGACGGCAATGGTGCAGGAACTTTGAAGCAGGACGTACAGACGTTCATGATGAAGGTGGTCAGGGAAGGAAGAGAGTGTCAACCAATGATCTTGTTCAGCGAGTGGACCAGGCGATTCGAGAAAATCGTCGGTTCACAATTTCTGTGTTGAGCGAGTAGTTTCCCAAAATTTCAAGGTCAGCTCTCTATACCATCGTGAGTGAGAGACTTCAGTACCGAAAAAACTCTCTGTGAGATGGATTCCCAAGATGCTGTCAGACCAGCACAAAAGACAGCGAATGGACGCCGCCTTAATGTTTCTTCAGCACTACCATGATGAGGGAGAGGAATTTTTGAACAAAATTGTCACAGGGGACGAGACATGGGTCCATTTCGAAAATGAAGAAACAAACGAGCAATCCAAACAGTGGATGCATTCAGATTCCCCGAGTAAACCAAAGAAGTGCAAGCGAACCTTCTCCATCAGAAAGTGTATGGCTACTGTGTTCTGGGACAGAAAAGGAGTGTTGATGGTGGAATTCAAGGAACGTGGCACGGCCATCACTGCAGCCTCATACAGCGTGACGCTTTAACGTCTACGAAGAGCAATTCAGAAGAAGCAAAGAGAAATCTTGTCATCAGGCATTGTCCTTCATGACAATGCTCGGCCGCACACTGAAGCTGCAACACAGACGCTCCTGCAGCATTTTCGATGGGAGGTGTTTGATCACCCACCTCACAGCCCGGACTTGGCTCCCTCAGATTTTAGTCTCTTTACGCACATGAAACGCTGGCTAGGAGGACAGCATTTTGGCACAGACAACGAGCTGCAGGCCAGCGTAGAGAATTGGCTGAAAGCACAGGCGGCTGCCTTCTATGACGAGGGTATTAGAAAGTTGGTACCACGCTACAACAAATGTCTAAATTTGGGCGGCGACTATATAGAGAAGCAGCTGGAAGGTGTAGCTAAATGTTCCAAATAAAAACATTTTTGATTTCACTGTGGTTTTTATTTCGCAACCGATCGGACCTTGAATAAAAAATAGCCCTCGTATAATTTCAAACAATGGCTGACACTTACGTCAGTAGGAATTCTTGTAGGGAAGTTACAATCCTTTTTGCAGCAGAATTCCCAGATGTTTCTGTTCCACACAGAGAGAATGTTCGGAAACGTGTGAACAAAATTAGGGAAACCAGGTCCGTTCTTGATAAGCAAAGTGTGAAACTACATGTGCTAACTGAGGAGATATTAGACCACGTAGAGAACGATTTGAACATACCCCTGGAAAATCCCTACGTGCCTTGCACAAGAAACACATTTCCAAGCCATTCGCATGGCGAGCTACCAAGGGATCATGAGTGTCAAGAATTTCTGCAATTGGATGTTGCAGAATGTTACTGGTTCCATTTACATGGCCATGTTCCATCGTAGAATAACAGATATTGGAACACAGATAAACCCGATTTTGTGTACGAAGCTCCGTGGTGTGCACTGATGCACCTTAGTTAAATTTCCTAAAAAGATACGGCAAATGTATGGATGCAGGAGGACAACATTTTCAACACCTCTTGTAACAAGGTACTTGCTCATTTTAATTGTAACTGTCCATGTAATTGTACAAGCTTATTTCATTACATAGCTAGCAGATCCAGTTACACAGATGTTGCATCCAGTTTGCCAGCAGATGCAGTCTTACTGCCCGGAATGCTGGCCGCAGCTATACGGACTACTAGACCGTGAGATGCACTGTGTATGACATCACAATGGCTGGTCATGCAGGAACTGCAATGCCTAAAAGAGAACAACCTCGCCTAGGAGAAAACAATACAACCAGACCTCACTAAAACTGGTGCACCTTTCAAATTGATAACAAAAACCGCAGTACCAATTAGAAATGTCCTTGAACCATGAAACATGCTACAATGACAGGAGTCTCAGGTTTGAATCCCAGGCTGGGCATAGGTGTCCCTTCATCAATTTCATTATGTAACTCATTCTCATCGTTGCACTTTGCCACAGTGGGACAAAAGCGACACTAAATATAAAAAATCAAATCTAAAAACCATGAAATGATTTACTTATATGTCACTGGAACAATCTTCAGTAAAATTTCTTTAACTTTAGACTACACAAGTGTGGCAACTTTTACTTGTCTCACTTTGCAATAGATTGAGATGCTGTTTTAAGTTCACTTTATGCACAAAAAGGCTAATCGGGACTGGACCTACAGTTTAAAGTGGGATCAGAACCACTATGTGCCTCCACCGGGTATCGAACCTGAGACCCCTTGATTACAAGGCGATGACGCTACCACTGCGCCACCGGGGAGACTGTCACTTGGCAATTGTAGACCATTTCTGATGTGCAAAAACAATCTTGTTTAATAACTCGATAAGCACAAAATGAATCACTTGGGAAGGAGTCACAATGGTATGGCCTGGGAGGAAGAAATTAATTCTAAAAATGCCAAAATACTATCTCATGAGGCAAAATCTAAACTGACGTTGAAAGGTAAAATAAAATTGTGTGTTTTATGGACAAAACAATACGAAAGTTTGTGAGGATAAATGTTCCGTGAAGAAACAGTGTGTCAGCAAGTGTCTGCGAAAAGTTTTGCTTAGAAAAAGAAGTGCATATTTTTACAAACAGGTGGTATTTGTATTAAACCTACATATTCATTAAAACAATAACAAAAGGCTAGATTGCACTAAATTAAAAGCTTAAATTAGAGCAATTTTCCTGTTCTACAAACACACCTATATCAGCTGCTACCAACAGTACTGATTAACATGTCCCATTCACAATTTTCAAAAGACATCGCCTCACAGTTTCACTTCTACTTGCTGTATCAGAAGAAACACAAAATCTAGATTTCCCTGATGCTTTTTTCAAAATGTGTACAATTACACTGTAATGAGGTAAGTATAAATCTTAGGCAAAACCATACCATTTTCGTTAACTTTCTTACAGTACCATTCCTTGCCAATATCATGTGAAAACTACATGAAATTGTTCAAATGAAGGTGAACTTCCACCATCGACACCAGGTGCAAGTGCCGTAAGTCACACCGACACTTAGGGACGTAATCACAACATTTCAGATGGAGGAAAAAGGGAGTACATTCAGAGTAAGTGCACCATCGTTTGAACAATTCTCAGAGGAGTTTTACGATGAAAACAAAATTATTCATGCTCTTACCTTTCTGCTCTTCCTCTGGAAGTAGATCTCTCACTCTTTGCATTTCATGTGAATTAGCTCCAATGGAGAACCTGCAAAAACATTCACCGTATAAATATTTGATATTTCTCGATGACAAGTTAACATACATTCTGACCAGCACTTAATGTGAGTAATTGTTTAAGAGAATAAATTATTTTCACAGTTCGCTTGTGAAATATAGGCACAGCATTGAACAGCCTCATCATAAAAATGTACTTTTTTTTTTCTGGTCACTAATACCTTGTGCATAACTCAAGGTCATTATAGTCAGGACCTTGTTGACTACTCCCCATCCCTCCAACACACACTTGTACCAAAAACTTCATATGGCATGTTTACCAAGTTTTAAGCATATTTATGACAAGAATATAAACCTTGTTTATTGCATAGTTGTACACTTATTTCGATGATCATCATGAGTCAATGGATGCAGCAACAATTCTTTGATTATGCACTATCTTCAGAACAATTTGTCAAACTCTTACTACTTTGCAGTCAACTGACCAATTTGTTAGCAATGTATTTTCATGAGAGTTGCTATACTACGCAGACTATATACTCTATGCACTTATCTACCATATTATCTAAACAAACTAGGATTTTTAGTGCCAACATGATAATACCAGTGCTTTGTATTGTTTGTATTATCACCACCTACATAATGTTCGTCTGTTCTGCAGTGCTTCCAAGCAACAATGTGTCGCTTTCTAAACTTTCTTGCAGTTAGAGAAAAATAAATGTAGTTATTTCTTACATGCTCAGCTCCAACTTAAATTTTAATTATACCGAAAACCAAACTCAAACAAGCACTATATTTTCTTCTGGGGGTTTCATCATTTCTCATCGTGCTTCTTAACTCCACAGAATGCAGACACTTAGAATAACCATTCGCTTTATTTCTCAGAAAACACACAATGCATGAAGGTCATACATGCAATATGAATTTTATTACATTACAAAATGACACACACACACTGTGTAATACAGATTCCTCACAATGGTTGAATCCTCCACAGGTAACAACACTGAATTTAACTACGAGAAACAGAGTACATCCAATGGAATACAAATATGAGTGAACTACAAAATCATTATAAAAGAAAACAAAATGGCAGTACAAATTCATGTAATGGCTACACTGTAAAATAAATAAATCCCAGAAAATTAGGAACAGCTCACAAAAGCAGAATGAGAAATGGTAAAACATTGCTACATGAAAATGAAGGGCCAAGTTCTGATTGTTTAATTCCGAATGTATAATGGACCACAGACATTTCTTACATGGTTTCATTTCTAATTGTGTCCATACATAACAGTACTTCAGTATCTTAGTGATTACTTACTGCGTGTTTCCTGGAGAACGATTTTTCCAGCTTCCACTAGCTACATTCAAATTGGAATTTCTCCAGCAACTAACACTTAGCTAATTAGTTTCGCCCAGCTTCGAACTTACTCCTACAATACTTGCGATAAATCATTAAACATTCGGAAGTGTTACCACATGAAGTGCTTGTTTGAGAAAATTCATTTTCTTTTTAGAACTGAGCCTATGTATCCGTTGGAATTCATTCACTGGTATCGGCTGATACTTTAGCAGAGTTTGGGTGCTATATGGGGTCTGCATGGCACTTTAGCAGAAATATGCAAACTTAAAGTTTTGAATTTACTTTGTACCTAAATTGTGTGCGAAAAAATTAATTTGGTTATAAAATGACATCCATTTTATATATTCCGTTGTAATTATCTGAATATTTTAAAGTAAAGATGGGACAGATTAATCGGTACTCTATCGGTATCAGCCAATATATCCATATCGGTTTATTGGTAAAATTACTGTACCAATCCAATATATCTGTTACAATGTTGTGCCATTTTTTATGGACATGAACACACAATGTCCATTGTGTACTTTTTAAAAAAGTATATGTCTAAATGTGCAGCTTGTTTACACTGATAAGCTTACTTTTCATTTTTTCCGTGCAAATTTTCTTCACGATCGATTTCGTACATGCCTGACGAAGCCACTCGATGGGTGGCGAAATCGATCGCTAAGAAAATTTGCGTGGAAAAAATGAAAAGTAAGCTTATCAGAGTAAATTACCTATCTCCGTGTAACCGCCAAACTCATATCTTTAAATACAAGTGCAGCTTGTTGTTCATTGCTATGATTTGTCGTTTTTAAGGCACAGAAAGGCTAATTGGGACTGGACCTACAGTTTAAAGTGGAATCGCAACCACTGTGCCATGTACCTCCACCTGGTATCAAACACCATTGGGGAGGCCCTGCTGTGCATTGCAAGAGGGATAACGGTGCACATGCTCATTTGCTGGTGGTTCTACTACAGAATATCGGTATCTGCCAGATTTTCATATTGATCCATCCTTACTTTAAAGCAAAACTCTCGTCAATACAAGACTATAATTTACAGAGGAATACTTACATGATCAATATTTAGAATAATGTTTTATTGTTAGTCTTCAAGCAACACTATTGGTGGGAATTTGTAAGACTATCAGTATCATTACTGCTATTGTCTAACCTTAGTTTCTGAATGGTTGAGACTGGAAAAATAAAGCAATGCGAAACATTATGAAGAAAGAGTGGATGTTTTTCAATTGATCGTAACTCCCCAATCTGTATTAAACTTCAGCTGATGAAAAGGGTTAACTACCACTATTTCCACCACAGGTAGTGCCGAAGAACATGATGTATTGGCTCTTTCTCACACTGAAAAACTTTTAAATGAATGATGTGTGTTGATAATTATCTTCCACCAACTAGATTACAAAATTTTGACTTCCCTTTTTCAGCCACATTCCCCCCTTTTTAAAACATTTTCATTTCTGGTCCCTTTATTGACTTGTTTTTCATCCAGTTTTCTCCATTTTATTGACAAGATATCAAATATTTTGTATGACTGATGCAGTTTAGAAGAAACAAAGAACAAGTGCCTTCTACCTTACTTTACCTTTGGAGCACCTTGCAGGGATTGCTGAAACGTGATCTGGACTTATGCATAGACAAAAACATTGTAAGCATTGGGTTGAAAGTGTACTTATCTGCCAGATTTACTTTTATTGCGAAGTCTTTTAGAATAGATTTAACTTAACTGTGTGACAGTGACGACAGTATTGAGTGCCAGCAAGCTATGGAATGTGGTAACCTGTTGCAAGGAATATTTAATTGAAATGGATGGTAAGATTACTTACTGTACTTTACCTTCAAAAGAAGGAAATGAAAAAGGACTATAGTTTATTTTTGCACTCCACTAAAAATATTATTTTAAATGAAAGCACAATATATACCGTTGATACGAAATTTAATGTATCCCTTTTCATATATGAAAGTATATATTGCGCTATCATTTAAAATAATATTTTTAGTGGAGTGCAAAAATAAACTGTAGTCCTTTTTCCTCTTATTTGGCAATAATTTCACCTTATTAGAGGACATTTCTCCCCCTTTAAAATCCAGTCTCTACCTATAACATTTTCTACCCTTCAGCAGTATAGGGGTGCAAGGGGTAATCTCTACAGTGTACACCTCCGTTTCACGTAGTACACCCTGGAGTGTATTTTTTGCAGGTTAACGAGGCACTAGCACCTGACCACAAAGGATAATCCTTCCTGGGGCTTGTATTGCTGATAGCCACTTCCTTCATCTCATAGGCATCAACACAATTAGCCAGGCAGAAAAGTGATGTAATATAAACTAAATCAATATAGATTACAATGAATGCTGAAATGGTTAACAAAATCAATTAAGCATTTATGTCTTAATCACAAATCTACACAAACTATTCTTAAACTAGGAAAAAGAAAGTTGTATTGGAACACGAACACAGACCAACCTGTTGGTTACTTTGATCAACGTTTCCCCAACAATAATATAAAGGTGTAGGCAATAAGGTTGCATTGATACCAGTGAAAACTTATCAACTGAAATGAAATGACCAATATCAGCGGATACCTTTCTCAAGTCCACAAAAATGCCATGGGACACATTCTCCATCTAGGCCACTTTGGCTCCGGCCTCCTTTACCTCCCCCCACCCCCAGGTACCCATTGATTTGAGGCTGGGTGAGCCCCATAACCACATTATGTGGGGACAAGGCTGAAATAATTCCAACCTGACATCACCCACTCCAGTAATCAAACCCAGATTTCCTGTATGGCAGCCAGACACCCTACAGACTAGACCACTGCAGCTCATAAGCACACACCTTGTAGCAAATTATAATACGAGGGTGGTTTGAAAAGTTCTCAGAATCACGACCAGATGTCAGTGCTAGGACAACGAGGTTCCCGCATAGTAATAGGCCATCCTTTATTAATAAACACGTGGCGCGTCAGTGTTCTGGGTAGAGATCTGTGGTGCAGACGTCACTTTGTAGTTGTTCCCGTGCAGTGCTTTGTGAAGATGGAAAAAATCGAGATTCGAGCGGTAATTAAGTACTTCGTAAAGAAAGGTATGAAAGCAAAGGAAATTCATGCCGATTTTCTGAACACACTGGGGGACTCTGCTCCTTCATATTCAACTGTTGCAAAGTGGACAAACGAGTTTAAATTTGGTCGATACAGCTTAGAAGATGATCCACGTAGTGGTCGCCTAAAATGTGCTACTACCCCAGAAATTATTGAAAAAGTGCATAAATTGGTCATGGAAGATCGCCGACTGAAAGTGCGTGAAATTGCTGAAGCTATAGGAATGTCATCCGAACGGGCGTATCACATTTTAACAGTTGAATTGGATATCAGAAAATTATCTGCAAGATGGGTGCCGCGACTTTTAACACAGGACCATAAACGCATCAGAGTGGACATTTCCGAACAATGTTTGACTCGTTTTAAGAGAAACCAAACAGATTTTTTGCGCAGGTTTGTGACGACAGATGAAACGTGGGTCCACTACTATACCCCAGAGACAAAACAAGTCAAAGCAGTGGAAACATGTTGATTCACCACCACCAAAGAAAGCAAAGGCAATACGGTCGGCCGGAAAGGTAATGGCATCAGTGTTTTGGGATGCGAAAGGGATTCTGTTGATCGATTATCTTCCCACTGGTCAAACAATTACGGGACAATACTACGCTAATCTCCTCGACCAACTAAAGCATAAGATACGGGAAAAGAGGCCAGGTTTGGCAAGAAAGAAAATCATCTTGCATCAGGACAATGCGCACCCTCACACAAGTGTCGTTGCCATGGCAAAAATTCATGAACTTGGTTACGAATTGTTGCCACATCTGCCTTATTCGCCTGATTTGGCTCCCTCAGACTTCCATCTTTTCCCCAAACTCAAAAGTTTCCTCGGTGGACGGAGATTCTCTTCAAAGGAAGAACTAATATCTGAAGTTGACACGTATTTCACAGGCCTGGAGGAATCTAATTTTCGAGATGGGATCAAGGCATTGGAGCATCGCTGGACCAAGTGCATTAGTGTACAGGGAGACTACATTGAAAAATAAAAAAAAAAATCACTGTTGTAAGTCGTTTCTTTCTATTCCATTCCGAGAACTTTTCAAACCACCCTCGTACTACAGTCCAGCAGAATTAACTTGAGAGAAATGGCTGCTCTGCGAGTGATGCAACTGCGCTCGAATTGGCTAGAGCAGGAGACTTCCCGCTGTAACAAGCCTACGGAAACTCTAAAGTTCGGGCACGCGAAATGTTACCAACTGTTGAAAGGACTCACGTGCAGTGACTGGTGAAGCAAGCGAAGCGGCAGTGTTTTCAAATTACGGAATAAAGGTAAAGAATAAACTGTTTATCCATTTATTGTGGAAGATAGAATACTTATAATTTTCTTAGCATGTCCTCTTAATACAGTGATATTTCCGTTACACAATGTAATTATTTTTCAAATCTCCCGTTGTCAGCTGATTGCCCGTGATTCACGTGAGAGCCAAGCGTTCGCTGTAGGTTGGTACTCCTGCAGTGGCGCCGGCAGCCATTTGTCTCAAGTTAATTCCGCCCGACTGTAATTATAATACATATGACTTGAAAGCCTCAAGACATTTCTTGTCCATCTGTGTCTAGTGTTCACTGATGACTTTTGGAACTTGAAAAAAGAGCAGGCTCAATAGTCAACTGATTTTCCAATCAATTTCAAAGAATTGAAAAAGTTTTTATTTATTATATTACGATATCTTTACGACCACAACTATTACTATGACTTCGATTCAATGGTACATCTACTCACCAGTGTTCTACATCCCAGATCTTTGACCAAAACTGCCATATACCCAGCGGTAAGGGTCACGAAGAAGAAGAAAAAGTTTTTATAGTGTGCTGGCTGCGAAATTTCTTTTTCCACATATCCCAGGACCCGCACCGGAAGTGATAATGAAATCCAGATTCCGGGGCCTCACAAAATCAGAGATGCCAACTCAGAAAAAGAAATAGCTTTAGAAAGAAGCTACGGACATATGCGAATATGCCGTTTTCTTTAAACAAAAATGAGAGTTGTTAGTTAGCAACATTGCGACTGAAAGGCACAAACAGATTAGTGCGGATTAGGGGCACAAGCAAGCAAACAGAAATACAAACTTCGTGGCAAAGATGTCGCATTTGCTTCTGGAAATTTTTCTCTGCGACATTTGTGCAAAAACCCTACAAATAAATATAAAGTGTCATTGAATGCACATGCCAAATGAGCTCATAAATGTACAACAAATTAAGGTAATATTACATGTCAGAGGATTGCTGCAGCTTGAAATGACACCAGTATAAAGTGCTTGGAAATTTGGAGGAAGTTATTCACGTAAGAAAGATTTGGTGAATTCGATTCTTTGGAAGGGAAATTGTTTCATGAAACTCACGATCTTGTTGCTGAAAGTCTGGGCTTCGAACCCTAGCCAAGGCAAGGGCAGTTTTACCGTTCTATGCTTAGAGAAACTCATTTCCGTAAGTAGTTTCTTCTGTAAAAATGAAGAAATGTGTCTCCGATGTATGAAACTGTGTTTCGGTAAATGTATGTTATATCGGAGACACATTAAAATCGGATATTTTGTATTTTGTGGGTATAATTTAACAATACAGGGAATTTGTCCAATTTGTTTGAAATTTGGGATACTTACTAATTTGGCCCTCGTAATCACGAATCTGCACTTAAAATTTGGCGCTCGCGTATAAATTTGGCGCTTATTTGGGGGCAGGTGAATCCGGCAAATTTCTAACATGCCCTTAACAGGGAGTCTATAGATATAGGCGGGGAGCCGGAGCGGAGGCGGGGCCACGATAGCGGTTGGGGGCGGTAAGTTAATTACCCCAGGGGCGGAGCCCGGAACCGGCGGGAAATTTGGAAATCGAGGGTGCAGAAATAAGAACTTCATTTAGATTATTTTGCTATTTCCACGTGTGAGCGCCAAATTTTAACTGCAGATTCGTGATTAGGGGGCCAAAATTAGTGAGTATGCCAAATTTCAAACAAAATGGAGAAATTCCCGGTATTGTAAAATCGCTCCATTTTGTGTTCGTACTTACCAATTATTTATTGGGGAACATAGTTAAAGGTGCCATTATGCTTTTTACACAAAAATAACATAGATTTTTCACATTACGAGTAATTCTTTTGGTTCCTTTCTTCCGTTGCGGAACATACAATGTGTCACGCACAGCTGTGGATCATTGCGCGTCGTGCTTGTGTTTTGTCAATTTGGAGTGGGTATGCAGTGTTTCAACCTTCTTAACCGAAAAATGCCTACTTTCGTGTTCATTATGTCATCCAAACCATTGACGGATAGCCCCACAAACCATTGCCGGATAGCCCCAAAAATCGTTCATGATAGCCACACGAACCATTGACGGATAGCCCCAAAAACCATTCACGATAGCCCCACAGACCATTTCCGGCAAGGTTAGGTTAGGTAAGCATAGTTAAAAAAAATTCTCATAAAAAAAGGCACCTTTGGAAACACTGGCGAGACCGCGTGACTTTCGATGCTTGCGCCATCTGCAGGTACATAATGGAAACAACAGCATAATGTTGTCGCTTTGCACAAAATGCAAGTTTATTATATCAAAAGTGCTTGTTTCTTGTTGTGCAGCATTCTACGGTGAGAAAATACCTCCATGAACTTTCCAAATGGTACAGAAACTCATTTCCGTAAGTAGTTTCTTCTGTAAAAATGAAGAAATGTGTCTCCGATATAACAGACATTTACCAAATTTTCTTTGAAGGAAACGAGAAATTCGTATCCAGGTTGGGGGAAAAAGTGACATGGTGGCACACATTTCTGCACCAATCTAGTTAAAGCAAAAAGTGCCTACGTTGATAGGTAGTTAGGGTTAGTTCTCTTAGCCCAAAGAATAATTTTTCATTGTATTTATGCTAATGGAACCTAACCTTGCAAGCATTCCTCGTCTGACATTGGAAGACAAGGTAGCAAAACTCTTGTGCGGAGAGGAAGACCCCAAAACAAATGACAGCTACTGTGTGTAAACAATATGGACGTGAACAAATGGAGAAATGCATTGCTTTTAGTAGTAGGAAAAACTTTTTTTATGCGTAGTAATATAATAGTAATCGGAAAAGTACCACCGGAAAATGGATGTAGAAGGTACGTACTTTCAGGGGATATAAATTTTGTTCGTCTATTTAGAGGAAAAAAGCAGCCCATGTACTGCAGTGAGACCGTTCTATTTCATCTCATCGTTTCAATATCCTCTACAGCAAGGAAAAAAATATAAAAAAGATGAAAATCATTCAAAATTTAAATGTATTTAAAATTAACAAAATTTAACAGTATTAAATGTGTGTGTTGTAAAACTAGTTTTTCTATGTATCTTCTAAAACATTTCTTGAGGTGTTAATTGACTGCTACTGACATCATCCTCTACTACACACTTGACTACTAAAACAATTTTGATGATACAGATATATACATTATACAAAATGAATGCACAATATTCAATCATAGTGCCTACCATGTATTCCATCCCTTCCTTCCCAAAACCTGTGAGCTGTTGACCTTTGACGCAGATGTGGAAGGAATGTGGATTATGACATCAAGGTCAAATTCACAGATTTCTGTCTAAACGGGAGGCTGCAACAGGGGCAGTGAAGGCACAGATAAAGTAGCTCCCCTATGAAAGAAATTTCTAAAATCTAGAGATGGAGAAAGTGATGCCCATAACTAGATACAGAGTGGCCAAAAGTGGGAAAACATGTCATCAAAAATTTTAAATGTTTCATCTTTTGGGAATTATGTATAGAATAAATTTGACCATATGACAAGATTCACAAAACTTCAAACTATACATTTCAAATCTTCCAAAATCAATATCAATTTTTTTATGATACAAAATTACATCTACAGTACAAAAATGTCTTAAAGGTGACCATAACCGTTGCCGGAACGAGTTTACAATACCGGACCACTCTCAAATTTCTATGAAATGTTGCCTACTCACTAATTGTGAACTCCTAAACACGAATCTGCATGTAATAATTGGCTGTCAAGTATGGAAATCGAGGAAAAAACTAAATAAACTATGTTTTCTTAACGTAACGTAACCCTACCATAAGAACAATAGCTCCACGGAAGATGCCATTTTCCCAACATGAAGAAATCAACAGGCAAGACAAGGTATAGTTCTCGTAGTTAAAATATTAATTTTTCTTTGTATTTATGCTAATGGAACCTAACCTAACCTCATAGGCATTCCTCGTTACGTCAGCAAGATTGTTGTGCATAAAGGAACACCATGAATGAAATGCGAAAGAAAGATAGTTCCGAATTGCTGTGTAGGGACAATCACCGTGGTAAATCGCAATGTTATTTTACAATTTCTAGACATAAATGTACAATATTAACAAGTGACTGCCAAATATGAACTACAGTTACGTCATCAGGACACCGAAATTAGTAAGTAGGCGAAATTTTATAGAAATTGGAGAGTGGTCCGGTATTGTAAACTCATGCCCCGGTGCCTCCACCCTAATCACTTTCTTATAAATGAACACACAACATTTCAAATGACCATGCTTATTATTAGTTAATATTGTTTCATGCATACATGTGTGTATGTGATCAGGGGGTCTGGAACTCCATACCCCCCAAATTTGGAAAATACTATGGTTGATTCATAATACTTCCCGATGAGACACGATGTAGCAGGTATAGAAGAATTCTTTCTGTGTGCATGGTTTGTGGATTCTGAGAATAATATCCACTAAAAGTTTACAAGTTTCACACTGGGTGGTGATATGTCAGCTGAAAATCTGACATCAGTTCTTTTTTAACAATGTCACAAACTTGGTCTTGACATGGAAAAAAATCACAGGTCAAGGTTATGATGTGAGTGGCAGGTGTGTTCAATCGTGAATAAATCAACAATACCCAAAATGCATGTGTGCCCACTGTGCCAGTCATACTGTAAATGTATCCCTATCTTCAGCCATGTCGAACTCCACCGTGAGTAACTGTTCTGGTACAGTAAGTAAAGTTGTTTTTTTTTTCCGTCAGAATAATACATGCAGTGGTGAATTCCTAAAAACAATATATTGCATTACTACCAGGCAGTAAGAAACACTATTTAAATACAGAGAAACTAATACTCACTTTATCCGCAAAACTGTTTTTTCTTCTTCGTTCTATTAAACACTATTTGTTAGTGTGTGAAACATGATTTTAAGCAAAACATGATTCACTTCGTATGTAGTAAATTTTATTGTTAATAATAATAATAGATACGCTGTCATCATTAAATACTTGATGTAGGGTGGGGGGGCATGCCATTGGGAATGGGCACCCCTGGCTGGATCCCCCCTAAGATTCTATTTCTGGATATGCCCCTGTATATGATTATAGACATTCGCGTACACTTGAAAAATTACAAAGCCTTCAATAACAGAAGGTAAATATCCACAAGTAGAGATGAAGCAAACACTGTCTGGTACTGTGGGGAATAGTTGTTGTGCAATGATAAATTAATCAGATTGGGTGTACTGTGATTAAGTCCATTAAGATGAGACTGAGGGAGATTTCCAAGCCATAGCACCATTGCAGGCTACATTTCATTGGTGAAATCATCAAGTTACAAGTGTCTCCCATCACTTGTCAGTTTGGTGTCACTTCGAAATGATGAAATGGTGTGAATTCTCCCTAAGATCTCTCAAAAATGTGGATTATTATTCAGAACAAACTCAAGGGAACCTATGTTATCATTTTAACACAATAACTTTATGTGGATACACTGTCTGAGAAACGAATAAGAGTCTTGAAGGATGCAAATCTCTCGCACAATGTATTAGTTTTATTGCTACATGAATTTAAACCATGTGTATGGACCCACTAAGTTAAAATGCATATTAGTAAAAACAATTAAAACAAATATTTGTGATGAGGCCATGTTCGATTTGATGGTAAACAGTATTACAGAATAATACAAGGTCTCCAAATTTTTGTTTTCAGGCCTCTTTGGATCTGAACCACTGAGTAATGTACCTCCATTGCAAATTGAATGTGGGATCCTTTAACATGTTGACTGTCAAGCTCCTGAGCTAATGATATTGCTTGGGGCCAAACTACTTCCTGATATTTGCTTATATGATCAAAAGGCTTGTATCTAACATCGACAATACCCACTAAGAGTTTGAGTTTAAGCCCACTTTATTCACAGTAAGGCTAATCGCGACTGAATCTACTGTTTAATGTAAAATTTGAACCAGTATGTACCTCCACTGGGTATCAAACCTGGGACACCTTGATTACAAGATGGTTACCACTACACCATCAGGGAGGCCCTGCCAATATGATAAATATGCATGTAGTGAAGGCCAGAAAAAATTGTTGGCAATGAAGCCTGCAGGTGTAACTTGCAGTTTCATGTAATATTTGCATTAAACTAGCACCTGAAGTTGAAAATTGTATCTGGGGCAGGGTGTCTATCAGTTAGGAATGTGAAGGAAGTCAAGCAAGTAGGCCAAGAAAGTCAAGAAAAAGTCACAAAATTATGCTTGTGGTCAAGAATTGTTGCTAATTTTTTTTTTACAGTATAGTGAATGTACATTGTACTGGGATTTGATAAATTGTATTGAGTTGTGGTAAAGATTTGTTCACTCTGTTTCTCAAGAATTACATTCTTCTATGTGTGAAGTTTTGTAAAACTATTAAAGTAATGTGGCCATTCCCCATCCAGGATGAAGTCTGAAGCATTAAGTTTTACATGTATTAATAATTAAAGCAAGTCTAAATCTCTTTTTAAAGTAGAGCTTCAATTTTCATCTTAACTGGCCTTGCGGTAGGGGTTTTTCATTGAATAAAAATATATTCTTTACTACACCTAATTAGAGGACAATTAAATAAATGTTAAGAAAAAAATGAGGGTCAAGAAAATGTAAAGTCATGGAAAAGTCAAGAATTTTGGATGTTATTGTGGTAAACACCCTGTGGGAGATGCTCTTATGGTTTGACATGGTGACAATGGGACTGTTGAAGGATGCTTTGGGAAAATTTTGCTAGCTGGGGGATACCATGTTTACTACTGAAGTCAATAATGATTGGCACTGTGCCTAACAAGAAAAGATACACATTGTTTTCCAAACCTAGTGGATTCACAAACAATGGAGGAAGCTCAAAACAAAGAAATCAAGGACACAAACTGAATAATCAATCACATCATTTGTTCATTCCACAAAACTTCTGGTCAAGCAATAGAGGATCGGTCAAGAATGATGGTGTCGATACTTGTAATTAAATAAATTCTTCCAATCAGCTAGTTTACTTCTGCATAGCAAATAGAAACCTGTCTAAATAGAAACCAGACATCATCCATCAGTACTCATCCCATTCCTGCTGCAGCCTCCAACGAGGTATGGTTCGGTTTGTTTTGGATTAGTGTTCTGTTTTTACTGTCAGATTATGAACTCGCTACACTCATCCTTTTGCCAGATACAGCATTTAAAGAAATCAATATATATTTTATTTGCATTTACTAATGAAAAGTTTGAGATAGACACTGTCTCCCATCTCTATTGACACTCCACTACTGCAAGTATTTATTATCTGATGTGATGGTTCTTCTATTACCATGAGATTTTAATGCACTGATTACATTTCTTACAACTGCAAGCATGTACAATTCTTGTAGAATTTTTGAAGTGGAAACAGGAACTGAATAGAACCAAGTATTTCAACAGATCAGGACAAAAAACATTTCAGGATGGATGCATAAAACAGTGGTATGTTCGTCAACTAGCAATCGAACGTGTAAACTGTCCAGCAAGAATTGAAGCCACAGTAAATGAAGAAACTGGGCACATAACTGTATTTTATCATCATACTCATGTTGTTCATGCAAAGAACCACAAACCCTTCGTAAGCATGGCTATTTCAACTGAATTTCAACAAAATTTTAGTGTTCCCCCTTCCTTATATGGAAAATAGGAATTATGGTTGTGCATAAATAAGTCTAAGGATTGGGTTTAGAAAGTTGAGAAGATATTGTGACAGAAGTCTACTTACAGTGCATGAGTCATCTAAAGAAAGATGGTAGTTGTCGTCCTCAGAAGAATGTCTTGACACAAAATTTTAGATTGAGTATACCAAAAAAATACTCGTACCAGGTGTTGTTAAACAGCTTCTTTGCACAGAATTTTAGTATAATACCTTTGAAACATTAAAATAGCAAAAAATATTTTGCCTCCTGTAACGTTCTTTAATGAGATTCGACTATTACTTTGCAGGGTCAATCTGAAGAGTGTGAGTGTGTGTGTGTGTCACACACACACACACACATGTGTGTGGCAGGCATCTGGTTAATTATGGGATCGAGTCATGCCGGGACGTAGCTCAATTAAATAAACATAAGATTTCAGTTTGGGTCACCCTTGACCACCTCTACCCTGAATGGTGTGGACTAAGGATGTTGGGAGCCTTAGTCGGTTGAATGATACTCACCACTTGCGTGATGATTTGGCCCTCGGCTATTGGCGTCGGCGATATTTGGGCAGAGATGGGTGCACGGGAGATGCTGGAGACTGCTGGCTTAGATGTTGACAGCGATAGGAGGCGGCAGGAGTTTTGGTGGCTTATCGCTGGACCGCTACTTCTCCGGACTTGGGCTGGCTTCTTGGCTTCTGGCTCTCTGTAGTCCAGATTGCTGCAATCGTACCGCACGCTTGTTGCGACCTCGTGATGATGTGATCTTGTCAATCAGCGTTGATGGTGTCTATTTACCATCTCCAGGTTTATTTTTATACTTCAGAATTCCTTTGAGATGTGGTGGACTTTGCACCTGAAGATATTCACCAGGGGTATCCCTTGATGCTGGTGGAAAGTTATAGTGGAGGTGCAATCACTGCTGGTAAGGGCCATTGCCTTGCTGACTGTGCAGAGCCGAGTGGAAATTTCTTATTACTAGACTCTGCATCCGGTAGAAATTGGAGTGAATGAGCTTTCAACCAATGAGTTTCAGAGCTATGCTTTAACAAATGGAGATTTCAATTTTTATGCTCCCAATTCCTTCATCTCTCTCTCTCTCTCTCACCACACACACACACACACACAGAGAGAGAGAGAGAGAGAGAGAGATGTATACACGTATGTATAAATGAAACAAGATGAAGAACTTCAAATAAAAAAGATGTGATATTATACCCAATTCATAACATGAAGAACTGTTCGAAAGAGAAAATATTATTGGCATGTGTTACTTTCTTCTCATTACACATTGAGTGTTTGGGAAGGTGTTGAAAACAGAATGTTATAATACGGTGGCGCTTAATTGAACCTAATGACATGGAGAAAAATCTGACATGATGGGAAGAAATATGTCATATCCTCCATCAGGAGGATACTTCCAGAATAGCCTATTGGTTTGTAAACAACCGAAATTTCCCATGTTTAAATTTAGTTTATTGCAGTCTGTAATAAGTGTAATGGAATGGTGAATGTGAGAATTTTAATTGTGAAATTTTGAAAAATCCTGACATGATGGGGAAAAAAATGGATGCCATTTCTGTGATCTGCACTCAAAATACTATTATACTTTCAGAATCGCCTACTGATTTGAAACCATCCAAATTTTTCCCCCAAAATGGAGGGCTGTGTGATTATATAATTGCAGCAGTTTAAAATAAGAAAGTCTAGTTACTGAGTTATGACAACTCATCACATCACATTAAATAACTCATAAATTGTTCTCATGTAGCATTATAGCACTTTAAAATGTCTTGTGACATTTTATGTGAACTTCTTTCTAGACACACAGGATGCAAAAAGAAGAAGTTTTTGAAAGTTTGCAAGCCTTTTTAAAGTGTTGCAGTGGATTATTATGAGCATCCCTACTTCAATTTGATGTAATCAAGATTCTTGTTGTTTGGGTTAACCTGGAGAGGGAGGAAAATGGCATAGAAATATATACAAATATGGAAAAATAATAATGCTAATTTGACCAGCTCTGTTTATGCCCCTGCTGCCCATTCTTTTCTGTCATATGCAACAAAAACAAGTCGCTGCAGTCAGTCAGCAGTCCCACAAAAGACTTACACAGAAGGGTAGGAATCCACAACCCTCCCTCCACACAGTGACATTCATTCCTTTCCCAAGAACTCTGGAATCGGCCCAGCATGATGATAATGGTGGTTTTGAAAATGTCCACGTTCTTACCCAAGAGTTTGCAAGCAAGAATTGGCAATGGATGATTTGTTTCATTTTTCCACATAGCATTGACCACTAGGCAGTTACATGCCTTCGATGTCACATTTTGGTGCAGCACATCAGTTCTGCCTTGGTTCTTGTCATCTGCTTTCCAAAAGGGTACAGCATTTCTCGAAAATCTATGTGGAACTTCTTGTGTTGGACCCCCAAGTCACAAAGGTGAATGAACCTTTGAAAATGACATATCTTGACTAAAGAGTTGTTTCTCTTGGCTGCTCGTCTAGTCACTCAAGATCATTGACAACAGTGGAGAAAATTCAAAAGATACTTATCGATACCAACATGGCTCCGTCCTACTGTTTTTATGAATTCTTGTTCAGATTTCTGGCCTCCCCGGTGGAGGCACATAGTGGTTCGGATCCCACTTTAAACTGCAGGTCCAGTCCCAATTAGCCTTAATATGCATAAAGTGGACTTAAACACCAACTCAATCAAATTGTTCAGATTTCTGTACAGCAATCGCAACAATTTGTTCACAAGAATAGAGTGGTTTAAGGAGCAAAAAACTCTGGAGATACATTTATTTGAATTTGAACTTAAAATTTTGGGTGCGTCAGCACCTAGGCTATTTTGCACCTGTCACGTTATACAGGATCCAGCCCTTACCATAACTAAAATAGCATAATTGCAATGTTGTTTTACTAAATTATTAAAATATTCTGACTTGTTAAAAGCTAAGATATGAGAAAATACCATGTAATTCAAGTGGTGACATTTTATGATAAATACTACTCCCTCTGTCCCATAATTATAGTCCGGTATACCAAAATGGTAGTACAGGAATGACAGCCGAAGAGGCAGATGAAAAGTACAATTTGTACTGATCCTTGAGTAGTAAAGTTGTATGACTCATTCCCTTGTTTCATGTTCTTCTGCCTACATCAATGTCACAGTTTGAATATCGGGCAATTATTACGAGACAACAAACAAAGTTGTACCGGACAATAATTATGGGACAGAGGGAGTAATATTTTTTTGTGACTTGCAAACTGTAAGTTATAGCAATTACTGCCATGTCGAACAAAGTAAGGAAAGAACATTTGACTGCCATAACTAGGGGTGTCCCAAGGATAAAAATTTGTGATGAGAACATGTGTAAAATTCAAGATTTTCACCATGTTCACAAATTTTGCAAGTTCCCCATCCCGAAACTGGTCCAGAAATGGCAAATTTTATCAGTTCCGTATGATAGGATTTCCCTCCCCAATCATGTTTTGGGAAACTTACAAAATTTGTGAACTGTAGGAGCTGGAGTTATTGGCTGTGAGTATGCGACTATTTTCGCTACAATTGGCACACATGTCTATTTGATTAACGATAAAGAGAAAATCCTCCCCCATCTTGACGAAGAGATCTCATGGTGAAAATCTTGAATTCTACACACTATCCCCCTCCCTCTTAAGTGATTGTTTTTGCATTTCTGGAATAAAAAAACATTAATTTCAAAAAATTTAGACACTTTTAGCAGAAAAAATACCAAGAAATAACCATTTCCCAACACAATCCTTTGGAATTTCTTGATTTGTCGGGATCTCGAAAAGTCGAATATGGATATGGGTGTTCTTTATGACTGTCTCTTCACCATATCATCACTCATTCTCTTCATCATGAATAGACAAAAGTGACAGAAAAGTGATACTAAAGAAAAATACATTTGTTTTTTTGTTTAAGTGATCTTGCAGGATGGCAACTTTAGGACCATGGTAATATTCAAGTATAATTCCCAGTTTTAAAGGCGAATTTTCCAAAAATTCAAGGGTACATGCAGATAGATGTTCTCTCTCTTTCAATCCTAGATATTAGTACCGTCTCTCTCCACCCACACACAGATATAGTAACAATATAAAGGGTCTGAGTCATTCCAATGGATCCAAAAATTCTAATTCAATTAAATGGTGTACATACTTCAAAAAATATTTAATTTATGGTACAGAGTTTATGTTTGCCATTTAACATACTAAGACTCGAAATGCATCTACAAACATAAATCGCAAATGTTACGGCATATACTAATCTATGAAAGATTGCTAATTGTATAAAAATTTCAAACTCAATTTAACATCAACTTCGAGATATTTTATCTTGCAATAATCTTCCATCTGTCAGATAGATTGTTCTGCAAAGGATACTAACAAAGTAAACAGACTGAGAGAATTCTGTTCTATTTTCCACGCAGCTTTCTTTTCCTTCTTTGATAAAAATAAAGCTGAACTGTGAAAAACGTGCCTCAGTGAATTTATAGACATGTATAAATTCAATGGAATTTTGATTCACAAAAGTTGCTATTTTTACGTGCACAGAGAAAAATCCATGCAGAATTAGAATTGGAAATGGTCGGGGAAAAAATGGCTTTCTGCAGCTTTTTTCACAAAAGTGTGTCAAATCAATGAAAATACAGGAGTTGGCAGTATTTTTCCTGTTTCATTGTTTTCGTTTAGCTCCCTACTGTAAAGTGGACACTCATTTCATAATATAAAATACAATTTACAATATGAAATTCGTAGATAGACATAAACATTGTTGAAACGGTTCCTACCGAGTGTTATCTTCATATTTTGGTTGGCTTATTAAATAAATCTATGTAGTATAAACATATTCATGTAATTAGAGTAGTTTTGAATGTTTTTTTTTTTTTTTTTTTAATATAACCTAATAGTATGATCAGTAAGATACTATTTACAATGTTTGAATTTGTTATACGAACACGTACATGAAGCAAAAAAGAAAATACTGCTCTACCTTTAGAAAGTCTAGTATCAAATCTCTTTACATTAAATTTTGTGTTCAGTAAAATATGTATATTTGTATTCTGGCTTTCCAGTACATCATGCATAATTTGGATAAATGGCTGCTAAACCTGGTCACAGAGCAACTAGTGGTGTATTTTCGCTGCTTGTTGCAAAATTCTCAATATTTGTGAGACCTCAGCCCAGTAAATTTATTTCTTACAAGTCGATGCCCTGATCCCAACAATTTCACTGATAAATACATTTCTGATCTTTAAAGTTTATATGGAAATTAATATGCACCCTTAATTAATATTTATATATCAACTCTGGCATAATCATGGTTCAATTATGTATAGACTTGCTGTAAAATATAAAATTAGATTTAAATTTGTTGTCAAATCCCTGGGTGCAATGGATTTTTGCGGCCCAGCAGTTGAAAAACACTGGCACTAAAACTGAAGCAGAAGCAAATAAGACTGGTCGCAAATGTCAAGCAAAAAAATCCTATTTTACAACTCTGGACTGGACCTACAGATTGAAATGAGATCCGAGGCACTCTGACCACTGAGGTTCGATCTTCTTGTTACAAGGCAACATTAATAATTTATTCCACTCCAGAGGCCCATTCGTGATTATAAAAGGAAACTTCTATCAAAAAGCCGGCCTTTTTACAACAATAGTACTAGCAATTTGTTCTCTGTGATTTACAGGCTAAATTAAATCTTAATGTCTGATGATGTAGCTAACAATCTTGTTAAGTTTAGAGAATATTCAGACCAAAGCAACACATGACAGTGGGGGGCCATGACAACTGACATGGGCCCCTTCAGTCTGTAAGCAAACATCCACCATGCATGCACAAGCAAGACCGAGGTGAAATGATGTGCGCCATTGAAGGAGATTTCAGACTGAAGTCACAGATGACGAGCGACACAGTCTCATTCAGTATAAAGCAAAACATTCACCGTGCATACCATTGAGAAAACAGTGTAGTCCGAGCAACATGCAAGTGACATGTTTAGGTCGTTGTCACACTTTGTTTTAAAAGGTTGAACGGTTTACTGAGAGTCTGCTTCCAAGTGACTGACACATGTCACTTGTTGCTTTGGTCTGAAAGTTCCCTGAGAAAATAGTACAGGCCAAGTAACAAGTGACACTTGCTTCGGGGTCATTGGATGTCAATTCATCCAGGTCATGTCACCCACCATCCCCAATTTTGACTAAATTCAGTATACTTATACAATTTTTAATGCTGATTACAAAAACAATATTTTTTAGATTGGTCTAGGGGTTCAGAAGTTAACGCACTTTCTAAAATCTCCGTGTACGCCACTTGCAGATCCACTTTGAATGACACGCTTTAGGTTATAAATGATGGTATCTTCCCTCAGGTTTGTCGTAGAAACTTCAAGTTTCTTTTCTTTTGTTAAAAATGGTGTAAGCTTTCATTCAAATAAGGTTTCAGATGAATGTATTAATAACCATGTATTTTTATGTATAGTTCCATGTAATTTTTAGAAGACTAAATTACTTACTTCAATAGCGAATTTCGTGCAATACCCCCCCCCCTTCAATTTCCCACCAATTTTATGTGTGGGTAGCTCGGAGTGTGTACTAATGCCTGATGGAAGAATTGGAATGGGCGGTTCAGAGACAGGGTGATAAAAAACCTGAGGGAAAATACCATCATTTATAACCTATTGTGTGTTATTCAAGGTGGAGCTGCAAGTGGCGTACACAGAGATTTTAAAGAGCACGCCAAGTTACAGGCTTGGTCACATGACAAGTGGAGTTGTTGTTCATTTGTTAGAAATTGCAGAGGTAGAAAGCCAGCAAGTTGTTTGTTGCAGTTCTTCAAATGTGTGGAAATGTATGTATAAGAACATTTGCTATGTGATTTCTGTGTTGAAACACAAGTGTTTAAAATGTGGAAAAGCAACGTGTTCTCGGTTATATCTACTGATCGTATTTGGCACTGCAGTCGAAGTGCAGTTTGAAAGATTTACACTTCCAGTCAACACCTTCAAGACCACACTGCAAGATTATTCTCGAAGTATACTCGCTTCAAGTATGGTCTTGCATCTTTTGGACACGGCCTGATACTCTCTTTGAATATTCCATAATTCATGTATTAATGTTAAATTTCAAGGGTACATATTAATTAATGTTTAAAGTTGAAAAAATAGGATGATATCTGCGAGAAAAATTGATGGGATCGGAGCATCAACTTTGAAAATACGACAGTTTCCAGTGATTCTTCCATGTCTAGTACATTCAGCCACATGTGATAGATATTGAAATAATCTAATGTGTGTCTATTCAGCCGACATCAGTGTTACTATTAATACCATGTTCCTGGGTGGATCACAGTTGTAACTTTATGCACACAAAATATGCCTGTTATGGCATGCAAGACCTTTTAACACATACTTTGACTTTGTATTTGCTAAACAAGCTGTGATTGATCAATAGTTCCAAAGTTATTGAACCTTGCAGTTAGCTACAATACTTATTGATCAAATATGGGTCACAATTTTTGTTGTGCACCACCTTCTTCCACAGGCTATAGCTTTAGAACTATTTCTCAGAGAAACCTAATATCCAAGACTTTCTGAAATTGGTCTGACAAGGAATGACCCATATAATTTCTTTACTGATATTTAAATGTAGTTGCGGTAGCTCAGTCATTAAGGCGTCTGACTACCATGTGAGAGATCCGGGTTCGATCACCGGCAGGGGAGAACCAGGAATTTTCCACCTGTTCAAGCAGCTCCGGTACCCACCCAGCATCGTATAAAGTTGGTACCTAGAGAAAACTCAGGGGGGGGGGGTAAAGGCAGCCAGGGGCATGGTGCTGATCACATCACCTCCACCTTCGGCTGTGATCAAGAAATTGTGGGGACCTAACCTCACACCCCCTATACGCCATCATGGCATGGTGCATAACACAGGGGAGCACTTTACTTTACTGATATTTAAAAACTGTTTAAGCTATGTATATGATGCATCATATCTGGTTGAAAATATATGTAACTTTTTGAATTTGGTATTGCCTAGCCTTTTTATATAAATAAAGTTTACTATAAGTTGTCTTACTTCTGTGTACATGGACATCTCCAGGATCTTTTCGAGGGGGGTGGGCAGGAATATTTTTACCCCTCAAAAAACACTATTTCAGTCTGAAATTATCATGTTTCTTCAATGAATTTATAATAAATAACATGAATTACCGTGACTGAAATGAAATTATGTGTGAAATATGTAGTTTTTAAGTGGACAGTCATTTTCCTTGGCTCCTTTCGGATGTCCATATCTGTGTATGTAAATTACAGTGGCACATTCTCCAATTACCACGATTACAGCTAGTAAACAAACTTTTTTCATATTGTATTTCATTTAAAGTATGGTTTATTGCTCATTATATATTCTGCAAGCTACGAAAACAAGCTTCTAAACCAGAATTTAAGTAAATTATTTACAAAATCTTAAAAACTGGTCTCCATCACACCCTTCTGATGACCAGGTTTCCTCCCAGATTGTAGGTAAGGGAGACGAAAAGAAAGTAGGAGAGTGGTTATTTAAAAACATGAGGCTTCAGGGTGCTTGGCAGAGACAATGTTGTTATGTGAAGGGAAATTTATCTTGCTACAGGGAAACCTATGTCCAATTGTAGGTAAAGATTGAATTTTATGAAAAATTTTAAAAAAGCAGAAAATTTGAAGTTGTTGGATTTCCATTTTCTTTTATTTACTTGCATGCCTTCATTAGTGTTTTTCTTCTATTACATATATTACATCTATTACATAGGCCTATATATCGGGTACACTAGATCAAATTTTCAGAAACCTGTGCGTTACTGTATAAAAAGCAGGGTACCAGTTAGATATAGTGAAAACACATTTAACTCCGAATAATTTACATTTGTACTTACCTTATATGCATAGCGGAACATTTTTCAACTTGGGATTATGTTTTTTTTCACTGAAAAAAGTGTAATTTTTCAGATTACAAGTATTTATTGGTCGTTGCTAATTCGCTTTCGTTACACACAATATGGCGGGCAAATCTTGACTCACGTTGTCTATCGTCAGCTGATATGCAGTGTTTCCAAACTTATGAACCGAAAAATGCCGCACAAACTATTCACAAAAGGTTTTTAAGCGAAAATTGATCCACAAACCATTCATGGAAGGTTAAGTTAGGTTCAGTTAGGTTAGGCAAAAATAGAAAATTAAATTGGGGGAAAAAACCGCTCACACGTCATCTTGTAAAACTACAGTGTGGTTGCTACACTAACACTTATTAACCGAAAAAAGATAGTTTTTAGGCTAACACTGATCCACAAACCATTCACAGAAGGTTAGGTTAGGCAAAAATAGAAAATTAAATTGGAAAAAAAAAAAACTCGCTCATACGTCATCTTGTAAAACGTCTGCGTGGTTGCTACACTGACAGGGGGTTACATATTCGAATGCACGGAACATTCGATTCACGTAGTCGACGGTAATGGTGGCACGAGCTATCGTGCAACGGAGATACATTAATGTCGAAAATGACATTATTTACCGGCCGAATAAGTTGCACGAATTGAAAGAACACTATTCCCAGCTTCCAAAAGTCCACAGGAACTCAATTTCGTAAGTACTTTCCCATCATTTCTCCTGTAAATTTGAAGAATTCTGTTTTCACTATATCTAACTGTTACCAAAAGTAGAATTTATACTAGCATTAACATGAACTCATTTCCTAAAGTATATATTTTGGTCCTTTTCATCATGGACGTAATGGCATTTTAACTTTGTGTACTGTAATTTATCATCAAATTCTAAACAGGGTCATTCCATGTGAAAATGCTTAAAGAACTAAACCTGACCCACCTAACTACGAAAGTATGAGTGCAAAATGTGCAATTTTTTCAACACCTTTAAATTGCAGTATTTTGGCAATCATGGCACCTGTAGAAGCTTATTGAACAAAATCTTCAAACATTTTGATACACGAATGACTGGTGTCAAGCACATGTGGCCGTTTACCCACCATACCCCTCCTGAATTACATTGACATTTATATTAATCGACAGATTTTGATGTTTTGCATAATATAAAATTAGTTGCAGCGTGCGGAAAACACAAATAACTGAGATATTCGATCATAAAGTATGACCAGCAAAAGCAAAAACCTGCCATTTTGGAGTGCTTCCGCCGCTTGTTATTATTAAAACCCTTTGTATGCACACTCAAATAGCAAAAGAACAAGTCGATAATAACTATTGGTACCAAACCTAACCTAACTATGTAAAATTATACTTGCTGTTGTAGAATGTCGTTTTGGGTGCTAGATTCAATTGCGCAAAACTTTCAGGCTCTTATTGGTAAAGAAACACTTTATTTCACAGTGGCACATTTTCGCGAGCTAAAATCAACTGAAACCGTTCACAAACAACAAAATATTCATATACCATGCAAAACCTTTCACATTCTATAGAGGGTGTACACAGGGTCAAGGGTGCCAAACTCCACAGTATGTGTTAACAGACGTAAATCGAAATCGAACCATGTAAAAATTACGTACGTAGCATGATGAAATCGCAATAAAACAAAAGGAACTTGGGCCCCAAAATCACTATAAATTGGGTATTTATGAAAAAATGTGGGGGTTATACGGATATATCACTGCCTCACATAACACACTCATATCAACATGTTTCAAGAAGCTTGCACTAAAATATCATTAACTATTTAATGTAAAAAAAACAGTGCATTAATTACAACCCCTCACAGAAGAGGTTTATTGAGAAATATTAATCTGGCTAGGTCTAACATTGCATTTAGAGGGGTGTAGGGGTAAATTTACAGCCAAAGTAACTGTAAATTGGGCATTTGTGAAAAAATGTGGGGTTTGTGCTGATAAATCACTGCCTCGCAGTACATACCCATATTAACATGTTGCATATTGCTGGAATCTTGCACTAAACGATCATTACGCCAATGCTAAGGTTTCTCTTACAGACATTTCTTTCGTCATTCTTCCATTTTTCAGTATCATAATTTTATACTCTAGTTATTGCATTATTGATTCAACTGTCTTGTCTACTCACTTTCGGCGAGTTTGTATCTTGCAGTTTTCAATATGATTTTATACTCCAGTTATTGCATTATTATCATTATTGATTCAACTGTGTACTAACTTTCGGGAGTTTGTAAAAGGATTTCACCTGAAAATGATATCAATCCGACAAATTATTCACACACTTCTTTATAATTAACATATATTCAATTGATATACAGAATAAGACAACAACAAACAACACGCTTCGGTATCTGATCTTCATTTGTTTACATGATGATTGCGCGAGGCCCCTTAATTAGGATTTCATCATCACTTCCGGTGCTAGTCCTGTCCTATGTGGAAAAAGAAATTTCGCGTGCTGGCTATCAAATATGACTTCAATTTAACTGAGTCTAATTTGAATGTCCAAGATGATGAGGAAGTGCATATTACTCACTATTGAATACAAAATAAATACGTAAAATAGTATTAAAACTTTTCAAACTTACGTGAGTGAGTATATGTTAATCCAGACGACGTTTCGAAGGTAAATACTTCCTCCTTCTTCAGGTCTAACTAGAAATCTAGACACTGGACATTGTGACGTGAAATAGTGTTAAATAGGGATAAGGTTGAAGGAATCTGTAAAAAACACTTAAAAATCCTAGTTATTAAAATCGTAAAAATCCCTATCCAGGTAAAACATTCCAAAAAATACTCATATTCGAAACTAAAAAAACTAAAAACCAGGTGCTCACATGGCAGCCGATGAACTCCCGTTCAGCAGTAAGGTGACCTGAAGAAGGAGGAAGTATTTACCTTCAAAACGTCATCTGGATTAACATATACTCACTCACGCAAGTTTGAAAAGTTTTAATACTATTTTACGTATTTATTTTGTATTTGAATGTCCTCTTATCTTAATTCACAACGCCTAGGTGATGTCAGGAACTTTAAATAACCCCACTACTCACAAGCAAACGGAAGCTCTATGGACGATGGCTTCTCTATCGAACTTCAGGGAGTCCTTGGAGATCCAGCTCAGGAAACATGGTCCTGGAAGAAAGGAACAGTTTTTGCCTACACTTTTCGAATTTAACACAGATTTGAAGTATTAAAAGAAAAAAAGTTTGAGTTGTTGTGAATTGATGTTACAAATACAGCACTCTGTGGTTTATTTTAAGGTACAATCTGGTAGATTTGTTGTGGTATAGCAATACACATATATGTGGATTAAGTCATAAGTAGACCTCAGATATTTAGGTTCTAAAAAGTGTGCTTTTAGGTTCTTAAAATAGGCTCTAAAAATCCTAAAATAGGCTCTAAAAATCCTAAAATAGGCTCTAAAAATCCTAAAATAGGCTCTAAAAATCCTAAAATAGGCTCTAAAAAATCCTGAAATAGGTTGCAAAAAGACTTAATTTGGTGCAAATTCCTGAAAAATCCTGATTAGATACAATCGTTAAAAACAAAATTTCACAAGAACCGTAATAACCAAATATTAATTTTCTAAAATTTTTATTTCTTCATGATTTTCAAAATTGTCAAATTATTATAATACTGCACAATATCAGGGTGGCAACTCACTTGGAATTCCGGGAATTACACATGAATTATTGGCTCCGGAAATTATTCATGAACAAAACATGAAAAAAGGTACAAGCGGATGTTTTCTCTATCCCATTTTTTTCTCCGTAGACATGAAAAATTGCAACCTTTATTAATACAAATCCCATTAAATTTATACATGTTTATAAATGCCCTGAGGCAAGTTTCTCTCAGTCTAGCTTTTATTATTTTTATTTTTTAGGACGAAAAAGAACGCTACATGAAAATAAAACAAAATTTTCTCAATCGGTTACTTTGTTAGTGTCTTTTGCAGAACAATCTGACAGACGAAAGATTATTACAAAATAATATATCTTGAAGTTGATTAGGTAAATTTTTTGGTACAATGGAATCATACAAACCGTTTATATTGTTAATATTTTTGTGTGTGGAAGGGAGGGTGTAAGTCGGTAATATGTAAGGTTTGAATAGAGAAAACATCTGCTTGCATCCTTGAATTTTTGGAACGTTCACCTTGAAAAACAGGAATTATACTTGAATTTTATCATGGTTCTAGTGACCACCATGAATCTTTTTGCATTATCCACACTCAAACTCCACCTTTTGTCTGTGAGTATCATTTCATGTGCTGAAAATTATCTTTCAACAGAAACATAGTCAGTAGTGCAAAATTGAATGCTGAAACATTACTTTGCAAGGAGTGAATGCCAAAAAGGATCAAACAGATCAGAAGTTTGCACTTGGGACTGTGCAGGCTGTAGAGACAATTGGGTGCCAAACCTTAGAATGGGGAGTAAACAAGGACAGTAAGAAGGTTTTATTTAGGCACATAAACCTAAAATAGGTTCTAACAAGCAAAATAGGTTATTTTAGGCACTGACTTTGTCAGTTGTTTAGCTTCTTAATGAAATGCTGATATCAAGTGGATAAACATCATACTAATGCTTCTCCCACGTATTCAACATTTCAAACATTATGTGTATTCATACTACTGGTAATCCTGTGATATTTTTATTATGAAAAATATTAACTTTCTGATTTTTTAATATTTTGTTGGACATGTTTTGATTATGCTGTGTAACAATTTTCATTGTGGTAAAACCTGGGATTCCCTATCAAACTATTACCTGAAGTGGAGTGTTTCTTTCATCACAACATTTTACTTCATTTAAAGATTTTTCTACTTTCTAAGCAGGTAACATAATTATTTTCTGTAAGGACTATTCTTTTCTTCTCCAGCAATAACTAAATCATCACAATATTGCAAATAGTTTCCGAGATGTGGCATATTTTGTGTCATATGGTGCATTCATTCTTCCACTCAATTACTGAAAATCTTCGAATTTTAAAAAAATGTTAACTTTCAACATATTTGTTTGACAAGTCTAAAATTACATATTTGTCATATTGGACCAAGGATCTATCAGTAAAAAAAAATTGAAGCAAATCCATGACTATGAAGCAACTTTCCTTGGGTGATTTTACATGAAATGACCCATATGTGAAGTGATACGTTGATTACATTTGCACTTGTGACCTAGAACTTTGTTTTGATTGGTTATGCTACGGAAATAGGAACGATTCTATCTTGAGAAATGCCATGACATTGAAATGCTATAAGATTTTTCAGAGTAGCATTTGGGTCATGGCATAAATGTTAAGGAAAATGCTTTCGTAAAAAGCAGGCCTAAGGTGTTAGCTTTAAATTGCCTACATCCTAATCTGTCCACATGAACCAAACATGCATTTTTAAATTGAATAAAAGTCTATTATGGTACAGAGTAACCAGCAGGGGGCAGTGAGAGCAGATTTATATTATTGGACTACAAAAGCACTCTCCAAGAAACTCTTGAACTTTTCATGCGCTTTAGTAATATAACAATTTAAATACCTAACTTGAGAGGATATAAGCATTTCATAATGCCATACAGAAATTCACAAAAACCTAAAAACTTCCTCTTTGGACTGAAATAATCACGAACTGCAAAACCCAAAGCAAAATCCTTGATTACGTTCCAAAAAGTCCTATTTATCGCCAAATATGTAAAAGGTACCTGGCCCAAATATTTGTTTCCCATCGACAAGGCATTCCACAGACTATTGCCATCTGTCACTGGTGGCTCTCCACGTGAAGTACAAAGAGGTGTCGTGCTTGAGATGCTACTAACCTAACTACGAAAGCATTTACCGACATTTCTGGCAATTCAAAACTACGCAATAGCTCACTGCACGATGAACACACACATTCAGAAAATCCCTTCACATGCCACACATATTACCTAGATGGCAGCAGCAAATAACTAAGACAACAGTAAACTGAAAAGGGTATACAGATGTGAAAAATATTCTCAAGCAAACACGCAATTAATAATCTCTAAAACTCTGCAGTATATGTTAATAGAAATAAAACCATGTACGTAAAGAATGCATGCACAATTAAACATGAGGGACTTGTTCCACGTATTACTACTCTAATGATAATTGTTAATACTTTTATAAAATTTAAACTGGAATCATGTGAAATGCATGAAGTTCACCAAGTCCGAAAAAAAGCCCCAAGTCTAAATGTCACATAGTTACAGCAAAATTCACATGCTAGTAAAAAAAACAAAAAACTGGAAGATGGAATAGCCAAGCTATGTCAATTGCAAGAATCAAGTTGAAAATGTAACGTTTGTAATTTGATGTGCAAAAAAGGGTACAAGTCAATTTTGAACTATATACTCTGTAAAACTGACAAAAATACTAAAACTATGGTCAAATACTAACACACTACTCAAGATGCGGCTCTATAAAGGTCACAGTAGGTCAACACATTCCATCATGTAGTAATTTCTTCACATACACAAATTGCTTAAGACTTAAATGCTATTGAAACAGCAACTCTGAATTTAAACTATAAAAATTTCAACTTATCAAAAGAAATGTTACAAATTCTGTTAGATTAAACTATTTGGTGCGCAATACCTTGCCATTACACCACACTGTTCAGTCTTCATGATATCAGAGAAGTTCCAGTGAAGAATTCTTCATATCTTCATTGTCCATTGGCATGGGCGTCCGGAAGGGGGGGCAAGGGGGGGCCGTGGCCCCCCCCTGGAAAATGAAAGTCAACCAAAAAATATGTATTTCATACATATAATTTCATTTTAGCCACAATAATATGTGTTATTTATTACATGAACACCATAAATTCAAATTTAAGCATTGTTTTTAGGGAACAACACTATTTTTGGGGAAAATTTGCCTTCGTTTACCCCCCCTGGAAAAAAATACCTTCCTTGCCCCTCCCTGGAAAAAATCCTGCGGACGTCCATGTCCATTGGTATGAGAAGAATATGGACTTCTGAAAATAATAAATACACTTGGTAGACAAGACTTAATAAACAATTTAATGTACGCATGATTAAAAAAAATCCAATGGTCTAAGACTCTGGAGTGATCAATTTTTTAAAACACATTAAAGGCAGACAGCACATTAACAACAACTTATATGAAAAATGACAATAATGTCTGACCAGCAAGGTCAGGTTCGATAATCCCACGAACCATGCACGGATAGCCCCACGAACCATTCATAAATAGCCCCACAAACCATTCACGGATAGCCCCACGAACCATTCATAAATAGCCCCACGAACCATTCATAAATAGCCCCAGGAACCATTCACGGATAACCCCACGAACCATTCATAAATAGCCCCACGAACCATTTACGGATAGCCCCACGAACCATTCACGGATAGCCCCACGAACCATTCACGGATAGCCTTAGAGATACTGGGCGAAAGGGGGGGTTATAACTCCCATCAACCTCACACTGAGCACGCCACTGATCCTGTGCACGTCATGTTGTCGCAAGTTCGTAATCAGAAATGATGAACAGTAACTCACGTTTATTTACGTTCTAGAACTGTTACACAGTTACAAAACCGCGTATTTGGAAACACTGACCGGTTGTTACGTCATGAAACGCTCGCAAATATTTGGTTCACTTCAGGGGGGGCCACTCCGCGACTTGCACGTTATTGGCTAGAGCTTGTGACGTCACCAAGCGGACACGAGCGGTTGAAAGCTATGCGTAGAATGTAGCAGATGGCCCATGAAACGCTGTGTTTTCATGCATCTTTTGATATTATACACCAAAGCTGTTAATTTGATTTGACAGCAAGAGATCAAATACGCGATAGAAGAATACATTTATTCCAAAACAATGCATAGTTTATTTTTTGCGTGATATCTTGTCCCTGCAGGCTGTAGTCCACTGCCGGCTTTTCTTTCCAGCTAACCTATTGCATTTATTTTAAATGTCTCATTCTAAGGAAAGTTCTTGTCCGGGCATATTCTGATATGTCTTTTTACTGAATGTCCTGGAATTTCCCTTTAATATTTTTACGCTACTTTTAACATTCTCCAGTTGATCGCCACGATGAGGATAAATTTGTTTTTATCGTCTTCTTCCACTTTTGGCTAATCGCGACGAACAGGATGAGTGATGATTAGTTTAAATTGATGAAGGGACACTCGTAGCAGGCACGTATCCAAGGGGGAGCTTAGGGGGCTCGAACCCCCCAAAAAGTTTTCTGTTTACAATAGATAAAATGAGGTATTTGGTTTCTTGTGGTCGGAAATAAAATAATGTGACGATAATTTAAGGAGAGGAATAATTATCGAGTCAAGCACGTATCCAAGGTGGGAATCAGGGGTCTCCAGCACCCCATTCAGGAAATTACGCTACATAAAATTACGTTCATAGCTTCTTAAATAATGTGATGATAATTTGAGATAAATAATTTTCGAGCCAAGACACAGAATGTTCTAGAACCCTGTTATTGTTAATAGTGCGCACCCAAGGTGGGATCAGGGGGCTGGAGCCCCCCTTAATTTTTTCAGTTTACACTACATAATTTTTTTTTTTTTTTTTTTTTTTTTGGATTTGATTTATTTTATTTTACTTCGCGTTTTGTTCCTCTTAGCTAATTTACGAAGATGGGAATGAGTGATGAAATGATGAAAATGATAAATGGACATTCACACACAACCATGGCCGAGTGGGATTCGAACCCGGGACCCTTGGCGTCGCAGCGCGATGTGCTAACCACTCAGCCACAGGGTCCGGCAAAATTAGGTTCTTGTTTTCTAAAATAGTGTGCCGATAATATATAAGGAGAGATATACTTACCAAGGCAACACGGAGAATGTTCTATAACCCTGTTGTTGATAATATTGCATTAAAACTTTTCTTGCGCTTTCGGTGTTGTCGCAACACTATGCAAAGACTTGTCAGCATTTGGAAGCTGTAAACGTAGCGCCACACGTAGGACGATTCATTATATTTTTTTAATCTCTGGAAAGCGCGAGAGGGAACGTTCTTGAATAAGAGAAGGAGTCGAACTACTGGCAACATTAACGAATCGTTTTATCTGTGGAACGTTCTAGAATATAATGAGGTTAAAATACGCGGCTTCAATTTCCAAGTTGATCTGTACAACAGAATCGGTTAATGAGTATTCAAAGGTAAGTATGACAGTTCATACTGTCGATTAGTGTACAGTCAGTGTCCATTGGTGGCTTTATAAGATCTAGTGATTCGAAGATGAAAAGGACTAAATACCGTAAAGTAACGAAGTCTACTACTAGTTCCAGTTCGGGTCCAAACCAGAAGACATTAACGACAGCGGAATTTCCGGAGCCTCAGTGTAGTGCTAGTTCGGGTCGAGGGCTGAAGAGATCGAAGGTCTCTCTCTAAAGTGAATATTTAATCAGTAACGGGTATTGGAGCGGTTAATTAAAAAAGAAATAAGCTGCACAGATCAACTGAAAATCAAAGTTTTGAGTGATGAGTTAGTTGTGCCCGGACCAAATTTTCCCAGAATTTTAGAAGAGGAGGGTTATGCATACTATTTTTGGTGGTCAGTCCTCATTTTGCCATCTTTTCCTCTCTTTGAAGTTCTTTATTTTAAGGAATACTTGGTCAAATTTGGTTATGACCTCACCAACCTTCCCTTGGGCACGTCACTGGAGATAAATGAGTAAGCATTTAATCATATTGGGAGAAGAAACACTAGATGTGTTGGGATCGGAAAGGTTTTCATTGTGAATTAATTGTTTCGAACTGTATTCGAGAAGACTTACTCTGTTTTGTGCCAATATACGACAAGACTGCGGAAGTTGTGACAGACAATTGTGAACACTTGCGAGTGCTTAGGCCTCAATATGAATAATTTGGTGGGTTTCAGCTTTTATAAGAACTGTAAACATGGGAGGACAAGACACAGTAGTGGTGTTCAGGCTCGAATCAGAGAGAAATATTCGAGAATATTCTCAGCCCACAGTTTGAGTCTCGCGTTGTCGAGTGGATTGTCCATCCCGTGCGTGTGTAACAGCTTCGTAAAAAACACTCGAAGACGCCATAGATGTTTTGATGTCTGATGATAAGAAATGGGCAAACACACATACTGAGATGGTTCCGGCACACAATGTTAATGCATGGAAACAGAGGAGTTGAGTGGTAAAAAATGTTCCGATTTCACGTTCTGAATAATTTGGCAGCCTTGAACAGTGGCGACGATTTTGGGGATAGTTGCTCCCCATTTTTTTGCCTTCACACTATGACCTCTTTATGCTAACCCTTGCATACCAAGGGAAGAGAAAGTAAACTTTTCTTGCACCCCCCCACTCCCGTTTTGAACCCAATTGCCACCATTGGCCTTAAACATACAATTGTGAGGTTCTATATATACCCCTTAAAAATATGGTGTTTAGCCCACCACGAAAGGAATTCCTGGATACGTGCCTGACTCGCAGAGAAAACCTATGCCCATGCTGGGACTTGAACCGGGAACTTCGGAGGCGAAATCGAAAGTCGACCACTTAACGCCCTCGGCTACCGAGCCGGCGAATGAATTAGATAATGGCTATTGTATAAATGGTGTATTTTCGGGAAACATTCAAATAGCAATATTTCTTCCAGGTAATATATCCTAGGAACTTCAATCTTGCGGGCTTACTAGGTTCTGGCATGTGGGCCAACAATCTGTGTAGTACTCTGTACTGTTTGTGATCCACATGGATTTGTGATCATCCATTTCATCTACTCACCATTCATTTTCATCTTTGCGATTAGCCAAGGGGTAAATTATACTTGAAATAAAACAAAAGCAATACAAATACAAAACAAAAATAATGGAACGATTATGCTGTTACGTTTTCCTGTATTTTAGGCACGTCGCATTTATCAGCCAACAGTCAGAGATTGCTTTTCGGTCGAATGATACTTCTAATAATCGGAGGTAAATGCAAGCTGAGAATTATAATTTGGTCTCTTATCCACCTAAGTTGAGGATCTAAATTTCTCGATTTTATTTGTAACAATATTTACTACTGCGAGGAATTAAAAAAAAAACTTACGGCTAATTTCGTCACTGGCTTCCTATTCTGTAATAGTTACATTTGTTGTAAGAACATAATGCGTTAATTTACTTTGTATAAATATTACATTATCCATCGCTTTTCCTAATTAAATCTCATACCATATCCAACACACACATAAAATGTGTTTTACTAATAATAGAGTGCGCAATTAGAAAATAAGTCTTGTCAAGCAACACAAATATGGCCTCCACGATGGTCTAGTGGTAGCGCCGTCGCCTTGTAGTCAAGGGGTCCCGGGTTCGATACCCGGTGGAGGGACATAGTGGTTAGGATCCCACTTTAGACTGTAGGTCCAGTCCCAATTAGCCTTAGTGTGCACAAAGTGGACTTAAAACACCAAATCAATCAATTACGATATCAAGTAGGTACAGTCCCTATTAGCCTATTTATGTTAAACTTTATATTCTTTGGCAACCTGGAAAGGTCATCATCGAAATATTGCTATTTGATGTTGCTCGAAGTTTTTTTTTTTTGGTTCGTTGCAGTTTCAAGATACCATCCCTTTTCTGTTACTTATAGCTTTTGGGGGAGGGGGGCAAGTACCTCTGTGTACCCTACCATAATATGTGCCAATGCGACACAATATGTTAAAAATTTGCCCCCTCTAGGATTGACTTCGCTCCCCCCCCCCCCCCTACAAAGAATTCCTGGCTACGGGCCTGATTGAATAGCTTCTTTGGTCATTATTTACATGACAGCTCCTCTCATTGATTGACGAGAAGATTGAAAGGATGTGCAGGGGAGAAACGCCTGTCCTGTAAGTCGTACATTATATTTTCAGCACAATTTCTCAACAAACGCACATAAAGTAAAGTAACAGTGCAATTGTTAATTAGTGTTCGCTACCTACGAGATGTTCAAAGTATTATTTTCGCGGACGATGTTTCAACTTCAAAGCTAATAAATCTTATCTTGCACTCAATATTCAATGAAGCAATACTTAGAAACTGAGTTTCGATTGTGTAAAGGTTTTTGAAAGTTGCATACGTGATGATACGGAAGGCGAGTGTGGAAGTAAGGCCAGAGGCGCAACCACGAATTTTTATCTGGAGGGAGAAAGTACCAGGATAAACGTACCAATAATAATAATAGTAATAATAATGACATTAATAATGGCATTATTATTACTAGCGGTAGTAGTAGTAGTAGTATCAAATACGTTATTATCCTCATAAATTACGCAAAAGGGAGGTAGATGTCTGTGCTAAAGCATTTATTTGGAACAAACGATTTGAAATATTTTTTCAACACCAGGAATTTTACATTAGCTAATAATTGAAAACAAGCACACAAACTGTATTTTTGAATGGCAGAAAATGAATGATAAATGCATGCCGAAGATATTTGTTTGTACATATAACATGTATAACTTTCATATGTTTTACACATATGCAACATGGAGCGACATAAAATAAGAAAATACATATGCAAGATTCTAACACTAAATTATGTACGTATTCAAAGTTTTTTCATTACATATATTATATACAAAACATATTATTTACATACATCACATTACAAAAAACAATTATATTACGAGCGAAGCGAGAAAGAAAATTTTTTGATCCAATTTTTGCAATTTAAAACAATATTGATTTAATAAGGGACAAATAATATCACATGGCGCTAAGGCATTCTCTCTTTCACATTTTTTTTAAAATTAGATTATTTGGCGCCCATGGCCGACTCCCGACGCCCCCTAGCTACGTCTCTGAACTTGACGAGACTCAGAAAAGCTGGCACTGCAAGCGAAGCGAGCAAGAAAATTTTACGAAATGTATTTTTATTTGTATAAAATTTGAAATAGAAGGGGGCAATTTCTCCTCTGTGCCCCCTGCAGGTGCCTTTGGCCATCAATGTTCCCCCCCCTAGAATTGACTTCCGTCGAAGGTTGGGGGACAATGCCCCTGCCCTCCCCTGTGGTTACACCACTGAGTAAGTCCGAAATTTGGAGGAACAAATTGAATCAATCCTGCTACAGCAACTTGTTTTTTGGGAAGCGATGATGACTTTATTCCAGGCGATTTTCTTCTATTATTATTGCACGTGGCAAGAGCACAAACAGGATGATTTGTTCTCATTCTACCGGCATTCAAGAAAAAGTGTGTATAAGTAAATAATAGACCCATTTATCTCAAGCTTCCGTATACGATAACGAAGTAAGTTCCATTCTGTCCGCTTAATGACGTCATAGCGCGCACAGAATCATGGGAATAAATCTCGGAACCTCGGGAATGGCATACCTTATAAAGGTACCTTGGGTTCACTTAGTAGACGGACATCAAGGGAACAGCTTTCGTGCATCGGAGTGACATTAATGTCGAAAATTACATGATTTACCGGCAAAAAAATTTCAACGAGGTGAAAACAAACTTCCAAGACCTTCCTAAAGTATAAATAAAGCCATTTCGGTAAGTACTTTCTCCTGTAAAATTGAAGAAATACGTTTTAGGGATACGAAAAGTTTACAGAAACTAATTACGGAAATGAGTTTCTGTGGCATTTTCAAAGTTCGTGAAGGTATTTTCTATCATTGAAGAAATCTGTCCGAAGGATAGTAAACTAGTACCAAAGAAAATTTAGCGAACTATTGCACAGCACAACATAATCAGGATTGCAGGCATTTGAATGTAAAATTATAAATTACGCGTAATTTCGATGCCAGTCGAAACAACCAACTTCGGAATGCATTTGCCATAGGCCAATTACACAACATTAAGGAATCGAAAAAGTATAGGATTGGTTTCAATTCGATAATTGCGTAGTGGAGAAATTATACTTCCCTTATCCTATCTTGTAATTACAAAGCAACCAAAAGACTTACAAAACGGCGACATGAGATTGAAAAGTGATCTGTCAAAACAACCCTCAGTTATTAGAAACTGGTTATATGTAAGACAGAAAAATAAGCAAACAAAATTCCATAAAAAGCAACTACTGGGTACTTACAGCTCTAGATTTCATTCTTGGGTTGCCTCCTTTAGTATATTTGTCCGATTTTATTCCCGCACGTGTTTCAAACAGCAGTTGACAATCAGACCAGCTGTTGTCGCCAGCGTTGCCAGGTCAGATTTTTTAAAATCGGGAGATCGTCCCCTGAAAAAACAGGAGATCTATTAAAAAATCAGAAGAACTAATAATAGCGGATTAACAACGTTCTTGGGGGGGGTGGCGTAGAGTGGGAAAAGCTTTCCACTATCTTTATTGAACATTAATTATTAATTTTAATGTTAATAAAAAAATTGTTATGATTTGCACTTCAAGGAGTACGATAACCCCACCCCCTTAATTCACCTAAGGTAAAGGTACAGTTTCCTCCTACCAGTGGCGACGATCGGGTGCCAAAACTGGGGGGGGGGGGGGTGCAAGGACTGCTCTCATTGGCCCCCTACTCGACGGCACTGCTCCTACACATTGCAAAAAGCAGTAATATTACTGGGAAAAATCCGACCTACATTTTCTGTTATCTCAGAAATATTCTAGAATAAATACTTGTGACTGCGTGGATTTATGTATTTAGCGTTTAAAGTTGATGGAAACATTTCGTGATTTTTGTGTAAAAATGAAACTGGAGCTTCAGCCACTACGCATTCGGGGATACTCTACCTGATAACACCTTAGCTTGCTTTTATTTAAAACTAGCCAAAGTTTACGGGAGGAAAGAAAGTCCACACTTTTTTTTAACAACACATTCCATTAATGGTAATGGAGAAGGGCTATCATGCCTGGACCCCCGAAATATCCTTGAACCAAGATTTTTCCTTTTTGATAACGGAAGGCAATGAAGCCGTATTAGACAGATAGATTGATTGATTTGGTTTAATTTACTTCGCATCTGCAACTTTTGGCTAATCGTGAAGATGTGAAATTGGCGAAAGGACACTCACAAAGAGCACCCATGCTCAGTCAGAGATTCGAACCTGGGGCCCAGTATCAGGTTGCAGGTTTTTCTTCATTCTTTCCTCAGTCGCTCCAGAGAAAGTAAATGTTAATTAAATCAGCTTTTTGCATTCGTCGATTACCTGGTATAATATCGGGAAATTGAATTTCTACCGGCAAAGTATTGATTGTGTATAAAGGGAGATAAGACCAATTGTAGAAGCAGTTACGCTCAGAAATTGCTAAAAGAAAAAGAACATTATAAAAACATGAACTATTATTTCTAAGTTAAGAGGAATAAAACTGCGACGTATAAGCCTGCAACAACAGTTTTCTAACAGGCCTCCGTGGCTGAGTGCTTAGCAGAGCGCTATGACACCAGGGGTTCTGGGGTTAGAATCTCGGTCTGGGCATGGTTGTCCTTTCATCAATTTCATCATATCATCACTCATCCTCGCAGTGGCGTACGCAAGGGGGGGGGGTTACGGGGTTTAAACCCCTACCCTTGAGCTTGTGAAATATTATGAAAAATGCTGTGGAAAAATAATTAAATGGCCAATTTTTTACAGTCAAAGATCTGGGACAATAATATTACTATTACTACTTCTACTAACAACAATAATAATCATTTGAAGTTTTATTTCCATGCAGCATGGAGAAAAGCAGAGCATTCCAAACACATGCGTCTTTCAGAGTGATGACTTGAAAATAAACACGAGTTTATGAGGTTAGGTTAGGGTAACTATGATTTAAAAGAGAAAAAAGTTGTTTTTTTATCTCAGTGGCGTACGCAGGATTTTTTTTTCGGGAGGGGCTGGAATAGTAAATGTGGATAGCACATGGCTTCGTTTTGGAGGGCAGGATGCATAATAAAATATTTCGTATTTTTGGAGCTTTTCAGTCTATTAAAATTGTATTCAAAGACAAAAATGGTAATCGGGATTCACTTTAAAAGAGGTTTCGCATTTACACATTTTGATTTTTTAAAGTTCTTAACGGATTTTTATTTGAAAATTCTGATTTTCTCAAAATTTTGGTAGGGGCTGGAACACCATCGGCCATCCCTCTATGTACGCCAGTGTTCAGCGCACATGTATTTTGTTTTGTGTGAATAATGAGAATTAACTAAATAAAGTTAATGGTACGTTGTAAGAGTCTAATGTATAGACAAAGGCTAGGCGGACAAGAATACAGTCACCAGATCGCCTTCCCATTGTACTGTTTACCTCAGCACGTTTGAATGTCTCTCTTTAAAATGTCTCACCTTGTTGACTAGACAATTATTCAAACGATAATAAGCTTAACTATTGTAAAATGTTTTGTTGGTAAGAACAGCGAGATAATCCAGATGTGAATTATCGGGCACATTTATGCGGGGAAGAAGCCGGAAAAATTCCAACCAATTTCGGGAATCGAATCCGGATCTCCCGCGTGATATAAATTGTCAGACGCTCTACCGACCAGATCACCGCAGCTACTTCGATGAGTCCCATACTTTGATTATTTCAATTTATTTTAATATATTTTCTTGTTTTTATGGATCTTCTTCACCCTTGAAATGTGTCACCTCGTTGACCAGACAAATATTTCGTAACAAAGAAACAAAAACATGCTCCCAGGATTTGATAAAAATCGAATGACCAGAAAGTAATTTCGTTCTATTGTTTTCATAAATACTATATTTATGTAGATCTCTACTACTTAATTGTAGTAGTAGTGGTATTAGTAGTATTATTAGTATTAATTTAGCTAATTAATTAATTATAAGTATTATTAATTAATTGTGATTATTATTATTTAATTAAAGTATAATAAAACAATAGTAATGTGAATTTGGAAAAAAGTTTTAGAAATAACACCCCCCTTGATGAAATCCTGCGTACGCTACTGCATCCTCGTCTTCGCGATTAGCCAAAAGTGGCAGAAATGCGAAGTAAAATAAAAACAAATCAATCAATCAACACCTTGCGTAACCATAACCTTTGCCTGCATTCGTAATGTGGAATACCTTTTTTATTTTATTTTTTATCAGAGTTATAAACCTGAACCAGTGTCTCGTAGGTGTGGGTGGCAACATTGGTATTGTATCCAGTTTCCAGTTGCCTCTCCTTTGACCAAAACCGCACGAGATGGGAAAAGAAAAGACACCCGTCTTGGAGTTCCCAATGCACAAAGGGCTCAAAAAGCCGCGTGTCTTTCCCAGTGTCATCAAGCCTGTTACGACCCTCCTCTCCCAAATCTTAATCTCTCTCTCTCTCTCTCTCTCTCCCCGGAATATTCGTAGGTCTTTGCATTCCACTAGCTGAATATGTAAAGTTTAAATCAACTTTCGATTTTTTAAATAGTCGTTCATTATAAATATTTGAGGAAGCAAAAAATCAGGAGATTTCCACATTTTCCTGAAACTTGTCAGGAGATCAGTAGATCGTGCTGAAAATCAGGAAATCTCTTGCGAAATCAGTAGACCTGGCAACACTGGTTGCCGCGGCCCGCGGCGAACGACGTCACGTGATAGGTTGCATGCAGTGCGACTACAGATTACCACCTATCATGAACGTAGATCAAGGAAACCCAACCCCCTCCTTCATCGTTGAGTTTTCAACTTCGTGCTTGATGGCAACGCTTGTGGAAAAAAAAAAGTGTTTAGCTGCAGGGCCAGATTTAGGCCTAGGGAGGGGCGCGCACAAATTTGAGCAGTGACGTGCACTGAAGAGTAGCTAGTCTAGCAGAGATAGATCAATCAATCTCACGTCTCTAATTATTTTCAAATCACAATATTTATTGTCTTGAAGCCACAGTTCATATGCAACACTTCTTGACCTTAAGGAAGTCACGAGGGACAATCATAAACAGAGAACTCTGGACTCCTGATTTCACAGTGCCCTGTAGATGCACTGGGAGGATTTTTTTTTAAACGTTGCTCTTCCATAACTTTGCCTAACTTCTGCCATGGCGATGAACGTTGATTAAATTAAACGGGTGAAGAGTGGTTACTCATGCAGAGGTCAGGACTCGAGCCCGGATCCTTCAGTAACGATATCGTGAGATGGAGAAATTAGGGAAATCAAGCAGTGCATTTTTTTTTTTTAAAAAAGACGATAATCATATACAAATATGGTGTTTCAAAACTCCAATTGAAATTTACCACTGAGGAAAAATGCAGTTTGTTTTACCGGTACTCACGTATCCACTCATCTTTGTTGTCGGACGACCTCAGTGGAGGAGTGCAAGTGGCCCCGGATCGGTACCCGGTGGAGGCACATAGTGCTTCGGATCTCACTTTAAAATCTAGGTCCAGTCCCGATTAGCCTTTGTGTGCATAAAGTGGACTTAAACACAAAATCAATCAACCATGGGGGAGTGGTTATCAGTACACGCTATGACAGCAGGAGTTCCGGGTTCGAAACCACCTCGGCATGACTGTTATTTGTGTTTGTCTCTTCATTAATTGTATCGTATCATTTTCACGATTAACCAAACGTGTCAGCGACGCTAAGTTACAAAAATCAAATCAAATTATTGATTGATTGTTTGATTTGGTTTGTTTTACTTCGCTTTTCCGACACTTTTGGCTAATAGTGAAGATGATACGATAAAATTGATGAAGGAACAAATAGAAACAACACCCATGCCCAGGTCGGGTTTCGAACCCGGGATCTCTGGCTTAGTAGTCAAATCAACTTGTTTTTGATCTTCGAAAGGGGTTGGGAGTTACGTGTACTTTCATTTAGTAGTCCATCCTTATTTTGCAATCTTTTCCTATCATGGACGTTCTTTTTTAGGGATACTGGTCCCTAAAGGGGGAAGGGGGTTATGACCAACACCAACCTCCCTTGGGCACGCCACTGATTGCTACCCCAAGTGTCGACATCACCGCACGTCACTGAATTTGAGGTGACAAACGTGATCTGGCATTTATTTCTCTTCTCTTTTCCATTTCGTTTCCTTTTTCGGGTGGAAGTGGTCAGGGGACGTCGGAAGTTATTCCGGAGTGGGGAGGGGACCGATTTTTTTACAATCCCCCTCCGCACTCTAAAATACACACACACACACACGCAAATATATGTATGCCGGCCCCCGTGGCGGAGTGGTTCGCACATCGCGCTACGACGGCAGGAGTCCCGCGTTCGAATCCTGGATGTTTGTGAGTGCCCATTCTTCAATTTCATTATATCATCACTCATCCCCATCTTCGCAAATTAGCCAAAAATGGCACAAAAGCGAAGTAAAGTAAAGCAAATCAATAAACAAATGTATTTGTATATTTATTATTTACATTCATTGCATTGTATTATCATTTATATAGCTATTTATTAGATATGCATTTCTGACAAACCGCGATAAGTAAGTTTTCCCACCATTCAATGCTCTGTTGATTTATTTCATGTCGTTTTTTCTTACTTTTAACTAAACGGCTAAGATGAGGAGAGGATAAATAAATCTATTCTTCCGCATGTACTACGTATAACTGTGTCAATAAAGTTTTCATGCTGATCATACATTTTCATGGGCGGAAGGGGGGGGATAGGCTGTAGAGAAAGAAATTGCCTTCGCCCTAAAACATCTTAGTTCTTTTCGTCAAAAATTGTGGGAAGACCGCAACAGCCATAAACTTGGTCGTTTAGATAAAAATAGTGGTTTTCATGAAATGTGTTGTGCTATTAAAGAAAACTGAAAAAAAATATATACAAATATTGCGAATGGTACTGCTAGCTAAATAAGATTAACTATCGTTTTGAGAAAGGAAAAATAATGTGACAAAACTCTGATTTGAAGTCAAAATTATACACAGGTGCTTAACGAAGCTGGATTCCTGTAAAGTTTTAATACTACAAGCGCAAATTATGAAAGATATGCACTCAAGAATTCATCGACGTCCAGAACGTGTCATGGTAATGATAAAATAAAGAAGACATTATTCACTATCAAACTCCGGAGATTTTGAGAACCTTTTTCTACAGTACGCATCATTCCCAAATACATTTCACTATCATAAGTAGGGCCCGGAACTTTTATGTCCTATAAAACTTTAAAATATGTATGTAATTATGTTATAAAAATGGAAAAAAATGTCATGAAAAATTAAAAATATGTCAGAAAAATTCAGAAGTATCCCCAGTAAAGCCAAAAATTATGCACAACAGTACTTTCGAATGTCTCATTATACGGGATGTCAGTATCTTCCAGGGAAGACCGACTACGTTGGGGGTGGGGTATTAAATGAAGTCAGAATCCCTTTAACCATATAATGTAGTGGGAAAATACTGACAATATATTGTGATGTTCACTGCATTTATTCAAACTGTTATTTGCTATTATGTCAGATTTACACCTTTGTGGAAAGTAAAGCATAATTGGCAGCTCGCTATAAAAAAGGGGGTATTTTTGTTCCGTACTAGTTGGTAAGAAGGTGACATCTGCTTTAATTTCTTCGTTCGTAATTTCCTTATCCTGCCATCGATAATATGAACTATCCGTTGTGCTAAAGGTACGAATTATAAAATAAAAATAAAAAAATATAAAATAACCGATTATATGCAAGACAATTACGAAATTATACAGAAATATGTCTTATTACGAGAAAATTGAAGAAATATGTTGTAAAAACACGAAATTGGTAAAATGTCAAAATATGCTTTATCAAGTTTGTCTATTTCGACTGATTTTCATCAGATATGTAGCCCGACCCTGTTGCCGAGTGGTTAGCACATCGCGCTGCGACGCCAAGGGTCCCGGGTTCGAATCCCGGTCGGGCTTGGTTGTTTGTGAATGTCCATTCATCAATTTCATCATTTCATCACTCATCCCCATCTTCGCAAATTAGCCAAGAGGCACAAAACGCGAAGTAAAATAAACTAAATCAAATCAAATCAAATCAAATCATCAGATATGTAAAGATCTCACCCCAGTACTCGATCTGATGCCAAATAAAAAATATGTTATAACATAAACTCCCGGGCCCTAATCGTAAGTTTGGAACTGTTTTTTTCCGAAAAAAAAATGCCAACCCTGGTTTGAGATATGTATTTAGGACATGAAATCAAGTAAAATGAACACCCTTTGTTGCACCTTTTCGTGAGATTAGCGCATTTATCCCCTTTTTACCCCCTCTTTGATGCTTCAGCACCCTTTTCCTTCCTTTTCTTTCATGTTTTGTTAAAAAGTTGGACAGAAAAATAAATGATTTTCACTCTTCTTGAGCACCTACATAAAATCCTACAGTCTCATTTTGTAGAGCAGAACAAGAGCTATAAAAGGGTATAATATAATCATTGCAGCCCCAATAGTTCCCAAGATAATGTATCAAAACCCGCGAGAGAAAACACAAACTTCAACAAAATCTATTCGACAGAACTACAGTTCTCTCTGCGGTCCGCGCGAATTATATACAGAAGGTGCAGAAAAATCATCCCAACTAAACAAATGCAGCGAGTTGATAGCTTCCTGGAGATGAGGCCTTTCTCCAAAAGGAAAAGGTTTATTATCCATCATCCCAACTAAACAAACAGAATAGATTACCTCTCCTACCCAGCACCACGTTCCAATGAAAAGCCGAGTCCTACGGGACGATACTTACACCACACACTACCAGTTAAGAACAATGATGATGAAGAGAGAATTGAATAAAGGCATTTTATCAGCACCTTTCTGAAAACATCCTCAGAACCTTTTTTTCCCTTTCCCGACCATAATTTTGCACCTTAAAATCCTTTCCCTAATCATAATGCACGTATTTATACTCTTTCCCTAATTTATCAACAGAAATAATACAGAATATTAACAATATTTTAGATGTGAAAAACAAAGCTGGATGTGATAAAATATGTTGCAACAGGAGGTAGTTTTTTCACCCCTCTCAACTTCACAAGTCTTCACTAATCAGATGTTTCAGATTTGAGTGAACTATATCAAGAGATGCTAAGATGGAAGGCAAATTGGGCCTTTGTCCCTCTTCCGAGATGTTCAAAAGGAGATCATGCCTCCTCGACCTCTGAAACTAAAGTTCACTCCTCCCGAAGCAAAAATAAATTACATGTGAACATTAGAATAAGTGACGATACTTCTTTTTGATGTTTAAAGTCAAGCCATCGGCCAGCCCAAACATGATGTCTGAAACTAATAATAAAGCTTTAACGAAGCTAGCAGGGGAGAATTTTTTTTTTTTTTTTTTTAAAAAAAAGTGGGGGTCATCTACTCTTGCCTTTCACTAGAGAACGTGATTACTCCGCCACTGCTCACATGTACTTGCAATGTTGTCTTATGTAAAGAAGCTGAACGACAAGATTTCATTGGTATATGTTACCAGGTAGAATATGAACAACAAAATATACACTCCAAATTTTGTAGCACTAGAAACAGACAGGGCAGGGAAGGAATGCTGTATCGAGATGGTACTTCGTCATCCTTATCTGACCTTCACAGAAAACATAAATTAGTTAATAAAACGCGAGAGAAGTACAACTTACCAGTCTATTGCTTCTATACCAGGCGATTGATCTCAGTACAGTGATCTTCCGACGTGAAGAGAGTTACATACATTGAGTTACGCTGCAGGATCTGAACCTGATTTCTCGCACAATTCAAATTAGGTCCGTGTTGCATATTGTTTCATTGAAAAAAAGTTCCTGGACCGTATTTAAATTGATCCGGAAAAAAAAGGTTCCGGGAGTGAATTTAAATTTATCCGAAAAAAAAAATGATCTTTTCGGTCCAGAACCCATTTACGCTCGCTGATTTTCTCTGGAGCGGAATTGAATTTATTTAAAATTCCTGAACCTTTAACAAGCCTCCTGTGCGATACACATTCCATTGGTGATTTTATTAGCCCATACTCAAAACTGTGGTAGTATAATTAATAAAAATAACACCAGCTTTCTTCCTTGGTTACTTATTTTGCAACCTTCGATGCTCGTTGTTATTTAGTTAGTGCGTAGAAATTAACGCGCCAAATTATCATGCAGAACTTTGATCTTCTCTGAGTACTTTGATCTGTTTGTCCCTCACACGAAACTTTTTTTTTGGGCGAAACCTTGGGCCTGTGTTCACCCAGACCTCCATTATCAGGGATGTATTCTCACATGGATACAGATAACTTACTTTTACCCTGTGACGTTTTAGCAGGGAGCAAGGGATATGACCGCAATGCAGCAGAGGAGATTTCAAGAGGCAGGGTGAGCAGTCGCTTCATGTAATGTCATGTATCGAGAACTCGCGTATTTGAAAAGCTTGGATCGTGTTAGAAAGACTCATGGCACTCCGATTCAGCAAGACGATGATATCGCTTTGCATTGCATCGAATCCCAATTTAAACTTTGCTTCGCCTCGATTAAGAAGCTCACCCACTCACCTTCTTAAACCCGAGAGTTTTTGGCTGCAGCAACAAAAGCCTTCCATCTGTCCCTACCCCGAACAAGACCAATCCAATCTTTTCCATCCTTACCGATTTGCTTTAGGTCCATCTCAACGTTATCCCTCCATCTTCGATTTTGGCCTTCCTACAGGTCTCTTACCATCAGGTTTCCCAACAAGAATGCTGTAAACTCTTCTTTCCTCTACCATTCGTGCCACATGGCCTGCCCACCTAAGTCTTCTTGATTTAATTATTCTAATAATATCTGGACATGAATACAAATTATGTAGTTCTAAATTATGTAACCTTCTCCACTCACCTGTCTCCTCATCCCTTTTAGGTCCAAATATTTTCCTAAGTGTTTTATTTTCATACTTGGAAGTTACTGGGCAACTATTTATCGTTTTTGGTTGATGTTGAGTATATTGTGGTAGGCGCTGTAACAGTAGTGTGCCTGGGGACTGACGTCTGATAGGGGTATTAATATCTTCATTTGGCGCAGCTTTCCTGCAAAAAGAAAAAGACCATAGATCCGTGAAAGGTATGGCACCGACTGCCAGAAAGAGTCGTATAACCCCCTTTTAAGACTACATTTGTGCTTCACACTCAACCATTGATGAACGAAAATCACAGTAAAATATAAGACTTGCTGAAAATTATTCTGTGATTTTCAAAACAATAGATCTGCCAGGGATCCCGTATTCAAATCCTGGCCGGGCATGCGTGTTCTTTGTGAGTGTCACTTCAAAAATTTAGTCACATCATCACTCATCCTCATCTTCGCGATTAGCCAAAAGTGGCAGAAAAGTGAAGAAAAATAAACAAAAAAATTAATTATTAAAACTGATTCAAATTCGCGATGAACAAAGAATATGTGTCTTTTCCAAAAATGGTATCATGGAAAACTTCTGAGTGAACAAATCAAATGCTAATAATGCAATGGCAACATCAGAAAAATATATATCGTCAAGGTTTCAGTATCATTCTGTAATTTGCTATCTATACCTAGACAACGCGACAATTTGTTAAACAAGTTGGCAGACAAGTGTGTAAGTACGTAGAAGCGTGGAATAAATCGAACAGTGGAAGCATGTGGACTCACCACCTCCAAAAGATTTCAAGCAATCGCGTCAGCAAGCAAGCAAAGTCATGGCCATGGACGTCCGGAAGGGGGGGGGGGCAAGGGGGGACACGTCCCCCTGGAAAATTAATGTCCACCTAAAAAGTATATATTTCACACACAATTTCATTTCAGTCACAGTAATTTATGTTTATTATAATGGTGTTGAAGGAACATGGTAACTTCAGACTGAAGCAGTGTTTTTTGAGGGGTAATCACTATTATGGGAAAAAATATGTCTCCTTTGCCTCCCCCTCGGCGAAAAATTACCTTGCTTGCACCTCCCTGGAAAAAATACTGGTTATGGCCAGTACTTTTGGAGACAAAAATGGCATAATTCATATGAATTATCTGGTGTGTAAACTTCAACAGTTTTTACTACTGTCAGTTCTCAAATATGCGCGTATTGCTGCCAAGAAAAGAAAGGACCTGGTTTGATCACCAAAGACGTTCTTTCCTGCAGGTGAGAATCTTTATACTCTACTGGTAACAAAGCACTAGTCAAATTCTGGGATAAATGCATTAGTGTAAAGCTCGGAACGTATTGAGAAATAAAAGTATTTTTATACGTGTACCGCAATTGTGAAAAATCGAAAGCCCCAGTTTGACTTGAACGCCCCTCGCATATGTACGTATAATCTGTTAAGGCAAGTTATTTCAGATGGTTAATTGTTTTTAATAATTTTACCACATTTCAAAGTGTTTTATTGCAGTACATTTTCAAGTCAGTGTTCCTTGAAATGGAGATCCTTTTGCGGACAGGGTTGTAGGCAGACCCGCTCCAAATGCGGGTTCTGCCAGGGATACCCTAAACTTCAATCAAATTACTTCTCACTTACTTTTCATGAGAGATGGTGGACTTTTCGAGTTACATTCGTGTTGAATTTTGAATTTGATATTAAAATTATGGGTGCGTCAGCACTAAAGCTATTTTTCACGGACTATACGGGGCCTAGCTCCTTATCATAACAAAAAATAAAAGCATGTCTGAAAACTAAAATATCCTTATCTGGGTTCAAAGCTGAGGCTGTAAAGGGACAGTCAGCACAAACAAGGACAACACACACACAGTCCTACGAAGATTACACTTGCCGAAGGTCCAGACGCCAGAGTCTCGTTAGTTTGGCAGTCCAGGGTGTACTACGTGGAAGCAGGGTGCGAAATCCAGGGGGGACGGGGGGAATTCCCCCCCCCACCAACAATCTTGTCCTGAAATTTCCCCCCACCAATTTCTTCCGGGGGGGGGGAGAGTTTTTGTTTTAACAACAAACATAAACAATTAGTTTGGGATTCGAATATACTTGACTGGAATTATATCGAAAACATGCAAAAAAAACAAAAACGGACAACAAAGAGCCTCATCTCTTAGGACACTGAACCCAGCAATCCCCAGAACACAGAAATTAGACCGACTTGTTATTTCTTCTCCATTTCTCATCGCCTTTCGTTAGCAACCACGAAGTATATAAATATATTAATAAAACACGTAAAAGCATTTATATGTGAATTTTATACACGAAACTATTATCTTCTTAATGTCTCTTAATTTTTGCCCCTCCTCCCTTACGCAAATCATTGTTCTTAGCATCAGTAGTACATTAAAATCTTCAATTTGCAATTACATTTTGAATGAAATACAGTCGATATAATATATTGTATATTTTATAATATAGATAGATAGATAGATAGTGTGTGTGTGTCTGTCTTTCTGCTCCTTCCCCCCACCAATCTGCAGTGATTTTGCACCCTGCGTGGAAGTGAGGTTGGCAATGAGTGTACTACGATGAAGGTTCACCTCTTACACCCCGAGTTACATTCAGGACGTTTAAAGGTTAAGAAAGATTTCTTTAGAACACAGTTCAAGCTGTTTACATAAGAGTAGCCTTAGAGATCGAGGTCGTTGCGATTTAAATATTGTGATATGAAAGAAGCTGATAAATAAATCTAATTTTTTATGCTCGAAATAATATTTCAAAGTTATATCGAGGGAGCTTGTCCCCAACGTCGACACGCCCTTAGGCACAACTAAATTACTGTTTATTTTATTTCATAGAAACAGAAGATGGGATTGCTAAATCAGAAGAAAAGAAGCTCCGAGCATGTTACGCCAATGTAGTGAATCACCTGCAATCGTAATACGGAATATTATGTCCGGATGTTACTTCATACATGTCCTTGTCATTTATTTGGCAAAGCAACCTTACACGTGGTATATTTGTAGCCACCAATGAAAAGTCTTCTTACCCTGATTCACCACTAAAACTGCGTACATGTATCGGAAGTAACATTCATTTAAAACCAAGAGAATAGAAACCAGAACAAAATCATACAAAGAACTCATTTACACCAAGAATTTCGCGATATATTGTCATACATATTTTTTTGCACTGCGCCTTCATGCAAAGTTGTCCATGGAAAGGAATATTTAAATTAACAATATAATTACGGAACTAATATTTCCTCTTTTACATCTAAACAATTCGTATGAAGCCTAAATATGCAAGTTTTGCAATAAGAAGATATTTGTGGCTCCGCTATGTTGCCTAGCGTTAGTGTTGGAATTAACTGAAATAGCTATTTCATCTGTTTCTTGCGTAACATTTTCATCAGAAAGGAGGAAAGGCAAATGCACAATAAATATGGAAATGTACAAAATAATGTCTTTGAATTCAACCTTCTTTCCTTCCAAAAACGAGGCATTTACAATCTCGCATTAGAATCCATGGGCTTCCCGAAGGTAGGGAAAACTGGTTCGTGCCACCCGGAAAACGAATGTTAGTGTAAAATTATCAGAGCTGAGCCGATACCTACCGATGCATCGGTATCGGAAAGTATCGGTTGGAATTCATATACCGATACCAGCCGATACTCTTCCGGTATTTTAGTCTTTCACGGGGTCCGCAAAAAAATTCCGTTCGACACTTTCGATGAGCCTAATTGGTTGGTTGCTTGATTTGGTGTTTTAAGGCTCCTTCATACATTGACGAAAACGCGCAGTGCAGACGTTCCGTTTTGAACAGATTTTTCAGTTACGAGCAAAGATAGGACCTCGGGGTTTGTTTTCTATCCTTCAGAAAATATGACTGCGTAATTCCTTTAAAGCCGAAATTTTAAAAAAGACCCTGCTTAATAAGTAAATTGGGCATAAAAATGGGGAGAACCGTAATTTTCACATGCAATTATCTCGTTAACCACACAAGCTTATGGAAAACTGTTTTGTTGGGGTCATGCAATGTTCATTGTACTTGACATTAACATCATCACTGTAGAAGTCAGTTTTCCAATTTTGAGACTGTTTGAGGAAAACGAAACCCTTGCAATACGTAAAAGTGTCCCTGCACTGTGGCGACACCTCGTGCAGGTAGTTAGAAGCGTTCTAAACCCCACCCACAGTAGAACGCGGAGGGATACAACAAAAAAGCTCGTGAAGACAAAACACGATCGCAAAAGACAGGGAAGTGTGCATGCGTCAACTGGACGTGTTCAATTACAAAATATGGGTGACGGCAGCAAGTGTGTTTGGCGTAAGATGTGGGCTCCGAGAAAATCGTCTGCTGCAGAAACAACAATGAAGTTTCAAGCGCTACAAAATCGCTGGCAAAATAACTACACAGACGTTCACGTATTGTGGAAGGGTTCAGAATGAAATATAAATAATACCTATCCGTTTACTACATCATCAAATAGGGAAGTATTTATCGCTTTCCATTAGACGTTTACATTGTACGTACGTAAACCAGTAACGTTATTTTGAGTAATTCAATTAAATCGGTCTCCTTGGCAAATATTACGCTATAATACGTAGAACAAGTTTGCTGGGGGTCCGGACCCCCCCCGAAAGGATTATGAAGTACTAAAATTAAATAATGTAAATATACTCCTTTAGCAATTTTTGCATATTCGATGGATAATTTCCTCTGAACGCGTATTGGAAGGGAAGGATTATAGCTATAAATATAATACGGCTTTGAAGTATAGCCCCCGAAATACTTATCAAGTACTACTATTTTTACTCTGAATATGTTGGAAGGCAATGATTAGGATTGACATCATACGGCTTTGAAAGACATAAATGATTTATTTAGGGCATCTGGACCCTCTCCCCCAAACGAAAAGATTACCAAGTAATAAAATAATAACAATACTCGTTTAGCATTAGTGAACTTATTGGAAGGCAAGGATTATATTGGGATCGTACGGCTTTGAATGATATTACAAAGAAGGTTTATGCATACTACAACTCATAACAATATGTATACAATATTAATCAGAAACTTCACTGTATCTAACATTTATTTCGTTATGCAATAGTATTAATTCTTCTTCTATTTGACACTTGTTCTTATGTAAATGTTTCTACTTTTAACTACAGGTAAGCTACAGAATGAATATACACTGTTTGCCTCTTTACCTAGTCACGTAATAATAATATATTAATTTATATATTGAAATTAGTATTACTTTAATTCAATTAAAATATTATTATTATTATTATTATTCGTAGACATTTCGTTCATATTCCCCCGAAACATTTCTGGATACGCCACTGATTGTGCAGAATTTTCTTTGTTCCACTTCGAAACGGTTTATTACGAGGTGTAACAGCTATCACGAACACAACACAGCGAGCGAAAATAAAACTACACAAACAAACGCACACAGATGAAATATCACAGCATTGTTTACAGCGTGTTTCTATCTGCTTCTCTTCTCGCGTTTGGAATAGTCCTTCCAGATGGTTTTGTCTCCCTTGGCCAGACTGTAACTGCTACTGAAGTGTCGTGTGCGTTTCATCTTTTAGTGGAGTTTGCAACATGAAGCCGAATATAATTGTGGAGGGCTTTAAACGAAGTTTGGAGTGGTGTGAAGTTCGGTTGTGGCTGATGGGTATTCAAGCGTGTATGCAAAAATTCTAGAAGCCAGACCTTACACCGATGTCATAGTGGAAAAAATTGAGTGTACTAATCACTTACTGCGGAACTATTGTAAGAAACTGAGACTCATAAGCACTAATAGTAAACTGAAGTATGTTCACCTGAGAAAACGAATCGGATCCAGCATTCTGAGATTAGGAGGAGGAGTGACAAAGGCCGTGAAATATCGTATTAGTCAGGACGGTTTGACACCTGCTTGTTGACATGTGTTCGGTGAACATTTGCATTGCTTTGAGCGTGGCTACTTCTGCTCTGGAAAATCTGCAGAAGAAATTAATATTGTTCCCGAACTTCAGGCAGCCAGTCTGTACCCGCTCATCATGGAAGCAGTGGGCCAACTCGCAATTCACTGCAGAAGTCTCCTCAAGAACTTAGACAACAACCCTGCGGAACAGTTCAACTCCATAATAGCAAAGTTTTTGGTGGAAAACGAGTGAACTATGGGTTGAAGAGGTTTTACTGGGCTAGATGCTCCGCTGCTCTGGTTTCTCATAACACACACACTCCATTATACAGCCTACACAAAGAAATGTGCGCCGAGAACAGCCCAGGATTTTTCACAAAGTTGCTAGAGTCAAGGTGAAATCGTCGACTAAGCCTCTCCAAGAACCGGCAGCATCCCAGAACCAGGAAGAGGTTGCGACTTGAGCCTACGTCTGTTGGTATTACGCATAACAAGGATTACGGTCAAAATGACCAAAAAACCAGACCTTTCGTCTGATATGCTACAGCAAAGATATCAAGAGTTCCTGCAGTCGTTATCACGCACAGAACAGGAACGCCATGAGCTTGAGGGAGCACTGTAATGCAGTGGAACAGCGGGCTTTGGAAGCAAGAGAGGCGTAAGTTACTCACAGCATCCCATTTCGGGGTAGTGTGCAAGAGAAAGCCCTACACTGGCTGCGAGAAACTAGTCAAAACCCTACTCTACAGTGACTGGGACTGTGAAGCAATGCGGTACGGCAGGGAAAAAGAACTCACTGCCATTGAACATGTGGAAAAGGAGGTTAACGTGACGGTAACACCGTGCGGCCTGTTTGTTGACCCCACCATTTCCTATTTAGGAGTGTCCCCAGACGGCCTGGTAGGTGAGGATGGCATTATCGAAATTAAGTGTCTCTTTTCTGTCAAACATGTAACACCTGCACATGCCATCAAGACGAAGAAAGTAACTTTCTGGAAATTTGACGAAGAGCTTAACGCCAATATTGTGAACACCACACATAATTACTATTACCAAGTGTAGGATATTAGTAATTATTACACGGAGAAGGTATTGTATCTTTGGTCTGTGAACAGAGAAAGGTGTTAAAATAGAATACATCCAGAGAGATGATCAATTCTGGAAGAATAATATGGAAACGCAGCTACAACAATTCTATGTTGAGTGTCTACTACCAGAACTTGTCTATCCACGGCACACACGCTCAATGCAGATCCGAAATCCCACGAGAATAATCCAAAACCAAAACAGAAGGAAGGCGAAGACGTCAGATGGGAAGAAAAAAAATCACCGGCAAACTGATCAAGAAGGAGAATCTTTCTAAACGAGGTAACCTCTGTATGTAACGTGTGCACTGTTTGTGGCATAGTTGAAAGTCGTTATTTCTGGGAGGCCTACACATAACGTACAGCAACAGATTTCACTATTGTAAGTATTTAGAGGCTAATTTCTTCATGAATTTCATCTTATTTATGTATTGCAGTGCACAGGAGGCGTTTTGTATAGCAACAGAGAATATGTTTACCTTTGAGACTAATTTTGTCATATAAATTGTTCGCAAAGTATTATTAGCTTATGTAACGTAATGTACAGAAACACAGGGCGCTTTCCAATTATTGTGAGAGTTTCGTTGTCATGTATTACAATACATAAGTATTACATTACTCAATTTTGAAGTTTTCGAACATTAGTAACCAATAAGTCCAACAGCACACGGAAAAACTGGAAAGTACATTTTGTTGTCGACAGATGGCTGCATCATACGGTATGCTGTGAACGAGGTTGATCGCTGGATTGGCCGTCGAGGGCCTGTGGAGTGGCCAGCCCGATCACCCGACATCAACCCACCATACTTTTTCCTTTGGGGTTACCTCAAACACAAGGTGTACGCTAATCCCATTGACAGTGAGCAACATATGCGTGAGCTGATTGTTCAGGAGTAAGGCGTGTGAAAATGTTGCTTTGCGTCTACAAGCCTGTGTTGACTTAGATGGTGCCCAGGTCGACCACTATCTTGAAAATTAATGACTTATGTGTGTGTGATCCCATTTTTGTAACAATTTTGTAGCCATTGAAATTGTTAACATTTGTCAATAAAAATAAAATAAAGAAAAAATAAAAATAACATCTAATCAAAAACTGCATAATTGAGTCTGGCCAACCCGGTATATATAAATAGGAAACTGTTACTTATGCAAGAAAAATAAAGTACCTCGAGAAAAAACAGTCTACTCCGTTCCCTGCGGTGTAGATGGCAATGTCTGTTCTCATCATCCCATTCATTACTCTTCACCACGAAATAAACTTTATCTGCGGAAAATAATACAGAAAGACTACTAATTCAGTAACGCACAACTTTGCTCTTCCAGTGTGAGCGTTGTTCGTTGTAAAAGCAAAGTTGTAAAACTACAATTTTAGCATACGTGTAGTTAATTGTACATGATCAGAATGATATGTGTATATGTTATGGAACACTGTCCATTCAATGAACCTGTTGTGATCACTGACTGGGCAAACTGAAGAAATGTTTAATTCGTGCTATGTTTTAAACTAATTCGTGTCACATCCAGCGAAAATATAAAGAGTTCATATTACTAGATTACTATTGTTAATAAATGTTATAATAAAAACAATGTATTGCCGGCCCCCGTGGCGGAGTGGTTAGCACATCGCGCTACGACGCCAGGGGTCCCGGGTTGGAATCCTGGCCTGGGCATAGTTGTATGTGAGTGTTCATTCATCAATTTCATCATATCATCACTCATCACCATCTTCGCAAATTAGCCAAAAGTGGCACAAAAGGCGAAGTAAAATAAAGCAAATCAATCAATCAATCAAAAACAATGTATTGTTATTATTACTATAAATACTAAAATCTAAACAAACTTGAAACACCTCGCGACAAAATTCTGCGTAAGCCAATTATAGTTACAAAAATTGTAATTTCTATTTAGGAACTGTAGGTACAAAATAGGAACAGTTTTCGGTTTTCCTTTCATTGCTCTTTATGAAAGATTAAAGAGAGAGAGAGAGAGAGAGAGAGAGAGAGAGAGAGAGAGAGAGAGAGAAAGTGCCTTTTCTCCTCCCTGCCTCTCCCACATAATGATATATCAAAGATTCAAGACATGAAAGCGCGGCTGTGATTACTATCTTCCATTTCATAAATGTTTGAGAATCGTTTGTCATCAAATTACGGTTTTACTATCCATGAAAAATTCGTTACGTGTTAAAAGAACGATAATTCATGTTTGCTTTCTTCGCTCGTCTGCGCGCCAGATGGTCAACTGCTTCACAACAAACAAATTTTCCTCCTTCCACCCTTGCAAGCGATTGTGTTTGTTTCCCCTCAGGTACCCCCACCCCACCCCAACTGCTCTCCCGTCAGCCGTGAACAGTAAACAGCGAATGCCTACCTTCAACGATCTCATATGAAGATCTGTTTCCATGTGTAGGTAATCTTTTATACTTTTTTAAAATCATTTCGCTGTGTATTTAACATAACTCGTGTAGGTTCGTTAGGGACTATTTACTGTGTCGGAGCTCTACGAGGCAGTAGAAGCATCTCTATCTACCTTGAGTAGAAGCTGAGACCCAAGAAAACTGTGAAGACTGCCAATCTCGTGACGTACTCTGTTACGTCAGAGATACGTACAGAGTAAGCCACACAAAAACCAACCCATATGACCCTCCTTTTTTTCCTTCTTCCTCAGATTCGACTTTCGTCAAATTAAGTCAACTTTATGCACAGTTTAAAGTTGGATCCGAACCACTACGTGCCTCCACGAGGAGCCTAATTATCCTGGTATGAACAATTCGAAGGTTCTCTTGATTTTGCACTAGTTTTGTGTGAAAAACTGAATTTGGCGATAACGTAACATGTAACTTCATATTCTGATGTAATTCTCAACTATTTAAAGCAAAGATCCTGGTAAATTATGCATCTACTTAAACACTAATATTAACCTATATTTTGAGCAACTTTTAATTGAGAAGTGCTTATCACAGAGCGCTACGACGCCAGGAGTCCTGACTACGAATCCCGGCGTGGGTGCTCTTTGTGAGTTTCCCTTCATCATAACATCACTCAACCTGATCGTAGCGATTAGCCGAAAGTGGCAGAAAAGCGACGCTTAATAATAATAATAACAGAAATCATAATAACATACTTTTTAAAAATTTTATTATAATTTTCAAGTATCGGTATCGGTTGGAATCGATGAGAGTAATGGCATCGGTATCGGTTCAAAGTGACATCGGTTCAAAGTGGAATTGGTTCAAACTGATATCGGTTCAAAGTGGTATCGGTTCAAAGTGGTATCGGTTCAAAGTGGTACCGGTTGAATGTGGTATCGGTTCAAAGTGGTATGGGTTGAATGTGGTATCGGTTCAAAGTGATATCGGTTCAAAGTGGTATCGATTCAAAGTGATATCGGTTCAAAGTTGTATCGGTTCAAAGTGATATCGGTTCAAACTGATATCGGTTCAAAGTGGTATCGGTTCAAAGTGATATCGGTTCAAAGTGATATCGGTTCAAAGTGGTATGGGTTGAATGTGGTATGGGTTGAATGTGGTATGGGTTGAATGTGGTATCGGTTCAAAGTGGCATCGGTTCAAAGTGGAATTGGTTCAAACTGATATCGGTTCAAAGTGGTATCGGTTCAAAGTGGTATCGCTTCAAAGTGGTATCGGTTCAAAGTGGTATCGGTTCAAACTGATATCGGTTCAAAGTTGTATCGGTTCAAAGTGATATCGGTTCAAAGTGGTATCGGTTCAAAGTGGTATCGGTTCAAAGTGGTATCGGTTCAAAGTGATATCGGTTCAAAGTGATATCGGTTCAAAGTGGTATCGGTTCAAAGTGATATCGGTTCAAAGTGGTATCGGTTCAAAGTGGTATCGGTTGAAAGTGATATCGGTTCAAAGTGGTATCGGTTCAAAGTGATATCGGTTTAAATTAATATATCGGTTCAAAGTGGTACCGGTTCAAAGTGGTATCGGTTCAAAGTGATATCGTCTCAGCCCTAAAAAATATATATTTTACACATAGAATTCATTAAAGTCGCAATCATTTGCGTTAATTATCATTAGGGACTGTTAGTTACAAGTAAGCTACAATCCCTGAAAACAAATGAAGCGACGCCCATGTACGAATCACTATAAAAGCCTTTGTTGGAAAATTGTAAAGCCAAAAATAATACGTGAAAGTAGTGCACTGGCATTATTTAACGTCATGCATTTCTCTTGCTACATGAATTGATAACAAGATGTTATTTGGCAGTAATATTACAAGAAAATAACTGATTTCTTCATATCAATTTATTTATTAATGCAAGTGCATAGGCTATGTACTTTTTGTTGTGATGAGTGCAAGATAAACTTGTAAGTTTCGCAATCGTCTTGCACAACATACACATGAGACGGTAAATACAAATACGTGACGAGGCTATCAATTTATTTATTATCAATCTAATAAATCCAGGGACGCGGGGGGATCGAATTAACAATTTTTCTGGTGTGTAGAAGAAACCTTCTCGTTCTTGTAAATTTGTAAATGTTAAGAAATACGAGGGAGCATCAATAAGTGTTGACTGTTGAGGTATAATTTGTTTAATAATGGAAAGATTGAACCAATGAACATACATATAGTTTGCCTGTAGGGTCCTCTGCTCAGAGTTACCCTTCCACACAGTTGCCATCACGTTCGACGCTTTGTGCCAGCGTTTTATCCAGTCCTCAAAACCAGTTTGGAAAAATTCCACAGATCACTCACTCCTTGCCCCACCGTTTCAGAGCTGTAGGTCCTCGAATCTCGTGCCAGGAAGCACAGACTTTATGGTATCCCAAACTCTCAATCATTGCCTGTGCTGACCCATAGGACACGTGCACTGCATCAGCAATTTTCTGGATGGTGATGCGTCTATCCGTTCGAATGAGCTAATCAACCCTGTGGCGGTTGTCGTCAGTGACCAGCGCCGGCGCCAGGATCAATCATCTATGGGTGCTGAGGGGGTGCGGAAAGAAATTTAGGGGGCGCGATGCTGAAAATAAAGAAGACATGAAACACACATGCAATCTTTCAAAACTGAGGAAGCAAGGTGCTAAAACTGGGGAAGGGAGCAAAGGACAGTTTACTTTCCCTTGGTAGATAAGGTTTAGCATAGTGCGGGGGCAAAAATAGCAAACAGCGGGGTGCAACTGCATCCCTAATCGCCGCCACTGATTAACATAAATTACTGACTGAAATGAAATTATATGTGTGAAGTATATAACTTTAGATTGACATCCATTTTCCAGTGAGACTGTGCACCCCTTGCCCTTCCCCTGGACGTCCATGATGATATGTATTAAGTCTTATACTCCAAGATAGTGGTCATACAGTGCAAACATTCAGATACAGGTTACAGTCTTATTGAACTATGTAGTGAAATACAAAATGAAATTACCCTTGCCTTTAAAAACAATTTTTGAACCTTTTCAATGTAGCCAATGGAGGTACTACAAAATACATAGTACCTTCCGTCTGCTATTTCAGGACAAAACGCGAAGTGCACAGCAACTTCGTCTTCGTTAAAATCCCTTCTGCCGCACTATCCCCAACAACGAACTGTAAAATTTCTTCCTGAACATTGGGCATCTTCCTAACAGTTTTTTTTTTAAAAAAAAAAGCCTGAAATGGTACGTTTACTAGACATGTTACGTGGAACAAATACATAGAACGTGTTAACAAGAAAACTAACCTTCACGTTACAACTCGCATTAACTACAATTTCCCGATACCTTACCTTTGAAAGCAGCTGAAATTTTTGCTTCAGTGCGAGGAAGAACAAGCAGGAGGAAGATAAACAACTCACATTAAGCTATAGGCAATTATCGAAAACCAAACAGACCACTTGAAGAAACAAACGAAGAAATATTCATAACAACAATGCTGACGAAATTAAAAACGGCCGCTGCTCTTTATAGAGGCTGCTGCCAGTACAGGGAAGTATCTCTTTCAGTGCTTGCCTGTTGCAATAATAACGGTCTTACTTCAGTACTTAACATCGGCGCTCAATATGACGACATGACATAATATGACACTATAAGGGTTAGTGTTTTTAGTTTAACGTAGGGGGTGCGGAGGAAAATTAAGGGGGTCGCAAGCACCCCCTGTCGGTGACCGACGTTGATGACCTGCTACTCCTTGTCTTGTCCACACTTTCAGTTTCTCCCTCTTTGAACTTCTTAAACCAAAGCCTAACATTGCTCACGTCGATCACTGCATCACCACACACCTTCCTCAGGCGCGTATGGATATTAACAGCCGAACAACCCTCTTTCGTCAGGAACTCAATTACTGGTCTTTGCTTCATCTCCTCCTCCATACTTCAATTTGTACAATGTGAAAACACAAGCACACAGTGATAGATTAAGGACATGTATTGAGCATGTTATTGTAAGTTCACGTAATCAGTAGTTATGAACAAACAGGCAAAACTTATTGATGCACCCTCGTATAATTACATTTATCTTGAAAAATTACTTCCTTAAGTGTAACGGAGTGACAACTAACTCTTCATGGTGAGCCTAGAAACAATTGAACATTTTGTTTGTCTGCGCTACTTGTTTCTTGAGGACTTGCTCTAGTAGGTACTTTCTGTAGGGTAAGTAGAGTCTATGTTCAAATAACTGGAGGAAATGGCTTATACAGAATTTTCCATCTGGTGTAGGGATCTAAACTAAAACAAGGTAGGGAAATGCCTGCATATAAGACCGCCACTTTCCACTGGAATACATGATTGATTGATTTGCTTTATTTTAATTCGCTTTTTGTGCCACTTTTGGCTAATTTACGAAGATGGGGATGAGTGATAAAAATGATTTCGATAGATTGAGTAATTGATTTGGGGTTTTTAAGTGCACTTTATGCACAGTAAGGTTAATCGGGACCGGACCTACAGCTTAAAGTGGGATCCGAACCACTCGTGCCTCCACCGGGTATCGAACCCGGGACCCGGGGATGCACTGCGCCATCGGGGAGGCCTATGATGAATGGACACTTACAAACATCCGTGCCCAGGCCGGGATTGGAACCCGGGACCCCTGGCGTCGTAGCGCGATGTGCTAACCACTGGAATACAACTATCATTATAAATGACCATGACTTTTTCATGTATTAACGGTTACTATGTATTTAACTGTATTTATTGTAATTTTAATTGAAGATTTTTAAACTATCGTATATCGCTGTGGAGTAGTTGATTAGTGATGATGATTTGATGTTTTAAGTCCACTTTATGCACAGTAAGGCTAATCGGATTTGGACCTACAGTTTAAAGTGGGATCCGAACCACTTGTGCCTCCACCGGGTATTGAACCCGGGACCCCTTGATTACAAGGCGATGACGCTACCTAGTTGCGGCCGGCGGCAACTATGATGGGTAGTGCCAACGTGATCAAGAAATCGAAATAAAAAAAACACCCTCCGCAATGCCCCCCCGCCCCCTTCTTGAGTTTGCGCCAGTGGCCAAGATGTTTATCCTCGTTTGGTAACGTGGAAAACAACGTGTGTTTAAGTAATAACGTACTAATCCGATACATCTTCACTCACTAACCTATCTTTATACACTGCAGGACACTTCCCTAAAAATATAAAAATGACAAGAGGAAAGGAAAAACAAATCCTATCACCTTCTCCTCCTCCATGCACACGTATTCTAACTGGATGTCGAAAATATCTTTGTTATGAAAAGAAATTGTCGAAATGCCAAAGGAAACTCGCATCATCATAGAATTTTTTACTTTTATATTTTTTAAAAAAAGTTTGGATGGCCCTCTTGGTGAATCTATCTATTATCAAAAATGTTCATTTAACTTTGGAAAAATACTAGGTTCGTTTCTCTAAAAGTAGGCAGGAATTACTTCCCCAACGGGTCTTACAAATCAGTCGTATTTAGCTACTTTTCTCTGAAGGTGGCAACTGTGTCAGCACCTTGCCGCACCAGGCGAAGACACGTACGGTTTCTTATGGGCTAACCCCGCCCCCTGTCACTTTGTTCTCGGCTCATGGTGGAAATGTTCCTCGCTGAGACTTCTTCAACCCTCTGCACGTGTGTCAACTTGGTTAGGTCCATGGGTTAGGCCAACTCTTGGGCGGCACGAACTGTTGCCTCGCGAGGGTACGAACGAAACAGCTGGCGATGCAGTGAGGAGGTTGAGCCGGTCGTCACGTCAGCTTGACCGATTGCAAGAATCGAATCTCCTTGTCTGTAAACTATCAATGTATTCATTTAACAATACTTGGCGAGGTATGCGTTTCTTCTGAGGGTAGTGCCACGGCACGGCGGCTCTACTCTTTGAGTCGCCGCTGAGTCACTACCACTGCGCCATCGGGGAGGCCCAGTTGGTTAGTGCAATGGATTTGTAGTAAAATCACATGTCTGCCCATCGATCCCAACCACTTGGCAAAAATATATTTGTTTATCTGAAGACGGGAGAAGAGGTGTTAGAATAAGTATTGTTGAAAGCACTAGAGAATGGATCCTGTCCATTTAAACATGCAAACAAACGCGTAAAACACCTATGGAAAGTCGACTTTTTAAAGCAATTAATATAAAATAAAAATGAATACAAATTGAGTTTTTCGGTATCTATTCTATTCTCTTAATCACTGCAAAAACTTACAGCAATGTTTATTTATTTCGTCTTGTTTTACATGGCGAAGTTAAGGCTGTGGAGCCCTTTCTTCCACTTGACTAATTTCATCGCAATGAACTAAAATATACAGGTTAATCATGTAATTGTCTCTATTCTAATGTCTCAACTCCTAATTGATATAAAGTTGTTGAATCTTTACTGGAACAAACAACATTGTTTATTTCGACATAACGCTATTGGTGCTTACGTCACTTAGGCAGATATCATGTAGTTCGCTATCGAAAGAGATTCCGCATTTCCTGTGATGCTGCCACAAACAAAAACAAATTCTATTTAGATTGAAAGCACAACCTTGATCTTGGGCCACACTTCTCGACTTCCATATAAGAGTACAGACTAATGACGTAACGACTGGCGAGAGATATAAGATTAGTGCTAAAAAAAAACTATGATTCTTATTAAAATATCATTTTTGATGATATTTTTGATTTAAATCGATTTTTAAAATTAAAAACAAAACAGTCTTTGTATGGTTTTTTTGGCACCATACATTTACATATGTTTCTTTTCATAGAAAGGATTTTTCTAGTAAACGGCTCTGTAAAATATCTGATTAAAGCAAATTAAAAAAAATATATGTAAAATACATTTTTCTGTGCCTGATATTGTATCGTATTATGGAAATGTTTGTTGAGTGTTTTAATGAAACTATAATAATATTAGTAACTTTTCTTCCAGTGAAAATGAAACATTCTGGATGTACTCTACAATTTGTTCCTATTTTTGCCTATAGAAGTTATTGAATTTTCAGTTTACATAGGGCCGGTGGCAACCCACCATCGTGAGGAAATTGTGTAGCTTCGAATGAGTAAGCGTAAGGGCTTACTACAAGGGTTGGGGATACGTCGGGCTGACCCCCCGACTATTCCAATACTGGTTGAAGATCTCCACGCTTAGAGGTGACGAAGGAAAGCGTGGGAGGGAGACCGGCGGTCGGTAGGTAAGCCAAGGCCCTTCATGGGCTGTTGCGCAACGGATTATATTACAGTTTACATATTACATTTCCTTTCGTATCAGGTTCACCCCATCAGTACATATATTTTGTTTCCTTACTTTTCCTTTCTTAAGAGCCTAATAAACACCATTAAATGATTAAGAGATTAATGTACTTTCACCAAAGTGATTCTGATGTCTACAAAATTCTTTTGTACATTATTTTATAAATTATTTCTTTAAAGTGATTTAAATCAACCTGATTTAAATTAATCCACATTGATGCTAAGCTAGCATAATCTGCAGGTCAGGAAAATAAAACCCCCGCCCCCACACATATATACGAGCACAATCAAATAACATTGCATGCTGATTAAGAACCATTGTCACTAACATTATGAGAATTAATAATAAAAGTCTAAAGTTTAAATTCAACTCCACTAAATGAAGAACTTCTCCACAAATTTATAAGGAAAATTCTAAAATATAAAACTCTCCACTGAGCGACCAATGGGTCAGCATCTATTTAATGAAGAGTAGGGGAGGCTAATCTTAACATTGCTAGGTACCTGGGCTTGCTTAGATTAATGATTAATAATAAAGATGAACGCACGAATCGGTTCGTATTTTCTATGTAAAGCCTCTCCGGTGGCATAGTGGTAACGTTGTCGCCTTGTAATTAAGGGCTCCCAGGTTTGATACCTGGTGGAGGTACATTTCACAGTGGTTCTGATCCCATATAAACTGTAGGTCCATTTCTGATTAGCCTATAGGTAGGGACGTAAAGTTTCAGTTTTATTTTCCCCTAAATTTCGATGTTATTTTTTACTGTAATTTGGTGTTATTTTTCGCGGTTTAGGGCAAAATTTGGTGTTAATAATTTAAAATCGTGTTATTTTTACTGTTCCTTCTATGCTTAAGAGTTTCACATTGATTTAGTTATGGAAAATTGAGGCAAGCACAAAACAATTGTGGCTTACCATTGTGAGAAATGACCAAATTTCTTCTATTTGGAAAACTATTTCGTCGCATCAGGCACTAAATATGAAATGTTTATTGAATGATAACATCCAATTCTTGGAACACAATCATACAGATCACATTTCCCTAACAATGCCAAGAAATCCCTCTGTGACCTCAAAATACCGTTTTGTGTACACACACACACACATACACGCCCCCCTCCTCGTAACGCAACAGGCGCTTCTCCCTGAAAATTTTCCCGTTCTTACGAAATTTCCCTTCTGGGAAGATCCCACCCCCGAGCGATTCTATTTCAGGACGAGGTTAAAGACGTGTCAGCCATGTCTGCGCCAAACTGCAATAAATGAAGCGTGACAATCTCTCTTGAATCAAACTATCACCGGCTAAACTACAAATGACAGATGTAATAGCGCTTCAGGTAGTTCTCTTTGAGCAGAAGATATGCTATTCCCAGTTTATATTGCATATTTTGTTATTCTGAAAAATTGCATAATTCGCGTTATTTCGCGAATCCGAAAACTTGCCTTCTCAACCTACCCACATACATTTTAAACACTTTATTTTCCTTTCCTCAACTTTTTGGTGTTATCGTTAAAACCAAAACTTCACGTCCCTACCTATAGGTGCTTAAAGTGGACTTACAAGGGTGTCCCAAAAGTAACGCAGGATTTAAATTTACAAACTGAACCTTCATTTATACATGAATTGGCAACGTTGTGACATATTTTGAAAGAGTAAACACTCCGATTAAATATGGAAAATAATATTCGGCAGTCCTCCTCCGTGGCCGAGCGGGTTAAGGCGTTCACTCGTCTTGAGATCGTTCGCTGCGGGACGGCGTAGGTTCGAATCCGGCTTTGGTCGGAATTTATTCGGCCTACGTATAGGGCCGGTGGCAACCCACCATCGTGAGGAAATTGGGAAGCTCCGAGTGAGTGAGCGTAATCCGGTCGAGACGACCTACTATAACGGCTGGGGATACGTCGGGCTGACCCCCCGACTATTCCAATACTGGTTGAAGATCTCCACGCTTAGAGGCGACGAGAGAAAGTGTGGGAGGGAGACCGGCAGTCGGTAGGTAAGCCAAGGCCCTTCATGGGCTGTCGCGCTAAGGATTATTATTATTATTATTAATATCCGGCAAATGTCCTCCACGTCTCATATGACACTCGCGCAATCTTTTGACAAAATTTGCAATCACATTTTCGCAAACTTATGGCTCAATTCTTGCGATAACACGTCAGATTTCTTCCTTAAGTTCGTGAATGGTCGGTATGTGTGTGCTGTAAACCTTGGACTTTACAAATCCCCAGAGATAAAAGTCACACGGTGTAAGATCCCATGACCTTGGTGGCCGATTGTGATCACTGTTGCACGAAATCCGCCGCCCATAAAATTTTTGCTGTAACAACTCAATGGTTTCGCGTGCCGCATCACACGTGGCGCCATCCTGCTGGAAGAACATCTCATCAACATCAAAGCCAAAGTGCATGGCTTCCAACTGAGGCCACAAAAATGCTGATATCAGCTCGCGATAACGTACACCATTGACAGTTACTGCACTTCCGGACTCATTTTCGAAGAAGTGCGGCTCAATAATTCCACCACACCAAAGTGCACACCACACAGACAGTGGTTGGGAATAAATCGACTTTTCTTAAATAACACGCAGGTTTTCCGTGCTCCAAATGCGACAGTTCTGCTTGTTTACATACCCATCCAGATGAAAATGCGCCTCTTCACTGTTTCCTTAGCAAAATCACCATCCACTTGCAGATTGTCCAGGAACCGATCGACGAATGCCCGTCGCTGCACGTGGTCTTGCAGCTTAAGCTGTTGAGTCATCTGAATCTCTATGGGTGCATATGCAGTTCTTTCGCCATAATCCGCTGCATGGTGCTCTTCGAAATGTTTAACTCAAGAGACCTGCGGCGAATTGACGTTCTCGAACACTCAGCGACACTAGTATCGGCCGAGCGTACGGTACGAGGACGGCCACTTCTTTTGTCGTCCATCACCGAACCTGTTTGTTCAAACTTTTGAACCACTCTTTTCACAGTCTTCCGTTTGGCGCGTTTTCCCGCCCAAACATACCACGTAATTTGCGAACGGTTTCAGCACAACACTCATCGTATTTGTAATATGTTTTTACGATAGTTATGCGCTCCTGCATCGCGTATTTCTGTATTTCTCCATCACGACTAACTCACTACTAACCGGAATGTGCTTACTACAACATGTGCTTCAGACAGCGTTGCCAACCCAACGGAAAAAAATGGCGCGCAATTTAAATCCTGCGTTACTTTTGGGACACCCTTACCATCAATTGAATTAGTATTGTCGATGTTCGTATTTATATCCGGACCTAGCTTATTCCAATATTGTGTATGTAGCCAATAGCCATACCAAGTCTTGTCGAGTCGGTTTTCTTTTTCGTAGGAAGGCACCCATAGGCGAAACTATTATTAAAATTTACGAGTTACGGGTATTTTTGTTGACGTTCGTGTTCTGGAACCCTATGTCAGACAGATCCCAAATTACCCTTCTGGAGGCACCTTACCAGTGGCGTGCCCAAGGGGGTTGGTGGGGGTTATAACCTCCCTCCCTCTTTGACCCCAGTATTCCTAAAAAAACATCAATAGTAGGAAAAGATTGCAAAAGGGGGCTGACTACCAAAAAAAGTGTACGTAACCCCTCCCTTTTTAAAATTTTGGGCAGGTCACTGCACCTTGCGTATAGAATTCTACCACCCCATTGGTCCTTCCAGTTAGACCCTGGTATTACGTTTTGTAGACAAAAAAAATCTGCATCAATTACATTCTGATTTGATCTCTGTAAGTGCGTGAACTGAAGCGATTCCCTCCTCTTTGCTGTTGCTATGAATCGCTGAGGTTGCCACAGAACATTCATTACACATCATTCATTTAGGTTGTACTAAGTTCATTGATCTTAATAATTTAACTTTATTTAACCTCTGACACGGAGATAACTTGATGGAATTATGAAGAATAAAAAATCACGAACGAATCACGTGGATATCATATAAGTCCCTTTTTAGAACTATCGCGAACTCAAACAATGTGCTCGATTATGACAATTATGAATGTTTTCACATATTTCCGCCCTAAATAGAGGTTGTGTTATTAACTGGATGTCAGATAACAAAAATAATGATAAACATGCAATTAAATGTGTTACCCAAACACATAACTTATAGACATGGAATATAAGGAGACCAGAAGATAATGCATATTTTGTTTTTGACGAAAAAACACGAAATGTAAAATAATACATTGTAGTGTTAATTTTTCATGTTTCTGAAAGGTGTGAGGTACATTTTCCTACCCTGTTTTGTCACGAAATGATGCGAAATGAACTGCAAAATGCTAAATAGACTATCTTAAACACAAAATTTAGAGTTTTGTTTACCGACGCGACAATTTCTGAAGTTTGAATTATCCTGTGAGTTATGCAATTCGCGGAAAAATGATTAATTCTGCTGTAAATATTTGAGAAGCAAGAATGGAGCCCTTCATACAGGAATAAACTCACTACTCTGGTAACTACATAAATGTGCTATTAGAAGGAATATGTTCATTTTATATAATAAGTACAGTTTTTAAATCGAATTTAGGATTATATTTACAATTTTTAAAACAAAATGTCATTTTATATACCGCTTTTGATCCGATTTTTCACCGTTATAACACCGAAATTTTATTTTAATTACTGCTTTTGAATCCGAAATTGACTGTTTTTGTACCGAAAGTTTGCTTTTTTATTTACCAAAAATCAGAAGCGTAATCACGAATTTTTGTCTGGAGGGCAAGTACCTGGATACAGTGGCGTACGCAAAGGGGGGGTTACGGGGTTTAAACCCTCCCCCCTTGAGCTTGTGAAATGTTATGAAAAATGCTGTGGAAAAAATAATTAAATGGCTAACTTACCACAGTCAAAGATCTAGGACAATACTACTACTACTACTACTACTACTACTACTACTACTACTACTACTACTACTACTAATAATAATAATAATAATAATACTAATTTGAATTATTATTTCCATGCAGCACGGAGAAAAGCACAGCATTCCAAACACATGCGTCTTTCAGAGAGAAAGCCTTGAAAATTAACAAGTATTCTTGAAAATAAAATATGAGGGCAACTATGATTTAAAAGAGAAAACTTGTTTTGTATCTCAGTTGCAACAATGTTCAATACACTGGCGTACGCAGGATTTTTTTTTCCGGGATGGGCTGGAATAGTAAATGTGGATAGCAAATGGCTTCGTTTTGGAGGGCAGGATGCATAATAAAATATCTCGTATTTTTCGAGCTTTTCAGTCTACTAAAATTGTATTCAAAGACAAAAATGGTAATCGGGACTCACTTTAAAAGAGGTTTCGCATTTACACATTTTGATTTTTTTAAAGTTCTTAATGGATTTTTATTTGAAAATTCTGATTTTCTCAATTTCGGTAGGGGCTGTAACCCCATCAGCCACCCCTCTACTTACGCCAGTCTTCAATGAACATGTATTTTTTTTGTGTGAACAATGAGAAAGAAAGTTCTTGGTTCGTTGTAAGCGACTAATGTATAGACAAAGGCTAGGCGGACAAGAACAGTCACCAGTCCGCCTTCCCATTGTTTATCGCAGCATGTTTGAATGTCTCTCTTTTAAAATGTCTCACCTTGTTGACTAGACAATTATTCAAACGACAATAAGCTTAACTATTGTAAAATATTTTGTTGGCAAGAACAGAGAGACAATCCAGATGCGAATTATCGGGGACATTTATGCGGGTAAGAAGCCGGAAAAATTCCAACCAATTCCGGGAATCGAACCCGGATCTCCCGCGTGGTTGTCAGACGCTCTACCGACCAGAACACCACAGCTCCTTGGATGAGTTCCATACTTTGATTATTTTAATTTAATTTAATATATTTTCTTGTTTTTATGGATTTTATTCACACTTGAAATGTCTCACCTCGTTGGCCAGACAATTATTTCGTAAAAAAGAAAAAAAATGCTCCCAGAATTTGATAAAAATCAAATGACTAGAAAGTGATATTGTTCTATTGCTTTCGTAAATACTATCTTTATGCAGATCTCTACTACTTAATAGTAGTAGTAATTCAGCTAATTAATTAATTATAAGTTTTATTAATTAATTGTGATTATTATTATTTAATTAAAGTATAATAAAACAATGGCAATGTGAATTTGGAGAAAGTTTTAGAAATAACCCCCTCCCCCCTTGATAAAATCCTGCGTACGCTACTGCCTGGATAAACGTACCAATAATAATAATAATGTTATTATTAAAACTATTATTATTAGTAGTAGTAATAGTAGTATCGAAGACGTTATTATCCTCGTAAATTACGCAGAAAATGGGTAGAAGTCGGTGCTAAAGCATTTGGGTTCGAACAAACGATTTGAATTAATATTTCATGTTCAATTTCACATTAGTAATCGAAAACAAGCACACAAACTATTTTTGAAAGACAGAAAATGCTTGATAAATGCATTCTGAATATAATTCCTTTTTGAAATTAACATGTATAACTCTCATGCACGACATGTGTTTCAAACATATGCAACATGGAGCGACGTAAAATAAGAAAATGCATATGCAGCATGCTAACACTAAATTGTGTGCGTATGTATCGTGGAGTGGGATGCTGCAAGTTTACAAGCTGATCTTTCTTAGGTAGGTTTATCAGGGCCGCCACAAATTTTAACACTTTATATTTATGTATAATAACACCATATAATCATATGGCTTCAAATATTACTACAGTAAGACTTCTCTTAATCCGGACAGGCAAAAAAAAAGCTGAATGCAAGGTTTTAAATGTGGCTAGAACAGTGGCGCAACCACAGGAGGGGGCATTGCCCCCTCCAACCTTCGACGGAAGTCAAATCTAGGGGGGCAAGCATTGACGGATAAGGGGGAACCTGCAGGGGGACACAGAGGAGAATTACCCACCTCGATTTCAAATTTTATGCAAATAAAAGTACATTTCGCTTCGCTCGCAAGACCTACTTTTCTCAGTTTCGTCAACTTCAGAGCTGTAGCTAGGTGGTGGCTCGAGTCAGTCGTGGGCGCCAAATGATCTAAATGAAAAAAACGTGAAAGAGAGAATGCCTTGGCACCCCGTGATATTATTTGCGCCCTATTAGGGGCAAATAGCGGGCAAGGGGGTGCAAACATCGACGGAAAAGGGCACCTGCAAGGGGGGTGCAGAGGAGAAATTGCTCCCTTTGATTTCAAATTTTATGCAAATTAATTAAATCTATTTCGTAAAATTTTCTTGGTCGCTTCGCTCGCAAAACCTACTTTTCTCGCTTTCGTCAAGTTCAGAACCTTAGCTAAGGGGCAGCGGGAGTCGGCCACGGATGCCGAGCGATCTAAATGGAAAAAGTTGTATAAGAGAGAATGCCATGGCGTCCAGTGAAATTATTTGTGCCCTATTAAATCAATATTGTTACAAATTGCAAAAATTGGATCTAAAAATTTTCTTGTTCGCTTCGCTCGCAATAGCTATAGTTGTTTTCTGTAATGTAATGTATTTAAATAATGTGTTGTATATATGCATTGAATAAACTTTCAATACGTACACGATTAATGTTGGCATGTTGCATATATATATTTTCTTATTTTATGTCGCTCCATGTTGCATATGTGCAAGACATAAGTAGTGTAAAATACCCTATTATAAACTCGAGAAAGTATGAACCCCCCTCTGGCAGATTTGCCTACACTTAAAACTTGCTCAACATGCCCATATGAGCTTTTTGCTCAAGTGTGGAACCCCGTCTAATCCAAGATTTTTGTAAAAATGCCCTCGGGAATTTCCTGAGAAAGTATGAGCCCCCTCAGATTGATTTGCCTACACTTATAAAAGGCACTTCTGTGAGATTGTTGTCCATAAATTTGTTAAAAATAAGCCTCTCTTGATATTTTTTTTGGCCACACCTAAAACTACGCCAAACGTATTAACACACACACACACACATATACACACACACCCACCCACACACACACTGACCTTGACCTTGAGATGACCTTGACCTTGACTATTTTTTCGATTATTTTTTCGATTATTTTTTCCATTATTTTTCGATTATTTTTCGATTATTTTTTCGATTATTTTGACCTTGACCTTGACCTTGACCACACCCACCCACATATACACCCACACCCACCCACATACACACCCACACCCACCCACACCCACCCACATACACACCCACACCCACCCACATACACACCTACACCCACCCACACCCACCCACATACACACCTACACCCACCCACACCCACACACATACACACCCACACACACCCACACACACCCACACCCACCCACACATATTTACTTCCGGTCCACTTGTGGCCTATTTCTGGTTTATTTATATTGCATCATGTTTTGCAACAAATTATTACCCAATATTATGCATTAGACATGTGTTATTTTCTGATTGGTTGGTTATGACATAATGTGATGATGTGTTATATTCTGATTGGCTTATTGCTTCAGATGTTTTCAATGCGGCCCGTGCTTAGGGTATATAAAGAGATTTTGCATTGCATATCAGCCAGTATTGTGAGAGTTGTTAAAGAGTGAGGGTGTGTTGCTGCAGTGCTGCTCATATTTTTTAAACACAAAAATATTGCAGATTTGTATAAATTGAATTACAAATCTATTTGATTTAATATACAGAATTTTTGACAACCTGTCATAGGTGTATTAAGTATAGAGTTTTGATTTGAACCCCAAGAAATTTTATATAAATACCAAAGCCAAAAATATTAACACACATACACACATACACACACACACAAAATATTCAAAACACACTGCTGAACCCAACTGATATTTTTTATTAAGCATAGAATTTTGATTTGAATCCCAAGAAATTGTATATAATAAACAACAACAAAAATGCCAAATCAAAAATATTGTAATCAATACAAAAAGAATATATCTAGCCCCAATTGGGCTAAGCATCAAAGGAATTGTAATCCAGACAAATGCAGAACTCCCACAAAAATTTGCCCTAAATGCCATAGAAAATATAATCTGGAATATTTCACATATAAACATAAAGGTACTTGTTCTGCACAGTCATCAACATTGCCCCCACAACCATCTACATCTGCTCTGAAAAGGAAGCATGAAACACCTCTTAATGCTGGACCAGCAAAGCAGCCACGCTATGCACCACCTATCCATAGCAGTTTTAACGGCCAATTAAGGGATCACCGTTTTGTATCAGAGCCAAGATGTGACATTAAGAATTTTTTGAACAGTATAAATCCAGATGTGCAGGCAATTCTAAATACACAAAATGGCTCTTATAAGATGTCCCTCAAATTGTTTACACAATATAAGAAGCCAAATTGCACAAAATTTACACAGCCCCACATAACAGAAACTGTACCGGTATATTCAAATGCAAATTCGGACAAAATAATAAGCAGTTTAATAGATCAATTGAATATTAAACACTCTGAATTTGCTGCAAAAGAGTCTGGATGGAGCCTATGCGGATCTCCACACAAGTTATATATTAATATTTCTGAATTCAGCCCATTACAAGGATCTACATATCTGCCATTACCTGCCAATATTAAAAACAAAAGAGCCGTGGTTAATATAGAAAATAATGATGAGAAATGCTTTTTGTGGTGTATTTTAGCTGCTTTGTATCCAGTTTCAAAGAATCCTCAGCGAATAACTTTTTATAAACAACATGAACATGATTTTGACGAGGCAATGGAGGGTTTAGAATATCCAATGTCTGTTCAGAATATTGATAAATTTGAAAAAAAGGCCCGGGATATTAATGGTAAACAATTATCTATTAATGTATTTAATTGTTCTACTGGCCGTGGCTATTGCTTAATAGCACCGCTCAGAATCAGTACATTTGATGATGATTCTGCTGTTCCGATTGATCTGCTCTTAATTGAAGGAGATGGCACATATCATTACACTCTGATACACAGTCTTGAAGCTTTAGTCAGAACACAACAAGTTGTGCAGAAGATGTTTGTCTGTATTTGATGGTCAAAAAATAATAAATGGGGTTCGTGAAAAAAATGCAGAAATTGCTAAAAACAAGTTAATTGAGCATCTGATATACTGTGGCAATTATAAACCTGTTCATATGGTGATGCCTAATCCAAATGAAAATGCCAAATTCAAAAAATTTGAAGCCCTGTTGGAACACCCAGCATATATAGTCTGTGATTTTGAATCAAACCTCAAACCTCTTGCATTCTGCAGCCCAGATCCTGATGAATCTTCAATTACACCATACCAGCTACATGAACCTTCCAGTTTTTATTATGTGATTGTACAGGATGATGTTGTTAGTAAAGAATATATATACATGGGAGCAGATGCCATCAAAGAATTTGCACATAGAATAAAAAATGAGTGCCATGACATAGCATCTAATATCTTATTAAAATCAAAACCTATGTTGCCTTTAACAGAGAAACAGATTGAAGATTTCAACAATGCAGAAAAATGCCCGGTATATGATTCCGAATTTTCAGATACAAATATCAAGGTTCATCACCATTCTCATACAGATGGTAAATTCTTAATGGCCCTGTGTAATAGCTGTAATATTAAGATCCAGAGACCAAAATTTGTCCCCATATTTTGCCATGGAGCATCCAATTATGATTTTCATCATTTGATCAGGTACGAGGGGTTTGACAAGCAGAATTTAAATATTTTAGCTGAAAATGATGAGAAATATATTGCTATTAGCAAAATAATTAAAGTTAATGGTGTTCCTATTCACTTAAGATTTCTTGATTCATACAGAATTTTATCGGCTAGCCTGGCCACACTGGCTACTCAATTATCTGATGATCAATTCAAAATCACATGTGCTTTGTTTCCAAATCAGGACCTGAAATTAATTAGGCGGAAGGGTGTATATCCATATGACTATGTTACAGATATTTCTAAATTTGATGAGTGTGCTCTGCCACCACAACAACAGTTTTACAGCAAAATCAGAGGATCTGGAATCACTGATGATGATTATCACCATGCCCAGTTGATGTGGAACAATTTAAAATGCCAGACATTTGGTGATTATCACAAGGCTTATTTAAAACTTGATGTGACCCTCTTAGCTGATATACTTCAGGCATTCAGAAAATCTTCCATGCAAAATTATAAGCTGGATCCAGTGTATTTTTACAGTGCTCCGGGCCTAGCATGGTCTGCAATGTTTTTAAACACTAAAATGCAATTGGATCTGATCCAGGATCAAGATATGTATCTGTTTATGGAACAATGTATAAGAGGAGGCATGGTGCAATGTTCTCAGAGATATGCCAGAGCAAATAACAAGTATATTCCTGATTATGATCCAGCACTGCCATCAAATTATATACTGTATCTGGATGCAAACAGCCTGTATGGTTATGCTATGATGGATAAATTGCCATATTCAGGGCTTGAGTGGGTCGAAGATTTCAATATTGAAGATCTTATTGATTTTGATGACAGTAACTATGGCCTGTTCTTAGAGGTTGATCTGACAATTCCTGATGATTTACACAACACATTTTCTGATCTGCCCCCAATTCCTGAGGTTAAGTGTTCACCTGGCTCTAAACAGAAGAAATTGATGATGACTCTGGAGCCGAAACAGAATTATGTCATATATTACAAAAACCTCCAGTTCCTGATGAATCATGGTGTTCAAGTGACCAAAGTTGGAAAAGTTTTGAGGTTCAGGCACTTAAAATGGTTGAAGCCATATATTGATACAAACACAGAGCTTCGAACATCAGCAATAAGCCAATTTGATAAGACCTTGTTTAAATTGATGGTCAATTCAGTATATGGCAAAACAACTGAAAATGTCAGAAAACATATTGATGTTAAAATAATTACTGACCCCAGCCAGAGCAAAAAATTGATAGCAAAGCCTAATTTCAATTACAGAAGAATTTATGATGAAAATATGGCACTTTTCAACATGAAAAAAACAAAGATTAAGTTTGATAAACCTATTTATGTAGGGGCTGTGATATTGGAATTGGCCAAATTACACATGTTAAAATTGTATTATGATGTGTTGAAACCTTTTTATGGTGATTGTGTAAAATTGATGTACATGGACACAGATAGTTTTGTTCTTGATATTCAAACAGAAGATGTTTATAAAGATATGTCACAGCCTGCATTGCTTGAATATTTTGATACCAGTGAACATACAAGGATTCAACCCCACAACAAAAAAGTGCCTGGTAAGTTAAAAGATGAGACACTTGGTGATGTTATTGTGGCATTTGCTGGGTTAAGGGCCAAGATGTACAGTTTTGAAACATGTAGTGGCGCTGTTGCCAAAAAGGCCAAGGGCATTGGCAGAGTAATTGTTGACAAAGAGCTTGAATTTGAGGATTACAAAAATTGACTCAAATCATGTGGCACAATCAGAACATCAGAATCCAGAATTCAGAGTGTGGATCACTTGTTGACTAGCAATATTGTAAGAAAAGTGGCTCTGGACCCACATGATGATAAGAGATGTATTTTGTCATGTGGCATACATACTCTACCATGGGGGCATTGTGATTTGAAAAGTGGCAATCAATGGCCAATTACAGAGCATGATTTGAAATAAATAAACATGCCTATGAACTTATTTGGGTTCAAAAAACAGGCTATTATGGAGCTGCCAACACCACAACCCTCTTCTGATATGATATCTAAACTAAGTGCTTTGTTAATTATTCATCTGAACAGCATACTTACAGATGTTGATGATGAAACAGGTAAAACATTGTACATATTTAACAATAATTTAAATCTACCAATTACCTGTAGGTGGTCAATTGCAATTTATTACAACCCCTGAGGGTGATGTCAAAATTTCAGTGGGGAGAAATATTTATAGAATTAAGCACTCAAACATGATTTCTGGCACTGTATATACTGTTTCTGCTGGTGACTGCTTATATATTGAGGTCTCTGGGTCATATGACAAGCTTATACCTTTTTTTATAGAATTAAGAATCTGATATTCAATAATAAATAACCACTAAAACAAAAATGCCTAATGATATATTTGGCCATACAAGACATGAAGATCACAGTGATGAGATTCTGATGCTTGATGTCAGAGTCAAGAAATTAAGAAGTGATTTACAAGCTTTACAAACCACACTCAATGCCAGTCTTCAATTAGAAATTACAAATTTGCAATCACAATGCATGGACCCTCTTCTTAAAATTGATTCTGAACTCAAATTGCTGCTTCAGAAATATACTGACCTGGCCACATTAGATAATTTTCAAAATTTAGAAGAAGCTGTAGCAGCTCTTCAAGCCAAATTTAAGAGCCAGGCCACCAACTCTGAGCAATTGAAACAGCAATTGGAGGAACAGATTAATAATGTCTAGACACAGCTCCAAACAATTGTCAAAAGCATAAAATCACAAGAAGATTTTGATCTAGTGATTTCCACTCTAAAAGAACAGATTCAATCACTCCAAATACCTAATCTGGACCCCCTGAACAATGCCATAGCCGAGGTTAAAGAAAAAATTGAGACACTTGAAAATTTTATGAACATTTTGCCATCTTCTGATGCTTTGAGTGCAATAACTCGGAGTGTTGCCAACATCAAGCTGCAACTTGAAACATATGAAGATTTTGGAAAAATTCAAAGTACCATAACCCATCTTGAGGGTACAATAGCAGCAGTGCAAAGTGATTTGACAAATGTACAAGAATCCCGCCTGCCCGGTATTGTAGATACACTTGTTAGTGTCCAGCAACAGATCACAAAACTTGAAAACCTCAACACTGAATCTGAGCTATCTCATTTTCATCACTTGATCGATGATATCCAAACAAAACTTGAAATTTTACAACAATCAACACCCACTCAGGCAGATATAGCCCTGCTCCAAAATGCTATGCAAAATGTGGCTGATGCTTCTGAATTAAACAATGTAAAATTGGCACTTGAATCTTTGCAGAATACTGTATCAAATCTGCCTACATCACAGGAACTTAAAAATATTAAGAGGGCAGTGAATCGCATATTGAAATCAGAAGATATCAAGAATATCCAGACAGAGATCAAACAACTTACTCAGACAGTGGCCACTCTACCAACTAATCAACATATTAATGAACTGCATGCCCTGTTTGAGGATATCAGAAGACAGGTCCATGATCTTACTGCTCAAAATTCAAAATTGGCAGTTATTGAAAATTTGCAACAAATTGTAGCTAATATCAAGCAACAGCTAGGGACCATGGAATCCAATCAAGCAAATGCCCTGTCTGTTTTTGCCACCCAGCTTCAAGAGATTGTGCAACAATACAAGAAACTTGTTGTGGACATAAAGATCAAGCCAGGCCATGATGATGTTGTTAGGACCATCAATGAGCATCTTGAATCTGTAACAAGCAGATTGCTTACAGCAGAAAAAGAAATAACAGGCATAATTGAGAATCCAAAACATACAGTAATTCTTGAATTGTACAGCATCCCCAACAAAGAATATCACCATTTACACCAGGTGGCAAAATATATATGCTGTCCCCTGCACAATTTTATTACCAGTTTTTTGTTGGGGGCACACTTAGACCAATCAAGATCAAATATTGGCTTCAACCACAGGCACACCACTACCCTACCTTATCAATAACAAATGCTGATAACAAAGCAAAAATCACCAGTGTAGAGTTAGAGGATTTTACAGACCCCAATACATTAGAAACATCTTATGTTGAAGATGATGGATCTCTGGAATTTAATATACAAATAGGAGACAAACTGTATTTAGAAAATCCTGTAGTATCAGCTGCTGAACACCCTATAGTTGCAATATTCTTGTTTTCATATTATGTCTAGAGAAATTATTGTTGATGAATTACACAGACAAGCCAGACATAATTATAAGAGACTGCCAGTAGTCACAAAAGGCATAGATGATTTATGGCAGAGCGACTTGATTGAAATGGCAAGTGGACAGCTGAAAAACTTAGACAAAATCAACAAGGGCTACAAGTATCTACTCACTGTAATAGACACATTTTCAAAATTTGCCTGGGCTGTGCCACTCAAATCCAAGACTGGAAAATGTGTTACAGAAGCCATCAGGACAATCATCAATCAGAGTGGAAGATCACCGCGCTATTTGCAAACAGATAATGGCAAAGAATTTTATAATTCTGTGTTCCAACAATTTATTAAAAGCCAGTCAATAAAACATTATTCGAGTTACAGTGATCTCAAAGCCTCAATTGTAGAGAGATTCAACAAAACCCTAAAAAATCTTATGTATAAACAATTTACACTTCAAGGTAATTATAAATGGCTTAATATTCTTCCAGAACTTCTACATAAATATAACAACTCGGTTCATTCCACAATCAACATGAAACCCTCTGAAGTAACTTCATCTGATGAGCAAAAATTGATCAGGACTGTTTATTATCCTAGATACCAGCCAACAACAAGAAAGGCCAAATACAAGGTGGGTGATCAAGTAAGAATCAGCAAATATAAGCACTTATTCAAAAGAGGCTTTACAAGAAACTGGAGCACTGAATTATTTACAGTGGTTCAAATTAAACCTGGGACCCTTAACACATATATAATAAAAGACCACCGAGGAGAAATTCTCAAAGGCAGATTCTATGAAGAAGAACTCAAGAAAACTAAACAGCCTGACACATATCTCATAGAAAAAATCATCCGCAGAAAAGGCAACAAGTTATTTGTCAAATGGCTAGGACTTCCAGAACACAGCTGGATCGATGCAGAAAAAGTGATAATATGAGCACCTGGGATGTTATAAAAAGGCTGCCAAAACCTGAACAGCAGATTAAGAGAAATGGCAAGTTGCTGCCTGAAAATATTAGATGTCTTATTGTTGGGCCATCGGCTTGTGGTAAAACTACACTAATGATTGATAATTTTTTATTGGCACCCAACTGGTTAGACTGGAAAAACAGGCACTTGTGTGTTTTCTCCAAGAGCTTGGAACAATTAAAATATCAGCAGTTGATGAAACTATATGATGGATTGGATATTGCCACTTTTGAACCAGATGTTAAGCCACTTCATGAATGTCTCGATAATTCAGTTGTTGTGTTTGATGACATTATACTGGATAATCAAAACAAGGTTAGAAATTTCTTTACACAGGGCCGACACAAAAACATTGATTGTTTCTACCTGGCACAAACTTTTTCAAAAATACCCAAGCAGCTGATCCGAGACAATAGCAATTTTATATGTGTGTTTCATCAAGATCATACCAACCTCAAACACATACATGATGAATATGTAGGTGGGGACTTGAGCTACAATGATTTTTCCAAGTTTTGCAGTAGGTGCTGGAACCAGGACAGTTATGGGTTTGTCACAATTGATATGACAAGAAAACCCAATAGTGGCAAATACAGAAATAAAATCAACAATTTTCTAGACATTGAAACATATATAAATAACCATGAAAAGGCCAATCCTTGATGATCTTAAATTAAGAGATTATCTTGCAAAAAAGATTTAAGGGATGGAAATCACAGAACCGAGGAATTTATGAACAACACAAACAAACAGAACAGCCTATTATTGATGCTATTAGTGAATTAGGTAAAAATATCAAAACTGTTACAGAGCAAAATCAAAATTTGATCACAGAGCTTGTACCTGTAGCTGCAAGGAACATATTAGATTATCCAATCACCCCACTTTCCAGTATTCATACACCTAGTCCTGTTGCTCCTCGAAGAATTGAAGCTACTCTGGATCCTATTGAATTGGGTCTTCTTGCTCAAAAATATTTAAGCACACCTAAAGACAACAAAGATGAGGTCTTTGGCTTATATGCTGACACAGAGCGTGATGGTAGCATCATACATAGAATTGGCAATTTCAGAGTAACATTTATGGGAGATGATATAATTGTATATTCAGAATCTCATCTTGGACAAAGAGGTGGTTTTGTTAAATATCCCGGCACACCTGGATTGTGGGAACTAATAACTAGGAAGAGGCCTGGCAGCTATACAGATCAAGATTATGAGCACTACAAAGAAATATTAATAAAATCAGATGCTCTATACCAGAACAATGATCCCACACAAAAAAGAGTCAAGTCTAGCAGTGGAGCAAAATACAACAATTTAATCAAGCCCATATGGTCACAAATTAAGACAGGCAGTGGAATCAAACAATACAACACCCTGCCTAAAGAATTTGTCTGGGTTGATGATGTCAGGAAACTTGTAGATAGGTTATTGGTGATAGCTGGGGAGGAAAATGCTGGCAACCACAATTTTTACAATGAAAAGGTTGGAATTATGGACATGATAAGCACCAAATTGTCTAATTTTATAGTGAATGACACTAAGGGGATTGGATATCTTATAAAAATTATTAATACTCTACCACCTAAATTTTGGAATATTTCTGAGGCCCGGGGGTTGGTTAATGACATTATAAAGAAGCTGCCATTTGAACTACATATTCCAGGCTATCAGTATTGTGGTACAGGCACAAAATTGGACCATAGATTAAACAGAGGTGATCCTGGTGTTAATCCCCTAGATGCTGCTTGTAGAGACCATGACATAGCATACAACACACATTCTGATCTTGACAAGAGACATGTTGCAGACAAGAAATTAGAAGAGGCTGCATTTGGTAGATTTGTAAGCAAAGATGCTTCTTTGAGTGAAAAAATAGCAGCATTGGGAACCACCATAGCTATGAACACCAAACAAAAACTGGGGTGGGGGCTGTGAATATGTATATAATAAACCTAGAATGAAGGCCAAGGGTGTTATGTATCAAATACCTTATGCAGGTCTTAAATCTCTTAAAACTATTGATAGTCTTTTAACCAAAAAGCAGCGCAAGAAAAAAAGCTCTTGTATTGCCAAGGGCCATGGTATGAAATTGTTGCTTAGTACCCCCCAATTAAAAAAATTACAACAATCTAGGAAAAAATCACATGTGGGGGGTTTCATATTTACTATCCCGGCCATCTTAGCAGCACTTGGGGCTGTTGGGAGCTTGGCTGGGGGATCAGCTGCCATAGCAAAAACAGTAATAGATGCCAAGAAAAATAGGGCAGAATTAGATGAATTGAAGCGCCATAACCTGGCCATGGAGAAACAAGGCAAAGGTGTTAAGAGAGCCATGAATAAGTTTAAAAAAAACAAGAGCCGCTTACAAACCAAGATATTGAAGCTTTAATCAAGCCACTGGGCATCAAAAATTTTAGAGGTGTGTACATGTCTGATTCTTTGCCAGAACAACCACTCAACAAAGAGTGTGGCATAGTTAATTTGGATAAGTACAAAAATCAGGGAACTCCCTGGATTTGTTATCTTAAATATTTAAAAGATGAGGCATTTGTGTTTGATTCATTTGGAGGTGTTCCACCTGAAAATTTAATAAAATATCTAAAATCAGTTAATCTTTATTACAATAATGCCCGTGTACAAAATTTCAAAGATGTTAATTGTGGACATTTGTGTTTATCTGTTCTCAGATATATGTCTCAAATAAATAAACCATCAATTGAAAATTTTCAAAAGGCCTTGTGGTATTTAAAACATCATGGGGGTATTCCATCTCACCAGCCAAAATTCAATATTGAAACTCAAATTACATGATGACATAGTGTATCCCAAAACAATAGCTCTCAGAGCATTTTATGGCATGTACTTGATCCCTAATATTACACACCACAACAACAAAATTGCAGTAGGGGATCAAAAAATTGTTATCACTCCAGGGCAATATAATCTGTCCACTCTAAATGCTCAATTACCCAGAGGTATAGTATTAACTCAAAATTCTGTCACTCACAGAGTAGAGATTGTATCTGCTACAGAAACAGTGGATCTGGGTACTATAGGAGAGCTGTTAGGCTTTGAGAACAACACAAAACTTGAACCAGCCATCAAACACACTGCTATTAATATACCTAAATTCTTAGCCATAGAGACTCTGAATATTCACTGTAATGTGGCCGAGGGTATGATCACCAAATCAAATGGCATAGGCACTCACAAACAAACTGGCATCATTGCAACATTCAAACCTAATTCCGAATTTATGGAGCCAATCATCTACACTCCATCCCCAACATTATATTTTCCTGTGTGCCATAATAGAATAGATAACATTGAATTGATGGTCACTAATGAAAAAGAAGAATTAGTTGATTTTGCTGGAGCCACAACAACTGCAATCATAGAGATTAATATTTAAATAAAAATACATACAAAAAAATGGAAAATATTGAGAGTTATGAGCTACAATCATTCCCCCCAAACAGGAGGACATTTGCAAATTTAAATCAACCCAACACAGAAATTGAGGTTGATCTTGATGTAGGGGATGGCTTTATACACCCCCACAGAGCAGATCTATACTACAAATTTGATGTTGTAAAGCTCGATGGAACAGATTATCCGGCAAATTCAAATATAAGATTGGTAGACAATTTTGTGCCGCATCTGTTCTCTGAAATTGAGATCAGAAAGCATGGTGTTGTGATAAACAGAGTGGATTATCCCGGCATTACCTCCACAGCTTTGGCCACACTAAAATTATCCAAAACCGAGGCTTCTTACTACAAAATAGGTGGATTTGAGGCTGGTGATAAAATATTATCCAAGAACCACACAGTGCTGTTCCCTATGCGCCTGTTGCCAGGATTCTTCTCAGATTACAAAGATATTATGTGGAAGGGTGTTTTAAGAATCACATTTAGAAGAGCTGCCAATGATAATAATGCTTTGATGAGGTACAGCACATTAAACTCTACAGGGGAAGCTCTGCCTAATACCCTACCTGATGAGGGCAAATGCATTATTCAGACTATGGAGCTAAGAATCCCAGTTGTTGAATATGAGGCCAGTTATGCTCTTAAATACAAAGCAGATATAATAAAAAATCCACAAGTTCCTTTACAATTTTATACATATCAATGTGTACAGAAGCCTGCCGCTGGTACTTATTATGAGTTTGATGGTACAAATTCATTCTCCAGTATACAATATGACATGCCGGATTTTGTGGTGGTGTTGTTTCAGACTGGAAGACACAATAATCAGGAAAAAAATTCAAGTAAATTTGATAACTGCAACATCAAGAACATTTATCTTAAAAATGGCAGAAATGAGGTATTTCCTAGAGAAAATTATAATTTAGACATGTCCAAGGATGATTTCCTTAAATTATATGAAGCATTTACAGCATACAAAAGGGTCACTACTGGCAATACTGACATGTATTACACACCAGATGAATTCAAAGCACAGAGACCCATGTTTGTCATCAACACTTCAAAAAGGAAACAAGTTGTGGTTAATGACAGGACAAACATTAAAATTATCTGTGAATTCCACAATACACTCCCTGATGACACTATATGTAGTGTTATTCTCATAGGTGAAAAATCATATGTTTATGATGTAAGAAATGAGAGAGTCACAGAGCAATTCTAGAAAAATTACATTGTTTTAATATTAGATAAACAAATTGAACCTGGTATCCAATTGAACTTAAACCAGAAGTAAATATATGTGGGTGTGGGTGTGTGTGTGTGTGTGTGTGTGTGTGTGTGTGTGTGGGGGGGTGTGTGTGTGTGTGTGTGTTAATACGTTTGGCGTAGTTTTAGGTGTGGCCAAAAAAAAATATCAAGAGGGGCATATTTTTAACAGGATTATAGACAACAATCTCACAGAAGTGCCTTTTATAAGTGTAGGCAAATCAATCTGAGGAGGCTCATACTTTCTCAGGAAATTCCGGAGGGCATTTTTACAAAAATCTTGGATTAGACGGGGTTCCACACTTGAGCAAAAAGCTCATATGGGCATGTTGAGCCTGTTTTAAGTGTAGGCAAATCTGCCAGAGGGGGGTTCATACTTTCTCGAGTTTATAATAGGGTATTTTACACTACTGACATAAAAGTTATACATGTTATATGCACAAAAATTATTATCTACGGAATGCATTTATCATTCATTTTCTGCCATTCAAAAATACAGTTTGTGTGCTTGTTTTCCATTATTAGCTAATGTGAAATTGACGGTGTTGAAAAAGTATTTCAAATAGTTTGTTCCAAACAAATGCTTTAGCACCGACTTCTACCCCCTCTTGGCGTGATTTATGAGGATAATAACGTTTTTGATACAACTACTATTACTACTACTACTACTAGCCTATAATAATAATAATAGTCATTATTGTTGTTGTTATTATTATTATTTTTGTTGGTACGTTTATCCCGGTACTCGCCTCCCCCAGACAACAATTCGTGGTTGCGCCTCTGGGCTAGAAGCACTGCATTGTCGTATTGCTTTACATTTTACTGTACTGTATAGTGTATTTTGGCCTGTGCCCTTTACATACACCATAATAAACGTGTCTTGTTGCTATAAACGAAGTTTTAATGCACTTTCTACTGTTCTTTTAGTTAATCCGGAATTTCGTTAAACTGATCATCTTATCCCCCCCATTAGTCCGTATCAACGAGGTTTTACTGTATTTATATAAGGTATGATTATGCATTGACATTGGCTGGTAGCCTTTTGTGATTGCAACAATCTGTAGTGGTTAGGTTAGGCTTGTTGGGTTTGATTCTCTTAGAAGAAGAAGACGAAAAATGGTTGTAGCAGCAATACCTACCTTTATATAATGGGGCCCGACCCTGTGGCCGAGTGGTTAGCACATCGCGCTGTGACGCCAAGGGTCCCGGGTTCGAATCCCGGTCGGGCTTGGTTGTTTGTGAATGTCCATTCATCAATTTCATCATTTCATCACTCATTCCCATCGCAAATTAGCCAAGAGGCACAAAAAGCGAAGTAAAATAAACTAAATCAATCAATCAATCAATCAATTATATAATGGGAAAGTTACTGAAAATATTTTGTTCCTTTTTCAGTAAGGAAAATAATTATGATACGTGAAAAAACTCTCTATTCTCCGTTGTAACTACTATTATCTTTAAATATACTAATTTCTTGCATAAAAATTGGAATATGCGTGTGTGGAGAGGTCTGTATTTTACTTTGTAGCGAAATAATGTTAAAGTGAAAAAGTATCTAAGGGGCAAAAGGAAACATTAGCTACTGTGCGAATTACACAAAGCCTCTTTCCACAGGTGGACCTAGATATTTGCGGGGCGGGAACCGCGTATGTTGTAAGCCTATATACACACAGGCATGTATGCACGCCGGAGGGAGGTGTGTGTACGTCTATACAGAATGTCGCCGTACATCACCAAAAAACTTCCGCAGCGTGTACAGAACGTAAAGAAGAGAATTCTTCTTGATTGCAGTTTGCTCATTTAGATTTTACGAATACTGTATGTTTATGTTATGTATATTGCCTACATCTTTTTTTTTTCATTTTTATGTTGTTGTCTTTTCACACAATTCTTGTATCATTTTACACATACAACATTTATTACAATTACTTGAATAATAGTAGCATTCTGTAGCTAAATCGTACAATTTATTATATACTTTTATTAATACTGTAACCACAAATTTATAAAAATTGTAACTTTATCCATGATACGGGCTAGGTCGCAGAACAGCCTCAGGCTGAACCTCGCCCAGGCAAATAAAGAATTTGAATTTGAATGCTCGAGCAACGCTTTTCGTATCCATATATGTGCAACTACATCATAAAGATCTACGGTTGCACTAACATTTATTATTTCTGTCGAAATCCGAATTTAAATTACGAATTGCAGTGTAAATATCTTTTGTAAAACTTACTATTCTTTTTTGATGCAAAAGTATCAAATACGATAGGCAAATTGTGGCTGACAGAAATCAGCAAAAAAATGACAGTTTTGTAACAATTTCCCCTCAAAGTAATTCAATGTAGCTTACGCCCTTTAAAAAATGCAATATGTAGTCTTTTTTATGCAATTTATGACATTTTCAAAACTCTCTAAATGACCGAAAGAGCTTTAAGACGTATCATTAACAATATGTTTTTAAAATTATTATACTGTGGTGAGTTAGGAAATAGAGAGTATGGAAGAGGGGAAATAAAAACGTTAGAACAAGATGAAATGTAAAGTGGTGTGAGGGTAAGAGAGGTTATTAGAAAGTGGACTCCTATTTCTTTAGGATGAACGACATCCTCGTTAAATACACCCTTCTGCCACCCGGTCTGAATTTAGCAACGGAAAGTTTCTGGCATTAGGTGGGAGGAGTGGTTTGGCAGATTGGGCCGATAATAATTTCATGATTACGCTAAACTGCCGTAAATTGAGATGAAATTTGTAGTCAACATGTTTCGAGAACACTGACGAAAAATAGGTTTTCCTTATACCTCATACGTTCCAAAAATTCTGTAAATTGAGAGATAATGGCAAGGAATCTTTAAGACAGTTGGGTACCTTCGAGTATTTATCTAAATTTTCATTTTGACCAACATAGCTGGCTTCAAACTTTCCATAACCGAACATTGATTACTTCTGCCGCGATTAGTATGATGAAGAAATATTTGTATATTTTAATTATTGTGAGTCATGAAAGTATACATATTAATTTCAAAATTATTATTTCCAAACATAATAACGACATATTTACAGATCGAGGAAAAAAGCACAAAATACTAAATTTCAGAAGTACAGTTTAATTAAAGTAGACGAGTGACACAATTTTACTGCAGCTACAACCCCAAAATAACCTGCGGGACATGTTATCGCCTCCTTTATCTTCCTTCTATTGTCAACTTTGAAATCCTAAATCGAAAAGCCGCTATCGTTTAACTTCCTGTTCCTCTGTCAATACTCCCTCCAGGAGTTCAAACTCCTATGACCCTTGGTCAAAGACTAATTTCATCCTATCTTCTAAAGCAGACAAATTTCTCTTTCAATTGTGGTCAACGTAGTTTAAAATACACTCATCCATACGACAAAACTCCAAGTACTTATCGAACACTATTTTTACTATACTACAACTGCGCAATATAGGATTTTTGGAATTTGTGCCTAAAATCCCATATATAAGAAAATTGTCATGACTTTTTATGGTTTCAATTCCTTAGAATACTCGAAAACTTAACCAACCATCTCGTGTCATCTTTTCTTCCGCTCTCTGAATGTAGACACGTGATCTGGAACCAATCGGTTTGATTATACTTGACCGAACAAGTAGATGTATTTACGGTAGGGACAGCGCGAGAAAGTACGAACCCCTCTCCAACAGCTTTGGCCATACTTAAAACTTGCTCAACATGCCCATATGAGTTTTTGCTCAAGTGTGGAGCTCTTATAATTCAAGATTTTTGTAAAAAATGCCCTCGGGAATTTTTCAGAAAGTACGAACCCCTCTCCAGCAGATTTGCTATACTTAAAACTTGCTCAACATGTTCATATAAGTTTTTTGTTTAAGTGTAGCACCTGCCTAACCCAAGAATTTTATAATTCGGAAAATATCAAACCCCCCTCAAGCATATTTACAAAAATTGCATCAGTTTGTCTATAAACTTGTATCCATACCCACCTATACATATTTACTTCAGGTTTAAGTTCAATTGGATACCATTTAATTTGCTTATTTAATATTAAAACAATGCAATATGCAGAGCCTACCTCTAGAATCGCTTCGTGTTTGCATGTTTCTCCTCTGTGTCAGTGTGTGGAATTCCCGAGACGGTAGTATTGATTTTTGCTTTGCATGTTTCAGCGCCAGTATTTACAGAAATTCCCGAGTATTGCATCATTCAGTATTGTGAGACTGACTGAGGAGAACAGATGTGTTGATACAGTACTTCTCATACTTACAGGTTTAAATTCATATTGAACAATATAAAATCTGATATTTGTTGTAATCCACTCATATTTAGAGTCAAGCTTATATTTGTCCCAGCGTGTTATACATAACAAGGTTATTGCTATTCAAGACATGCATGTCCGTGCAGGTATTTGCGGAAGGTTGGTGTGAATGATTTTATACTTGTGGGCTATTGGCTTTACAACCTGTCATAAGATTAATATTAATAATATTAATCCATAGAGATTAGATTTAAAACCCAGGAAATTTTATATAAATACCAAATCCAAAAATATTAAGTGTATATACACATACACACATATACACACACACAAATCACAGTGCTGAACCCAACTGATATTTTTTATTCAGTATAAAGTTTTGAATTGAATCCCAGGAAATTGTATATAATAAACAACAACAAAAATGCCGAATCAAAAATATTGTAATCAGTGCAATAAGAATATATCCAGCTCTAATTGGGCCAAGCATCAAAAAATTTGTAATCCAGACAAATACAAAACTCCCACAAAAATTTGCCCCAAATGCAATAGAAAATATAACATGGAATATTTCACATATAAACATAAAGATACTTGCTCTGTACAGTCATCAACATTGCCCCCTCAACCATCCACATCTGGCCTGAAAAGAAGGCACGAAGTACCTGTTAATGCTGGACCAGCAAAGCAGCTACGCCATGCACCCATCCGTAGCAGTTTTAATGCCCAACTTAGGGATTACCGGTTTGTATCAGAGCCAAGATGTGGCATTGAGAATTTCTTGAACAGTATAAATCCTAATCTGCAGGCAATTCTTAATGCACAAAATGGCTCTTATAAGCTCTCCCTCAAATTGTTTGTACAATATAAGAAGCCAAATGGCACAAAATTTATACATCCCCACTTAACAGAAACTGTACCTGTATATTCAAATTCAAATTCAGACACAATAATAAGCAGCTTGATAAATCAATTGAATATTAAACACTCTGAATTTGCGGCAAAAGAATCAGGATGGAGCCTATGCGGTTCATCGCACAAGTTATATGTTAATATTTCTGAATTCAGCCCATTAAAAGGTTCTACATATCTGCCATTACCTGCCAATATCAAAAACAAAAGAGCCGTGGTCAATATAAAAAATAATGACGCGAAATGCTTTTTGTGGTGTATATTAGCTGCTTTGTATCCAGTTTCAAGGGATCCTCAGAGAATAAGTTATTACAAACAGCATGAACATGATTTTGACGAGGCAATGGAGGGTTTGGAATATCCAATGTCTGTCCAGAATATTGACAAATTTGAAAAAAGGGCCAGGCACATCAATGGCAAACAATTATCTATTAATGTATTTATTTGTTCCACTGGCAATTGCCCGATAGCACCTCTCAGAATCAGTACAATTGATGATGAATCTGCTATTCCGATTGATTTGCTCTTAATTGAAGGGGATGGCACATATCATTACACTCTGATAAAAAATCTTGAAGCTTTAGTGAGAAAGCAAATAGACAAATCCAATACAATATTCAAGTTGTGCAGAAGATGCTTAACTGTATTTGATGGTCAAAAAATGGTGAAGGGGGTTCGGGAAGAGAGTGCAGAAATTGCTAAAAACAAGTTAATTGAGCATCTGAAATACTGTGGGAATCATAAACCTGTTCATATGGTGATGCCTAATCCAAGTGAAAATTGCAAATTCAAAAAGTCTGAAGCCTTGTTGGAACACCCAGCATATATTGTCTGGGATTCTGAATCAAATCTCAAATCTCTTGCATTCTGCAATCCAGATCCCGAAGAATCTTCAATTACACCATACCAGCTGCATGAACCTTCCAGCTTTTGTTATGTGGTTGTACAGGATGGTGTTGTTATTAAAGAATATTCATACAAGGGACCAAATGCCATCAAAATATTTGCGCATAGAATAGAAAATGAGTGCCGTGACATAGCATATAACATCTTATTAAAATCAAAACCCATGTTGCCTTTAACAGAGGAACAGATTGAGGATTTCAACAATGCAGAAAAATGCCCGGTATGTGATTGTGAATTTTCAGATACAAATATCAAGGTTCATCACCATTCTCATACAGATGGTAAATTCTTAATGGCCCTGTGTAATAGCTGTAATATTAAGATCAAGAGACCAAGATTTGTCCCCATATTTTGCCATGGAGCATCCATTTATGATTTCCATCATCTGATCAGGTACGAGGGGTTTGAGAAGCAGAATTTAAATATTTTAGCTGAAAATGATGAGAAATATATATCTATTAGCAAGATAATTAAAGTTGATGGTGTTCCTATTCACATAAGATTTCTTGATTCTTACAGATTTTTATCAGCTAGCCTGGATACACTGGCCACTCAATTATCTGATGATCAATTCAAAATCACACGTGCATTGTTTCCAAATCAGGACCTGAAATTAATTAGGCGGAAGGGTGTATATCCATATGACTATGTTACAGGTTTTTCTAAATTTGATGAGTGTGCTCTGCCACCACAACAAGAGTTTTACAGCAAAATCAGAGGATCTGGAATCACTGATGAAGATTATCGCCATGCTCAGTTGATGTGGAACAATTTAAATTGCCAGACATTTGGTGATTATCACATGGCATATTTAAAACTTGACGTGACCCTCTTAGCTGATATATTGCAGGCATTCAGAAAATCTTCTATGCAAAATTATGGACTGGACCCAGTGTATTTTTTCAGTGCTCCGGGCCTAGCATGGTCCGCAATGTTTTTCAACACCAAAATGCAATTGGATCTGATCCACGATCAAGATATGTATCTGTTTATGGAGAAATGTATAAGAGGAGGGATGGTGCAATGTTCCCAGAGATATGCCAGAGCAAATAACAAGAATATGCCTGATTATGATCCAGCACGGCCATCAAATTTTATACTGTATGTAGATGCCAACAACCTCTATGGTCATGCTATGATGGATAAATTGCCATATGCAGGGCTTGAATGGGTCGAAGATTTCAATATTGAAGATCTTAAGGACTTTGATGACAGTGACTATGGCCTCTTCTTAGAGGCTGATCTGATAATTCCTGATGATTTGCACAATAAATTTTCTGATCTGCCCCCAATTCCCGAGGTTCAGTGCTCACCTGGTTCTAAACAGAAGAAGCTCATGATGACTCTGGAGCCAAAACAGGGTTATGTTATATATTACAAAAACCTCCAGTTCCTGATGAAACATGGTGTTCAAGTGACCAAAGTTGGCAAAGTTTTGAGGTTCAGGCACTCAAAATGGTTGAAACCATACATTGATACAAACACGGAGCTTCGAACATCTGCAAAGAGCCAATTTGATAAGGGCTTGTTTAAATTGATGGTGAATTCAGTGTATGGCAAAACTATTGAAAATGTCAGAAAACATACCGATGTTAAAATAATTACTGACCCCAGCCTGAGCAAAAAATTGGTTGCAAAGCCTAATTTCAATTATAGAAGAATTTATGATGAGCACATGGCTCTTTTCAACATGATGAAAACAAAGATTAAATTTGATAAACCTATTTATGTAGGGGCTGCGATATTGGAATTGTCCAAATTACATATGTTAACATTGTATTATGATGTGCTGAAACCTTTTTATGGTGATCGTGTAAAATTATTGTACATGGACACGGATAGTTTTATTCTTGATATTCAAACAGAAGATGTTTATCAAGATATTGCACAGTCTGAATTGTTTCAATACTTTGATACCAGTGAACATACAATAATTCAACCCCACAACAAAAAGGTGCCTGGCAAGTTAAAAGATGAGACGCTTGGTGATGTTATTGTGGAATTTGCTGGGTTAAGAGCCAAGATGTACACTTTTGAGACATGTAGTGGTGCTGTTGTCAAAAAGGCCAAGGGTATTGGCAGAGTTACTGTGGAAAAAGATCTTGTATTTGAAGATTATAAAAATTGCATCAAATCCCAGAGTTCAATTAGAACATCAGAAAATAGAATTCAGAGTGAGGATCACTTATTGACTTCAAATATTGTAAGAAAAGTGGCCCTGGACCCACATGATGATAAGAGATGCATTTTATCATGTGACATACATACTTTACCTTGGGGGCATTGTGATTTGAAAAATGGCAAACAATGCCCAATTACAGAGCATGATTTGAAATAAATAAACATGCCTATGAACTTATTTGGGTTCAAAAAACAGGCTATTATGGAGCTGCCGACACCACAACCCTCTTCTGATATGATATCTAAACTGAGTGGCTTGTTAATTATTCATCTGAACAGCATACTTACAGATGTTGATGATGAAACAGGCAAAATATTGTACATATTTAACAATAATTTAAATCATTACCAATTACCTGTAGGTGGGCAATTGCAATTTATTACAACTCCCGAGGGTGATGTCAAGATTTCAGTAGGGAGAAATATTTATAGAATTAAGCACTCAAACATGGTTTCTGGCACTGTATATACTGTTTCTGCTGGTGACTGCTTATATATTGAGGTCCCTGGATCCTATGACAAGCTTATACCCTTTTTTATAGAATTAAGAATCAGATACTCTATAATAAATAACCAATAAAAGAAAATGCCTAATGATATATTTGGCCATACAAGACATGAAGATCACAGTGATGAGATTCTGATGCTTGATGTCAGAGTCAAGAAATTAAGAAGTGATTTACAAGCTTTACAAACCACACTCAATGCCAGTCTTCAATTAGAAATTACAAATTTGCAATCGCAATGCATGGACCCTCTTCTTAAAATTGATTCTGAACTCAAAGTGCTGCTTCAGAAATATACTGATTTGGCCACATTAGATAATTTTCAAAGTTTAGAAGAAGCTGTAGCAGCTCTTCAAGCCAAATTTAAGACCCAGGCCACCAATTCGGAGCAATTGAAGCAACAATTAGAGGAACAGATTAATAATGTCCAGACACAGCTCCAAACAATTGTCAAAAGCATAAAATCACAAGAAGATTTTGATCTAGTCATTTCCACTCTAAAAGAACAGATTCACTCACTCCAGATACCTAATCTGGATCCTCTGAACAATGCCATAGCCGAGGTTAAAGAAAAAATTGAGACACTTGAAAATTTTATGAACAACTTGCCATCTTCTGATGCTTTGAATGCAATAACTCGGAGTGTTGCAAACATCAAGCTGCAACTTGAAACATATGAAGATTTTGGAAAAATTCAAAGTACCATAACCCATCTTGAAGGTACAATAGCAGCAGTGCAAAGTGATTTGGCAAATGTACTAGAATCCAGATTGCCCGGGATTGTAGATACCCTTGTCAGTGTCCAGCAACAAATCACAAAGCTTGAAAACCTCAACACCGAATCTGAGCTATCTCATTTTCATCACTTGATCGATGATATCCAAACAAAACTTGAAATTTTACAACAATCCACACCCTCTCAGGCAGATATAGCCCTGCTCCAAAATGCAATGCAAAATGTGGCTGATGCTTCTGAATTAAACAATGTAAAATTGGCACTTGAATTTTTGCAGAATACTGTTTCAAATCTCCCCACATCACAGGAACTTAAAAATATTAAGAGGGCAGTGAATAGGATATTGAAATCGGAAGATATCAAGAATATCCAAGCAGAGATCAAACAACTTACTCAGACAGTGGCCACTCTACCAACCAATCAACATATTAATGAATTGCATGCCTTGTTTGAGGATATCAGAAGACAGGTCCATGATCTTACTGCTCAAAATTCAAAATTGGCAGTTGTTGAAAATTTGCAACAAATTGTAGCTAATATCAAGCAACAGCTAGGGACCATGGAATCCAATCAAGCAAATGCCCTGTCTGTTTTTGCCACCCAGCTTCAAGATATTGTGCAACAATACAAGAAACTTGTTGTGGACATAAAGATCAAGCCAGGCCATGATGATGTTGTTAGGACCATCAATGAGCACCTTGAATCTGTAACAAGCAGATTGCTTACAGCAGAAAAGGAAATAACAGGCATAATCGAGAATCCTAAACATACAGTAATTCTTGAATTGTACAGCATCCCCAACAAAGAATATGATTCACCATTTACACCAGGTGGCAAAATATATATGCTGTCCCCTGCACAATTTTATTACCAGTTTTTTGTTGGGGGCACATTGAGACCAATCAAGATCAAATATTGGCATCAGCCACAGGCACATCACTACCCCACCTTATCAATAACAAATGCTGATAACAAAGTAAAAATCACCAGTGTAGAGTTGGAGGATTTTACAGACCCCAATACATTAGAAACAGCCTATACTGAAGATGATGGCACTCTGGAATTTAAAATACAAATAGGGGACAAATTATATTTAGAAAATCCTGCAGTATCAGCTGCTGAACACCCCATAGTTGCAATATTCTTGTTTTCATATTATGTCTAGTTGTTGATGAATTACACAGACAAGCCAGACATAATTTTAAGAGACTCCCAGTAGTCACAAAAGGCATAGATGATTTATGGCAGAGCGACTTGATTGAAATGGCAAGTGGGCAGTTGAAAAACTTAGACAAAATCAACAAGGGCTACAAGTATCTACTCACTGTCATAGATACATTTTCAAAATTTGCCTGGGCTGTGCCACTCAAATCCAAGACTGGAAAATGTGTTACAGAAGCCATCAGGACAATCATCAATCATTCAGGAAGATCACCGCGCTATTTGCAAACAGATAATGGCAAAGAATTTTATAATTCTGTGTTCCAACAATTTATTAAAAACCAGGCAATAAAACATTATTCGAGTTACAGTGATCTCAAGGCCTCAATTGTAGAGAGATTCAACAGAACCTTAAAAAATCTTATGTATAAACAATTTACCCTCCAAGGTAATTATAAATGGATTAATATTCTTCCAGAACTTCTACATAAATATAACAACTCGGTCCATTCCACAATCAACATGAAACCCTCTGAAGTAACTTCATCTGATGAGCAAAATTTGATCAGGACTGTTTATTATCCTAGATACCAGCTAACAACAAGAAGGGCCAAATACAGGGTGGGTGATCAAGTAAGAATCAGCAAATATAAGCACTTATTCAAGAGAGGCTTTACGAGAAACTGGAGCACAGAATTATTTACAGTAGTTCAAGTTAAACCCGGGACCCTTAACACATATATAATAAAAGATCACCGAGGAGAAATTCTCAAAGGCAGGTTCTATGAACAAGAGCTCAGCAAAACTAAACAGCCTGACACATATCTCATAGAAAAAATCATCCGCAGAAAAGGCAACAAGTTACTTGTCAAATGGCTGGGTCATCCGGAAAACAGCTGGATCGATGCAGACAAAGTGATAATATGAGCACCTGGGATGTTATAAAAAGGCTGCCAGAACCTGAACAGCAGAATAAGATAAATGGCAACTTGCTACCTGATAATATTAGGTGTCTTATTGTTGGGCCATCTGCTTGTGGTAAAACTACACTAATGGTTGATAATTTTTTATTGGCACCGAACTGGTTAGACTGGAAAAACAGGCACTTGTATGTCTTCTCTAAGAGCTTGGAACAATTAAAATATCAGCAGCTGATGAAGCTATATGATGGATTGGATATTGCCACTTTTGAACCAGATGTTAAGCCATTAGATGAATGTCTCGATAATTCTGTTGTTGTGTTTGATGACATTATACTGGATAATCAAAACAAGGTTAGAAATTTCTTTACACAGGGCCGGCACAAAAACATTGACTGCTTCTACCTGGCACAGACTTTTTCAAAAATACCGAAGCAGCTGATCCGAGACAACAGCAATTTTATATGCGTGTTTCATCAAGACCATACCAACCTCAAACACATACACGATGAATATGTAGGTGGGGACTTGAGCTACAATGATTTTTCCAAGTTTTGCAGCAAGTGCTGGAGCCAGGACAGTTATGGGTTTGTCACAATTGATATGACAAGAACACCTAATACTGGCAAATACAGAAATAAAATCAACGATTTTCTAGACGTTGAAACATATATAAATAACCATGAAAAGGCCAATCATTGATGATCTTAAGTTAAGAGATTATCTTGTAAAAAGATTTAAGGGATGGAAATCAGAGAACCGAGGAATTTATGAAAAACACAAACAAACAGAACAGCCTGTAATTGATGCTATTAATAATTTAGGTAAGAATATCAAAACTGTTACAGAGCAAAATCAAGATTTGATCACAGAGCTTGTACCTGTAGCTGCAAGGAACATATTAGATTATCCATTCACACCACTTTCCAGTATTCATACACCTAGTCCTGTTGCTCCTAGAAGAATTGAAGCTACTCAGGATCCTATTGAATTGGGTCTTCTTGCTCAAAAATATTTAACCACACCTAAAGACAACAAAGATGAGGTGTTTGGCTTATATGCCGACACAGAGCTTGATGGCAGCATCATACATAGAATTGGCAATTTCAGAGTAACTTTTATGGGGGATGATCTGATTGTTTATTCAGAATCTCGTCTCGGAGAAAAAGGTGCTTTTGTTAAGTACCCCGGCACACCTGGATTGTGGGAACTGATGACTAGGAAAAGGCCTGGCAGCTATACAGATCAGGATTATGAACATTACAAAGAAATATTAATAAAATCAGATGCTCTATACCAGAACAATGATCCCACACAAAAAAGAGTCAAGTCTAGCAGTGGGGCAAAATACAACAACTTAATCAAGCCCATATGGTCACAGATCAAGACTGGCAGTGGAATCAAACAATACAACACCCTGCCCAAAGAATTTGTGTGGGTTGATGATGTCAGGAAACTTGTGGATAGGTTGCTGGTGATAGCTGGGGAGGAAAATGCTGGCAACCACAATTTTTACAATGAAAAGGTTGGAATTATGGACATGATAAGCACCAAATTGTCTAATTTTATAGTGAATGACCCTAAGGGGATTGGATATCTCATAAAAATTATTAATACTCTACCACCTAAATTTTGGAATGTCTCTGAGGGTCGGGGGTTGGTTAATGACATTATAAACAAGCTGCCATTTGAACTACACATTCCAGGCTATCAGTATTGTGGTCCAGGTACAAAATTGGACCATAGATTAAACAGAGGGGATCCTGGTGTTAATCCCCTAGATGCTGCTTGCAGAGACCATGACATAGCATACAACACACATTCTGATCTTGACAAGAGACATGTTGCAGACAAGAAATTAGAAGAGGCTGCATTTGGTAGATTTGTAAGCAAAGATGCTTCTTTAAGTGAAAAAATAGCAGCATTGGGAACCACCATAGCTATGAGCACCAAACAAAAACTGGGATGGGGGCTGTGAATATGTATATAATAAACCTACAATGAAGGCCAAGGGTGTTATGTATCAAATACCTTATGCAGGTCTCAAATCTCTTAAAACTATTGACAGTCTTTTGACCAAAAAGCAGCGCAAGAAAAAAAGCTCTTGTCTTGCAAAGGGACATGGTATGAAATTGTTGCTTAGTACCCCCCAATTAAAAAAATTACAGCAATCCAGGAAAAAATCACATGTGGGGGGTTTCATATTTACCATCCCTGCCATCTTAGCTGCTCTCGGGGCTGTTGGGAGCTTGGCTGGGGGATCAGCTGCCATAGCAAAAACAGTAATAGATGCCAAGAAGAATAAGGCAGAATTAGATGAGCAGAAGCGCCATAACCTGGCCATGGAGAAAAAAGGCAAAGGTGTTAAGAGAGCCATGAGTAAGTTTAAAAAAAACAAGAGCCGCTTACAAACCAAGATATTGAAGCTTTAATCAAGCCATTGGGCATCAAACATTTTAGAGGTGTGTACATGTCTGATTCTTTACCGGAACAACCACTCAACAAAGAGTGTGGCATTGTTAATTTGGATAAGTACAAAAATCAGGGCACTCACTGGATCTGTTATCTTAAATATTTAAACAATGAGGCATTTGTGTTTGATTCATTTGGAGGTGTTCCACCTGAAAATTTAATAAAATATCTAAAATCACCTAATCTTTATTACAATAATGCCCGTGTTCAAAACTTCAAAGATGTTAATTGCGGACATTTGTGTTTATCAGTTCTCAGATATATGTCTCAAATAAATAAACCATCAATTGAAAATTTTCAAAAAGCCCTGTGGTATCTGAAACATCATGGGGGTATTCCATCTCACCAGCCAAAATTCAATATTGAAACTCAAATTGCATGATGACATAGTGTATCCCAAAACAATAGCTCTCAGAGCATTTTACGGCATGTACTTGATCCCTAATATTACACACCACAACAACACAATTGCAGTAGGGGATCAAAAAATTGTCATCACTCCAGGGCAGTATAATCTGTCCACTCTAAATGCACAATTACCCAGAGGTGTAGTGTTAAGTCAAAATTCTGTCACTCACAGAGTAGAGATTGTATCTGCTACGGAGACAGTGGATCTGGGTACTATAGGAGAGCTGTTAGGCTTTGAGAACAACACAAAACTTGAACCGGCCATCAAACACACTGCTATGAATATACCTAAATTCTTAGCCATAGAGACTCTGAATATTCACTGTAATGTGGCTGAGGGTATGATCACCAAATCAAATGGCATAGGCACTCACAAACAAACTGGCATCATTGCAACATTCAAACCTAATTCCGAATTCATGGAGCCCATCATCTACAATCCATCCCCAACATTATATTTTCCTGTGTGCCATAATAGAATAGATTATATTGAATTGATGGTCACTAATGAAAAAGAAGAATTAGTTGATTTTGCTGGAGCCACAACAACTGCAATCATAGAGATTAATATTTAAATAAAAATACATACAATGGAAAATATTGAGAGTTATGAGCTGCAATCATTCCCCCCAAACAGGAGGACATTTGCAAATTTAAATCAACCCAACACAGAGATAGAGGTGGATCTTGATGTAGGGGATGGCTTTATACACCCCCACAGAGCAGATCTATACATCAAATTTGATGTCGTAAAGCTCGATGGTACAGATTATCCTGCAAATACAAATATAAGACTGGTGGACAATTTTGTGCCGCATCTGTTCTCTGAAATTGAGGTCAGAAAGCATGGCGTTGTTATAAACAGAGTGGATTATCCCGGCATTACCTCCACGGCTTTGGCCACTCTAAAATTATCCAAAACCGAGGCTTCATACTACAGAATCGGTGGATTTGAAGCTGGTGATAAGATATTAACCAAGAGCCACACAGTGCTGTTCCCCATGCGCCTGTTGCCAGGATTCTTCTCGGATTACAAAGAAATTATGTGGAAGGGTGGTTTAAGAATTACATTTAGAAGAGCTGCCAATGATAACAATGCTTTGATGAGGTACAGTGCAATAAACCCTACAGGAGAAGCTTTGCCCAATACCTTACCAGATGCAGGCAAGTGCATTATTCAGACTATGGAGTTAAGAATCCCGGTTGTTGAATATGAGGCCAGCTATGCTCTTAAATACAAAGCTGATATCCTAAAAAATCCACAGATTCCTCTGCAATTTTATACATATCAATGCGTACAGAAGGTTGCCACTGGTACTTATTATGAATTTGATGCCACAAATTCATTCTCCAGCATACAATTTGACATGCCTGATTTTGTGGTGGTACTGTTTCAGACTGGGAGACACAACAATCAGGAAAAAAATTCAAGTAAATTTGATAGCTGCAACATCAAGAACATATATCTTAAAAATGGCAGAAATGAGGTATTTCCTAGAGAAAATTACAATTTAGACATTTCCAAGGGTGATTTTCTTAAATTATATGAGGCTTTTTCTTCCTTCAAGCGCGTCACTACTGGCAGTACTGATATATATTACACACCAGATGAATTCAAAGCACGGAGACCCATGTTTGTAATTAACACTTCAAAAAGGAAACAAGTTGTGGTTAATGACAGGACAAACATTAAAATTATCTGTGAATTCCACGAGGCTTTACCAGATGACACCATATGTAGCGTTATTCTCATAGGTGAAAAATCATATGTTTATGATGTAAAAAATGAGCGGGTCACAGAGCAGTTCTAGAGGCCCGATTCAAACACAAAGGCTCTTTGGATATAAAACAACACTTTACCGTCAGAAAATATATTACCTACCCATTTTTTACCACCTCTGCTCGTAGCAGATACCTACCCAAAATACAATACATTTGCCAAAAGCTGAAATACAGAAATATTGTAATTCTGTAAGTTACAGACTTGTGTGCAACAAGACCAAGCCCAAATGCAATTCAGTTTGCATGACAATATCCGAGAAGGAATTTCCTCAATATGATGGATGGTCCCTGAAAGAGTGCATAGTGTAGATAAGAATTTTTCTTTGAGTTCCATGACAAATGACATGTAATTTTCCTCGGAAAAAGCACAGTGTAGATAAGAATTTCTCTTTGAGTTCCATGACAAATGACATGTAATTTTCCTCGGAAAAGGCACAGTGTAGGTAATATCAACAGATATAATCACTCATGCATTTACTAATGTCTCTTTGATGATGAATAACTCTCTGAAAAGACACAATAAAGATTATATCTATTGACATACAACTTCCAGGCATTTACTAATGGGACTGATCAAAAGATTATAAGAACATGGAAAACATGTTTTGTTCGCTCTTTCCCATTTACGCACAACTCGGGAAGCAAAAATCAATACATAACCTTGTTATGGCTAGACTAGAGGTAGGCTCTGCATATTGCATTGTTTTAATATTAAATAAGCAAATTAAATGGTATCCAATTGAACTTAAACCTGAAGTAAATATGTATAGGTGGGTATGGATACAAGTTTATAGACAAACTGATGCAATTTTTGTAAATATGCTTGAGGGGGGTTTGATATTTTCCGAATTATAAAATTCTTGGGTTAGGCAGGTGCTACACTTAAACAAAAAACTTATATGAACATGTTGAGCAAGTTTTAAGTATAGCAAATCTGCTGGAGAGGGGTTCGTACTTTCTGAAAAATTCCCGAGGGCATTTTTTACAAAAATCTTGAATTATAAGAGCTCCACACTTGAGCAAAAACTCATATGGGCATGTTGAGCAAGTTTTAAGTATGGCCAAAGCTGCTGGAGAGGGGTTCGTACTTTCTCGCGCTGTCCCTACCGTAAATACATCTACTCGAACAAATAACGCCTATCTCTGTGTTTATCAAACCAGCAGAAACAATTATTTTATAAATTTAAGGATAATTTCAAGTACAAGTATATTCGAAATATTGGGAATGGAGTATGATAATTGATTGATTTATTTGGTGTTTTAAGTCCACTTTATGCACAGTAAGGCTAATCGGGTATTAGAGATTTAGACCTACAGTTTAAAGTGGGATCCGAACCACTATGTGCCTCCACCGGGTATCGAACCTGGGACCCTTGATTACAAGGCGACGACGCTACCACTGCGCCATCGGGGAGACCTTGGAGTACGATAAGGATACTCCACTCTACTTACAGAACGTAACAGATAGTCAAAATAACTATAAGGGTAATTGCCAATGTTATGATTTTTTCCGTTTGAGGCATACTGACATAGAAATCCAAACATTTAACCTTTGGAAACGAAGAATGGAACTGTGGACAAGCAGAGGAACGAACAGAACGAGTTTGATACGAATTTGTATAATGGAAATCACACTATAAAATATTAGAGAGAGCTTGGTTTCTACAAGCCTCTACCGGGAAGACTAAGAGGTGCTTGATCCAGTTATTGCAGTTGCTTTCAGTTAGGCCGTGTCATTTGGTGGAGGGTGTAAAACATGTTTTTCTTCAATCAAGGGTATGAAAACTGTGTTTTGCATGAGATTTAAAGTCTGTTATTATTTTTGTGATTGCACATTTAGCTCGATAAATCAATGTTTGATTAAAAAGCACGTAAACTGCTATAGAAGACAACATGTATAAAAATTTAACTTTTCAGAATGTCAGGTAATGCTACAAAAATATTTTCTCTGCATAAAACATATCTTCAAAAGCATGGAATATATCTCCATAATTAATTAAAAACATTACAAAGTAATGCTATCAATGAACCGAACAGAACAGAAATAGATATAAACAACAATTTCAAATTACGAATCCATCTTGAAAATGAGCCACTGACAGGCCCGTGCCCCCTCGAATTATGAAATGTTTTAATGTGAACCTGTAAAACCCTACGAAAATAGCATTGACGATTTTTCATGTTTTCTCCTTGCATAAATGTATGAGTTGTTTGTGGAGAGAAGTAGGCCCCAGAAGCCTGGATTATGATTTACAAAAGTCTGTAACAAGACGAGACTCTAGGATAGTTATTCTATGCCTCGTTTCAATTTTACAGAGCTCTCTCGTTCACAGTCTCGCCTCGACAAATCTCGGAGGGCCTCGTTCTCGTCTCTTTAAACAGAAATCTGTATATATCCCTATTCGCTGTCCTCTGTAAGAACGAAGTCAATGTAAACAAATACCCGTGGCTTCCGAGAAATTCTATTGGTTGTTCGAATTGCAGCTCCGCAGGAATCTTGTGCGTAGGAATATTCTGCATGTGATAAACCTCTAAACGCAGCTACTACAGAGCATTCCCTGACATTCGCTACGAGACTCGGCGGCAAGCTGCCCGGCATCAGCGCTTGTCTTTCCCGGTGAACGGGTCAGCGACAGGCGCTAGAGTCGGCTATTAAAATTACAGTTTTCTTATTGTGTACTAACCTTGACTACAGAAGGTGTTGAAAATGATGTACCTCTGCTGCAACACATTCCTGGCATCTCCGAAAGAAATTGGCATTTACACGTGCAAGTTCGTCTACTGTAATTCTCCCGATTTTTCGTACAATACTCTCTTTTAACTCACGGATGGTGTGCGGATTGTCTTTGTATACTTTATTTCCCCATTTTTCTTTCCACTTTTATTCAGAAGTGACCCTGTTACTCTAAACTTTTTTACGAGGTTTAATATAAGCGACTGTCGAGGACCCGTTCACCGGGAAAGACAAGCGCTGATGCCGGGTCGCTTGCCGCCGAGTCTCGTAGCGAATGTCAGGGAATGCTCGGTATATTCAAGTAGTGTAACTTTATATTATGAGTAGACCTGGGGCGTTACCCCCACCCCTATACGCCTTCATGGCGTGGTGCTATGCACAGGGGAGCACTTTACCTTTTTTACCTCGGAGTTTTAGGTTCTAAAATATGTGCTTTTAGGCTCCTAAAATAGGTTCTAGAAATCTCATATTAGGCAAAAAAATCCTGTAGTAGGTTCTAAAAAACTTAAAGTGGTTCAAAATTTCCGAAAATATTGATTAGAAAAATATAATTAATTAAAGAAAAAAAGTAGATAGTAAATATGCCTTTGACCGCAACTCTGATTTCTTGACCAAACGACCACAAAAAGTTGAAAAACTCACTTTCTCTCCCCGTTCCGCGCCTCATTTATTACGCTGACGACGTTTCACGGGTGCAAAAAGGCAGTGATGAGTGAAAGAGGAGCTCTCCTCTTCTCCTCCTCTCCTCTTCTCATCTTCTTATTTTCTCATTTTCTCATTTTCTCATCTTCTCATTTTCTCATCTTCTCATTTTCTCATCTTCTCATCTTCTTATTTTCTCATTTTCTCATCTTCTCATCTTCTCATCTTTTAAGGACCAAATGTTTGTAGATCGTGATCTTCGTAAACCTCTCTTCTCATCCTCTTATTTTCTCATTCTCTTATTCTCTCATTTTCTTATTCTCTCTACCTTTAGAACATTGTCGTCAACATTAGAGATGAAGTTGGAGTGCTGGAATCAAGGGGGGCCAAATGTTTATATATGGTGATCTTCGTAAACTTTTCTCTCGGGGGGGAAAGATGTGGCATATACACACGCGCGCGCTCTCATCTTCTCATTTTCTTATTCTCTTATTCTCTTATTTTTGAAAGATGAGTGTATTTTATCGTAATTTTCCAAGTCCGGGACCAAATGTTTATGTATTGCGACCTACGTAAACCTCTCCTCTCATCTTCTCATCTTCTCATTTTGAAAAAATGAGTGCACCTTATCGTAATTTTCCAAGTCCGGAGCCAAATGTTTATATATATCGTGATTTTCGTAAACCTCTCCTCTCATCTTCTTATTTTTGAAAGATGAGTGTATTTTATCGTAATTTTCCAAGTCCGGGACCAAAAATGTTTATGTATTGCGACCTACGTAAACCTCTCTCTCGGGGAGGGAACAATGTGCCACACACATACGTGCGCGCGCTTATATATTGTAACACAAACAAACAAACAAAATAATAATTGTTGTTTTTAGGATGCCTGGCCCCTATAACCTCGCCAGGGTGCGTGGTGCCCAACCAAAAATGTAAAAGTTTTCTAATGGCTGCGGTTATAGATTACCGCACCTCTGTAGAGTTTCACGTGTTTTTTTTTTTCCCCCAAACTTCCATGAAACCCTGCAGAGGACCTCCGTAATGCATGCAACGTGTACTAACGACTCTAGTATTATTTGATGTTGTGATATTTTTTGGATATAGAGTTTTATTATAAGATAGATAAAAATGATTATGTTTATTATAATATTTTCTTGATGAAGATGGAGAATGTATGTGTGTGTGTTACAAATAAAGTTGCATGCTTATTTTCTAGTGTGTGTGTATATGTTTTTGATGTTTCGACAGCATCTGAAACGATAAAAAAGAAATTTTATTGTTAATTTTCACGTGTAAAAACAACAACAAATTTTTTTTGTGCAAATTTTCTGATTGTCTCGTGCTATAGTGCAAAAAGATATTGTAGCTGATAGCTAATGAAATTGAGATTTGTAACTGATCTGAACTAGTGAAATTCGTATTGTGCCATTGTAACTGATTGTGCTAGTGCAGAAAATTTCTTATTGTGCAAGAAAAGATGTTAAAAAAACTTGTTAAAACTGCTCTGTGACCCTCTCATTCTTCACGTCGTAGGCGAAGGACTTCTCTGCAATCAGGATGACACTGCATAGGGTATCCTCGGGCAAGGCATCGTGGAACTCGCAGACGACCTTGATGTTGGTTCGATCGTTGACCACCACCTGCTTTCTCTTAGATGTGTTGATGACGGTCATGGGTCTCCGTGCTTTGAATTCGCTGGGCGTGTAGTACATGTCCACACTTCCCTCGGTCACGCGTTTGTAAGCCGAAAACGCTTCGTAAAGTTTGAGGTAATCGTTTTTGGTCACGTCGAGATTGTAATTCTCGCGCGGGAACACTTCATTGCGTCCATTCTTCAGATAAACGTTCTTGATCTTGCAGTCGTCGAATTTGCTGGAATCTTTTTCCTGATTTTTGTCCCTCCCGGTCTGAAAGAGCACTACGACGAAATCTGGCATGTCGAACTGTATGTTGTTGAACTGCGTTGTCACGTCGAATTCCATGTGACTTCCGGACGCCATTTTTTGCACGCACTGGTAACCGTGAAAGTGAATCGGCACCTGCGGACTTTTCAAGATCTCCGCTTTGTACTTGAGGGCGTAGTTCGTTTCGTATTCCACCACCGGCATTCTCAATTCCATGCTTCGGATGACACATTTTGCTGCTTCGGGTAAAGTGTTGGCTATCGGCGTGGTGCCGTCCGGACCCAAAGTAGCGTATCGCATCAGTGCGTCGTTGTCGTTGGCCGCTCTTCGAAACGTAACGCGCAGTCCTCCCTTCCACATGATCTCCTTGTAGTCCGAGAAGAAACCTGGAAGCAGACGCATGGGAAAGAGCACCGTGTGACTTCTCGTCGATATTTTGGTCCCGGCTTCGAATCCTCCTGCTTGATAGTATGCGGCGTCTGTTTTGGATAATTTCAATGTTCCCACTGCCGTCGACGTGATGCCTGGATAATCTATTCTGTCAATGACGGTGTTGTGTTTCCTCACCTCCACCTGCGAGAACAGGTGAGGCACGAAGTTGTCTACGAGTATCAAGTTTGCTGCTGCGGGAAACGTGTCTCCGCTTTCTTTCTTCACCACGTCGAATTGAAGGTAGAGGTCCGCTCTGTGAGGATGAATGAACCCATCGCCTACGTCAACGTCGTATTCGATCTCCCTGTTCGCCTCGTTGAGATTGGCGAACGTGCGACGGTTGGGAGGGAAAGATTGCAATTCGTAACTTTCGATTTGCTCCATTTTACATGTATGGTTATTTATTATACGTTGATCTCCACGATGGCAGTAGTTGTTGCACCTGCGAAATCTACCACGTCTCCTTTCTCGTTCGTCACCACCAACTCTATGTCGTCTATGCGGTTGCGACATACTGGAAAATAGATCGGCGAAGAGGGCGTGTAGATGATCGGTTCCATGAACTCGGAACTTGGTTTGAAAGTGGCTATGATTCCCGTCTGCTTGTGACTTCCTAATAATCCGTCCGAGGATTTCGTGATCATACCTTCTGCCACGTTGCAGTGTACGTTCAGAGTTTCTATGGCCAAAAATTTAGGAATGTTTGTTGCCACATGCTTGATGCCAGCTTCGAGTTTTGTGTTGTTCTCGAAACCTAAAAGTTCTCCTATGGTGCCCAGGTCCACGGTCTCCGTCGCCGACAGGATTTCCACTCTGTGCGTGACCGAATTTTGAGAAAAGTACGTGCCTTTGGGTAACTGAGCTTGCAAAGTGGAAAGATTGTATTGTCCTGGCGTGACGACGATGTGTTCGCTTCCGACGCTAATTTTGTTGTTGTGCTGCGTAACATTAGGTATGAGGTACATGCTGTAGAATGCACGCAGAGCCACGGATTTAGGATAGACAATGTCGTCGTGCAACGTGAGTTTCAAGATTGAAGATTCGCTCGTGAGATGAAACACGCCCATCCTAGTGATGCTGTTTCAGGTTCCACAGTACTTTCTGGAAATCCTCGATCGTAGGGTTATTTATTTTAGAGAGAAAGGCGAGCACGGAGAGGCAGAGATGACCGCAGTTCACGTCTCCGAAATCTTGAATGCGTTCGTCGTTGTAGTATATGGAGGTTTTGCTTGTTTTCAGATAATAAACTAAATTTGTAGGTGGAACACCTCCAAAAGAATCGAAAACGAATGCTTTATCATTATCGTTTTTGTGGTAACATATCCAATGCGTGCCTGGATTTTCTTGACCGTCCAAGTTGACTACTCCGCATTCTCTTCTTTTCACGCTTGAAGGTAACGAGTCGGACATGAAAACTCCTCTGAAGTGTTTGATTTGTAACGGTTCGATCAGAGATTCAATGTCTCGGTTGGTGAGTGCTTCTGTTTCTTTTTTTTATATTTCTTCAAAGCATCGAGGTTGCTTTTTTGTTTTTTGGTTATACCTTTCCCCTTCTTCTCCATTGCCAGGTTGTGACGTTTCTGTTCTTCCAATTCCGCCTTGTTCTTCTTCGAGTCGATGACGGTTTTCGCAATGGCGGCACTTCCGCCGGCCAAACTTCCAACGGCCCCCAATGCTGCCAGGATGGCCGGGATGCTGAATATGAAACCTCCGATCTTTTGCTGTTTCCGCGAACGCTGCAACCTTTTCAATTGAGGTGTGCTGAGCAGCAATTTCATTCCATGTCCTTTCGACAAGCAAGAACGTTTCTTCTCGCGTTGTTTCTTGGTGAGTAACCCATCGATGGTACCTAGATTTTTTAGATTCGAATATGGTATCTGGTACACAACACCCTTGGGCTTCATGTTGATGCTCTATGTGTTATTTTCACGGTATGTTATTTATATATATTCTGAGATTTTTTTTGTGTAGTTTTTTTACGGTATGTTATTTATATATAAATATTCTGAGATTTTTTTTCACGGCCCCGCAGTTGCTACACAAATTCTATTACGTGCTTTGTTTTCTTGCCAAAAAGTTCTTTTGTCCCCTTGTACACGATTCGAGTTTTGTTCTCGATTAAAATAGATAGCTTCTCATCCGATAACATGTTAGCGTATCGATCTGGTAAAAATAGACTGTATTGTGCGTTGAGCAACAGGCGTACCTTAGGACCATACTGGGTAGAAACGATTGAACCGGAAGTTATCGTGTAAGATTTGTCGACTTCCAATTCCCGAATTTTTACATACTCAAATGACAAATTTAGCATTTGTTTTAATGCTTGGAGCTCACTTATTTTTTCAGTCGTCATATCAAAAAATTTCAGAGTGTTAGAGAGAAATTTAATTGTTTTTCACGATGTGTGTTATTTATATATACCGAAGATTATTTTTTTTCACGATGTGTGTTATTTATATATCAAGTTTTTTTTTTTTTGACACGTATATATATTATTATTTTTAACAGAGGAAGAAAGTCCGTGCTTCGGAAAACGCGATGATGTGCGTAATGATATCTTCCGTCTCCTGCATAGACTTGTACCAATCATCAGTATACCGTCTTCTTCCCTGCCTTGCCTCGTACAGTTCGTCCGACCTATCGTTTAATTTCTGCCCTGCAGCCAAAAGCAGAATGTTGAGATCACCGCACCTCAGGCCACTGATCTCCTGAAGAAGGTCCTTGAGAACCATTTCACAAGGGATGCGAAATTCCGGCGTCGTTCTTGCTATGATTACAAGTTTATTAACATCTCCGTTAACTACCTTTTTGAATATTTTAGATAGTAGTTCGTGCGGCAAATCAGTTATGCAAGCCATGTTGTTTTTTTTACTGGGTGTTATTTATATACCCCACCCCAATTTTTGTTTCGTGTTCATGGCGATGGTGGTACCCAGTGCGGCGACCCGTTCACCCAGCGATGCGTCTCTGCTGACGAATCTTTCGAAAGCTGCGTGCTCTAACTTTCTGTCTGCTTCGTGACGTGCATCCAGATCCATCTGTGTGGTGTTGTAAGCAATGTCGTGATCTTTGCATGCGGCGTCCAACGGATTCACACCCTTGTCTCCTCTCTCCAATCTTTTCTCGAGTTTGGTACCCGGTCCGCAGTACTGGTAGCCTGGTAAATGCATCTCGAAAGGTAACTTGTTGATGATGTCGTTCACAAGCCCCTTTCCTTCGGCCACGTTCCAAAATTTAGGAGGCAGCGTGTTGATGATTTTGATGAGGTAACCTATGCCCTTGTCGTCGTTCACGATGAAGTTGGAAAGTTTCGTGCTGATCATGTCCACGATGCCAACCTTCTCGTTGTAGAAATTACGGTTGCCTGCATTCTCCTCGCCGGCTATCACCAACAATCGGTCCACGAGTTTCCTAACGTCGTCCACCCAAACGAATTCTTTGGGTAACGTGTTGTAGCGTTTGACGCCGCTGCCTGTTTTGACCTGGTTCCAAATCGGTTTGATGAGATTCCTGTACTTCTCGCCGCTGCTTGATTTCACCCTATTCTGCGAGGCGTCGTTGTTTTGGTACAAGGCATCCGTCATGATCAGAATTTCCTTGTAACTCTGGTAATCTTCGTCGGTATAATCTTTCGGCTGCTTTTTGGCAACAAGTTCCCACAGTCCCACCGTACCCGGATACCTGTTCCAACTATCCTTGTCGCCTAAATTGACTTTAATGTCGTTGCCTTCGAAGGTTACCTTCGATTTCCCAATCTTCCACACCACACCGCCACCTTCGCTGGTTTCCATGCTGGGATACAATCCGAACACTTCATCCTTGTCGAATTTCCCTGTACTCAGGTAGTCTCGTGCCAAAGGTCCCAACTCGATTTTATCCGAAGACGACGACGTGCTGCCTATGGCTCGACGTCGTGCCGGTGCATCCTTCAGTTCGAACGGCGTCGAAGGAATGCTTGAAATGGGCGTGGGTACGGCATAACTTTTAGCTGCGAGTGGTACGAGTTCATTAATCAAATTTTTATTTTGTTCCGTGACACTTTTAATTTCTTTACCTAGACCGCTGATGGCATCGATCACAGGTTGATCCTGACGTTTCTTCTCTTCGTAGAATCCGCGATTCTCGGATTTCCAACCTTTGAAGCGTTTCGCGAGGTAATCGCGAAGCTTGAGATTTTCGTCTTCAATTTTTCGTTTCCTCATGACGTTATTTATATACGTCGTTTCTCACAACGTTGCAACGTTTAGAAAGTCGTTGATTTTGTTTCTGTATTTTCCGTCGTTGGGTTTCCTCGTCATGTCGATCGTCACGAATCCGAAATCGTCACCGTTCCAGCAAGAAGAGCAGCCTTCCGAAAATTGATTGTAGTTCATGTCCCCGCCTACGTAGTCATCGTACGCATGCTTGAGGTTGGTGTGATCTTGACGAAACAAACATATGAAATTAGCATTGTCGCGTACTAACTGTTTTGGAATTTTGGAAAACGTTTGAGCTAGGTAGAAGCAATCCATTCCTTTGTGACGACCTTGCGTGAAAAAGTTGCGAATTTCATTTTGATTTTCCAGGATGGCGTCGTCGAACACAACAACTGAATTTTCACGACAATCGTCAAGTGGTTTTATTTCCGAGGCGAACGTTGCAATGTCCAGACCATCGTACAGTTTCATCAGTTGCTGGTATTTGGATTGCTCCAAACTTTTCGAGAACACGTACAGGTGCCTGTTCTTCCAATCTAACCAATTCGGTGCGAGGAGAAAATTGTCCACGAGCAGTGTTGTTTTCCCACACCCCGAAGGACCTACGATCAGACAGCGGATGCTGTCGGGAAGCAATTCACCGTTCTTTTTCTTCGTTTGACTTTCCGAATTAGGTAAACGTTTCACAACATTCCACGTACTCATAGAATCACTTCGTTTGAATCGATCCAACTTGTTTCCGGAAGTCCCAGCCATTTCACCAAAAGTTTGTTGCCTCTCTTGCGCAAAACTTTTTCAATAAGGTACGTGTCGGGGTATTTAGTTTTAGAGAGTTCCTCTTCATAGAAGCGCCCCAATAAAATTTCACCGCCACTGTCCTTTATTATATACGTGTGACGGTTCCCGCGTAGAACTCGAACCACGGTAAAAAGTTCGGTGCTCCAGTTTCGTGTGAAACCCCTGTCGAACGTTCGCTTCAATTTACTGACCCTCACCTGTTCTCCAATTTTGTATTTAGCTTTTTTTGTCGTGGGTGTGTACTTTGGACAGTAAACGCTAGAAATTAAACGTTGCTCGTCAGACCTGGTAACGTCAGCTGGCTTCATGCCTATCGTTGCGTGCCGTGTGTGATTATAGTCGTTAACAAGTTCCGGAAGAATAGTGACCCACTTGTAGCTTCCCTGAAGCGTGAAGCGTGACCACATGCGCGATTTCAGAGTGCGATTGAATCTTTCCACGATGCTGGCCTTGACGTCACTGAAGGTCGAGTAATGTTGAACGTTGTGTTTCCGAATAAACTTTTGGAATACGGCATTGTAAAATTCCTTCCCTTTGTCCGTGTGCAGAAACCGTGGTTGTCTACCGCCGCTTTCGCGAAAAATTGTCTTGAATGCTTCCGTGACACACGTTCCTGTTTTTGCCTTCAAAGGTAGAGCCCATGCAAATTTCGAAAACGTGTCTATGACGGTGAGGAGGTACTTGTTGCCCTTGTTCAATTTATGTACGTTTTTTAACTTGCCGCTACTCATCTCCACGAGGTCACTTTCCCAGAGGTCGTCGATTCTCTTGGTTACCACAGCCAAACGTTTGTAGTTGCGGCGCGCAGGTTTATGCAATTCTTGGACGATAGCTTGCCTAGACATTTTTATTATTTTTAGAGATTACGTTTGAAGAGAAGCACAAGCGTGATGGGATTCAAAGAGGGTGGTACTTCGCTCGTGTTTTGAATGATCAGCTTATCGCCGGCACTCACGTCGAAAACGGTGAGATCTTCGTCTTCGTGTATTTCATATATGTTGCGCGTTTCGTTCCAACGTGCCAGAGGAATATTTCCTGCTTTCTGGACACCACGATTCGATATCAAAGTCATGGTGGGAACGCTAGCTTTTCTGCCGTGAGACCAGTACGAAAATTCGTTTATCTGAATCGTACCATCGAGGAGAAACTTGTAGTACGGATGATAAGGATGCAACATGTACAGTTTGTTACCTTCGACGAACGTGGAGATTCTCTGTTGATTGGGTACGCTGTTGATTTCGATGGCTTGCAGAGAATGCAGTTTAGCGAATTTAGTATCGATGCTAACGAGGTTGCTGTGAAGCTGACCCAGTGTATTTTGTACGGGCACCAAATGCTCGACTATGGTATCCGTTACGGTAGAAAATGACGGTTTGATTTTCACTTCCACGTTCAACTGCTTGTAGCTTTCGTTGAGTTCTTGCAACTTGGCACCGAAAGAGGCCAGTGTTGATTCCTGCGTTGATTCCAGCACTCCAACTTGATCTCTGATGTTGACCACAATGTTCTGAAGGTTCTCGACTTGATTCAATTTCGAGCTCTTCTCGGTAAGATCGTTCACGATGTTTCGCATCTCTGTAAACTGCGTGTGAAGGTCGGCGACGCTCTGCGAAGTGGGTAGCGTCGACACCAGCGAAGCAAGTTCGTCTCGAATCTGTTCCACATTCGTCGTTTCCGTTTCCAGTCGTTTCAGCATACGTGATATGTTCCTTTTCAAAGCGTGTAATTCTTTGGAGGTAGGGAGATTGGCCACTTTACTCTCGAGATCGCTCAACGAACTTTTGATGTCACTCGAATCGGATAGTGCCGTCACCGCCGTTTTCAATTTTTCCAAATCTTCGCTCGAAGGCACGCTCGTTCGTAACGATTCCAAGTCACCCTGTATGTTGTCCAGTACGTGATGAAAATGAGGAAGATTGGATTCGACGTTCAAATTTTCCAAATATTGGATCTTCTGCTGAACTGTGCTTAACGTGTCCTGAATACTCGTCAACACACTTGCTTCAGCGTGAATATTTTTAATTTCTTCGTTGATCAACTCCAGAGACGCCTGAAGCGTAGCGATGGTGGTTTGAATGTGTTCGAAATCTTGATAAGCCTCCAGTTGAATTTTTATGTTCGCGACGCTTTTACCGATGACCTGCAGTTCGTCCGACGATGGTAGGTTCGTCATTGTATCTTCCAAAGTCTGCAACTTGGATTTAATTTCTTCCAACGTGCTGGTGAATTCTTCTTGTAATTTGGAAACGACGACATGCAAGCGTTCTGCGTCTATATCGTTCACCACAGTTTGAAGTTCAGAGAAATTCTTTTCTATTGCGGAAGTTCGTTCTTCGATTTCGAGTTTCAATTTTTCCAAATCTTCATTTTTCGATTGAAATTGTTGTAATTTGGCCAAATCATTTTGAAGCGAATCCACGTTCAACTGTATATTTTGAACGCTGTCGTAAGAAGGTACGTCGACATAATTTTTTATCAGCGTTTTCAGTTCGGAATCGATTTTCAGAATAGGGTCGAGACATTGCGTTTGGAGCGTAGCGATTTCCGACTCTAAACTTTTGTTTAAGGTTTCCTGCAAAGCGATCAAATCAGTCCTCAACTTCTTAACTCGAATGTCCAACATGAGAATCTCTTCTGCATGGTCCACACGCTTGGTGTTGCCGAAAATGTCGTTAGGCATTTTTGGTTAACGGTTATTTATAATAGGATAGACGATTCGTAATTCTACGAAGAGAGGAATAAGTTTGTCGTAGTCTCCGAGGAGTTCCACGTAAAGATAATCTCCTGCAGACACATCGTACGTAATGTTAGAAAGTATCTTGTCGTGCTTCATTCGAAAAATGTTCTTGCCGGTAGAAATTTTGATTTCGCCTGTGTTCTCCGGATTTATGGTGATTTGAAGTTTCCCGTCGATCGGAATTTCATAGAAATGTAAATTGTTATTAAAAACATAAAACATCTTGCCCACATCGTTATTTATTTCCGTCCATATACTATTAAGATGTACAATTAGTAGACCATTGAGTTTAGATAACACGGAAGGTAAAAGGTTATTAGAATTTGGTGAAGGAGTGTCCATCTTGCTTTCTTTGCGAAAACCAAAGAGATTCATTGTCCTTGTTATTTAACACGTTGTGCATTTGCTATTCTTCAAAAACCAGACGGAGGAAAAGAATGAAGGAGGGAGCCCTCGGGCAATGAAAAGTTGCAACCTGTTATTATGCTGTTAAGCCCGCTCCAAAACGAGGCTCATTAAATTCAACTCTTATTTTTTATCGCCCGAGGGCTCCCTCCTTCATTCTTTTCCTCCGTATGCTATTCTTCTTCAAAAACACAGCGGACTTCATGGCTATGGGGTTACGGTTAACACACGTCACATTTATCGCTTGTATTGTAGTGCCCCCACTCTCGCGTGTGGATTTGACAATCGAGAACACGTAACTTGTTGTCCGTTGCATCCAATGCTACTTTGGTTACGCGCGTCGTGTACAAATCATGCAATTTACTTGCAATGCGATGATCGGTGCTGAGTTGCCTTTTACCATGAAAAAGGCATTCCTTGTAGTCCTGCATGCTAAATTTGCTGGTACTTATTTTTCCCACCCCCTTCGCTTTCTTGATCTCTTTTTCTTCTGTAATCTTTACACAGTACATTTTGGCACGAAGCCCCGCAAATTCGCTGATGTACTCCCCGCCAACTTCATCTTTGTATTTTCCAATCGTCATTTTGTTTTCTGTCGAATGTAAGTGATGGCCTGATGGTAAGTTGCTAAAATCAAACAGATGCTTCATCTTAGTCAGATCATGTTCGAGGCTTGGTGTTTGGATTAGAAAAATGAAGCTATCCGTGTCAATGTAACATATTTGGATGTTATCTCTATAAAAGGGTTGAAACTGATCGTAGTACGATTGGTACATGTGCAATTTTGATAGTTCAAGGACAGTAGCACCTATGGCAATCGGCTTGTTGAGCATCACTTGCTTCTTGTTCCTCTCAACGAATACTAGATTCTCGTCGAAAATAGTGAAGTTTTTGAAGTAGGGGGACGCGACGATCTTTTCAAATTTCTTTTCGTCCGTGACCAACGTTGCGTCGATGTAATTACGCACGTTCTCCATCGTCTTGCCGTAGATGGCGTTATTGAACAGTTTGTACAGATCCTTGTCTGCAGGCGATGTCGATTGCGCTCTGCGTCGCGTGTTCTCGGCTATGTACGGTTCCAGCCACTTGCTCTGTCGGAACTTCAATCCTCTATGAACTTTCTTCAACTGCAAGCCGTGACTTATGTAAAATTGGAGGAGTCGGTAGTGCAGAACGTAATTCCGCTTGTTCTCCATGCTTAGTATGAGTTTTGGCTCCGATCCTCCAGGTGGCTTCTCCTTGGAGGGGGCCAGGGCCAATCCATGATGTTTCTCGTGAAGTGTTTCGGGATAATCGAGATCCACTTCCAAGAAACAGCCCCATTCATTATCTTCGCTCCAGTTGAGAAAATCCTCGCAGGAGAGTTCCTCTTCGGTCATCCACGCGTAGTCGCTGATGGGAAGACACTGGGACATGGAGTGGCCGTACAGGTTGTTGACATCCCAGTAGACAATATAGGTGTTGGGCTTCGATGCATCGTAACCAGGCGTATGAGAATTGTTTGCCTGAGCATGGCGTCGGGGACATTGGACGATGCCACCGCGTATCGCACTCTCCATGAAAGCATACTGTTCCTTCTCTGCGATGAGTCCCAGTTCCACCTTGGTGTATTTCATCATCGATTCCCAAGTCAATCCCGGCGTGGTGAAGAAATACGCAGGATCCAACTTGTATATCGTGATGCATCTCTTACGAAACGATTCGAAAATATCCATCAGAAGTGTCACGTCCAATTTCAGATAAAGATCGTGATAATCGCGAAAAGTTTGGCAATTGAATGCCGTCCATACACTACGAGCGTGTTCGTAGTCCTCTTCGGAACAGACGTCCTCCGTGAGAGAAGAATAAAATGCCTTCCGGGGTGGAAGTTCCGTCTCGTCAAATTTGTCGAAATTGTTGACGTACTCGTAGGGGTAGACGCCCTTGCGACGCAACAGATTCAAATTCTCATCTCTCCCCGAAAAACATTTTTGCTTGGTGGCCACAAGATCTTCGTCGCCAAGTTGAGATGCAAGGCTTGCGAGGCTGGAGGACAGGAAATTGTAAGAGTCCAGGATTCGCACTTCCACACTTTTTCCTTCTTCGAGAGGGATCCACACTCTCACCGCGATGTACTTCTCGCTCGTTCTCGGAATGATGCTGATTCGAGAAGTTATGTTGTGGAGCTCTTTGACGAAGAGATGCGTGTCGTACTTCTCCGTGTAGTGCAGAAACACGGCAACAAAATGCGACTCCTTAATCTTGAGATTGCATGAATTACAGATGGTGCTTAGAAATAATCCATTCTGGTGGTTATGGTGGACAACCTTGTAATTTTCGGCGGTGAAAGTCTGGTTACACTCCTCGCATCTTGTCGCCGCGTCATGTCTCTGTTGTTGTTCTGTTGTGAGAGCAGGTGGAGAAACGTAAGAGCCTTTCAGGCCGGGTGCAAGTCCTCTCGCGCATTCCGCTATCTTCTCAACAAAATGTTTTGCCGCATCGGGTCCGCAATACAAGATGACATCATTCAATTTTTCTCCGTAGATGGAGAAACTGCAAGGCTCGTGGTGAAAAATTTGGGTCGTGCTTGAGGTAGAGGGATCAGGGTTGCAAGACGTCATGGGAACTTGGAAGCTTTCAAAGTCGGCATAAAGAACGACGGGATGGTGGAGAAGAGCCTGGTGTTTCTGAAATTTCATCTTGGTTCCGGGTTCCGGCATGACATCTTCAGGTTCTGCATTCACAGAGCCAAAACACTTGTGCTGTTCTTTCATCTTCTTTCCCTCGCGAAAAATTCTCAAACATCGATCGCAAATTTCGATCTTATCGTGATCCTTGGTGATCTGTCTTCCTACTAATCGTGAGAAATTCCGAATTAAACTGTAACGGCCATCTACAAGCAAGAGTCGAATTACATTATTCTGGGTTCTAGCAGGTCTTAAGACACGAATATTGCCGGAATCGTCAACCCCAAACACAGAAATATCGATATCTTCTCCTTTTTCCTCTCTATAGTTTTTTAAAAATTGATTGATCTTATTCAGGGGCACAGGATAGGAAATTCCTCTCATCATATTCTCGTATCTTCCCTCGTATCCTCTGTAATTGGACAGGCGTTGGGGGTCATTATTATTTGCTGGGTGTAATGCGGCGATGACAGACCATAGGAAACTCTTCTGATCATTACTTTGTATGTTCAACACTGCATTTTGTTTTTTTTGTTTTTTTGTTTTTTTTTGAGCGCTGCGTAATGGTTTGAAATTGCAGACTCGAAGTTCTAACATGTGGTTGTGACCGCAAAGACTCCACCCACTTCCTCTACCTTCAAACTCTTCTTGTTTTTGTGTCAAGTGCTCAAATAGCCGTGTCACTATCTCGTCAAGATTCTCGTTATTGTCATCGTGTAAGCTTTCACACCCTACGTAAAAGCTAAAAGTACTTGACTCGGACGAGACAACTTTCTCATACAGCAAGGTCAAGACAAGATGAATTTTAATTGCAACATTGACGAGGCAATCACGTAATTTATCGACTACCAGAGATTTCACGTTGTCGAGGAAGATGCTCGAGTCATACTTTTCATCGCTTCCAGATTTATAGGTCATGATGCGTGCACTTTTATTCAAAGCACCGCCTTCATGCCCATCAGTGCGAGATTTCTTTGCCGGCGGGACTACAACATCATGATCCGGTCGACGACATTTTTTCAAATGCCTGGCAATATTACGTTTAGAAATTAATATTCCGCAGTTGCGACATGCCACTTTAACGCAAAGACCGGAGGGACCTGGTTGCGGTTCCATTTTTTCTCTCTGTTATTTATATATATACAGAGAAATTTTTTTGGGGGGGGTTGTGGTGGTGGTAGTGGAAAGCACACTGAAACAGAAGGAAAAAAAAGTTGAAAAATACTCGACATTTTTTCCTTCCACATATATATCAGACGCGAACAGTATGTATGTATGTATGTGTGTGTGCACTGTTGTAGGAGGTTAAAAATATGGGACATGTAAGTGTGTGTCAATTTTTTATGGCTCCTCTGAATATGTGTGTGTCAGACGCAAAACAAAAATATTAATATATCATGAAAAAATAAAAACTTACCTTTCAAGAGAGATAGAGAGAAACTTCAAAATAAAAACTTGTAGCTCACTAAAACTTCCACGATGATGTATACTGCCAGATAAACAATTAAGAATACTGAACTGCCACGATTGACGTTCACCTTTCAAGAGAGATAGAGAGACTTCAAAATAAAACTTGTAGCTCACTAAAACTTCCACGATGATATATGATATATGTATACTGCCAGACAAACAAATTAAAAAATACTGAACTGCCACGATTGACGTTCACTATGATAATAATGTACAAAAGAAGAAACTGGTACGTTATATAGGAACCCCTTTTTTTCTCCTTCTCTCCTTCCTACTCCACGCAACTCTCTTTGGTGAAAACACAATGAGCGCTATAGTCAATATTCTAGCAAATAAAACCCTTGTTGGCTGATTCATTTATTCATGCTATATTTTTTTCAACAAAAGATTTTATGATGCACACAATATCCTGTGGGGACAAATAACAATAAACGGGACGTTGATAGTTCCACCCATGTATGTATTGTCGATCATTTCCCGTCGGCCTCTATTCCACGCCCCGTCAGGGTGTGGTGTGTGAAACAAACGATTCCCAGTATAAAACTCAAAAAACAGAAGTTGCTGCTGTGTTTGCTTCCGTCATATTCCCCTCTGATTCTATTGTTATCGGGGATGTGATGGATTCTTCATTCAGAACCGTGGGAAAGCTGAAAAAAAATAGAATCTCTTCGGGCGAAAGAGGATGCAAGGTGAATGGGTTCGGGGAGGGGTTGCTGTGGATAGTTTGGTCCGTGATGAAAATGTTACATTGGGCGACGAAACACAATTGCTCCACAGTGGGACAGGAAAAATTCTACCGAGCGTCGCTATCCACGCGAACATTAGAAATTGCCTGAATGCCTTGGGGAGCTTGGCATAGGATTATCGATTTTTGTTTTTAGAGAATAATTTATGTAAGATTCTAGCATCGAGAATAAACAATATTGATTAAATTTTTGACAACATTCACAGTACAAATCTAAACTCGTGATGATTTCGTCGCCACCATGCACCCCCGGCGAGGTTATATAGGGGCCAGGGATCCTAAAAAAACAACAATTATTATTTTGTTTGCTTGCGCCACAATACGGAAAATAATAAGAGGCATACGCACGCGCGCACGTATGTGTGTGGCACATTGTTCCCTCCCCGAGAGAGAGGTTTACGTAGGTCGCAATACATAAACATTTTTGGTCCCGGACTTGGAAAATTACGATAAAATACACTCATCTTTCAAAAATAAGAAGATGAGAGGAGAGGTTTACGAAAATCACGATATATATAAACATTTGGCTCCGGACTTGGAAAATTACGATAAGGTGCACTCATTTTTTCAAAATGAGAAGATGAGAAGATGAGAGGAGAGGTTTACGTAGGTCGCAATACATAAACATTTGGTCCCGGACTTGGAAAATTACGATAAAATACACTCATCTTTCAAAAATAAGAGAATAAGAGAATAAGAAAATGAGAAGATGAGAGCGCGCGCGTGTGTATATGCCACATCTTTCCCCCCCGAGAGAAAAGTTTACGAAGATCACCATATATAAACATTTGGCCCCCCTTGATTCCAGCACTCCAACTTCATCTCTAATGTTGACGACAATGTTCTAAAGGTAGAGAGAATAAGAAAATGAGAGAATAAGAGAATGAGAAAATAAGAGGATGAGAAGAGAGGTTTACGAAGATCACGATCTACAAACATTTGGTCCTTAAAAGATGAGAAGATGAGAAGATGAGAAAATGAGAAAATAAGAAGATGAGAAGATGAGAAAATGAGAAGATGAGAAAATGAGAAGATGAGAAAATGAGAAAATGAGAAAATAAGAAGATGAGAAGAGGAGAGGAGGAGAAGAGGAGAGCTCCTCTTTCACTCATCACTGCCTTTTTGCACCCGTGAAACGTCGTCAGCGTAATAAATGAGGCGCGGAACGGGGAGAGAAAGTGAGTTTTTCAACTTTTTGTGGTCGTTTGGTCAAGAAATCAGAGTTGCGGTCAAAGGCATATTTACTATCTACTAAAAAAACAGTAAGAAATGTTAAAACATCTGCTTGTACCCTTGAATTTGTGGAAAGTTCACCTTGAAAACCGGGAATTATACTTGAATCATATCATGATCCTAGAGTGGCCACCTTGAGGACACAATAACATTTTACAAGCTATCCACAGTCAAACTCCGCCTTCTGTCTGTGAGAATCATCTTGTATGCTGAAAATGATCTTCCAACAGAAACATAGTCTTTGGTGCAAATTCGAAAGCTGAAACGTTACTTCGCAAGGCGTGAGTGCCACGAAGCACCGAACTGACGCGAAAGTGAGCAAGACCACACGGATCAGAAGTTTTGGACTTGGGACTGTGCAGGTAACACTGGTGTCAGACATTTTGTTTTGTAGCAGTCTTTGAACCTTTGTTAATTACCGAGCAAACTAAATTATATTAATTTGTCAAAAATATATTGGCAAATTTCTTTTTACTACCTCATGTTTGGAATTTAAAACGTGTAAAATTCGATACTCCCTACTGATATGTTCAGTGTGTGTTTTTTAATAAATCTGGCGCTTATTTGGCTTTCTTTCTAATATAATAAAATGTCAATTTGCAACACTTACTCAGTAGTTGTGCATAGTTACAAGAAAGCTGTTTGAAAATCAACATTCAATTACAGCAAGATTTCTACATCACAGTTGCAGCGCGTGTCTTCAGCAACTTTTTCAGCTTTTGAAGCACTTTTCATACAAATTATTTAACTGATATTCATTTCTTATCACAAAAAGTGATTACTTTGCTTGCCCTGTACAGGAAGTTTGTGTAATGATCTTGAAAAGGCTGACCGTAGCTTATAGCAGATGGATGCCTTGTCACTTGCTTACTCATTTTTATCTTTATGATCAAATTACAGATTGGGAATAATGTCCAGGCAGTATTTGAAAGTTACTTATAAGTCATAGTCACCTGACCAATATATAGGTATTATGGTCCAGAAATTTCTGGTGTAGTGATTAATGTTCTACAGAAGAAATCCCCATTGACGATTTCATCGATAAATTTAGACTTTTAACCACTATTCATATCAAATTGGCACTTGAAATGCTTACCGTTTGCACGTTGTTGTATTTACGTTCAAGGGCCTCTGACAATGTGGATAATAATGATGGAATAACAATAACTTTTTAGAAGTTACAAGAGTTGTAAGTGTAAAACCTTATCCTTTACTTGAATGTTCTGGCACAATTTACAACTTAGAAAGATATTATATAGCTCAAGTTTTTCTGAAGTCTTTTAGGAACAATGTTCTACAGGAGAATTAGAATTGGTCATGGAATGATTTTAAGTTCAACTTTTAACAATTTTTCCATGCACATATCTAAACACCATTTTCCAATTCTTGCAATGAGTAAGTTTAGAAAAGTGTACCTTGTCGATTTGACAGTCCAGGGCTAGAGATAAATAACTGATTTTAAGACGCAAATGAATTGGATTTGAAAATCTGGATGTGTTTCTCTGATCACATTCCAAGAATGCAACGCGTACAGTCCAATGTTGCCAGGCGAGATCAGTGTGTACCATCTTATCGGTAACAAATTTGCTGATGCAGAGACAGCCCAACATTTGTTCACGTGTTAGATAGAGAGCGGAAATGAAATGAAAAATTTATTGAATTCAATATTATGTATCGAATTATCACTTATTATATTACTAATAAAGTTTAGCATTCGCTCTCCATTTGTATTTACAGTTCTTTCAGTACCATGTCTTCCCATACACCCACGTCCTCTTTGTTCTTCATTTCCTATCCTACCATTCCAATCTCTCATTGTCACAATATTCCGTGTTATCTCTTGTATTGTCCACTGTCTCTTGGAGATTTGTGTAAAACTGGTCTTTTCCAAATTCTGCTGTATCTTGAGTTGGGGCATATACTTGTGGAAGTGCTACTTTTTTTCTAGATTTAATTTACTCTTATTATTCTGGAGCTCACTGGTTCCCAGTCTATCACTCTTGCTGCATAATTTGCTTCTAAAATAATTCCTACTCCTTCCTTAGCCCTGTTCTTAATTATTCCTGAGTAGAAAATTATATAATTCTTATCCAGAATCTCCTCATCATTTTCTTCTTTCTTAGTTTCACTAATTCCTAGTACCTTAATTTTATATTTTCCCATTTTAGTTTCTTTGCATATTAAAGATATAATATTCCATGTTCCAAATGTCGTTGTCTGTTCCTTACCTTGTTGCCTCCAATGAATCCGTCCATATTCCTTCTTTGGTTTCTCTGAATATTTGTTGTTTCACTCTGGGTGGGTTATTGGCCCCACGCCAGGCTAACCTAATGGAGGGGCTGTGTCCTCTTGGCGATTAGGCTTGCCAGATTTTCTTTCAGGGTCTCTTCCCCTAGCCTTTGAAGATTCATTTTCCATCTGCAAGGCAGCAGATCCTCACTTTTAAATTCTGGTGAGATTGAGTTGCCTCTTCCGCCATCCCTGCTGAGAGAATTTCTTCTCCGACACTTTCGCCGTTGAGAACTTCACCGTAACCGTGGCTTACCAGGTACTATCATCCAGAGCCAGATGGACCAAGCGTTTTTTAAAGGAGTACTCCTCTAGGTTCCTCCGCCTCCTCAGTCGCTGAGAAGACCACCCAACTTCTTCCGCCTTTAGAGACGTTGTCCAGTAGGTTGTTTCTTAGTCTGGCTCTTCCCCCTAACCTGCGCGGCTTGGGTGACCCTACCGGTAGCTAAACTACCGTCGGTATAACCTAGGGGATCATGAGAGTACGCAAGCCCCACTAGGTGGGGTCTCTAGAAAGGGTCACACCCCTATTCTTCAACAGTTTCCGAAGTTCGCAACCATTCAGCCAGTGGCAAACACTCCATATATCCAAAGATACGACGAGATACCCCTCCCCTGTCTGGGAAATGGGTGGCCACCTGGCACTGAACAGTGGGATCCATGAGTGTTACCGTGCAAATTGTCCATGACTTTTTTCATTAATATTTCTCTTAGATCGTACTATGTGTTTTTAAGCGATGGATTTTTAAGTATGCTGGTTCAGGAGTTCCCAACAGCTTGTTCTGAGTTTTCTTTTAATACTTGAAGCTCTTATTGGGTTAAATAAAGTGCACGAATATGGTGATGGACAATTTACACGGTAATACTCATGGATCCCACTGGACATTTTTTGCCAAAATTGTGAGTATGCAAAGAAAGATAGTGGCACACATACATAAGTGAAAATATGAAGGCGTGAATGGTGTTTCGTATCTCCCACTAACAGTGGCGGCGATTAGGGGGGCAGTTGCCCCCCCCCAGTTTTCGCCACTTTTGCCTCCGCACTATGCTAAATCTTATCTACAAAGGAAAATATACTGTCTTTGCTCCCCTAGTTTTGGCACCTTGCCCCCCCGGTTTTGGGACCCAATCGCCGCCACTGGCCCACTAGTCCTCTTTCGAATGTGTGTTCGTCACTGCATTCAAGGAGGTGGGAGGTTTAGTGTGCAAAAGAGGATAAGTGCATGCAGGTTCATCCGTCTTTACTGATGCAGAAAGTCTCTATGTTACGGTAAGTAACCAATTCCAAGTTGAACTCTTGCTCTTTTCAGGAATATTCAGAATAACTGCAGGTGTTCAAAGCAATTTTCTTCGATGAGATGACCTTCTGATATCGGGTTCACGTTGATATAAAGGATAGTATGGACCTTGCACTCAGTAAATTGCTGATCAGACTGCCTGTAGGCAGTAAATGAGCAACTCAAATACATCTGTGTTCCTTTTTCTTAGGAAGTTTAAAGAAGTCACTGCACCAGCTTCATAATATCTGGATTAGCGGCTCCCTTTTGAAAATGAAAGTTAATATGATAGCACACACACAGACACAATACGCTGTGTCTCTTTGTGTGTGGGTGTGTGTGTAAATGTGTTTTCTCTGGGTTTTTTTCTTTAGGCTGAAGTAATTACGAAATATTCTGTTTGCAGCTTTGTTTACTTTGCGATAACGTTGGGGAGCAGATTCGAAATTGGTGGCCCATATGAAAATTCACCTGCCTCCAAAAGTTACTTGATATTAAGGTAAAAATCGAAGGAACTGTTACTCGAAGCAGTTTCCATTCGAAAGTTTTGAGGTATCTCCCATCCAACTCGTCAACCATTGAAGAGGGTTATACGAAAATGCAAAATCAAGATTTCAATTCGCTCCATGCGATTACCTGTAAGGTGGTTGGCATGTATTAAATTTCTCAGAGTTATAACAGACTGTCCCAATTAGTATGTGTGCGTGTGAGAGAGGTGGTGAAAAGATAAGATCAAATTGAAACTTGCATGAATAAGGAGAGGATTTATGATGATAATTTAGATCGACATATTTTATTCTTGTGACGCCGTATGTAGAAATTCCTCGAGACACCGTCACTGGGAAAACGAAAATAGCAAAATTCACGGCACATCCTACAATTTCCTATTAGCAGAACATGGGAGAGGTTTGTACATATTCTCATAGACAGCAAGACAGCAGTAGTGATGGAATGTGCCGGTACCTTTTTACGAATCTAAGTGATGGGCAAAATCTTCAGCAACAGGCACTGTACATCTGCTACGAGCAAGAACAATTCATCCTGGTAAGTGCAGGAAGGCAGAAATCAGTAGTGCAAAACACACACTACACGGACGGCGATGAAAATAGGCGGCTGGGCAGAAGTGCGCTGATGCCACATGTGGGAAAAGCAAAGCGAGAGCGGTACAAAAGTCGCTGGTTCTTGCGCACTGTGTGGCAACGTCGACCGGGCTGCGTTGCCTAGTTCGAGCGTCAGACCGACCTCTCTCCGGGGCACTTTTGTGTCATCCCTGAACTTTCGAGCCAATACTGTCAGTTTGTATCACGTGGATTACAAAGACCAACTCTACAACGAGATCTTACATTCTCTTAAACCTCCGAACACACGAGCTTGTGCTCCGACGTGGCAACATCGCGAACTTCTGCCACCCACCTCATTTCATGGCCGTGCTTTTAGGTGTGTCTACAAGAAGTTAACAATCTAACCGGATGAAGCATACCATGCACAAGGAGGGCTCTCTAGAGTTCTACTGTATCTGCTTCACAGGTGGTAGGACTCAAGAGAGGCTTCCATAAGGCTGGTTTACATTGGTCGAATGAGCGGGACAGTTACTGGCACGAGTTACTGGCCTGTCTCCTCGACTCGACCCTTCTATGGCGAGTAGCTGTTTACACACTTTCTACTCGGCTTCAGCAAAGTGGGGTAGTAGCTGCAGCTGTTTGGTGCTCTTTTCACAGAATGAACCAATCGATGTCGTTGTCGATTTTTTTTAAAAGAGTTCAGAAACGGTTTACACACTTTTTTTCACAAGAAATGAATACTATAATGCACAAGGACATGTCTAAAAAATACAACTAATTTCTTTGATTTTTCTATTTTCGATCATTCTTGGTTGAACGTAAATTCCTTATTTTTAATTTTATTTCTCCTACGCCAAATACATCAAGCCTCATCTCTTCAACATCCTACACCCATAGTTTATTTTGTTTGTTCCTATAATCGACACAAATTCCATGGACACTCACAGACACAACACAACACAGACTCTTTACCGTCCTCAGAAAGCGTTTACTCTGTCGAGTCGACTGTCCTGACTACTGGAGCGAGTACTGGCTCCAGTGCTGTCCCCAGTTGTTTACACGGGAAGAGTAGCTCGCTTTGCTCTACTCGCTCCAGCTACTCTCCCGTCTACTCGATCAATGTAAACCAGGGTTTATGGACCATTTACACGCGGCCAATTGTGAAGACATTCCACTAAGCCAATCCAATGACTATTGGCGCCGAAAACTTTGAAACCATTCTAATTTAGTGGAGTGGCTTGAGACAATGGCTGAAGACATTCCATTCCCACGATGCCAATGTTGGATTGGCTTAGTGGGATGTCTTTACAATTGGCCTCGTGTAAATGGTCCATTACACAGCAGCGCTGGTTGGACTGAGGTGGCCCCATTGAATACAGTGGAGAACTTTGGGGGGCATATTATCTACATATCTTGCAGCGAAAGAGCAGAATCAGTCATTGATCCAATTTTACCGAAATTGTATCTGTATTTCTCAGGTGTGTTAAGCACGGACTGGCTGGAAATCAAGTGCTCTCTTGCCCTCCTATTCGGACAATGGTTTCCTTCATGGCGCTTGGCAGTTGGAAATAATGAAGTTACATGAAAGGTTGGGAATGATCGTTGTGAAATTCAAGTTACCCGTTGATAAAATTTGACCTTCATAAGTTTCGTGTACTGACAGCTCTTGCATATTTGTGCTCTTTTTCTGCAGTAGAAATTGAAGGAATACCTTGCATATCATTTACATTCAGGTACTCCCTAAGATACATGTGAAACAGGCTGTTTAGATACCCAGTCTTCAATATTTGGTAAACCAATAGACCCTATCACCCAGGGTTGGCATGTTTAAAACAAAAGGCTTTGTTTTTTTCACAAATGTTTTAAACGTTAAAAACGGTGTTTTAAATGTTTAAAACAAAGTGTTTTAAATGTTTAAAACAAAGTGTTTTAAATGTTTAAAACACAGTGTTTTAAACATTTTTTTCAGACTTGTTTAAAACACATTTCGATACTTGGTGTTTGATAGTTTGTGGTTATTTGCGTGTTTTATAACTATGCCTTTCTTTCAATGCGTGTTATTCTGTTTATTGTGTATAGAAATCTGTTCAATGGCTGAAAATGTATATTGAATTAACAAAGAAACATATCGTGATGAATGCCCGTGGGTCACGTTTAAAACACCTGGCTGTTTTTTACAGGTGTTTAAAATAATTTAAAAATGTAATACTACATGAATGAAACCATCTTGTTCCTTACTTAACACACTGCAAAATGTGCACACTGTTGATAATGTCAGTCGCATTCACCATAAAATATATTAAAAAACAAAACAAAGAAAGACAGAGTAGCTACCACGTAGACTCAGTGGGTCTGGCAACTGTGGATTAGTTGATGCTTCTCGAACAGCCTACATGCGAGATTTAAGGCTAAAGTACATGTGTATTTTAAGAAGTTAGTCAACTATTTTCTTTATAATAGGAACACAGTCCATCCTTGGATGATTAACAGATTCTTTATTAATCATTATTCTTAGAAAATAAGTCTTCTTGGCATTTTTAAACGTTTGATTTGTTTAAAACATGTTTTTTTGTTCTTGTTTAAAACACTGTTTAAAACATTTAAAACATGTTCAAAACAAAAAGAAACCGGTTTGTTTTGTATCTTTTTTAAAAAAACACAAATTTTGCCAACCCTGCTATCACCCTATACAAATGCTCCCCCAAAAGTCTCAAGTCTACCGTGTGACATCTTAGAGAACATTCCTTCCCACGAACGACTTGTCCCAGGACAGAAAACATGTTTACCCAAAAAGGTGTTTTTCTTGCAGTATCATAATCACTTGGGCAAAGGTAGCACATATTTTCGATCTCGACCGTACTTGAGGTGCGTGCTCTGGCCGCATCTACCCCTCCTCTGCCCGGGTTAATCCCAGGGTGGATTAGCCCCCACAGCCTACTTATGGAGGCACATCGTCATAAGAACTCCCACCTTGGTAACTGAACCTAGCATATTCGCCTGATTGTCAAGCACCCTACCGTCTGTGATAGGTTCAGTTTATGAGGATACTTGAAAAAGTATGTATAAAGAACCAAACGACTAGCAGCTACATAATAAATGCATTGATATCATATTAAATTCCATAGGGGTCCCCTTTCGTAAGAGATGCTTTAAAATAATTATTTATTTCTTGATCATCGCTAAATTATACTTAATAACATTGCAAAGAGCATATCTAATAGCCTGATTACTAAGGCTCCGAAGTTGAGGAAAAATCCTTTTTTTTCCTAGTGTCCGAAGACGAGGCCCAACATAATATATGATCATTTTGGGTCAATGTAGGCCAGAAAAAGGTGGGTTTTATTTGTCCTTTTTTTGCCTTTTTCGTCGTTTTGTGGCTTATTGGTCCTTTTTTAGCCTTTTTTTTAGTGCAACTTCACCTTCTTTCGACTACATTGTTACTGCCATTCTCAATTCTAATCATCATCAGTTCATCACCTCTTAAACATCCTTTCTGTAGTAAGGAAATAAAAAAAAATGGCTGAAGCAGGTACGGTACAAGGTCCTTTAACCTTAATTGTCTGGCAGATCGCGCTGTAAGTGGCAACTTTCTCTTGTTTTGAAGCTTTCAGCACGGTGTATACGACCAGACAGCACGCGCCTGCAAAGATCTCAAGTCAGATAAGAAGGTGCCGCGCATGTTCATTAAATATGTAATTAAAACTGAAGTTATTAATTAATTTGGATTAATTTGACATTTTTAGGTCTTTTTATAGGTCTTTTTTTTTTGGCAATTTATAGGTCTTCAACTTCCGAGCCCTAGTGATTAGTAAATGGAAAATATTAATAAAAGGATAAGATTCCAACGAAATAGTTGCATAAGGTCCCACACAAAGTTGAAGGGTGCTCAAGTTCCATTAGTCTCTTATCTGTTGATTGACGTCAGCTAAAAGAAAACAATTCGTCAGAATCTGACCTTTGTTGAGGGGATATCAATTGACTCCTAAAAATCTATCAACTCCGGAGATATGAAAGAGAGGCTAACTAAAAATGTCTTTGTCAAAGAATGGCCTTTAGTTAAGTTTCTTGTTTTAGTTTTAGACAAACTTCATAATTAAAGTCTCGAAAAACAAATTTCACTAATTAATATTTTTAATAATGTAATTTAATTTAATTTACTCGTATGTTCATAAATAGGTTACGGTATATACAAACTCCGCCCTCCATTATCATTCACACATTATTTCGATAATTTTTTTGTGTACAAAATTGTTTTTCTCACCTAGGGAAGATGAGAAAAATTCTTTCAATCAATTTTTTGGAGATTGTAGATAGATTTACTATCTATACGTGTAAAAATATTCGGCGATAAAGTTACACATGAGTAGGTTAGGCAGTTATGTCTCTCTCTGTAAGGATATTCGGTGAAGGGGTTGTACCTTAGTAGGTTAGGGAGTTAGATTTAATGTATCTCTGTGAAAAAAATATTCGGCGAGAAAGTTGTGCAGTTCTGTAGACAGGTACTGAGGCTTTCCCTAAAAACACTAAGTGCTTCTCTTTGTATAACGTGAGGCTGATTTCAGTTAAGATTAAGTGATAAGTGGTGAAATGAAATGAAATTTGTCAATAATAATCCAATTTTACAGTCACGTTGTGCGAAGAACGAACATTTCTGAATAAAAAAAAGGAGGTGAACCCCCGAATATGTCTAGCCTCCTTGCATACATTCAGGGGTATGAGCTTATGCCCTGGTGTCAGAATATTTAAAACCAGGGCGGAGTGGTTAGCACATCGAGCTACGACGCTAGGGGTCTCGGGTTCGAATCCTGGCCTGGGCATGGATGTTTGCGAGTGTCCATTCATCACTTTCATCATATCATTCCTCATTCGCATCTTCGCAAATTAGCCAAAAGTGGCACAAAAAGCGAAGTAAAATAAATCAAATAATAAAAAAAAATAAAACCAGGGCGTCAGTTCCGCGAAAGTTTATACGGTTCCCCCGTATTCTTTTTGCACTTTATAGTTTAATGATTACATACATACATTCATATACAAAGAAAGAAAGAAAACAATGATACCAACCCGTTTCTTGAGTTTCAGAAACCGGTTGGCTTGCAATAGTTTGTGCTGAATACATTCTATCCCCATAACTCTCAAAGAATCATATTGAAAACAGTTTGTTCTCACGTGGGAAATATTTTCCACAAATTCAAGGAAGAGCCAAGTACACTGGAACTCATAATAATTATCGTGATAATTTTGACCAAAAAGTGCTCCGTAGGCTTTACACAGGATTAAGAATGAAAATGCTCAAAGCTTGAACACGATGGAACACAGCCTTAATGCTTAACACCATTAAGCCTTGTTTCCATGATATGAAAAACTCAATATGCTGACCAAGGCAGAAATTTATTTTATTATAAAACATAAACTAAACGTAACGTTTCAACCTTCTAGCAAGGTCTTCTTCAGACTCTGCACCAAGTACAAATGTAAAAAGGTACATTTTTTACATTTGTACTTGGTGCAGAGTCTGAAGAAGACCTTGCTAGAAGGTTGAAACGTTACGTTTAGTTTATGTTTTATACTAAATTAATTTCTGCCTTGATCAGCATATTGAGTTTTTCCTTAATGCTTCTACAACCGGAACTTTTCATGTTTTTCCTAGAAAAGAAAATATCGAAGCTGGCACTGCTTTCGATCTTGCTATATCCAATGTAAAAAAGTGCGATTCTCGGGGTTCGTAGTGAAACCCCGTCTGCCGTTTTCGACTACTTTCGGCTGACGATAATTTCTCGAGTTTACTACACAACGTAGCGTAGGAAATCCCCATGGGAATCATCTCGTAAGTATCTACAGGGAACTATTTACGAGATAGATAGTAAAGGCAGTGAAACTGGGATGCCATTTTGAATTTCCCCATTTTGAGAGGATGGGCACCTTTTTCAGGTTACACATTTTCATAAATACGAAGCGATTGACACTACGAGATCAAGGGTATACTCGCAGCCAGTGATGCGTATTTATGCGTACTCAACGATACTCTGTGCATTTACACGTAGATTATGTAATGCGCGTAGACAATGAAGACTGTTTAAACAACATGATGACGAGAGTAAGCGTTGTAGAAATGAAACTGAATTATCCAGAGTTTCAATCAGGGTAGTGGTCCAGGAAGGAACCTATAAATTCTAACGAGTCCGCGACAGGACTGGCACCTTTTTTCGCGCAAAATTTAAATTTGGTCAAAGTTGCGTATTATTTCATTTCAATACGCAACTTAAATCGGATTTAAATTGATCAGGAAAAAAGGTTTCTGGACTTCATTTAAATTCATCCGGAAGAAAGGTTCTTCGCCTAATTGAAATATTTTACAGATAAAAAGGTTCTTTACCGTCCAGAAGCCATTTTCTCTCCTGGACCGGAATTTATTTAACATTCCTGGACCTTTAACAACTCTGGTTTCAATTGTTGTAGCTGCTGTGTACGTATCTCGTCCACTTCTATTTTTACAAACCATTTTCTAGTAAGTATTTAATATAATATTTGAAATATTTTCGTGATTGATGTAAACATAAAATACTTTCATCTCTGATTGCCACATGCTTATATGGCGTAGTGATAACGGTTTTGCCTTGTAATCAAGAGGTTCGGTGTTCGATTACCGGTGGATGCACATTGCGCAGTGGTTCTGATCCCACTTTAATTTGCAGGCCCAGTCACGATTAGCCTAGCTGAGCATAATGTGACTTTTTCCCCAACAGTGGATGCTTGAAAGAGAATACGATTTTCAATTTGGATATGAACCAGCATGATTGAAAAATGGTACTTCTTCTCCAAGACAGATTAAATTCCGCAAATCTTGACGTTTGGCATGATGGCATGTGCGGTAATTGCTCCGCAATAGCAGGTCTTAGACGATTTGATTGATGTGTACAATTTGAAGAAAGAAAAACGTAAAATGACTTTGTGTTGAGTCAACAGTTATTGCTGAGGCATCATAAGAACTTTTCAATTTAATTTTTCTAAAATTTCTGAAGCTTACTATTGTACTGTAACTTTTAAAAAGTAATACGAGTATTGCATCAATAAAAATTTAATGAAATGCAAAATGCAATAATCGTAGTGTTTTGCTTCCTTTAAAACTGACAACCAATATACTAATTAATATTTGTTTACTTAAGCGAGGAAATTTAACATTTTCAAATCTAAAAGACCAAAAACTCAGTTGTTTCTTTAATTTTCGGGGGGAAGGCCTCCGGATCTGTTATAAACTAGGGGATATTCAATACCTGAGGGTTATTGAATATCCCCCAGTTTATAATATAATATGCTTCTACCAGAGTCTGGTCCCCCCCAATACAAAAGCTCAAACTCCGCCCATGACCACCACATCCCCTAAATGTGCCTTCATGGCACGGTGCTATATGCACGGGGAACTTTGCCTTTTACCTATCTAGTCTACATTGCCTACGTAGCCTTTGGAACTAAAAGTCAATGTAATCTACGCGCAAACAACACATGTAGCAGAGATATATTTTTCTTTGTGGTCTAAGGGTGCAAGTTGCCTCTCGACTATTTGGATCACCACACACGTACGTCAGTTTCTTGTAAATGATCTGAATAGTTTGGAGATACGAAGTTGCAACGACCTGACACACATCTTCACCAGGAAATGATTCGCATGTCTTATCTTCGAGAGTAAGGTCTGCTAAATAGAGCGCTCGTGCAACGGACTAGCTATTTGAACTGGTTACGAGCTTGAACGATTCACAACATACGTGAAAGGTTACTGTAGTGCGATAGCGTCTACTTAACTGAGAACTATCCCCTCCATTGCGCGGTTCAGCAATTATTCAATAGCATTACTGCAAGGAGAGATGAGCGTAATACTATACCCTGTCCACCATTATCTCTGAAGCATGGCCGCGCATATCGGCAGAGAAGGGGAGGAAATCAAGTGGGCAGAGCGAAGCAGTACACGGTGCTGTGAAAGCTGGTAACTGCAGTCGCTTTCGCTGCGCGCAATCCTGTCCCCTTTCAAGTGTTCATTGGTGGAGCCGTCTCGCGTCACTAATTGCGCAGACACTTGTTTTCGTTCGCCTGCTTCAGAGATAACTGGGACAGGGCATATTATAGGCTTGACCGTCACAGACTCGCTTCCATGTATTACGCCCATGTTGTAGGCTGCGCCAATCTTGGGTCTTGAGCCCGTCAAACGTTCATTACGCGTCACATCTGGCTGAAACGTTGTCATAAGCCATTTCAAGAATGATGCTTACCAATATATATATATATATATATATATATATATATATATATATATATATATTATATATATATATATATATATATATATATATACACACGTATATACGTATATATATATAGATATATATATATTAATAATAACAATAAATAAATAAATATATGAAGCCGCGGTGGCTCAGTCGAGTCGGCCCCCGTGGCGGAGTGGTTAGCACATCGCGCTACGACCCCGGGGGTCCCGGGTTCGAATCCTGACTCGGATATGGATGTTTGTGATTGTCTGTCCTGAAAAGTCCTGAAATTGAAATATGAATGAAATGATATGAGTGAATGAAGTGTGATGGGGAAGCTTCCGCATAGGAGCTTTCCTTTTTTTTTTTAAAAAAAAAAAAGTCGGTAACGCGTCTGACTACCATGCTAAAGTTCCCGGGTTCGATCCCCGGCCGGTTCAAATCCGAGAACTTTTCTAACGTTGGAAGCGGCCCCGGCGCCCACCCAGCGTCGAATGACATGGGTACCTGGGGGAAACCCTGGGGGGTAAAGGCGGTCAGGGGCGTGATGCTGATCACATCACCCCCACTTACGACCGGATCAAGAAAGTTGTGGGGCGTTACCCCCACACCCCCTATACGCCTTCATGGTGTGGTGCTAAGCACAGGGGAGCACTTTACTCTTTATTATTATTATTATTATTATTATTAAACTTCTTTGGTCTATGAAATTTCCCTTCTGTCATAAGCCATTTCAAGAATAATGCTTACCAATAGTTATGCCACTTAATGAATTGCGGCCCTACTCATGAAAATTTGCCAAACTATATAAGCAACCCTCGTGGCTTCTTAAAGCTTAACGCCCACTGAGACGCGAAGTAACGCGGCAACGTAACGCAACTTTTAAGATAATCTGCGGACTTCTGGCACGGAAATTCCACGCTTTGGTTCCGCACGTTTCCTTGTAGTGGGCGTTACACCATTTTAAGCGCTATGGTGCTATAGCATGTTACTCAATTTGCTAATGAAAAGACAGAAGGGAAATTTCATAGATCATAGTTTAATAAAACACTAGTTAAATGATATTAAAGCGTTTCAAAAAGTTTCCAGAGCACTATAAATTATAACGAATACCGTGCCGCTAGTCTTCGTTGCACATTTCCGCTACCCAGCGCATGAATACTCCCCTCGGCTCGTGAAGGATTTATAGATAATCCAAAAAAGCTCTTTAGAAAGGTGATAATTTTTTAGTCATTTTTTTCGGTAAATTAAATGTTTGAATTTTCCTCCGCCAATATGAGGCGTATGTAAACAAGATCCCTTAATAATACCTAGGGACAAATCACTGACATAAATAGCATACTCAATATAACATAATATAAATCTTCGTAAAAGTTATAAACCGTACTTAGAGCATTCTCAACATATATTTAAATGACTGAACATGCTTGGTTCATTATTTACTTGGAAGAAAGGAGAAAAGTAACGGTAGATAAAAATTTTGATCCGTTCGTCCAGAAACTGTGAAAATCTGGACAACTCTAAAAAGTACAGCCAATTAATATAGAGTATCATAACACCATTAAGCCTTGTTTCCATGATAAGAAAAACTCAATATGCTGACCAAGGCAGTAATTTATTTTATTATAAAAACAGAAACTAAACGTAACGTTTCAACCTTCTAGCAAGGTCTTCTTCAGACTCTGCACCAAGTACTTTTGTAGTTTTGTACTTGGTGCAGAGTCTGAAGAAGACCTTGCTAGAAGGTTGAAACGTTACGTCTAGTTTATGTTTTTATAATAAAATAAATTACTGCCTTGGTCAGCATATTTAGTTTTTCTTATCATGCCTTGGTCAGCATGGAGTATCAATTTTACATACTTATTCTAAACGGCTTTTCGTTGTGAAACCCATGTTTCTCCCTATAGTTGATAAACATGACATTTTCATAGGTGTTTTTATTATTTTCATTCAATCCAATGCATTTTGAACTTCTTGTATACTTTTGTGTAACTTAGGATACATCTCTTACCTCCTGCTTGATAGATATTGTTCTTGATCCCTGTGTAAAATCTTCGTGGGCGCTCTTCGTAGAGTTCTTTAATTTCTATTTGTTCAAGACACTTTCATTAATTTCTTCACGATTGTATTCTAAAACTGCCTTCACGAAACACTTGCATTTATCCTTGTAACAAGTTCATCTTTCAGTTCCACGCACTAGCAATATTTGAAAACTAAATTAAAAACCCGAAATCACATAAAATGTTGTTTCAAGTTCACTTAGCAAAACACGGGAGGGTTCATTTTTCTGGCACTGCTGTTACCACTCCTCAAAACTTCGCTGTAGGGAACTTCGAGGACGAATTCAGGTGTGACTCACGCAGGTACGGAACTTTCAGGAGGGAGCGAGAGGTTATTCATCCGTTCCTGCTATCACCACTCAGAGCCTAGTTCGTTAGAAGCACCTCGGTTACCTGTAGCAATATTACTATTCATGCGAATTGTTTTCCTGCTTGCCAATGTTTATTTATTAGCAAACATGGAAAATCATTGTGGAAATAGGCCAAAAATATGGAACCTAGCATCCTTTTCTATTGTTCAGTTGTTTTGCCTTCCAGATGCAAGTGTAAGACCTGTGCTGTAGTACAACGAGAAAACCTCTCACTTATAAATAGGGCTCAGGTGATTAGGCGTATGTAGCAAAGGAAATAAACGGTGAATGCGATGTAAAGAGAGATATACGAATATTGCATGTTACATATTTTGAGGTATATTACATATTTTCTGTTTAGAGAATATACGCGTATCTGTACCTACATAAAATCTGTATTATCTCTGTATTATCTCTACTTCTCATTGAGTAATGCAGATAATATTGCGAGACGAGCATTCAAAATATGATTTCAAAAAAATTCAGAAATTTGTATTTGATTGTGGCCGCCCTGTTCCCAACTTCCACATAATATTGTCTTAAACTATCAAAATAAACATCGTAAAAATCAAGGCTCCCTGTGTAATACTAATTCTGGGAATAGTGACTTAGAACCTGCAGTCATTACTTCAAAATAAATTCTTTAAAAATTGAGAAACTAATTTGGAATAATTACTTTTTTTACATTAGGAACCTAAACAATTGCACAATAATGAAGAAAATGACCGAGGACTACAAAATCAATTTACTTATGTATTTTTACATATTCTAGTGATTTTTTTCTGTATATTTATCTACATATCTCTCATTTTTTTGCTAAGTAGAATTTCGGGCCTTACCTATAAAAGTATATTCAGGTGTGACTCATGCTCCTACAAAATTATGTAAAAAGCAAGCATCACATTACTAATCGCCAAGCTCATGTCCATTTATTACTACGACAAGAAATGCGTGCAATGAGAGTATTGCTTCTTTCATAATCATGATATAGCTCTTCCTGATGTCTTTTGTGATATCTCGTAGTCAGACGTAATATTCCAAAAGCAATGCTACCAGAATTGATGGTAGATATCTCGTCTCATCCCACTATAATAGAACGATTCTCTTGGTACATGTAATGTCAGTTTGAAGCACCACAACGCCGTCAACGCCTCTACCATCTGTGAGGACTTTTTTTTCCATTTGGAAGAGGGACGCAGCCCTGTGCCTTGTGCCGGAGAAACAACTTCAACAGACTCGGGGGAGTTGAGTGCATCAGTGTATGGAAAGATCCACGCTTTTCCTTTCAGGGTGACGGATCTTGTTATACAACATGAATCAATTCTTCGTTCTGAGTGTGCAAAGTCTGAAAAATATAAATTTAAGAAGCTACTTGCGGACCCAAAATGTGCAGTCACAAATAACAATAATAATAATAATAATAATAATAATAATAAATCCAGACGCATCCTTCTTGCAGTGTATATTCTCACTGGTTTGTGTACCTAAAGAGAAAAATTTTAGCAACAATATAGGTTTTACGATATTCTTGAACCTAACCATTATAGCCAAACTGTTACAGCCAAAATATGGTATTTAACTCAACCTTTATCTTCCCTAAAGGCGAGTCATTGGTATGCAGAGAAATATCGTGTAGTAAAATATGGAAAAACCTGCAATTAAATCCAGCTTTTGTGGTGTAGATGTTAACGTAACACACTTACGAAGTTAAGGATAAAACGTAGATGTTTCTTTGTAATTTTAAACCTCAAAATATAAATTATGGTAAGCATATTATTCTCAGTTCTTTCACAAGCATGAAAATTGTGACATCTAAATGGTGAATGAACAAATATTGAAATAAAGATTGTCGTCAAGTTTCTGGGAATATATACACTGAAAAACCTAATCAGGGAGAGAAAATTGGGTAGTATTACAGTACATAATAGATCAATGTCAATAAAAATATAGGACTTTCCCCCAAAATCTTGTAGATGAACTGGTGGATGATGCAGCATTCCAGAGTTTATGGATGAAATAAAGTTATTGATGCCTTTGCATGTTGATTCATCAACGCCAGAGGACTCTTGATCCATCATTATCTCATATTAGAACCTGTCTCAAGGGTTCATGTTTAGATCTGAACGCAGTAACGGTCTCTCCTGGTTGAACGGAATAGGGAGAATGCTCGAGTGCAACCTCGCCTAAGCAAGAGAGCCAGTTTCTCCCTACCCGTTCGTCCTTCGCAGTATTCCAGAGTTGATTGATGACTTCCTGGTGTCTGTCGATTTCTGGATGCACGAACCAGTCCTATAGTTTTACTTGTATTTCGAATCATGAAACCCTCCCCCCTACCTTTCCTATAATGCTATAAGCCTATAACTGTAATCACAAGGCGATTGGGAAGTCGCTCATCTATATATTCTGCCTTAACTGTGAATCAATATATCATATGGAAGTTGTCTGTAGAACTGTAACTTGGAAACATGCGTACTATTGGAATGGAATTATTTGTTAACTCAGTTCCAAATAGAAAACTTCGACAAATGACAAACTAGAAGAGATATGATCTATTAGTTGTATTTTGGTGGTTTTGAGTCTCTCTGTCTTGATATTGATAATGTTGGATAGTATAGATTTTTCATTATTTATACTTTGCCAATTCTTCAGATATAAGCAGTAGCGGCTCGTGCCTAAAATAACAGGTGAAGAAGTACATTTATAGGCAATGAAAAACAAATAGTAAGTGTCAGTGGGTCCCCCACAATTTAAAACGTATTTTTTGTCTTCATCCGTCCATCTGGAAAATGGTGTCTGCAACAAATTACACACTAAGTCATTTACTGGGTTCATTGTACAAACCACAGCTCAACACATGAACCCAACACACGATAGGAAACGCGAAACACACGCGGAACAAGATCTCGCGAGAACGCAACGATTTTGCCACAACCACTGGATGCAATGTTTTCTGTCGACGAGAGAACTGTTGCACCTAGATGGCGGCACCCGTTCAATTCCAACGCTAGGTGACGTCACCGTTGCCATGACAACCGGCTAAAGTCTTCCGCAACCTGGCGGCGTCTGCTCTTGGTTTGTTTATGCAACGACGAACTCTTCACGTGCGTAGCGCCGAGCGGCGTATTATTTGAGTATTATCGTGTGCGATCTGCTGGGAAATAGTTTAATTTAAGAAGCAAATGAAAAATGTCAATATTAATTTGAAAATTAGGTGAAAACATCTGCACTCTTTGCACTTGGCCAGCCGCTACTGGATATAAGTAACATGTACTTTTCATGTACTGTTCGGTATAATTCCACAGGACATGTTGAGACGCGCGTCATGAAAGCCTTCCCGCATCTCCTGGAACAGTGCATCCAAGCAGAAGGATATTTACAGGACGTTATTTTCAAAGCGCACTGATGTCTGTATTGTCCATATTATACACTGTATTAAATGCATATGTGTATATTTTTATTTCATAGCCATATAAAGTTACTACAAGCACTCACCGTCTTTCTGATGTCATTTGAAATTGCCACCGTATGAACAGAATTTGGCCATACTTCTTTATGCTCGCCGTTCCCGACTACGTTTTACTGCCCTGGGATAAAAACTAAATATAATATGTTTACCTGAAACTTTCAGGCTGAAAGTAGAATGGAACTCTCTCACTTTTATCGCGCTGAGCCTTGAACTCAATGTAGTTCCATAGCCACTGTCGACGACAGTCTGTCGTGTATTGTTGAACATTTGGATTTGAGTATTGTTGAGCTCTAAGCAGGGCCCGAATTAAACATTTTCTTGGACTGGGGTTGGTTTATAGATAGATAAATGTACTAACGACCTCCGAATTAAAGTTTGCTTGGGAAGGGGGAGGAGGTACCACTCTGCTGGAAATACTATATTGTCGGATTAAAAATTATGGATACTCGAGTTTGGACTCCAACTAAAAATTAACCAGTAGAACCTAGTACATAAAAAAAGAGTTACATCAAAATTTAGCTTATTCAATTCTGCGTTAATATATGGTAACGAAAATTTTATTAGAGTATGCCTTCTATTTTCTATCGTCGAGAGATCAAAAAAGTGCGTTTTTTTTTAGTTTTGCACACTATCGCTCTTTTTGAAATTCTATTCCATCGTGATGAAATTTTAATACGGTGCAGGAAGAAAATGATTAATTTTCAGATTTCTAGAATTGGTTAAAATTGCGTTCTTATGAATTTTGTGAAAAAAACAACTCTTTCTTAGTAATTCGTAAGTCCGACAAATACGATCTTGGCTTTGTTTTAAAGCTCTTTGATGCTGTTTAAAACCCACTATCATTGTCACTTCACATTACAAAACCAATTTTATACAGATTTTTATTCAGCGGAGTAAAGATTTGTGTTAACATGGCGTCACCGAAAGTGCTGATTCCACGGTTCAACAGACATCGCTGTGCTGTGTGCGGTGTTCGCACGTTCCACGTATATCTCTTTGACTTATCTTCTTCATTTAGCATATTTTCTTTATCTTCCTTCGCAATTTTCTTTTTTTCATTTCTGTTTCTCCTTCTTTTCTTCAGTTTGCTTTCTGTCTCTTTTGCTTTATTCTTTTCTCGATTTCCTTCACTTCTTTCTATATTATTATTGTTTCTCTGTTTTCTTCTCTTAAATAGATTTCTATAAGTGGAGGCCCTTGGTTAACAGTATCTTTTAGGCCGAGTTATGGAAGATGGTTAGTTATATTATTTATGTTTTCTTACCACATTTCCCAAACATTTTCCCCATATGTAGCTGAATGACAGGGTTGTAGCCCCCCTCTCCCAACTCCCCTTAAATCAGGTCCTGGTCACACCTCCTACCCTATAAGCCACCATGTCAACATTCTCGATGGCGTTCCTCTTTCTCTTCGTTCCGTTAGTTGTAAAGGGTAATATTAATTTCTTCTATTCCTTTTGGTCACGTGCAAAACACGGAAACGCATTGAAACATGAGAAAGCAGACACCACTCGCAGATATGATTAGACTTTATCAGAAGTAATGGATCTCGAAGCGACATGCTAATTGAAAAAAATATGCCAATTCATACCCATTAGCGTTTCTTCACGTAAGCAGTTCTAATCGACAATAAAATATCCTCTCAGACGCTGATCATTTCGAAGCAGTTCTCCTTCAAACCGAGTATGACCTCAATGGTATTTGTATCTTCCTTTGCAAAACCAGTTGCCAAAGTTCCCGCGATAACCTTGGTGGCAAAGTCTGTGGAGAAGAAGCAATAACGTCAACACGAGGGAGGGGAAAGGTTCTTCCTCGTGACCAGGAGCCCTCTGGCGATAACGGATCACAAGAAACTGTATTTATGTAAACAGTTTATGGAAATAAAGAAAGTGCTCTACTTATCTGTGCCTGTACGTGTATGTGCGTAGCGGGCGTGTACCAAGAAACAACTCGGTGAAAGTACCTACGAAGTGGATGCATTTCGCAATATACAGGGTGGATGAGAAGTAACGACGCCAAAGATTCCCAACTTTTTTACGTTCGCGGCACCCTTGCGAATGATTGATTGAGTTAATGTTATAAGTCCACTTTATGCACAGTAAGACTAATCGAGACTGGATCTACAGTTCAAAGTGGGATCAGAACCAGTATGTACCTCCACGCGTATCGAACCTGGGACCCCTCGATTACAAGCCGACGACGATACCACTACACCATCGTGGGAGGCCCATGTGGGAATGAGCTTAAAACCTTGTTAGAATTTTCTGTTTCAATTTTTATTTTTAAATCGAAGTGAAATATGTTATCAGGAGTAAGTTAAATTTTATTGTAAAATATTGATTGATTGATTTGCTTTATTTTACTTCGCTTTTTGTGCCACTTTTGACTAATTTGCGAAGATGGGGATGAGTGATGATATGATGAATGGACACTCACAAACATCCATGTCCAGGCCGGGATTCGAACCCTTGACTCCTGGCGTCGTAGCGCGATGTGATAACCACTTCACCACGGGGGACAGCTATTTTAAAATAAATACCTACTCCAGTACTAATGTTATTAATTTATTGAAAGATAATGTAAGGAACAAACATCAGGATACCTACTCCAGTACGAATGTTATGCATTTATTGAAAGATAATGTAAGGAACAAACATCAGATTACCTACTCCAGTACTAATGTTATTCATTTATTGAAAGATAATGTAAGGAACAAACATCAGAATATCTACTCCAGTACTAATGTTATTCATTTATTGAAAGATAATGTAAGGAACAAACATCAGAATATCTACTCCAGTACTAATGTTATTCATTTATTGAAAGATAATGTAAGGAACAAAGATCAGAATACCTACTCCAGTACTAATGTTATTCATTTATTGAAATATAATGTAAGGAACAAACATCATAATACCTACTCCAGTAAGTAGTGGTATTTGACCTATTACTGGGACAACAAATGAAGAGCTCATATGATTAACAGACCGATTTGCCTATACTTAAAACTATGTCAAGATGCCCATATGGCTCAATTGCCCCAAGTGTGCTATGCTGTCAATCCCAAGAATCCTGAATTCTAGTGTACAAATGAAGAACCCTCAATAGATTAATTTGGCTACACTTAAAATTATGTCAAGTTGTCCATATGATCTTATTGCTTACAGTGTGCTACTCTGTCAAAATCCCAAGAATCCTGAATTCTAGTGTACAAATGAAGAAGCCTCAACAGATTGATTTGGCCATGTGTGCAAAAGCTACATCTGTGAGATTGTTGTCCATAAGCTTGTCAAAAATATGCCCTTCTTGATATTGTTATGGCTACACTTAAAACTAAGCCAAAAATGCTAATGTAGGTGCCTCTAACAACTTACAGATTACAGGATTATCTTGGACAAAATCAGGCTGCAAATTGAACTGTTACCTGCTTGCTTCCTAATCTTTGATCAGTTAATTGTCCGGGGGCAGTAATTACTTAGCTCAGAAATACTTCAGTCTGTCAGACAGTTTCGATCGGGAAGATAAATTATGCAGGCTTGGGGGCTTTCATATTCCATTTTGCTGGCACGCAAGGGAGATAATCTACACAGAAAAATAAGCTGAAAGGGGGGCATTATTGATATTTCTGTGTAATTCTAGGGAAAATTCTTACTAAAAGGACATTACCCCTTTGCATGCCATCATGCAGGCCTGACACATGCTACTGACTCCAATTCACTGGAAGGGCATGAAACTTTAATTGATATTTCTGTGTAATAGGGAAAATTCTTACTAAAAGGACATTACCCCGTTGCATGAGAGCATGCAAACCTGACTCCAATTCCACAAGTCCATGGTCTGAAATAATATATACACACGTGAGACTTTGAGAATATTCACTGCACAACCAAAGTTGGACTTTGACTGTATTAGCTGATATCCAGCTCATAGCTCCTGGGTCTGATACTCAGTAGAGTGTGGGCCTAGCCCCATGGCTTATATGCCTTGTAATCAAGAGCTCCCGGGTTTGATACCTGGTAGATTGTGGGGGCTTCCCTGATGGCAAAGTGTTGGTATTATTGCCTTGTAATCAAAAGGCTCCCGGATTTGATACCTGGTAGAGTGTGTGAGATTAAAATACATGTGGCAGAATAATATCCCCACACGTGAGACTTTGAGAATATTCACTGCAGATTTAAAGTCCAATTTTGACTGTATGTAGCTGATATCCAGCTGATAGCTCCCGGGTTTGATACCTGGTAAAGTGTGTTATACAACAGCATAATAGAGCAAAACTACTCTATATTGGGGATCACCAGAGCCTAGTTACTGCTGTTGTCTGGGTATTAAAGCACCAGCTCAGTCACTAACTGCTGTTATAATTGTTTTGGCATATTATTCATAGTTCTGTTTTTTTGGACCAAGAAATTTTATATAATAAACCAACAACAAAAATGCCAAATCAGAAATATAGCAATCAATGCAATAAGAATATATCTAGTTCTAATTGGGCTAGGCACCGGCATAATTGTGATCCAGAAAAATGCAGAACACCCACAAAAATATGCCCAAAATGCCATAAAATATTAAGCAAAGCATATTACAATAGGCATAAGTGTACTTGTTATGTACAGTCATCAACATTGCCCCCACAACCATCTACATCTGGTCTAAAAAGGAAGCTTGAAACACCTGTTAATGCTAGAGCAGCAAAGCAGCCACGCTATAGCAGTTTTGCTGGCCAACTTAGGGATTACAGTTTTGTATCAGAGCCAAGATGTGATATTAAGAATTTTTTGAACAGTATAAATCCTGATGTGCAGGCAATTCTAAATGCAGAAAATGGCAGTTATAAGCTGTCCCTCAATTTATTTACACAATATAAGAAACCAAATGGCACAAAATTTATACAGCCCCACATAACAGAAACTGTAGCTATATATTCAAATACAAATTTAGACAAAATAATAAGCAGTTTGATAGATCAATTGAATATTAAACATTCTGAATTTGCTGCAAAAGAATCAGGATGGAGCCTATGTGGATCTCCACACAAGTTATATATTAATATTTCTGAATTCAGCCCATTACAAGGATCTACATATCTGCCATTACTTGCCAATATTAAAAACAAGAAAGCCGTGGTTAACATAGAAAATAATGATGAGAAATGTTTTCTGTGGTGTATTTTAGCTGCTTTGTATTCAGTTTTAAGGCATCCTGAGAGAATAAGTTATTATAAACAATATGAACACAATTTTGATGATGCTATGGAGGGCTTAGAATATCCAATGTTTGTTCAGAATATTGATAAATTTGAAAAAAAGGCCAGGGATATCAATGGTAAACAATTATCTATTAATGTATTTATTTGTTCTACTGGCCGTGGCAATTGCTTGATAGCACCTCTCAGAATCAGTACACTTGATGATGATTCTGCTGTTCCGATTGATCTGCTCTTAATTGAAGGGGATGACACATATCATTACACTCTGATACACAGTCTTGAAGCTTTAGTCAGAAAACAACAAGGCAAATCCAATACAATATTCAAGTTGTGTAGAAGATGTTTGACTGGATTTGATGGTAGAAAAATGATGAATGGTGTTTATGAAAAGAATGCAGAAATTGCTAAAAACAAGTTAATTGAACATTTAAAATACTGTGGCAACCATAAACCTGTTCATATGGTTATGCCTAAGCCAAATGAAAATGCCAAATTCAAAAAATTTGAAGCCTTGTTGGAACACCCAGCATATATAGTCTGTGATTTTGAATCAAACCTCAAACCTCTTGCATTCTGCAGCCCAGATCCTGATGAATCTTCAATTACATCATACTAGTTACATGAGCCTTCTAGTTTTTATTATGTTGTTGTACAGGATGGTGTTGTTAGTGAAGAATATTTATACATGGGACCAGATGCCATCAAAGAATTTGCACATAGAATAGAAAATAAATGCCATGACATAGCATCTAATGTCTTATTAAAATCAAAACCTATGTTGCCTTTAACAGAGGATCAGATTGAAGATTTCAACAATGCAGAAAAATGCCCGGTATGTGATTCTCAATTTTCAGATACAAATATCAAGGTGTATCACCATTCTCATACATATAAAAAAAAGTAAAGTAAAGTGTTCCCCTGTGCTTAGCACCACGCCATGAAGGCGTATAGGGGGTGTGGGGGTAACGCCCCACACTTTCTTGATCCGGTCGTGAGTGAGGGTGATGTGATCAGCATCACGCCCCTGACCGCCTTTACCCCCAAGGGTTTCCCCCAGGTACCCATGTTATTCGACGCTGGGTGGGCGCCGGGGCCGCTTCCATCGTTAGAAAAGTTCCCGGATTTGAACCGGCCGGGGATCGAACCCGGGACCTTGAGCATGGTAGTCAGACGCGTTACCGACTGAGCCAAATTCAAAATGGCCCTGTGTAATAGCTGTAATATTAAGATCCAGAGACCAAAATTTGTCCCTATATTTTGCCATGGTGCATCTAATTATGATTTTCATCATCTGATCAGGTACGAGGGGTTTGACAAGCAGAATTTAAATATTTTAGCAGAAAATGATGAGAAATATATTGCTATTAGCAAGATAATTAATGTTAATGGTGTTCCCATTCACTTAAGATTTCTTGATTCCTACAGAATTCTGTCGGCTAGCCTGGCTACACTGGCCAGTCAATTATCTGATGATTAATTCAAAATCACATGTGCTTTGTTTCCAAATCAAGACCTGAAATTAATTAGGCGGAAGGGTGTATACCCATATGACTATGTTACAGATTTTTCTAAATTTGATGAGTGTTCTCTGCCACCACAACAAGCATTCTACAGTAAACTCAGGGCATCCGGAATCACTGATGATGATTATCACCATGCCCAGTTGATGTGGACCAACTTAAAATGCCAGACATTTGGTGATTATCATAAGGCATATTTGAAACTTGATGTGACTCTCTTAGCTGATATACTTCAGGCATTTAGAAAATCATCGATGGAAAATTATAAGCTGGATCCAATGTATTTCTACAGTGCTCCAAGCCTAGCATGGTCTGCAATGTTTTTTAAACACTAAAATGCAGTTGAATTTAATCCAAGATCAAGATATGTATCTGTTTATGGAACAATGTATACGAGGAGGCATGGTGCAATGTTCTCAGAGATATGCCAGAGCAAATAACAAGTATATTCCCAATTATGATCCAGCACTGCCATCAAATTATATACTTTATGTGGATGCAAACAGCTTGTATGGTTATGCTATGATGGATAAATTGCCATATGCAGGGCTTGAGTGGGTTGAAGATTTCAATATTGAAGATCTTCAGGATTTTGATGACAGTAACTATGGCCTGTTCTTAGAAGTTGATCTGACAATTCCTGATGATTTACACAACAAATTTTCTGATCTGCCCCCAATTCCTGAGGTTAAGTGTTCACCTGGCTCTAAACAGAAGAAATTGATGATGACTCTGGAGTCAAAACAGGGTTATGTCATATATTACAAAAACCTTCAGTTCCTGATGCATCATGGTGTTCAAGTGACCAAGGTTGGCAAAGTCTTAAGGTTCAGGCACTCAAGATGGTTGAAGCCATATATTGATACAAACACAGAGCTTCGAACATCTGCAATGAGCCAATTTGATAAATTTTTGTTTAAATTGATGGTAAATTCAGTGTATGGCAAAACCATAGAAAATGTCAGAAAACATACCGATGTTAAATTAATTACTGACCCCAACCAGAGCAAAAAATTGATAGCAAAGCCTAATTTCAACTACAGAAGAATTTATGATGACAATATGGCTCTATTCAACATGAAAAAAACAAAGATTAAGTTTGATAAGCCTATTTATGTAGGGGCTGTGATATTAGAATTGGCCAAATTACACATGCTAGAGCTCTATTATGATGTGCTGAAGCCTTTTTATGGTGATTGTGTAAAACTGATGTACATGGACACAGATAGCTTTATTCTTGATATTCAGACAGAAGATGTTTATCAAGATATGTCACAGCCTGCATTGCTTGAATATTTTGATACCAGTGAACATACAAAAATTCAACCCCACAACAAAAAGGTGCCTGGCAAGTTAAAAGATGAGACACTTGGTGATGTTATTGTGGCATTCGCTGGGTTAAGGGCCAAGATGTACAGTTTTGAAACATGTAGTGGTGTTGTTGCCAAAAAAGCCAAGGGCATTGGCAGAGTAACTGTTGACAAAGAACTCCAATTTGAAGATTACAAAAATTGCCTCAAATCACAGAGTTTAATCAGAACATCAGAATGCAGAATCCAGAGTGTGGATCACTTGTTGACTACAAATGTTGTAAGAAAAGTGGCTCTGGACCCACATGATGATAAGAGATGCATTTTATCATGTGGCATACATACTCTACCATGGGGTCATTGTGATTTGAAAAGTGGTAAACAATGCCCAATTACAGAGCATGATTTGAAATAAATAAACATGCCAATGAACTTATTTGGGTTCAAAAAACAGGCTATTATGGACCTGCCAACACCAGCACCCTCTTCTGATATACAATCTATGATATCTAAACTAAGTGGTTTGTTAATTATTCATCTGAACAGCATACTTACAGATGTTGATGATAAAACAGGTAAAACGATATACATATTTAACAATAATTTAAATCATTACCAGTTACCTGTAGGTGGTCAATTACAATTTATTACAACTCCCGAGGGCAATGTCAAGGTTTCAGTAGGCAAAAATATTTACAGGATTAAGCACTCAAACATGGTTTCTGGCACTGTATATACCGTTTCTGCCGGTGATTGTTTATATATTGAGGTCCCAGGATCCTATGACAAGCTTATACCTTTTTTTATAGAATTAATAATTAGATATTTTATAATAAATAACCACTAAAACAAAATGCCTAATGATATATTTGGCCATACAAGACATGAAGATCACAGTGATGAGATTCTGATGCTTGATGTCAGAGTTAAAAAATTAAGAAGTGATTTACAAGCTTTACAAACCACACTCAATGCCAGTCTTCAACTAGAAATTACAAATTTACAATCACAATGCATGGACCCTCTTCTTAAAATTGATTCAGAACTCAAATTGATGCTTCAAAATTATACTGACTTGGCTACATTAGATAATTTTCAAAATTTAGAGGAAGCTGTAGCAGCTCTTCAAGCCAAATTTAAGACTCAGGCTACCAACTCTGAGCAAATGAAACAACAATTAGAAGAGCAGATTGCTAGTGTCCAGACACAGCTCCAAACAATTGTCAAAAGCATAAAATCACTAGAAGATTTTGATCTAGTAATTTCCACTCTAAAAGAACAGATTCAATCACTACAGATACCTAATCTGGACCCCTTGAACAATGCCATAGCTGAGGTTAAAGAAAAAATTGAGACACTTGAAAATTTTATGAACAACCTACCATCATCTGATGCTCTGAGTGCTATAACTCGTAGTGTTGCCAACATCAAGCTGCAACTTGAAACATATGAAGATTTTGGAAAAAATCAGAGTACCATAACCCACCTTGAAGGTACCATAGCAGCAGTGCAAAGTGATCTGACAAATGTACAAGAAACTCTAGAATCTCGCCTGCCTGGTATTGTAGACACTCTTGTCAGTGTCCAGCAACAGATCGCCAAACTTGAAAACCTCAACACTGAATCTGAGCTATCTCATTTTCATCACTTGATTGATGATATCCAAACAAAGCTTGAAATTTTACAACAATCAACACCTACTCAGGCAGACATAGCTCTGCTTCAAGATGCTATGCATAGTGTGGCTGATGCTTCTGAATTAAATGATGTGAAATTGGCACTTGAATCTTTGCAGAATACTGTATCAAATCTGCCTACATCACAAGACCTTAAAAATATTAAGAGAGCTGTGAATCGCATATTGAAATCAGAAGATATCAAGAATATCCAGACAGAGATCAAACAACTTACTCAGACAGTGGCCACTCTACCAACCAATCAACATATTAATGAACTTTATGCTTTGTTTGAGGATATCAGAAGACAAGTCCATGATCTTACTGCCCAAAATTCAAAATTGGCAGTTGTTGAAAATTTACAGCAAATTGTAGCCAACATCAAGCAACAGCTAGGGACCATGGAATCCAACCAAGCAAATGCTCTGTCTGTTTTTGCCACCCAGCTACAAGAGATTGTGCAACAATACAAAAAACTTGCTGTGGACATAAGAATCAAGCCCGGCCACGATGAGATTGTTAGGACTATCAATGAGCACCTTGAATCTGTAATGAGTAGATTGCTTACAGCAGAAAAAGAAATAACTGGCTTAATCGAGAATCCTAAACATACAGTAATTCTTGAATTGTACAGTATCCCCAATAAAGAATAGGATTCACCATTTACACCAGGTGGCAAAATATATATGCTGTCCCCTGCACAATTTTATTACCAGTTTTTTGTTGGGGGCACACTCAGACCAATCAAGATCAAATATTGGCTACAACCACAGACACACCACTACCCTACCTTATCAATAACTAATGCTGACAACAAACAAAAAATCACCAGTGTAGAGTTTGAGGATTTTACAGACCCCAATACATTAGAAACATCTTATGCTGAAGATGATGGTTCTCTGGAATTTAATATACAAATAGGGGACAAATTATATTTAGAAAATCCTGTAGTATCAGCTGCTGAACACCCTATAGTTGCAATATTCTTGTTTACATACTATGTCTAGACAAATTATTGTTGATGAATTACACAGACAAGCCAGACATAATTATAAGAGACTGCCAGTGGTTACAAAAGGCATAGATGATTTATGGCAGTGTGACTTGGTTGAGATGGCAAGTGGACAGCTGAAAAACTTAGACAAGATCAACAAGGGCTACAAGTATCTACTCACTGTCATAGACACTTTTTCAAAATATGCCTGGGCTGTGCCACTCAAATCCAAGACTGGAGCATGTGTTACAGAAGCCTTCAGGACAATCATCAATCAGAGTGGAAGATCACCGCGCTATCTACAAACAGATAATGGCAAAGAATTCTATAATTCGGTGTTCCAACAATTTATTAAAAGCCAGTCAATACAACATTACTCGAGTTACAGTGATCTCAAGGCCTCTATTGTAGAAAGATTCAACAAAACCCTAAAAAATCATATGTATAAACAATTTACCCTTCAAGGTAATTATAAATGGCTTACAATCCTACCAGAACTTTTAGATAGATATAACAACTCGGTCCATTCCACAATCAACATGAAACCCTCTGAGGTAACTTCATCTGATGAGCAAAAATTGATCAGTACTGTTTATTATCCTAGATACCAGCTAACAACAAGAAAAGCCAAATACAAGGTAGGTGATCAAGTAAGAATCAGCAAATATAAGCACATATTCAAAAGAGGCTTTACCAGAAACTGGAGCACTGAATTATTTACAGTGGTTCAAGTTAAACCTGGGACCCGTAACACATATATAATAAAAGATCACCAAGGATAAATTCTCAAAGGCAGATTCTATGAAGAAGAACTCAACAAAACTAAACAGCCGGACACATATCTCATAGAAAAAATCATCCGCAGAAAAGGCAACAAGATACTGGTGAAATGGCTAGGACTCCCAGAACACAGCTGGATCGAGGCAGACAAAGTGATACTATGAACACCTGGGATGTTATAAAGAGACTACCAGATCCTGAACAGCAGAATAAGAGAAATGGCAAGCTGCTGCCTGATAATATTAGATGTCTTATTGTTGGGCCATCGGCTTGTGGTAAAACTACACTAATGATTGATAATTTTTTATTGGCCCCAACTGGTTAGACTGGAAAAACAGGCACTTGTATGTCTTCTCTAAGAGCTTGGAACAATTAAAATATCAGCAGCTGATGAAGCTATATGATGGACTGGATATAGCCACTTTTGAACCAGATGTTAAGCCACTCCATGATTGTCTTGATAACTCTGTTGTTGTGTTTGATGACATTATACTGGATAATCAAAACAAGGTTAGACATTTCTTTACACAGGGCCGACACAAAAACATAGATTGCTTCTACCTGGCACAGACTTTTTCTAAAATACCGAAGCAGCTGATAAGAGACAACAGCAATTTTATATGTGTGTTTCATCAAGATCATACCAACCTCAAACACATACATGATGAATATGTAGGTGGAGACTTGAGCTACAATGATTTTTCTAAGTTTTGCAGTAGGTGCTGGAACCAGGACAGCTATGGGTTTGTCACAATTGATATGACAAGGAAACCCAATAGTGGCAAATACAGAAATAAAATCAACAATTTTCTAGACATTGAAACATATATAAATAACCATGAAAAGGCCAATTATTGATGATCTTAAATCGTATCAATCCCTAAGATTGTATGTTTATTTTATTAAGTCTCTCTGAACGCTTCATGTTGACCAGGGCATTCACTTGTTTTTCTCAGCTGTCTCAAGCCTCTTAGGCATGTTTACAATGCATTGTGTTGTGCCATGCAAACCTCCTGAGCATTCAGGAAACAGGTAACACTTCTGGGTTTGGTGTCAGCGGTTTGCATGGTAGCAATTATAATAAACACGATTCGGCGATTCGGCATCGAGGAAGAGCTCGATGGCCAGGGAATATAGAGGTGAGACAAGCTGGGAAGGGACTGGACTTTGGGAATTGAGTTGGTAGAGAGAGGAGGTCAGCAAGACAGGAGGTAGATAGTGGAAGCACGCTTTGGTCAACACTTAGAGAGAAGCTTACAGAGGACTTCGCTATTTTCGATTCAGCTCAGAGACTTCAGTTAGACAGGTAATTATCCTACACCCAGCCATGATACAGGTTCAACGGTTCACAAAATCCAACGAGTTGCCATTGTCTTTTCAGTAGTTTAATTCCTTTGTGTTATTTGTACCTTTCGCATGCCAAGCAATAACTCGTCATGTCAATGACGAGTGGTCTCATCAAGAGGATGAATGATGAGTAGTTTACATCACCCCATCAATTAACTGGTTCAGATCCCTTCATTCTATAGAATGACACGTGGTGGAGATTAGCGGGTCTTTTCATTTTTTCAGAAATGAAAAGATATTTTTAACCAGTTTAAATTTACACAGGGCCGACACAAAAACATAGATTGCTTCTACCTGGCACAGACTTTTTCTAAAATACCGAAGCAGCTGATATATGTGTGTTTCATCAAGATCATACCAACCTCAAACACATACATGATGAATATGTAGGTGGAGACTTGAGCTACAATGATTTTTCTAAGTTTTGCAGTAGGTGCTGGAACCAGGACAGCTATGGGTTTGTCACAATTGATATGACAAGGAAACCCAATAGTGGCAAATACAGAAATAAAATCAACAATTTTCTAGACATTGAAACATATATAAATAACCATGAAAAGGCCAATTATTGATGATCTTAAATTAAGAGATTATCTTGTAAAAAGATTTAAGGGATGGAAAGTAGAGAACCGAGGAATCTATGAACAACACAAGCAAACAGAACAGCCTATTATTGATGCTATTAGTGAATTAGGTAAAAATATCAAAACTGTTACAGAGCAAAATCAAAATTTGATCACAGAGCTTGTACCTGTAGCTGCTAGAAACATATTAGATTATCCAATCACCCCACTTTCTAGTATTCATACACCTAGTCCTGTTGCTCCTCGAAGAATTGAAGCTACTCAGGATCCTATTGAATTGGGTCTTCTTGCTCAAAAATATTTAAGCACACCTAAAGACAACAAAGATGAGGTTTTTTGCTTATATGCTGACACAGAGCGTGATGGTAGCATCATACATAGAATTGGCAATTTTAGAGTAACATTTATGGGAGATGATTTAATTGTATATTCAGAATCTCATCTTGGAGAAAGAGGTGGTTTTGTTAAGTATCCTGGCACACCTGGATTGTGGGAACTGATGACTAGGAAGAGACCTGGCAGCTATACAGATCAAGATTATGAGCATTACAAAGAAATATTAATAAAATCAGATGCTCTATACCAGAACAATGATCCCACACAAAAAAGAGTCAAGTCTAGCAGTGGAGCAAACTACAACAACTTAATCAAGCCCATATGGTCACAGATCAAGACAGGTAGTGGAATCAAACAATACAACACCCTGCCTAAATAATTTGTCTGGGTTGATGATGTCAGGAAACTTGTAGATAGGTTGCTGGTCATAGCTGGGGAAGAAAATGCTGGCAACCACAATTTTTACAATGAAAAGGTTGGAATTATGGACATGATAAGCACCAAATTGTCTAATTTTATAGTGAATGACACTAAGGGCATTGGATATCTTATAAAAATTATTAATACGCTACCCCCCAAATTTTGGAATATTTCTGAGGGTCGGGGGCTGGTTAATGACATCATAAACAAGCTGCCATTTGAACTACACATACCAGGCTATCAGTATTGTGGTCCAGGCACAAAACTAGATCATAGACTAAACAGAGGTGACCCTGGTGTTAATCCCTTAGATGCTGCTTGTAGAGACCATGACATAGCATACAACACACATTCTGATCTTGACAAGAGACATGTGGCAGACAAAAAATTAGAAGAAGCTGCATTTGATAGATTTGTAAGCAAAGATGCTTCTTTAAGTGAAAGAATAGCAGCATTGGGGACCACCATAGCTATGAACACCAAACAAAAACTGGGGTGGGGTTGTGATAAATTAAATAAATTTAAGCCACTTAATTAAGCTATGTATACCCAGAATATGTATATAATAAACCTAGGATGAAGGCCAAGGGTGTTATGTATCAGATACCTTATGCAGGTCTTAAATCTCTTAAAACTATTGATAGTCTTCTAACCAAAAAGCAGCGCAAGAAAAAAAATTCTTGTCTTGCCAAGGGCCATGGTATGAAATTATTACTTAGTACCCCTCAATTAAAAACATTACAGAAATCTAGAAAAAAATTGCATACAGGTGGCTTCATATTTAGTATCCCAGCTATTTTAGCAGCTTTGGGGGCTGTGGGGAGCTTGGCTGGGGGATCAGCTGCTATAGCAAAAACAGTAATATATGCCAAGAAGAATAAGGCAGAATTAGATGAATTGAAGCGCCATAATCTGGCCATAGAGAAACAAGGCAAAGGTGTTAAGAGAGCCATGAATAAGTTTAAAAAAAACAAGATCCACTTACAAACCAAGATATTGAAGCTTTAATCAAGCCACTGGGCATCAAACATTTTAGAGGTGTGTACATGTCTGATTCTTTACCAAAACAACCACTCAACAAAGAGTGTGGGATAGTTAATTTGAATAAGTACAAAAATCAGGGCACTCACTGGATTTGTTATCTTAAATATTTAAAAGATGAGGCATTTGTGTTTGATTCGTTTGGAGGTATTCTACCTGAAAATTTAGTAAAATATCTAAAATCAGCTAATCTTTATTACAATAATGACCGTGTTCAAAATTTCAAAGATGTTAATTGTGGACATCTGTGTTTATCTGTTCTTAGATATCTGTCTCAAATAAATAAACCATCAATTGAAGATTTTCAAAAAGCCTTGTGGTATCTGAAGCATCATGGGAGTATTCCATCTCACCAGCCAAAATTCAATATTGAAACTTAGATTACATGATGATATAGTGTATCCCAAAACAATAGCTCTCAGAGCATTTTATGGCATGTACTTGATCCCTAATATTACACACCACAACAACACAATTGCAGTTGGTGATCAAAAAATTGTTATCACTCCAGGGCAATATAATCTATCTACTCTAAATGCTCAGTTACCCAGAGGTATAGTGTTAACTCAAAATTCTGTCACTCACAGGGTAGAGATTGTGTCTGCTACAGAAACAGTGGATCTGGGTACTATAGGAGAGCTGTTAGGCTTTGAGAACAACACAAAACTTGAACCAGCCATTAAACACACTGCTATTAATATACCTAAATTCTTAGCCATAGAGACTCTAAATATTCACTGTAATGTGGCCGAGGGTATGATCACCAAATCAGATGGCATAGGCACTCACAAACAAACTGGCATCATTACAACATTCAAACCTAACTCTGAATTTATGGAGCCCATCATCTACACTCCATCACCAACATTATATTTTCCTGTGTGCCATAATAGAATAGATTACATTGAGTTGATGGTCACTAATGAAAAAGAAGAATTAGTTGATTTTGCTGGAGCCACAACAACTGCTATCATAGAAATTAATATTTAAATAAAAATACATACAAAAAAATGGAAAATATTGAGAGTTATGAGCTACAATCATTCCGTCCAAACCGGAGGACCTTTGCAAATTTAAATCAAGCCAACACAGAGATTGAGATTGATCTTGATGTAGGAGATGGCTTTATACACCCTCACAGAGCAGACCTATACATCAAATTTGATGCTGTAAAGCTCGATGGTACAGATTATCCGGCTAACTCAAATATAAGATTGGTAGACAATTTTGTGCAACATCTGTTCTCTGAAATTGAGATCAGAAAACATGGTGTTGTTATAAACAGAGTAGATTACCCTGGTATTACCTCTACAGCTTTGGCCGCACTAAAATTATCCAAAACCGAGGCATCATACTACAAAATAGGTGGATTTGAGGCTGGTGATAAAATTATATCTAAAAGCCACACAGTGCTGTTCCCCATGCGCCTGTTGCAAGGATTCTTCTCAGATTACAAAGATATTATGTGGAAGGGTGGTTTAAGAATTACATTTAGAAGAGCTGCCAATGATAATAATGCTTTGATGAGGTACAGTACATTAAATTCTACTGGGGAAGCTCTGCCTAATACCCTACCTGATGAAGGCAAATGCCTTATTCAGACTATGGAGCTAAGAATTCCAGTAGTTGAATATGAAGCCAGTTATGCTCTTAAATACAAAGCAGATATACTAAAAAATCCACAGGTGCCTTTACAATTTTATACATATCAATGTGTGCAGAAGCCTGCCACTGGTAGCTATTATGAATTTGATGCTACAAACTCATTCTCCAGTATACAATATGACATGCCAGATTTTGTGGTGGTACTGTTTCAAACTGGAAGACACAATAATCAGGAAAAAAAATCAAGTAAATTTGACAGCTGCAACATCAAGAACATATATCTTAAAAATGGCAGAAATGAGGTGTTTCCTAGAGAAAATTATAATTTAAACATGTCCAAGGATGATTTCCTCAAATTATATGAAGCATTTACAGCATACAAAAGGGTCACTACTGGCAATACTGACATGTATTACACACCAGATGAATTCAAAGCACAGAGACTCATGTTTGTCATCAACACCTCAAAAAGAAAACAAGTTGTGGTTAATGACAGGACAAACATTAAAATTATCTGTGAATTCCATGATACACTCCCTGATGACACCATATGTAGTGTTATTCTTATAGGTGAAAAATCATATGTTTATGATGTAAGAAATGAGAGAGTCACAGAGCAATTCTAGGAAACCTCTGCATATTACATTGTCTTTGTACTAGATATGCAAGTTGGGCCTTGGGTCCAATTAAAATATTGAGCATACTCCAGGTAGCATATTAACATAACAGCAACAAGTATTTAAGCATATATTACATTATACTACTGTGTAAGCAAAAGCTCTTATGAGCATTTTTGGCTTAGTTTTAAGTGTAGCCATAACAATATCAAGAAGGGCATATTTTTGACAAGCTTATGGACAACAATCTCACAGATGTAGCTTTTGCACACATGGCCAAATCAATCTGTTGAGGCTTCTTCATTTGTACACTAGAATTCAGGATTCTTGGGATTTTGACAGAGTAGCACACTGTAAGCAATAAGATCATATGGACAACTTGACATAATTTTAAGTGTAGCCAAATTAATCTATTGAGGGTTCTTCATTTGTACACTAGAATTCAGGATTCTTGGGATTGACAGCATAGCACACTTGGGGCAATTGAGCCATATGGGCATCTTGACATAGTTTTAAGTATAGGCAAATCGGTCTGTTAATCATATGAGCTCTTCATTTGTTGTCCCAGTAATAGGTCAAATTCCACTACTCCAGTACCAATGTTATTCAGTTATTGAAATATAATGTAAGTATCAAACATCATAATACCTACTCCAGTACTAATGTTATTCATTTATTGAAATATAATGTAAGGAACAAACATCAGAATACCTACTCCAGTACTAATGTTATTCATTTATTGAAAGATAATGTAAGGAACAAACATCAGAATAGAATATAGGTACAACAATGGAAATCATTCGAAAGAGTTTTGTTTTATTAATGTGAGACTTGCGATTGATTCTTAGAGCACAAATGTTTGATATCAGGCTTTATACAGTTGACAACAAAGCAGTCTATTTGTTGCTTTGGATTTAATTGTCGCCATAGCATAGAAGGTTTGCTCGCACAAATATGAAGTTGGAAAGGGCAAAAGTACGTCCATTGTTTTCTTCACTAGGTTAGGATTCTGCGCTGCCAGTCCAAACCAAAAAACAGCCACCGATGCCTCACTCTTGGCGAATGTCCTAATATTATTTGTTTCGTTTGTTTTTTTTATCTCTAAATTATCTCGCGGAAACCGTAGGCCGATCTCACGGCACCTCGGTTGGGAATCACTGGAAGCCACTTCTGTAGTGTTCAAGTTGATGAAAGCGTTATAAAAGGGCGCTTTCCAGAATCCACCGGTGCACGGACTGATGCACACTTTGGCGTTCCTTATTTCACCGGTGTCCACCACAGCTCTCACCACGTAAACCATGACGTTATCATTTTACACCGGACTCAAAAAGATGGCGCGGCTGGTGAATTAAAATGACTTCGTCTGCTATGAAACTTGTTCTGATTCACGATATTCTTTCCATAGGCAATAGCACGGAATTTCACACCGATTTTGTAGCACTGAGGGCGAATAAACTGAATGCAAGCATAAACTATCGATATTTTTAATAGTACTGCTCCTTCACTTGCATGCAAAGTGAAATAAAGTACTCTGAAGCATCAAAAGATGCGTCCTTCTTCTGCTGCAGCATGCAGAAAAGCATCCATTCGCAATATTCGATATTTTAACAAACAATATACAATACCACTTAAATTCGTACTGCACATGCAAAATGAGACGTCGTTAAGGGAAAATATATAATATTCATGAAATATCTTCTGTGATTTAGTCACAATAAATGCGAATATGCGTTTCACCGAATTTGACGTCATTCTTGGTTCACCAGTCTGATGCAAGCTGGTGAATTCTGGAAAACGCTGAAAGACCTGGCAGTTAAGGAATTTCTGTAAGGGGGGGAGTAAAGCTCTTCCCCCTTCATTGCACTGGGCATGAAGGCACAAAAACGGGTATGGAGGTAGAGCTAGCTCCAAACATTCACGGCAATAGCGGAGGCGATGTGATCAGCACCAAGCTCCGGTCGCCGTTATCCCCCGGGTTGGCTCCAGGCACCCCATAAAGAGAGGCAGGGAGAGTCCCAGAACAGTTTCGTGAAGGAACCTTGCCAGAAAAATTCCCACCTGAGATCACTCCGGGAATCGAACCCGGGTTTCCCTCGTGGCAGGCAGACCCCATAGCTTCTTTCAAAGACCAATTCTTATCCGCGCATCGTATATCTTTAAACTTTTCATATCAATTATACACTTTATCTCTAATTTTTCATCAGGGCAGACAAACACAAACATCCTTGCCTTCCTCAGGATTCGAACCCTGGAGTCCTGATATTGTGGCTTGGCCACGGAAGTTGACACCAACTGGAACATCACCGCTCTCTGAAAATTTATGGTGGGGGATGGGCGCAAATTATAAATTCGCAATGTTACCAGGCTTTGGTGTGTGTGTGTGAGAGAGACAGTAGTAAATTGTATGTATGAAGTCTGGGAGTAACAGAATTTGAGAGATAGAACGAGATGAGATGAGCAATATCTCTGTTCAAGCTCCATGTAAAATATGTACATACACAATACAGTTTAGATTACATACGAGCCTCACCAATCCAATCCAATCCTTGACAAATCTACAACTATATTGTAATATTAACGTATGCGTTGCTCTATCGTACCTCACAAAACTAGCATAATCATGTACATCAATCTCAACATCCGTGCGTGAATGTCCTGCTCAGAAATGTTTAGTATGTGTGTTTTAATGTGTGTGTGTGTGCGTGTGCGTGAATGTGTTCTTTTCTCTCTTTCTTTTTTACATGTTGGCTTGATTTTTTTAAATCTCGACTTTGATCTTTCCTTGTAACCATTTTTTAAAATTGTATTTTCTTCTCTTTTTTATGATTTTGTTTATGTACACTAGGTAAATGTCAAACGGGGTTAGGTGGGAGAACAGCCACAGGCTGAACTGAACAAAACATACGTAGCTGTAACATTTTAGCCTTTTAATCAAGGGGATTCGTGTTCGATACCCGGGGCAGACACATTGCTCAGTGGTTACTTTAAACTGTAGGTCCAGTCCAGATTAGCCTATCTGTGCATAAAACCAAAACCAAAGTTTGCTCAGGGCCTCATATTTCCTAGTGACGGCCCTGCACAATTGTCAAGTCGACCAGTGTTTGAATTGGAAATCATCAGGAGGGATGTGCTTGCTTAGGTCTTGGGACAAAGAGAGATACGTGGAGAAAACACATGGTACAAATTGTGATAACCAGGGGAAGGGGGGTGGGTCGTTCCCTATATCTCCCCACTTCAAGCACTTCTAACATGATCCACAACTTCGCTAGTTCTTCCTTCTTTATTACACATGTAGAATATTAAAAACATGTGGAAACAATCATTGCCTGGTAAAGTTCCATCCACTTATTGTCTACAATTGTTTTCGTTCGAAAGCGTGCACCGTAAGAAATGAATGATTCTGGGTGACATATGATCACAAGGTAAACTGGACTGTGTCAAGAAGCCGGGAACCTTGATATCTCAAAATAAACTTGTTTATTTGTTTAAAGTATCTCAAATTTGAACAACGGCGCCTACTTGTGGAGGATCTCTCAACAGAAATACGTTTCTAAGTCAGGAAACATTAAAAAGATTCCTTATATAACTGGATATGTCTGCAGCATACAGTAAACAAAGTCCCAGTTATATTTCTGAGATTGTCTCAGTTAAGTTAGATTGCATTACATACACCCGTTATGTACATATTTTACATGCGCTGTAGGGACCATCTATAGTTGAAGGAAATAACTCTGGAATAGTGAAGAATTGAAGTGAAGGTTGGAAAGAAATAAGACGTGATTGACAATTTAAAAAACGAATCCTTTGAATCTAAATGTAACATTAGTAACCAACATAACTTGCATCCATTATTTTGGAAAAGGGGAGCTAGTTGTACAATGGATTCTGCAATTGGACAACTATGAGACAATGTAAAATGAGTGAAGAGATGGCGCAGTGGCAGCGTCGTCGTCTTGTAATCAAGGGGTCCCGAGTTCGATACCTGGTGGAGGCACATAGTGGTTCCGATTGATTGATCGAGTTGGTGTTTCAAGTCCGCTTTATACACAGTAAGGCTAATCGGGACTGGACCTACAGTTTAAAGTGGAATCCGAACCACTATGTGCCTACACCGGATATCGAACCCGGGATTGCTTGATTACAAGGCGACGACGCTGCCACTGCACCATTGGGGAGGCACATAGTGGATCCCACTTTAAACTGTAGGTCCAGTCCCGATTACTCTTACTGTGCATAAAGTGGACTTCAAACAATAACTCAAACTGAAAACTCAAATGGACCTGGTGGAGATTTAATGTGTATAATGGTTCGAATTCCACTTTAAGGTTTAGTTTATCTTACCACAAAATCGTCCTAAAACGAACCCTTATACAGTATGTATCATACTTGTTCGTACAGGCTGTATACATTGTATGAAACCCCTCTGTACGTGGTCACTTTGCGAAATATCGCAACCAAAGGTGTCCGGTATTCAGGGAGGACCTTCGAAAAGGTAATTTGTACAAAAGATGCGAGATACAGCAATTGTATTGGATGGATAATATCATAAACCGTTAGAGGCTGTTTCATGTTGTACCTTTCTTGTTCGTACACATGAGTTACGTAGTGACCATGCCACGTCGTTGTGTGCAGCACACTGCGTTTATGTACGTACAGCTTCAGTTGTAGGTCTGTGTAGCCACTCTGCCATTGCTACCAGTGCACGTTCAGCCGTACGGTCAGCGTGATCAGTCCGTAATGGGGAAGTGAAATGAGCTCAGCTCTGACCTTAAAGGTGTGATAGTGAATCTTGCTCTTAAAGGACATTCTTTGAGGCAAATAGGGTCATTAGTGAACAAATCTCATTCTACTGTGCAGTATATAGTAAATACATTCAAATATGAGGGTTCAACAAAGAATCGGGCAAGAAGAAGTATGGAATAAAGGCTAAATTAAAGAGAGGAACTTTTCGTGGTGAGAAAAGACTAATCCAAAATTAAGTGTTCCGAAATTGAGGTCACGGGGGTGGAAAATGCAACAGGAAAGACAGTGATCAATTTGACCGTTCATCGTGCATTGTACAGAGTGGAATATCATGGAAGAATGCAAGAAACCATGTGCATAAAGACCAGGAGTTATGGAACAATGTCATCTGCTTCGATGAGACCAAAATAAACCTTTTCGGATGAGATGATATCCACAGGGTGTGGAGGAAGGCGAGTGAAGATAACAATGTACCATTGTTGTGAACATTATTTGAGCTAGATGTTTTTTTCTTTCTTTTTTGTTCTCTAGCGGTGTACTTTATCATTTCACTTTCCACTACCTCTTTCTGTACGGATAAGACTGGTACATACTGTATGTGTGTATACGTGTAAACATAGCATATTCTGTTCCCCTTCCAGGCATACGTTTATTCTAGATCCGCTTATGATATACAGTTTAAAGTGGAATCGAACCATTACTGCTGCTTACACTAGAAATCGAAACAAGGACCGGCGGAAAACGTTAGCCAAGACGTTATCGTGATTACCCACTAATCAGCAGGCGTTACAACACAGTTATTATACGTTCAGTATGTATCATACTGATACGATCATATCTAAGTTAAGATACACGTAGTGACCTGGGATGTGCAGGACCTATAATTAACTACTTGCTCACAGGAATTCAATCTGAAGTACAGGAGACCTACAAATTATTAATAAAAACACATTTACGTGTATTTATATCTGTCGTGGAGGTATCTGCTACTGTTTTCCAGTGCCCTAGTTATCTATCCCTAAGGCTGTCACTGAAATAAATTACTTTCCCAATTATGAACTATAAAATCGAGCATATAGAACGTTTCGATAAGGCAAGCACATTTTGCTGCACAACAATGCCGAAATATTTAACGATAATTATGATGTACACTACCGACAAAAAGTTTAAGACCACCATGAAAAACGGCCAAAAAATCAGTATGGAGTGTTGTGTGGAACCAACGGTTCTTGTCCAAGAAAGGCGTGACGATGATACGCATGGAAAATGCAATGTAGTCTAGTTGGAACCTCGCAAGACGCGAAACCAATTTTTTTCCGAATATGTAGCATGTGGTTGGCAAAATGGAAAGTGACAAAAACGTTGCTGAAGCTGGCAAAATTGCAGCTGTGTGCGTGAAACCGGTCAGTACAGTAGCCAGTCTCATGCGCATCCTTATCAGTGGCTCAGGGTCAGTTGCTTTTCATGCAGGCGACATTGCGAGCCCATTATTGTGTGTGAGGTGTGCAAGGTAAGTGGAGCTGAGTGAAATGGCCCGTCATCGTGGGGAGCAGACGATTTTGGTTGAAAAGCGTGCTGTGATATGTGCACTGAAAAATGAAGGTTATTCGGAAAGCGAAATAGCAAGAAAATTAAATATTTCCAAGACTGGTGTTCATTGTGCATTGGACAGATACCGTAAAAGCAACAGTCATGCTGATCGTGCACGTAGTGGAAGAGATCGTGTAACGTCTGCAGCTGACGATAGATATATTACAGTAACTAGCAAATGGAACAGGCACCTAACAGCACCAGTCATCGCTGCTTCCCTGAATAACAGCAGAGTGACGCCTGTGTCTGTGTCAACGGTGAAGAATAGGTTGCGTGAAGAAGGGCTGCATGGCAGAGTAGCTGCTAGAAAGCGATTGTTACGACGTGTGAACAAGACGAAACGATTGGCCTGGGCTAAAACGCACCAAGTTTGGACTGTGGATAACTGGAAACGGGTACTCTGGACCGACGAATCCAAATATGAATTATTTGGCAGCAATAGGTGAACCTTTGAGCGTAGAAAGGTCGGTCAGAGAATGAAAGAAGAGTGTCTTGTTCCCACAGTGAAACATGGGGGTGGTAGTGTAATGGTGTGGGAATGTTTTGCCGGAAACCAGATAGGGGACCTTCATAAAATTCAGGTAACATTGGTAAAAGAAGAATATCATCAGATATTGGTGCACCGTGCCATCCCCTCTGGTCGTCGTCTTGTTGGTAATGGGTTTATTTTTCAACAAGATAATGATCTCAAACGTACATCCAAATTGTGCACGCGGTATTTGGAACGCAAAGCAACAGTAGGGGCATTAGTTCTCATGACGTGGCCACCACAGTCTGCTGATCTTTCACCAATTGAACTGCTATGGGACCAAATCGATAGGGACATCAGGAAGAAGTTACCCAGCAACACTCAACAGCTATGGGAATTCATCAACGATGCCTGGCGTAACACTCAACCATCCTATCTGGAAAAACTATTGGAGCGCATGCCACGTGTTTGCGCTGCTGTCATTAAGGCCCATGGCGGACATATTGATCAAAGCAAAATATGAGGTGACATTAGTATGTATAGTGGATGTACCTATGTTTGTACATTGTCAAGCAGATTCTTACATTTGTTTCTTGTACATTAATTACGAAATACATTCATTTCTACTGATTTTTGGCACTTTTTCCTGGTGGTCTTAAACTTTTTGTCGGTAGTGTATATTGTTGAAAACAATTATACAGTAGCTATGGAACGACATCCAAATTACACTCATCACAAACTTTCATGGAAGGGGTTCTATCTTTCAGGTAACATTATAGCATGTAAGTTTTCTTTACAGAGAAGGAGGGGGATATTATATCCTCCTTCAAAAATGGGTATTTTATCTCTAAAGTCTGTTCAGGGCTTAACATTATCTACTTATAAAGTGATAATTACAATAACATTATCAAGTGAACTTAACATTATGTAATTTTCATCTGAAGATTGTGCAAAGAGCTCTCTCAGGGGGTAATTATTGAATTATTACCATCCAGTGGTGGCTGATTGGACCTCACAGAGACCAGAAGGGATTATGGAAGTATTCATAAGGTAGATCCCCCCCCTTTTCCTAAGTATAGTACTCTGACAATACCTAAGGTGAGGTGGAATATACAGGGTCATTCAAAAGTCCTTTAACGCCCCGTACAAAATGTAAAGGCTGGGTGCAATTGGTCATGATAGAAACAGGCCTGGGGGAACCATATTGGTGTGTTCCAGGCGGACGTCCGCCATATTGGTGGCCGCCATATTGAATTCAACTTAAACTTTTTAAATGGGAAGGGGTGATGTGATATATCAAATCAGGCAAGAAATTCACGAGAAATTAAATGGTGAGGACTTATTCGACGTATCTTTAACCAGTAAAGAGTTATGACTGCATGGTTGTAACAAATGTCTCATCTTCCAGGTGTGAGAAACCAGTGTCAGAATGCTCCTCCTAACGCGTGAGGAACCCATCGAGATCGTACTGCTGTCTGGGGAGAGGGTTCACGTGCCATTGCAAATGACATTAATCAAGAATACCCCCAACAAGATCCAGTGTCGCATGTGACAGCTGCACAATTACTCCAAAAGTTCCGGGAGGCGTATTTACAAACCCTATAGTGATGCAGAACCTCCAGCCATATTTGGTCTCCTGATTGGCTATCTTCCGGAAGTTATTGCAGTGTTCCTTTAAATTAACGCTAGATGGCAGGGTTCAAGTTGACATTGTAGATTTCAGACATCCATCCCAACAAGATCAGAAACTCCTTTAAACTGAGGTTCATTTTTTATCACATTTTTAAAGTTATTACACAAAAATGGTGTTATTTAGCACATGTCAAGTTGTGAAATTTCTCCTATAATGTAGTAATCACGTCACATGAGTTACAAGCGCTTTTAGAAATATTTAACATTAGGGTCCATTGTTTTTCGATGGCTTAATATTGATTTTTACCGCCAAGAAAAGATTCATTGTATTTTTAACATTTTACATATTTTTATATATTTCTTAACATAATTTCGACAATTTGATTACAAACTATATTACTAGATAATCACGAGCCTAATTTTCTTGTAAACGACCAAGTAAAAAACGACTGACACGGAACATAAAAACTTCCAGTGCTCACAGCCAATAAGAAAGCATTATATACCTCTGGTTCTGCAGCAATCCAGGGTTTGTAAATACGCTTCCGGGAGACAGGATCAGTCAACGACAGGCGACGATCAGGACGTCCCAGAAGTTCCACCGAGAAAGATACAGCCACAAACAGCAGTCTCCAAACCTTAGCTTCCAACCGTGAAGAATTTTCGTTCCAAAGGAAGGGTCTAGCTACGGAGCTACTAAGCATAATAAATAGTTAAAAACAAAGAACCAATAAAACTATTTGACTAATAATGTAGATTTTGGTGTTTTAATTACTAATTGTGCTCCAAAATATGTTTTTCTTGTTATTACAAAAAATGCAGGGACGGTGCGACGGGTGGGCAAGCGCATACCCAAAAATTCCTCCGCCCCCCAAATAAATTCAAGAAGTATTAAAAAGTATTAGAAAAATACGACTCCATGCATATTTTTCTTACAAATATTTTTGATACGAGAAAGGCTCACAAATTATCATCCTGTAAGAAGTTTCGCTGCCTTTGGATTTACATTAGTTTACCGAATAAGATAGCCAAAATATGTAGCAAAATATGGTGAGGAATAATACCTATTATTTATAATTAATTATATTCCATATTTAAAACTTGATTCATAAGACTTGTGACCGAATTAACACTTCTGTGACTACAAGTATGTATTACAATATCTATCTACAGACAAAGTGCAGTTTTCCCGAGGTGGAAGTACAAAATCATACAGGAAAAATATATAGAAAAAACCAAATAAATAAATAAAAACATCTTCACATTACTTCCATATGGTATGCAAAAGAACTTCGATTCTTGACTAGGCTTCCTTCACCTAGCATTTTGAGTAATGAATGACTTTTTTCGCTCGTGTGGCAATTGCCAGCAATTGAAACTGTTTCCATGAGTTTCAAGGCGTTATGAACAAGAGAAGCTCCATTTGTATGAAGGTAAGGTGTGAACAGGAGGAGAATTGCCACATAGCTACAATGATCACATTTCATTTTTTTTTACCTAACTTACTTAAAAGTTTTTGTTTTCTCAATCTCTATGCATATTTCTATTAAACCACATCCAGTATCTCCTTTTCCTACATCAATCAGGTCACGATTTACTTCAGCAAGTGATGACATCGATTTTTCGATGTTCATTTTGCACATATTCCTTTATTTTTACAATTTTTAGTTTTATTTTGTGTGAAAATTCACGTTTCTATGCGAGGAAAGTTTAATGCAGAATGAACAAAAGTACTTGAAAAATTTTGTGGCAGGCATTAATTAAATGCAAAGATTCATACTGATGGCTACACTTATCAATTTGAAACACCTCTATGAGCCAAGCAAGAGGATCATTCATTAAGCCTCAACAAAAAGCAGTGCTCTTTTCAGTAAGAAACTCATAATATTATTAAAACTGTATATTCAAAATCATTCATTTGGATTATAGACAACAAGGAAAAAGTATTTATTCACTAATGTCTGGGTTTATCATACTTTCTGTCATCATCCTTGAATGTTGGATCGCAAGAAAAAACAAGTTATTTCAGTAGTAGCAAATAAAGGCGGACAGTTGAAACTTGCGCAACTGTAAATATCGAATTTTGGCATTTTCTTGCTTTTAGAATCTAAAACGCTAAAACTACTTTACAAATAGTTTGGTATTGGGGGCTCTGATCACTGAAATAAATTAATGAATGAATCACTCTCTCCCTTCTTTAAGTTTTGGCCTCAATGTTCGGAATCTCATAAAAGCCCACGAATTCCTCAAAAATATCATTTTTTTATTCACAGTTCGCATGCAGAATATTAATTGTCCATGGATGGATATGTCACAAGTTTCGTCAATCATAATAGCAAAATATTCCCGACTTTTAATATCTGCTACCACGGAGCGCAAAACAGATCTCCCTAATGTATCAATGATCTTGTTCTGAATGTCATGTGAGAGCCATTTGTAGCCCAAACGTCCCATCCACTACCCTAGTTCATGCACAGCGTCTTTTGAAACTTTTTTAGTAAAAATTTTAACAATACTCATAATTACATACTTAGTATATATTAATAAGTCATGTGTTTTGCTGTCTCTGGTCATAGCCGCCCCCCAAAGTTGATGGTTTGGCGGTCTCAGCCCCCCAAAGTTGATGGTCTAGAACATTTCAAATGTGAATTTAAAGTTAAGTTCATGTGGCACAATTCAGAGTAAACTTTACAAGAGAAGCAAAATAATACATTACATCCTCTTAAGCAAAATTATTTGGGGGGCTCAGCCCCCACATCGTTAACAGTGGGGGGGGGGGCTCGAGCCCCCCAAGCCCTATGGAGTCGGCGCCTATGGTTTGGTGCTAGGTTCACTCCATGAATCATTAGGCCTTATTCCTCTCCAAGGAACGGCGCTAGTACCACACATACAAATACTTCTTGTAGCCTTCGGTGCCTCTTACAAATACTTCTTGTAGCCTTCGGTGTCTCTTGCATATGTATAGAATTTGTTCCATATTTTTCATAATTGTCACATGAATTAAGCAATATACCGTAACGTTATATGTGTATTTGTGACTATTTTTCCATCTATTTCATCTTATCTCAATTCATCCTCATCTTCGCGATTAACCAAAAGCGAAAGATAACCGAAGTCAAATAAAACCAATCTATCTAATCTGCTTCGTTCAGCTAATTAAGTATAGTCTATGTTAAATTCCTTCTTAATTGAAAGGGATGATACAAAATATCCACTGTACAAAGCGAAGTACACAGTGAGCAGTTGAAAGGTATGGGTAGGGAGACACAATGAAGGGAAGGGACACTTAAGTGAGAGAAATAAGGAAGGTTATATCAAGATTCTCACAGGGAAGATGGGAATGGTAGTCAAGTGGTTTTACAACAGGTGACAACATGGAGTCACTTCCTACTCTTTCCTAGTGGATAGAGGGAAATTTAATCAGAAGATTTTGGGAACGGATTACCCGTGCACGCGCATGAATGTGAAAGTGGAAGGGGAGGGGTAATACAAGAAGAGGTAAATCGTGAAAAAATATAAATAAAACATTCAACAGAAAAGAGAAAGGACGAAAGAAATACATAGCAATGAGGAGAGGGCAAGAGAATACGTGTTTGTGAAAAATATAAATTGTATACCTGCCGACCCTAATTTATCAATATTTGGCTCCTGCCCACCCGCTCAAAATTTTCTGGCGCCGCCCCTGGTGAAATGACAAGAAAATGCTGTGTGAATGCCACAGAACATGATGAGCTACACTTGCAATATAATTTCCAGTGGAGCATTTAAGAATTCAACATATCATTTCGGAAGGAGGTGTGTGTGTGTGTGTCTAAAAAACGTCCAGAATGAATTGCAATTGTGGCTTATAAAACACTATTAACACACGAGTATCGCTTTACAATATAATAATTTTAAGCCAATAAAAGTGGAGCTCAAAGTAGATAACCCACCTTTAAATGTGCTGTTAATACATTGCGTGAGCAGTGTTGGTAAGTAAAAAGTTGAAACTTACTGCCCCGCCGCCGCTTGTGTCAATGTTGCCAGTGGCAGTTGTTTACGAAACATCCAAATCAAATTTCTTAATAGAACTTAACAGTCCTACCAGAGGGTCTTGAACCGTGACCTTGTGACCTTCCCTTCCTCATTTGATAAGATTGGAAAATTAAGTTCTGTTTCTGCAAGTAAACAGCATAAAATATTTTCATATGCTGTCTGTGAGGCTTGTAACCTTTGGACAATGTGAGCTATTTTTCGTTCTCTTAACAATAGCCTCACGATAACATTCTTACAAAACTTCCCGCTTTCTTGTCTCCATTGAGAAGGAAATGTGAAAGGTAACTCCGGGAATACATAAAAAAATGTACAAAAATAGAAAATATCAATTATGGTGATACATAATCTAGCAAAGAAGATTCGTTTTCAAAAGCTTGTCTGTTTTAAGCCCAGTTTATGCTCAGATAAGGTGCACCTAAAGTGGGAACCGAAAATGTGTACAATGTGCCTCCAGCGGGGATCGAAATCAAGACCCTTTGAGGCTACAGCGTTAAAAGGAATGGGCAGACAAATTCACTCTCATAAAAATAGTTATATGGGTGTGTGTACGCAAAAGAAAATGGTACATTAACAATGAGTGCATGTATCTACGTGTGTGTTTATTCTTACCATATCAGCCGCGTCGGTGGCCAAGTTTGTTGAGTGACCGACTCACGACCTCGCCACTGAAGGATCCGGGTTTGAGTACCGGCTGAAAATTGATAGAATCAATATTCATTCTTATGGTCGCTATTAGCCGAAAAGCGGCAAAAACTACGTAAAATAAAGAAAAACATAAAAACAGATTTTTTGAAAATAAAAATAGTACAATACTTAAAATAAATCCATGGAAAATACAACAAATTGAAATTCAAATGAGATATCTGGTTCAAAGTGTGTCATTCAAGCCCAATTATAAAATCATTACGGTTGAGCAACACGAAGTTCAAAATCCTTGCAGCCACACTCACACGGCAATGACATTTTGGTCTACGCGTACTTTGAATCTGTCTAAAATAAGGTTATGTTAACCGCGAAGATGAGGATAGGTTATGATGTAATGAAACTGATGAAAAAGAAACGCTCACAAAGAACACCCATGCTCAGGGCGGGATTAGAACCCGGGGACCCTTGGCGTGATAGCATGCTCTACTAAACCATTCCGCAACGGAAGTCGGCTAAAAATAAGATGCAGGTGTCTTTCAACTAAAAAAAAGATCTTTGTAACGCTCCCAAGTCGTTACAAGGACTTTAAGTGTTGAAGTTAAATCTTTAAAGACTTCTCATGTTTGTTTCTGTTTCAATTCAAGTCCTGCGTGGCTTGTGAATGTTGTATTCATGTGTTACAACAACATGCTAATTAGTATCAAGCCCTGCGAGGCTCATTCATTTAATTGTAAACGTGTAATAATTGTATATTGCTTTGGCTAGAACACATTTATATTCAGAGTTAAGTTTTTATGTGCATAGCAAAGTCTCAAGTGCACGCAGTTCCCAGGTCGGTCGTCCGAAGTCGCACTGCACGCCCTATGCTCGTGCGCATTCGCCTGCTGCGTGAGAGAGAGAGAGAGAGAGAGAGAGAGCAGAGAGGGATATAACTAGGGAGACAAATTTATGGTAAATAAAAACTGAGGAGAGCGGTAAATAAAATGTTAGATCAGCGGTATATACCAGCGGTGAAAAAAAATAATTGGCACACACTTTTTCATCATGAGAGGAAACAACATACAAGAGAGCTATAAATTGATAAACTACTTCAATTTTATATACTGTACACATACACAAGTACTTAGCTGTCCAACCAAAAAGAAAACATCAACACAAAATCATTTCATTTCTAAATTGCATATTCGGGGAAAGAAAGGAATGCAGCTTGCCAGGGAGCGAAGTTTTCGAACTGAGATTACGTGCATGGGAATTCCCAATTTGCAGCGTCTTCCTGATGTGATCGAAGATAAAACGTTCTTCAACTGCAAGTGGTAGGAAACTTTAAGCAAACGTTTCGTTACAAATCGACAGTTTGCGCGCACAACCTCGATTGCCGGTTTATGCGTGTTTTCTACTTAATTTGATGATATTTCACGGTTATTTCGCGAAAAAGCGTTCATTTCGTGGAAAAGCACACATTTCGCATTACTTCGCGAATAAAAAACTCATGCATATTTCATCATTGGGGGTGTAGTTGCGTGCAGAATGTTCAAAATTGCATTTTTTTTTTCAAATTTCGTGATTTAGCGCATCGCGAAAATTCCATGTCCCTAGATATAACTGACACTACATGCATATCTTATTTTACAGAAACCAGAGGTATAGCAAATAACATGTATTACAGGACGAATCCAGAAAGGAGGATATCAATAGAAGACACCGACCAAACCAACATAACACCTGGAGTTCTTTTACAGGCACGACTTGGCGAGACAACGGATGCTGATTATGTAGAAAAACTCTTCCCACTAAAAACCCCGATTTAGCTTGAAATATATAGAAGCAGTCTTCATAGGAACAAACCCAATACCCAAAATTACCAAAAACCTACCCCAACCCATCCTCACCAGAAGCAACCCGCTGTGGTAAACAATCTGGCACCCACTAGAACCAACAAACTTCTAAATGAAAACATAATATATAAATCCACTGTCAACGTAGTGCGCAGGTTTCCCCCCCTTCTTCGGTTTTTTTCCTTGGGTAAATAACATAAGAGTACACCTGCACACGTATGTTGCGATTAGTTAAATTTGGAGGTTTTTACTGCCAATTTATGCATGCGGCAGGTTTTTTTCTCTGTCACGCAAAAAGCTTCTTGTATATTTCCTCTCTTCTATCTTCGCCTTCACTTTCGCCTTCTAATTATACTTCCAGTAAGCGCCACATTGGCAGACACCGTTTGATGCATACACACTAGGTGTGCTTGATAGGTATTCCCTAACAAGCATGCTATGGAGGGCGCCGAGGGGGAAGGGTACTTACTCATTTCTGAGAACCCCAAACCTTAGGTGGACGCTTACAAGATGAGGCGTTGCCGCAGACCTGTGCTGGGCCCCACTCATCCTGGCGGGCTCTTTGGGGGCCGGGAAAACTTAAAATTTCTGATTTCTGGCCGAGTTCTCTTCCGGTCAGCGACCGGCAAGGACCTCTGGGGTCCCAGGCCCAGTTGAGGCAGCGGAAAAGAAAATGGCCGAGTCTGCTGCCACGCACGTGTCAGCAGTAAGAAGAAGCGTCAAATTTGCTCCTGCCACGTAATTCGTTTGCTAAGAGGATGTTACAAATCTTAAGAACAGATTGAGACTAGATAAATGCAAGTTTATGATTAGTGGGAATGAATGTACAGGCAATTTAGAACTTTTTTCTTTAGAAAGCATTTAGCGATATTATTTTAATGCTAACAGAACCTAACCTAACTACGAGAGCATTTAGGTTTATTATTAGAAGAATGCTGAGGGACCTAATCTTAAAACATTTTTGTGAAAGTAATAGCTAAAACTTCACAGTATGTGTTACAGACGTAATTTCATGCATAGCATGATGAAATCACGATAAAACAAAGACCGAGTCTACTGCCACGCGCATCTTTTTTGAGGTTCCAGCAGAAAAAGAACGTGGCAGCAGACACTACCAAAGAAAATAGCTCCAGCAGATACCTAGAGCGTAATCATCGGGCTCTTTTCATTACCCTCCCCATACCTGCTACGGCTGTGTGGTTGGTGCCTTCGGGCTTCGGCCAGAGCGTACCTCTGGGCTCCTTATACCATCCGTCCCGGCTTCGGCTGTGATGTGGTACCTTCTGGCATTAAGTCTGATACTGAGCTACGGCTTGGGCGTATCCTCGGACGTCTCATTCCTCCCACGAGTATGGGATCGACTCTCGACTAGTAAGGCTGTGTGGACCCATATGGACAATGGCCTAAAATAAAATTAGATTCCTTTCCTCCTTAGGCACCTCACTGCGAGGAATAAATCTATGGTCCCATGCCCTCCTTTCGTCGAGACCAGTGCTACAGACTAGAAGAGTTAGCATAAAGGCAAACTTTTGCATTAAGACTAAGTAGGGTTGTTGTTGCGTGGTTGTGGTAAGAACCGGTGGACGTTGCATCTTTTAAGTGCTGGGAGAGATTTATATTATATTATATATATATTATTAAAACATTAAAATGCTGACTAAGGCAAACTTTTATAGTATAAAAAATATACATAAAAACATATTGTTTCCACCCTCCAACAGGGTCTTCTTCAGACGAAACTTCACAATAAAAATAAAAATTGTAATGTTTCGTCTGAAGAAGATCCTGTTACAGGGTGGAAACGTTACTTTCTTGTGTATATTTTTTATACTATAAAAGTTTGCCTTGGTCAGCATTTTAATGTTTTATTAACATAGAAACAATGCTTAACAGTGTTAATATTGTATTATATATTAAACGTATTCATTTGAATGTGAGTATGAAGCATACTTGCTATTAATGCAAACAAACTTCTACGAAATCTAGCGATTAAATTTAAACTTACACTTATGTTCGTACAAACAACATTTAAATAAGCTTTTCATTTGATTCTACCTCAGGCGCGGCTCGTGCATTATTTACCCGGGGGTTCACTGAAGTCATGTGACATATATTCAGTTTCCGCAAAATAAACTTCCTTCGCCTAACAAAAGGATGGGGGGCGGGCTTAAAAGATTTGTCCAGAATTTTTTTTATATGGGAGTATAAGGTTTTGTATTAGGGGTGTGCGAATAAATTTAGGGCTGAAACTACAATAAATTGTGCCTTTATGAAAAAAGTTGAGTTTTGTTGGAATGGACGTCCTCAAGTAGGGGCAAGTAATATATTTTTTCCTCAGGAGGAGCAAAAAACACTCCTTCAGTCTGAAGTTACTGCAACGCTTTTATAATAATTACCAAAAATTACTGTGACTGAAATTAAATTATATGCGTGTAATATATAATTTTTGGTTTTGCCCCCTTTTCCCCTTCCGGACGTCCATGCCGACTAATCAGAACTGGTCCTACATTTATTAAAGGGAAATGGCAACTAATGGCATGTGCATACTAGAAATCGAACCTGAGACCCTTTCATTGATACAAGATAGCTTTGTTCAAATTTGGGGCTGGTCGACCAGCACACGCTTTTTTTCAGTGGACAAGGAAGTTCGTTTACGTTAATTACGTGCATTTCTATCGGTCATTTCTTACCTGCGCGGACAGCAACGCCTACACTGCATCATGTGACATAACCTAGGTAAAGTCCATCCCTCGCTTCACTCGCAGCATCACTTAATACTTTCCAACAAGTATCCAAGCACTTCAAAAACTAACAAACTTGAGACGATTGACACCGAGCGACAGCGAGTCACGTCTTCGCGCCATTCTTTCTCTTTCGCGAACCCGAAGTGTTTCCACCTTTAAGGAAAAACCTCTGAATTCCTGCACGAGCTATTTTGGTAATGTATCTCCTTCATTTTAATTCATCGCATCTAATTCCAGCTTTTATTTGTTTCCACTCATCCATCTCTGCCACAATTTTGCATTTATTCCAAGAAGTTCAGTACAAAAATGATACAAAGAGAATATTGAATATGTAATGTGTGCGCTTCAAACTTGAACCGCACACAGCAACACTGGAAGGGAGGAAGCAGCGAGATCGGAGCCTTGTCCCGCGCCTTCTGCGAGAGAACGAACTGCGCATGACCGTTGGGTTGAACATAGGTTCTGCAAATCTCATCTTCCATGTATTTTGTCCTATACCCTCCTCGAGCTTCTGCTCCCGCACGAAGCTTTCACAATGGCAAGAGCTGTCCTGTGGGGGTTCAACTGAGGGTCTGTATCAGGGCGGCCGAATCGCGGTTTCTTCTTCTCAGCAAAATAGTTCACCATATTACGGGCACAAATACATGACTTATTGTGTAGAATTTTTAGCGAAATAATGTGAAAATGTAAAGACATTGTTTATTGTTCATTCTCGAGGTGATTATCGTATATTACTGGGGGTTCACTGATCCTGTGCGCTATAGGGCCAACCGCGCCTGTTCTACCTGCACTAATTATTCGAAGAGATATGGAAAAATCAATTTCAAATACACAGATTAGATATACTTTTACAATTTCTAATACTTTCTTCGTATCTTATGTATTTGTGTGTAGGGAGGAGTGCACAAAGTTTTAAAGCACCAATCACCAGGGGAGGGGGAAATTTATAAAATTTGAGCCCCCAGGCTTTCTCTTGTAGATATTATTATTATCATTAACAGTTTTATTATCATGGTACCTCACGTCCACTAATTGCATACTCTGTATTAATAACACTTGTAAGCTTATATAATATAGACACATCTGATGTAAGAAGCTATTTAAACGCTAGAAGCTCCTTCCTTCTTTCACGAAATAGCAAGTAAAAGGTTTTAACATGTTTTATTTTGCTATTATCACAATATTCAGAAATTTTAATAGTCGATGGTCTTTGTTACTTCTGTTCCTTCAGCGTCTCATTTTTGTGTGGCCCCTAGGCAAGCCCTGCCATTCATGATGGTAAAGTAAAGTAAAGTGTTCCCCTGTGCATAGCACCACGCCATGAAGGCGTATAGGGGGTGTGGGGGTAACGCCCCACATGATGGTTACAAATTTAATTATGTCGATTTGTGTACACACATCTCTACTGGGCATCAACTGCTACCCCAAGTGACGAGGTCACCGCACGTCCCTGGCTGTGGAATCGTTTCTCCTCAGAAAAATTTTCCACTGTTCATACTATGACCTTTTCCTAATCCATAAACTTTATTCTAGCTCGCCTGAGGAGCTTTTTGTGCCTTTGCAACCTGTAAATCGCACATACACGTGGTTTATTGCTATTTGTAGAAGCCAGCAGGAATCACATAACGTCTCACGTGAACAGGGACCGCGGAAACAACGCTAAAAGGTTTTGGTGGCTTGTCACAAAGAGTGCTCGCTATCGGTGAGCACGGCACATCGAAGGTCAAGCCGCCATTTACAGAGCAAACTGGACTCTGATCGAGGGTCCAGTCAAATGCGTTTAGTTTCGAAGAACAACGGCTGAAGTTGCTGTACATGGTGAGAAAAGACTCCAAACTTATCGCTACGATTAACACAACGTACTTACTACGTACATTATACTTTTTATAACCAATGAAATCGTTTCATTCAAATTTAAAACAAGTTCCCAGTGGCGTATACAGAGGAGAGAGGATAGTGGCCCCTGAAATGCTCTTACTCAAAAAAATTATATAATTATCATTACGTACAAATTCAAATCTCATAAAGATTGCACTTGCGATAATGTTTTAAGACGACATTTTTATATTAATTACATAAAGTACACCACAACGAACACGGTACATATCCTGTGTAGATTAGTAGATAAAAAAGTTTTGTTACGCTTTAAGTCCACATTATGTTCAGATAGGCTAATCGGGACTAGACTTATAGATTAAAGTGGGGTCTGAAGAACTATCGAATTCTGGACGCCTTGATTATAGGATTGTATAAATGGATACCTGATCACGTCGTCCCAACTATGGCCGAGATCAAGAATATGTGGAGCTCTATACTTCCACTTCACCCCATGTTCTAGGCATTCAGTAAAAAAATCAATATGGTATCAAAGAAAATTCACAAACACAATACAAGAACAGCAAACAATTTTCATTAAAGACCATAAGATTACAGTTAACAAAAAAAAAAATAGTATTGACCACACAGGATTAAAACTGTACAATAAATTACCTAATTAATTAAAAAAAAAAACATTTAGAAATCAGGTCAAGGAATTTCTCTTGGAGAATATGTAACAAATAAAAAAATACTTATAATGTGTATATGTACATTTTAGAGTGTACAACATTCGTATATTCACAAAATTTAATATATCTGTGTTATAATGTGTATTATTTTGCTTTCACTCAATATGTTTCTGCACTATTTATCATTGTGTTGTGTTATGATTCAATTCCATGTATTCTTATCAATTATATATTGAATTGCAATTCATTCCATGAACTAGTATACTTTGTAGATCATATAAATCCATAAGAAAAAAATATCTATTGAGATGTAGTGGTGAAATGTAATCCAAAGAAACACATGAAGAAGCCATGAATGTACTCAGTCTAAAGTTGAATAAAACTATCTATCTACCTATCTATGCTCTTACAACTGCATGGTAAGTATTCGTAAGAAAAAAAAGTGTTTTAATTACTGCCCTCAGTGTGACGAGCGCGCTTGTTTCTTCTCTCTGCAAAGTCCTTTCATTAAGTAAAACATTGGGCATTGCAAATGGGTCCACATAATGACTCAAATTCGTCGCTTTTGCAAGAAATGGATCCTCGGATTGACTGGTAACGCCCAAGTCGAAAGGCCAATTAGACGATGACGCAAAAGTGTGGTGTTGCGCGCGCATGCCCTGAACTGAGTAATCGCACAGCTTGGAAGAATCATTTTGCGTAGCTGGGGAGGGGGATATAATGCAGAGAAGTCCAGATTATAATGCACTGGGATGCATTTTCTATGTCCTCTTACGTGCATAAGGGAAACCTAAAAAGAAATGTCCCAATTTGACCTCATGTTTTACAAGGAGTGACTTCAGCTCAAAATGGCCACCGTGGTTTTCTATGCCTAAAAGTGCTGTTTATGCCTTACGTCGCGTTTGCTCAGTATAAAAATAGGTAGTGATTGCTGCTACAACCTTTTCAAGCATTCCCATTGGCTGGTAGCTTTCTTGGGGTAGTAAATAATCTGTGGTGGTTAGGTTATGTTTGTTGGGTTTGGTTCTCGTAGAAGAAGAAGACGACGAAAAATGGTTGTAGCAGCAATACCGACCATAAAACTATTGCAAATTAAACATAATAACTCAGAATTCATGCTAAACAGAGTGAACATTGCTACACCAACGCGGGCAAAAGTTCCTCGTACAACAGTCATAGTTTCTCAGCCGAACGTGGTTCTGTGGTTGTAGATCTATAAATCTTAAAGGAAAAAGCAGTTTCTAGGAATCTCTTTCCTTTTCGTGTCACCATCTGCGAGGAAAGATTCCTAGATATACTAGTGATCCATAACGATGCAGATTCTCTTCCTAGAAAATTGTCCAGTTCAAGCTTATCGCAGCCGTTGTCATATATGGAACATCTGCAGGTCAAAAGGTCCATTCAAAATGAAGACGAAGCTGCGGTCATCCTTTTGCACTTTTTCAATATCAGCACTAATAAGAGGGGGGCAGTGGCAGCCACAAAGTCTCAAACGTGGACTTTGACCCCGAGTATATATAAACTTAAGATAGCTCCGGCCCTCAATAGTCCATTCCGTGCTGTGATTGATAGTGGCTAGACTCGCAGCAGTGCAGAGTGAGCCACGTTTTCAACCATGAAGCTGCAAGTAGTCGCCTTATTGGTGACTCTGGTAGCTGTTACCTCAGGCGGTAAGGACAATGTGATTTTATTGTACAATGTGGAAAATACTGCAAAGATGTGTCTATTAGTGTTTGGTTTCTAATAAAAATCTCTTTAGTTAAGTGAACGGCAACTACGATGTGAAGTGAGCTTCAGCATTCTTTTGTGGAGTTGTTTTTTTTTTGTGAAACTGCTGGAACATGGATACTGTGTGCAAGTTCTCGGACGATAATAGTGCTCGAACCTATGGATTTTCAGCTAAATTTTAATAGTTCAACGACAGGTTTGGTCTGCCATTTTAGTGTTCAGTAATGAAGCAACCGGATAAATTATAGTGGAAGTGTAAAACAAAATACTATTCTACAAAAAAAAAAATAATCTGTTATTGCAGAACTTTGCCACCTTTATGGCAAAAATTCTCAAGCGATCGAAGAAAGGCCGTGTGCATATTCGCACAAAAATATCATACTGTCTCTTAACTATAGAACAGGCACTTGTTAATGCAACGGCAAATAAAAACAATTCGAATCGCAGTAGTAAAAACGTGCACAATAGGAAAACAGCGTTATTGATTACCGACATGAAGAGAGTAATGTGCAAATATATTTTGCACTAAAGAAATACACTACAATGACTTCAATATAAGAAAGAACTCGTGAAATCTTATGAACCTTAACTGCACAAAGAAAAATTTATAGAATCTCCAATTTATTAAAAATCAATATCGTTACAGTCGTGCATAATTCTACTTGTGCATCACCCGGGCGATATATCGAATTTAGTTGTAACATTTGGTTACACGTAGTACTTTAATAGGCTTCAATTAGTAATCAATTTATTCATGTAAAAATCACTAGGCTACGATATGTTTAAGGTTGCTTAATAACTACTGATTTTTTGTATTAATACAATAGTTATTGTTAAAAAAATTATAAATAATTAAAATTGATGCACAGAGCTGTATACTTTGGTGGAATTATGAACGGCATGATATCAAACGCGGTTGATTTCTGGCTTGCAATACACATTACTCTCATCTCATCTATAAATATTTTTATAAGTGCCTGAATTTCCATGTTGTTCAAACTATTAGCAAAGAGAGGGTACGTTAATATTTTAAGAACTACAACCTTACCAATCAATATAAAACAAAATGTGTTTTGTTTCTGATAAAATAAATGTAAATATAATTAGTAATATAACTGGAATGAAAAATGGCAGACCAAATATTTTCAGGGATAATGGAATATTTCTTTAGAATATACTATGAATATTGTTTGTAAATTGCGCTAAACTTTGGAGTTCTAGAGCATGCGTTGACGATGATAATGAGCAAGATGGGTGGAATATTTAAAAAACTCAAATGAATGAAAATATTCCCGAAATAATGATAGAATGTTAATTTTTTGAAAAAAGAATACAAGCTAAAATATTGACATTAACGGATTTATAATAAATATTATTCATTTTCAGTCACAGATACACACCAAGACAGTATAATATTTAATTTACAAGCTTCACTATAATATCATTGGTTTTTAATTAGAGCATTTTTGGAAAAAATCGTCCCAGGCCATAACAAAATTTATAGAATAACTAACATCACAAAAATGATATTTTCACATTTATATTTATTCCCACATCAGATTTTAATATCAATTAGTAACTGGATTTTATGTTCAAAATTCAAACATTTTAAACCAGCAAATTCGCAGAATTGACACTTCAAAGAAATCTTGAACTTTGCAATGTGAACGTACGTGTCTGTGCATGTATGTATGTGTTGCCGCACGTATCGGCAATGTTACTGAACTGAAGTATGATTAGTGTTAAGTATTATGTATAAATGGGACAAAATATTTGTAGAATATGGTCTTTCACACAATTACCACAGTTGGTGATATTTATTTTATGTCATCGCAACAAGTTTCGTCAGATTGGAACCTATATGAAACCGACATATTAATACGAGCAGGAATCGATTATATTCAGTATATTTAAAGGCTTAAAACATGTAAAAGTATAACTGTTCATGCAAGAGCGTGAGTGAAATGAAAACTTTGAAAGTCCGACAAAAGTAAAGGAGCCTCCTCGATGGCTCTGTGGTAGCGTCGCCGCCTTGTAATCAAGGGATCCCGGGTTCGATACCCGGTGGAGGCACATAGTGGTTCGGATCCCACTTTAAACTGTAGGTCAAGTCCCGATTAGCCTTACTGTGCAAAAAGTGGATTTAAAACACCAAATAAACCAACCAAAAAGTAAAGGACAGCCTGTATACAAATCAAATTTACATGAGTTACCATCTGCTATTTGATTAGCCGCGGTAACTCAGTCATTAGGGCGTCTGACTACCATGCGAGAGACCCGGGTTCAATCCCCGGCGGGATTCATGAAATACATGTGGAGTTACAGACAGTTGTCATTAGCGCGTTTCAATTGTACATTTTTTCTCAATTTGAAACTACGATAAAAGCGCGGGTCATCTAACGGAAAACCCATTTAGTCCTCAAAAGTTTGTTTAGTTTTAGGGAGCTTTCAGATCGAAGCAACACGGGGGTTTCACACCGAAGTGACAAGTGACTCAGGCCCCTTCAGTCTATAAGAAAGCATTAACCGCACATTTGACCAACAGACGGAGGCGACAACATACACGCTATTGAGAAGACGGTCCAGTCCGAAAGGTTGCATCCATTTCTGGAGAATCGTTTCCACGTGATACGTGTCGCGTTGGTCTGAAAGCTATCTTAGGTATTAGGTAGGCTTTAGTGATGATTGATGCTATTCCAAGGATCCTTAGGAATCATTCCGTAATATATATATATATATATATATATATATATATATATATATATATATATATATATATATATATATATATATATATATATACTTAGTAGTATTCTGTTACATATTTTCACAGCTAGACTAACGACAAGAATTGGATATAAAAATGGTGAATAAAAACCTTAAATATGATTTAAAAAATTGACACGAAAGAAACATTTTCCTTCTAATAACACATTTATGTAGTTGTCAGAGTATTAAGTTTATTCCTACCGATTTTTGCTTCTCAAATATTTGCAGCAGAATTAATTAATTTTCCGTGCTTTGCATAACTCACAGGATAATTCAGACTTCAGAAAGTGTCGCGTCGGTAAATAATTTCGTGTTTAAGAGTATATTTTGCATATTGAAGTTCATTTCATAAGAAAATATGGTTGGAAGAAGCATCTCACGCCTTTCACAAACATGAAAAATTAACATTACAGTGTGTTACTTGAAGACTAAAATTGGTAAACGCTGTAAGTGCCACAATAATTCAAACACCGTTCTCCACGTTAAACTGTGAAATGTGCCATGCTTTATAATGTGGTAAACGTGAAAAGTTGCTGGTAGCCGTCTAAGTAGTTCAAAGGCCGTGTAAAGAGGTCACTTGTGTGAACGTTCTTACGGGACAATGCGATTTCCCAACACTTTCGCTTTTGGCACTTACAACGTCTACCACTTTTTGTCCTCATTTCACATTTCGTGTTTTCGGCAAAAGCGGATCATATCTCTACTTATAGCATAACATCTATGTTCAGCGCCGATCGTGAGTGACTACGTTTCTCGTACTATAGAATCTAACATGCGCTGACAAAACGCACCTTTGAAATAAGGGATTCCATATTCAATTCCTAGTGAAGGCTCATTTCCATGATCATACCTCACTTAAAAGAGCCAATCTCGAAACGAGTCTTGAGAAAAACCATTTATTTTGGCTTAGTGGTTAGCACAACATATTCCGATGGAAAATACCGTCGTTAGGATACCTGATGAGCACTAAGGGTGGCCACTCTAGGACCATGATAACATTCAAGTATAATTCCCGGTTTTCAGGGCGAACTTTCCAAAAATTCAAGGATAAAAGCAGATGGTCTCTCTATTTCAACCTTATAATCTAAGAAAAATTGTTAATTGTAATTGTAATTTATTCTTGTTCTGTTGACTACATTGTACATATTTCTATCTGCAGCAGTATAGAGCACGTCATTTGTTACATATAACATTATCATGATTTCAGTACAAATACATCCACTTGATTACTTATTTTGGATGCAGTATAATTAAAGTTACAAGTATATATTATTACATATCGGTTGTATTATATACATGGCATATAGCAGTTATGGTTACAAATATATATTACATACCCTTGATAACATATTTCGGATGTAGATCAGCATAGTTGAGTTATAAATGTACATTACATCCACTAGATTACATATATGGGATGCAGATCAGCATAATTGAGTTACAAATATGTATTACATCCACTAGATTACATATATGGGATGCATATCAGATTAATTAAGGTTTCATACATGTTGATTTTTTAAGAATTTTCTAATCAACTTCAAGATATCTTGCAATAATCTTCCCCCTTTCAAGTAGATTGTTCTGCAAAGGAGACTAACAAAGCAAACAGATTGAGAGAATTCTGTTTTATTTTCCACCCAGCTTCCTTTTACCTTCGATAAAATAAAACATAAACTGCGAGAAACTTGCCTCGGGGCATTCGTAAATGTATGAATTCATTTGGATTAATAAAAGTTGCAATTTTTTAACGTCTACGGAGAAAAATTGACGTAGAATTCACGCTTATTTCCCGGAATTCAAGGAATTCCCGGTGAGTAGCCACCCTGGCACGGACAGCCGGAGCGTGGAGCTGATCACATCAGCTCCAAAATGACCGAGATCGAGAATGTGTGGGACCACACCCCCATATCCCCTAAATGTGCTATATGGACCGGGCTTTACCTTACCTGGATTTCATTCTACGGAATTCAGTAAACGTTTGTACGAATTTCTTAAGTCATTTCTCAATATCCATGATAATTTCTTACCGCCATATTCTACAAGTGTGTATCCAACACGGAACGTTTAGCACAGACGTCAGAGATCCCGAGTTAGAATCCCGGCCTGGGCGTTCTTTGTGAGTGTCCCTTCATCAATTTCACCATATGATCACTCATCCTCATCGTCGTGATTAGCCAAAAGTGACAGAAAAGCGACGCTAAATAACAAACATCAATAATATCAAATCAAACGTATCAAACAGTAAAGAATTGTCCATACGAAAATTATCATCGAGGAATTTAAATTAGACCATTTTCTTGGGCAGTAGAATACCGGCGTGTTTTTTTTAAATATATCGTCACTGAATTAGGTCCAAGGTCCAACCAGGTCTAAAAAGAATTTTAAAAAATAACAAAAAAATGTAACGCATATACACACATGCAACCCACAATGCAGAAGTGTGGGGCGGGTTACATACCACTCAGGCAGTCGCTTTTTTGCCCATGTTGAGATCTGGCAAAGGAATTAAATTCCAATTTTACACGTAGTTGACTGACATAAATTAGTGTACATTTTTAGCTGCTTGCATTTCTTGTTTATTTTACATCGTTTTCTACCTGCGTATGATAATCGTGACGATGAAAATGACTGGTAAACAGACAAAATGAATCGTGCATGCCTTGCGCAAAACTTAACGTCCTAAATTGTATTCAAAATGTTCTGATTTACATCGCATTTTAAACTTTAGGTTGACCCTTAAGTTCTCGTGTGGAGATCATTTTTATCCATGTATATAAAAATAATACTACTATACAAGTAGTACACTCTGGGCTCGGTGGCGGCGATTGGGTTCCAAAACTTTGGGGGAGGGTGTAAAGGACATTTTACTTTCACTTGGTAGATAAGGTTTAGCATAGTGCGGGGGAAAAAGTGGCAAAAAGTGGGGGGTAACTGCCCCCAAAGTCCCCCTAATCGCCGCCACTGTCTGGGCTGCATCTTTTGCAAACTGACTCGGCTCTAGTGCCTGATCTCACAGTCAGGATAATCCTCAATGGGGCTTACACTGTGTCGTCCATATGCGTTTGTGAATGTCGCCTAATTTATCTCCATTAGAGTGCTGCAGGGAGACGATTTCGCTCGAGTGCTAAACAGTTCGCACGGATGACGCTAGATAGCGTATGGAATTGAGAGGTTCTTCGCCCGAGCGAATAACGCTCGAACAGGCAAAACGAGCGGTATACACTCGAATACCAGTAAAGCACGTATAACCGTGAACATAGTCTAGAGCTCCATGTTAAAATGTACAAGGGTTGGATAAAAAGTAATGGCAACACTGGTATAATTGGTACTTGACTATATTGGCAGAGGAGCACGTGTTACGACCTTCTGTCACACGTATGAAGGCGTCGTACACCGTCAGCGCGTCCATCTCTGTCGATGTCCCGCAGTGACCGCCCTATAGCACGTATGATGGCTTCGCGCGTGTCGTACTGCTTCCCGCCCAGTGGTTCCTTCATTTTGACAAAACGGTCGTAATCACACGGTCTCATACCGGTGAATACGGCGGATGTTCCAGTACCTCCCACTACCAGTTATGCAGGAGCGCCGTCACATTGTTCGCAGTGTGACACCTTGCATTGTCAAGCAGGATGATGGCACACCGTGCCAGAACGTGCCGTCGCTTCCTTCTTAATGCGAGACGAAGGTGGTGTTGCAAGAAGGTGCAGAAGTAGGCTGCGTTGACCGTCTGCCTAAGAGACGTTGTTCTTCTTGCCTAAACATATTGTTAGGGCGCTTGCACTCTCGTCCTCTGCTGTTTTTGACTGAATAACATACAATCGCTCCCACTCACTATACTTCCTCGTCTGACATTCCTTTATCAGCCACGAAACGGTTGTGGCGCTGTGACTCGCCCCTTTCACGGGACAGCAGTGTTGCCATTACTTTTTATCCAACCCGTGTAGTTGTAGTTATCTTACCAATAAACAGTGACGTATGAAAATGAAATAGGTGATTGTGGGCTGAAACTAGACGGACACGTTCGTGGGTGGGAGACTCGAACGAGTATAGCTGAAGTCTTGTAAGCATCATCAGTTTGGCATCTTTGATACAACCCCAGAGGAAGCCGACCGATCTGGTTTTCTGTAAAGCGATGTTGTCACTTTTGCCCGCAGTGTTTAGACATCCATTCATTCACTGCGACGTTATACTCCCAAGGCCTATATATTGTATAAAGAAAATAGCAGAACACAATAACCCAACCTAGCAAAGATAAAGAACCGCAACCTGGCGTTCAGTAATCTCTAAAGAAACAGAATTGTCAACATCTCATTTACTCCACGTGGAGTTATCAATAGCTGTCATTTCTTGGACGAACGCTATTGATGGGAAAGGTTTCTGGGGACGATTTATTGGACTCCACGTGGACCTGACATGTGGTTGTTAGGGTGAAAACTGATCTTTCGGAACTTTCTTTGAAGTAAAGTGCGGTTGGAATGAGGACGACAACTATACGATGAAGCGGAAGTGGTTCAGTGCAGTACTCTAATCTCCATTGACGCAATTAGCCAAAAGATGCAGCAAAGCGACATAAAGTAAAATAAATCAGCAGCAGCAGTATAAAAGAAATATATTTTATGTATGAAATATATTATTACGAGAAAGATCTACCATTTACAGTCCGTAAACTATTCAAAATTCGTTTTAGTAATGTAAGAGGTCGTATGTTTTTACAGCTTTCTTTCCGAATCTGAAGCATTAACGTTAAGTATGAATACTTCCTCTCTGTATATTTTCTTGTGCGACCTGGAGCTAGCTCCCCTGTTGTCCCTTCCTATTGGCGCTCTTTGAAAGCCCAGATGTTGGAATCATATCCGCAGAAATAGTAACGCTGGAAATACTTTTGTTTATCTTTAGATTAACATAAAACAAATTGATTCTTCGCTTTTGTTGCAACCACGTTCTAGGACACCGTTGAGCTATTGATTGTTCGATTTCTCAACGCAGAGATCCCTTACTTCTGACCCGAAAGATGATAAATTGTTGACACAAGTTCATCTTGTTCATAGCTGACGCTAGAAAACAGTTTAGAGCGATAACGGTTGGACTTCGACTATTTATATTTGAAGGTACCATCAAAATACATTAGAGCTACAGTGGAGAATAAACTGTAGCTGGAATGAACTGGTAAGAACCAGCCAAATCTAGTTGTTTGTGGACTTGTGCTGAGTAAACGCACGTGTTTAGAGAAGTTTCTGGCTCCAACAACAACATTTAAACTATTACTGAGGTATGGTCTACCCGCAGTGCTTCCCAGATAGCGTAGTGGTTAAGTGCCAAGGAATTTGGGGCTTCATTTCCGGTCGAAGAATTGATATGATTCCCACTTTAAACTATAGGTCAAGTACACATTATCTCCAAATAACATAACAATATTATGTATAAACCAAGGAGACAGAAACGTGTCCAGGATTTTCGAAAAAAGGGGAAGGGGATTACGTTTACTTTTTTGATAGTCAGTCCTCATTTTACTATTCTTTCCTGCATTTGACGTTATTTTTTAGGATTATTGGGCCAAAAGGGGTTATGCCCCCACCAAGTCCCCTTGCGCACGCCACTGCAAGGATAAGAGTGTGGAACATAATGATGTTATATATAAACGAAGGGGAACAGTGTGTTTGCAGGAAACCATTTTGATTTGGTAAATGGTTGTCCAAAAACTGTTTTGCTTTTTTAATGAGTCTCTAAGTTCGAAACAGACGGGTGTTTTGAAAATTCACGGCGATCCAGTAGGAAACATTTCTTTTCTATTTGTCTCTATTTCGTAAGGGCGACGAAAATGAATCAGTACGAATTTGAACAAAGAAATGTATTGGGCTGGCCATTCGAATACGGCAGCCCATATCAAAAACGTTTCTTACATTTTTAAAAGTTAGGAGAACTGTCCAACAAGGTGCAATTTTTCACTTTGGTGTTGTTTTCCCGGAGATGGAGGAGAGCGATACGCAAATGATACCTCAAAACTTTTAAAGAGAAAACTTAACCGAATGTTCTTAAACAAATTACAATGCGTTCACATTTTCCAATCGAAGCCCAAATACCTGTTTCACACAGGGTGCGAAATCACTGCAGATTGGTTGGGGAGAAGGAGCAGATATATACACAGGGTGACCTGTAATTAGATGTATTCCCTGAAAGGGGTTAAAGTAGAGGCAATTTGCAATAAATTTGACCATATGATACCCCGTCCGAAAATTAGTAGTTTTCGAGATAATCGAATTTCTATTGTTTTATTTTTAATGACAATGTTCCACATAAAAATGAGAATTCAGAAAAACAGCTCATTGTATGGCACATATTTCAGCGTTTTCTGATAGCTAACAAATAAGTGGTTGGTTGGAAAAAAGTTTGTCCCAAATAACCATCACATGTAAGTAACGGGTGGTGATAAAAAAAATACACTCTTAATTTACTAGGTAACATATTAATAACAAAAATGGTATGACACGAAGAGCACAAATTACTTCCTTGTGTCATCTGCTATCCAACAAGGTACAAATGTTACTAACATTCACATTTGTGTACAAGAAATAATAATTCATTCATCTTAATGTGAATGGAATCGATGAACAATACAATTAAAGAACATTATACGTCTTGCTCAAAGTGGGCACCTCCGTTACGAATGCAGGCACGCAGGTTTTTACGGACATTTGGTCTCTTAACTCGTGATGTGATGGTGTCCTTGATGTGTTGACCAGCTGTTAAGATCCTCTCCCTGAGCTCTTGTTGCGAGTTTACCGGTGTCTTGTAAACTACGTCTTTCATGTGGCTCCAAATGTAGAAGTCGCAAAGCGTCAACTCGATCGGGAGATCGAGCAGGCCAGGGAATCTGTCCGCCTCGGCTAATCCATTTATTTGGGCAATTTTCATCGCACGCCCAGGCAGAAGTATGGATGGGCGTCATCAACAATCATTTGATCGAGACATTTTTCCTGCCCCAAATCTTAAATGGCATCACTCATGAACATTTTTTGAGGAACGGGATGGCAATGTTGTTGGAGGATGCGTCTCTAGCTACAATACGTGACATGATTTACCAGCATGATGGCTGCCCAGCTCGAAGACGCTTTGCGACTTCTACATTTGGAGCCTTAGTTTACAAAACACCGGTAAACTCGCAACAAGAGCTCAGGGAGAGGATCTTAACAGCTGGTCAACACATCAAGGACACCATCACATCACGAGTTAAGAGAACAAATGTCCGTAAAAACCTGCGTGCCTGTATTCGTAACGGAGGAGCCCACTTTGAGCAAGACGTAAAATGTTCTTTAATTGTATTTCATTGATTCCATTCACATGAAGATGAATGAAGTATTATTTCTTGTACACAAATGTGAATGTCAGCAACATTTGTACCTTGTTGGATAGCAGATGACACAAGGAAGTAATTTAAGTAATTTGTGCGCTTCGTGTCATACCATTTTTGTTATTAATATGTTGCCTAGTAAACTAAGAGTGTATTTTTTTATCACCACTTGTAAGTTTATACCCACCTGTTACTTACATGTGATTGTTATTTGGGACAAACTTTTTTCCAACCAACCACTTATTTGTTAGCTATCAGAAAACGCTGAAATATGTGCCATACAATGAGCTGTTTTTCTGAATTCTCATTTTTATGTCGAAAATTATCATTTAAAATAAATCAATAGAAATTCGATTATCTCGAAAACTACTAGTTTTCGGACGGGATATCATATGGTCAAATTTATTGAAAATTGCCTCTACTTTAACCCCTTTCAGGGAATACATCTAATTACTGGTCATCCTGTATATATATATATATATATATATATATATATATATATATATATATATATATATATATATATATATACATACACACACACACACAAACACACATCATATCATTAAATATGTGTAAATTATTAAATAATCAAATTATATTATACGCCTTCATGGCGTGGTGCTAAGCACAGGGGAGCACTTTACCTTTTTTAATTATATTATAAATATACAATATATTATATTGACTGTCCTTCATTCAAAATTCGATTGCAAGTTGAAGATTTTTATGTACTACTAGTGCTATAAACAATGATTTGCGTGACTAAGGGAGAGAGGGCAAAAATTAAGAGACATTAAAAAGATAATCCACTCCAGGGGGCTTACTATTAGTACGTACGTGGAGTGGCACCTACGGGGCTCCGAGCTGGTTAACGGCTCCAAAGGCGGAAGAAGATGGATGGTCGTCTTAACGGCGGCGGAGGCGGAAAATCTAGAGGAGAAACACCTCTAAAAAAACCTTGGTCCAACTGGCTCCGGATGGTAGCACCTCGTAAGGGTCCCTAGCCACGGTAAGACCCCAACGGCAGATGCGGCGGAGAAGGAGTCCTTTGGTACGGCGCAGATGGCGGAAGAGCACTACTTTCCCAAGTAGTTAAAATTGGGAAAACCACTGTCTAGTGGCGAGGAGGAATCCTCAGAAGACTAAGGGAGAAAACCCCGACAGAAAACCAGCCATGGCCTTGAGGCTGAAAGGACTAAACAACCAAAAGACCCCCTATCGCTGGACTAATCACCCGCATAGGGGTAGATGATGATTCAGAGAAGAAATTAATGCCTCGGAAATCCCGGACAGGTCTTACAAAGACGACAACGCAAGAATAAGGAAATGAGAATCGGAACCTGGAATATCAAAACGTTAAATGGTAAAGAATTGGAAATTATCAAGGAAATGAAAAGATACAAAATAAAAAAAAAAAAATACTTGGAATAAGCGAAGTAAAGATGAAAGGAAATGGTGAAAAAATGCTTGAAGGAAGAAATGTATTGAGATACCCAGGCGTACCCAGTGGCGGATTAAGCTTCCTCGCCGCCCCTAGGCACAAACTTAATGTGCGCCCTTCTCAAAAGAAAAGTAGTAACTTATTTGCACTGACCCAGTACGTAAGTTCCGTCTGAATATGTGATTGAAAATGGTTCTCCAAGGTCCCAACAGATTTCTGCCTTGTTAAGAGTGCCAACTCGCAGTTTTTGTGTTCTTCAGAATTTTCGTGTGATGCTAGAATATTTGAAATGTTTTTCCAGTCTGAAATGCCGTGAGTTGCGATGTTTGTCTTGCCCTTGAACAACCTGCATGATTCACAATAAACGGCACCAGTGCTGCACGAATATACCAAATAATTCCGCAAAATTTATTCGCCATTTACAAGTTTACGAAAAAAACACTATTATTTAAAAATCTTGTCTTACCTGCTATGAGTCTTTGCGATTTAGAAAAATTGTTTTCAGCATTCTGATTAATTCCACGTCTTAGAAGAATGTCAATTGTAGACTCATTCAGACACCACTCGGCAGGATCGTCACTAACGAAATTTGCACTCTCACTTTCACAATCAGAAACTCCTACGAACTGAGGGAACACTACCTCAGGTGCACTTTCTTCCTCCACTAAACCCACAATATTTTCGACATTTTGCGTTTCACAGAGTTCCCTCGATGTAGCCGCTTCCACTTCAATTATTGAACTGCTTTCGGAAATCACTTGTTCCTTTCGCCTAAAAAACGTGTCCACTGTACCAAGCTTCTTCTGTAAGGTTGCTTCTCTTTCACGCTTTTCGTTTGCAAGTTTACGATAAGCCGCCCCACTTAACTTCGTTCGCTTCATGCTGCCTTCTGCATAAAAAAAACACCAAATCGCAAACGCACTAGCAACAAACTGAATGCACCAGCCAGAAAATACAGTAAGACAAAAACTAGTTGCGGTCCACGCGAAAGCTGCACTCAGTCACTCACTCACTCACTTATCAGAAGTGTGTTTATTTTTTTTTTTTTTTTTGAGACTGGCATTGTTACAGATGTGATTTTCAAACAATCAGTCTTCTTTCCTGCCTGGCCATTAACAAAAGCTTAGTGGAAGATCGAGGGGTATGTATTTACAAAAACAAACCAACAAAGGCTTGCATTGTCATTGTAAGCGATAAAAGCCACAGCACGGGTTAAAAACAAATTGATTGGCGCCTGAAGGAGGCAGAGCAGACGAAACATTTCTTGATAACATATAAATCCGATACATCAAGGTTTCTTTCGTATGAAGCGAAAGTGTTGCAAACCATTGATTTGAAACATTGGTTTCATAGGTCTAAATTGTCACTGTGTACGTAAGACACTTGTTATTACTCTTGATATCCTGGAAGAAAGATTTGCCGCCCCAGGAGTTGCCGCCCCAGGAGTTGCCGCCCCTAGGCACGTGCCTAGTGGGCCTATTTGGTAATCCGCCACTGGGCGTACCAGTTGGAAACAGAGCAAAAGAGGGAGTAGGAATTATAGTAACAGAAGAAATAGACAGAAGAGTAATCAGCTGCGATCCAGTGAACTCAAGAATAATAACTCTAGACATAGACTTAGAAGGAAAAAATACACTGATTCAAGTATATGCGCCAACCGAAGATGCAAATGTGAGAGACGAGGAAGAATTCAAAACAGAATTACAATCAAAAGTGGAAAAAGCAGAAAGAGGAGGAAGACAATTTATAATTATGGGTGACTTAAATGGAAGAGTGGGAAATGATCGCTTGAGTGGATTCAGAACACTAGGAAAGTATGGAGGAGAAATTATTAAAAACGGAAATGTACAGAGAATCATAGATTTTTGCATAGAGAACGCAATGCTGATAGGAAACTCCTTCTACGAACATAAAACAATACATCAAGTAACGTGTGAAGGCGAGGGAAGAAATGCCAAAAGCATCATAGATTATATAATATACCCACAACAAATAAGACAACATATCCGAGACATAAAAGTAATAAGAGGAGCAGAACCGACCACAGCCTCCTGGTAGCAGAAACACGGTTTTACTCAGGGATGAAGATGGAAAATAAAAAGACATTACAAAATAAGAACAGAAGAGTTGAAGAAAAAAAGAGAAAAAACAAGAATATCATAATAAAGTAGGAGAATGACTAAATCAAATAACATTTGAAGATGAAGATATAGAGGAAATGTGGCAAAAAATCAAAGATACTCAAGTCAGCGGAAGAGGTATGTGGGAAGAAAAGAGTAAATACAGGAAGGAAAAGAACCAGATAGTGGAATGAAGAGGTGAAAAAGGCAGTACAGGAGACGAAAAAAGCATGGAAAAATATATCAATACAAGAAGAGATGAAGACTAATTAGATTATCTAGAAAAAAGAAACACAGCTAAAAGAATAGTGAGAGAAGCAAAGAGGAAAACATGGGAAGAATTTGGAGAAGTGGAATCACAATACAAAGAGAATATGAGAGGATTTTGGTGCATAATAAAAGGAATAAGAGGAAAGGGTGGAAGAAGAGTAAGAAGTGTAAGACACAAAGCAAATATTCTAGAAACGCGAATTGAAAATGTGTTGAAAACATAGAAAGAATACTTTGAAAATAAATTTGAAAAGGAAGGCATAGGAACGGCAGATGGGAAGATTGGAGAACAAAATAGACAAAAACAGGAAGGAGCAGAAGAAGAATCCAAGAGCAGGATAAGGAAGAGGATGAGAATGAGATAGGAGAGCTAGTAAAGGAAATTGAAATAGGAGACGTATATGAAGCAGTGAAAAGAGTAAGAAATGGAAATGCAGCAGGAATAGATGAAATAGCTCCAGAATATATAAAATATGGAGGAAATACACTCTCGGAGGCAATGACTAAACTGTATCAGAAGATCTGGAGAGAAGAGAAATTACCACTAGAATGGAGAAGAACATTATTATACCACTGTATAAGAAAGGAGACTCAACCAACTGTGAAAACTATCGTGCAATATGTTTATCCACAGTAGCACTTAAGGTGTACTCAAGAATTTTGGAAGTTTGCTGAGAAAAGAGATAGAAAAGGATATGGAAGAAGAACAGGCTGCTTGTCGTTCTGGGAGACAAACACAAGATCACATATATTCCATCCAAACAATATGTGATAAATACTTAGAAAATGGAAAAAAGATGAACGTAGCATTTTTAGATCTAAAGGCTGCTCTTGACTGTACACAGAGAACAAATATGGGCAATATTAGAGAAAAGAAAAATTCCAGGAAAACTCATTCGGGTAATAAATTCAACATATAAAAGAGTAGAAGGAATATTAAGACTGGATGGAAAGATGCCAGACACATTTAAGTTAACACATAATTACACTGTTTTAAGTCACCTCTCTTTTCTGCCTCTTCTGCATTTTGTGCTAAGTCCTCTACCCATTTCCTCTTACCTCTCATCACACATTTCTTCATCTTTTTATCTATTTCCGAGTACTCTGTTTGGGCTGCTGCTATCTGTAATCTTGTTCTGCTTTGGTTTATTTTTGTTATGCTTGTTTCCTATTTATTACTTCCCAAGTGTCTTCAGACATCCAGTCTTTTTGCAGTTGATTTATAATTCCAAGTACCTTCTCTCCAGTTTCTAAGTAGATTCTCTTCACATTATCCCAATTTGTTTCAATATCTGGTTCATGCTGTACTTTCCGAGAGAGCTTGGAATCTATTATTTATTTCTAATTTAAAATCCTTTTGTTTTTCTTTCTCTGTCAATCTTAGAACATAAATTTTCTTCTTTCTTCCTTCAAACTTCTTGGATGTTGACATTATTTTTAGCTTAAATTTGGCTACCACAAGATGATGGTCACTGGCTACATGTGCTCCTCTTTTATTTCTTACATCCATTAGCGATCTCCTAAACTTCCTGCTTATTGTTATATGGTCTATTTGGTTTTCTGTAATGCTATCTGGTGAAACGCAAGTTACTTTGTGACAGTTTTTATGAGGGAAGATTGTTCCTCCAATGACCAATTCGTGATATGCACATAGGTTTACCAATCTTTCTCCATTATCATTTATGTCTCCGAAACCATGTTTCCCCATTATATATTCCAATCCTTCATTTTGCGAACCTACCTTGGCATTCATGTCACCCATGAGGATCAAAATATCTCTCTTCTTCACCTTTTTTATTGCGTCATTTAGTTGTTGGTAAAATTAATCTTTCCTCTCAATTTCTGTCGTCTCTGTGGGAGCATAACATTCTATTATAGTTATATTTCTAAAGCGGGTTCTAAACCTAGCTGTAATAATTCTGTTGGAGATAGGTATCCATTCTATTAGGCTCTTCTTTGCCAGTCTGTTTAGGAGTATCCCTATGCCATTCCTGTGTTCTGCATTATCTCCTTTTTGTCTTGAGTACAAAATTGTACGAGGCGTATTCGGAAAGTAAGTACCGAAAGGGTTTAAAAAATAAAGTAAAATAGTTTCGTACATTTTTTTATTTGCATTACATTCTACAGACCTTAAACTAATTTTCTACGTAGTTTCTACCATTGTTCAAGCATTTGTCGTAGCGTGGAACTAGCTTTTGTATCCCATCATCATAGAATGTTCCCACCTGTGACGAAAGCCGTCCATGCACTGCTGCTTCGACGTCGTCATCCTCGTCAAAACGCTGACCAGCAAGAAACTTCTGCTTCAGATGAAGAAAGAGATGGTAGTCACTTGGTGCCAAGTCAGGGCTGTTGGCGGATGAACAAATTGTTCCCAACCGAATGACGTAATGACATTTTGAGTTTGTTGGGCCGTATGCGGACGAGCATTGTCGTGAAGCAACACAATGCCTTCGCTTTTGTTTTGAATTGCACGACGCAGCCGGATTAATGTGTCACAGCAGGCATCTTTGTTGGTGGCCTGTCCTCTAGGCATTCAACCATTTTTGAATTGAGAAAACAAATCACAGACCGGACTTTACAGTCGGCGGGCCGATTGATTTTCTTGAACATGGTCCCATGCGTGCCTGTAGCTAACTAACGGATGAAGGACGTCAGCGAGAACTCACACGGTCGCGACTGCACCGCTACAGCGGCAATATTTGCAAACGGTACTTACTTTACGAATACGCCTCGTATTTCCTTCTTGTGTTGTTATTTCACCTCACTCAACCCAAGAATTCCTAGTTTGTATGATCGTCTTTTTTTCTGCAGAATGAAAATAATCTCCTTCCCTCGGATTTACTTTTCTTGTCATTTTTAATGTTCATATCAATTTTCCTCTATGTCAAATACATTGTGTGCCGAGTTCCGAACCGAGTAAATTCGACAATTGTTCTGAAATAAACACATGCACTAAAGGGAAACATGATCATAAAGAAAATAGGCACTTATTCTTGCTTCTCGGTTCGTTCATAGTTAATAACCAACACAATCATTTCATTTCACAAGGAGAGATAGGTTTGGAAGTTAACAAAGAGAAAACTAAATATATGCTTACAGGCTGAAACCAAGTGTTAGGTAATAATCAAAATATAATTATTGATAACAACTCGTTTGAACAAGTTTCCAAATTCAAATACTTAGGAAGGAGTAATATTAACATGTGAAAATTTTATTAAAGAGGAAATAAAAAGTAGGTTTAATTCAGGAAATGCATGTTACTTCTCTGTTCATAAACTTTTGTCTTCTCGTTTAATATCTAAGAAACTAAAAGTTAAAATATACAAAACAGTAATTTTGCCTGTAGTATTATATGGGTGTGTAACTTGGTCCCTTACATTGAGAGTATTTGAAAATAAGATCCTTAGAAAAATGTTTGGACCTAAAAGGGATGAGGGGACAGGTGAGTGGAGAAGGTTACATAATTTAAAACTACATAATTTGTATTCATGTCCAGATATTATTAGAATGATTAAATCAAGAAGACTTAGGTGGGCAGGCCATGTGGCACGAATGGGAGAGGAAAGAGGAGTTTACAGGATTCTTGTTGGGAAACCTGATGGTAAGAGACCTGTAGGAAAACCAAGACGAAGATGGAGGGACAGCATTGAGATAGACCTAAAGGAAATCGGTAGGGATGGAAAAGAGTATATAGATCTTGCTCAAGATAGGGACAGATGGAAGGCCTGTGTTGCTGCAGCCATGAACCTTCGGGTTTAAGAAGGCTAGAGAGTTAGTTAGTTAGTTCTCGGTGGAGGCACACAGTGGTTCGGATTCCACTTTAAACTCTAGGTCCAGTCCCGATTAGCCTTAATGTGCATAAAGTGGACTTAAAACACCAAATCAATCAATCAATCAATCATTTCACAAGGCGTGAACGATAAACACAATGGATGGGATTAAAACTTATGAAAAGTTTCTGCCTCTGTAAGAGGTGAGTTGCATCTATGCTTCACATTTGTAAGCTCCTTCTATCACTATCAAGTATCATAAAATATTATTTACTGTTTAATGTTGCTAATTTGATCAATGCATCAATTAATGATACTCCGACAATATTCTGGAACTACCTCTCCTCTCCATTGTCCAGCTCTTCTGCCTTCTCTTTTCCTCTCCTCTCATTTCCACCCTGCTCCTACCTCAAATCCTCTTGTATCCTCTTGTATAGTTTAACCACGGGAAAAAGAGCCTGCGCAGACGCGCGACTCCTATGCATCGTACTTACGCATGCTCCCTTATGGCCCGAGTTGAACCGATGGAGAGGAAGGTGCGCGAAGAATTTTGGCCGAAGGTTCTTTTCCATGTGATCGCTCTGTATCTTCGCCTCGTGTCTCCAGCCCACTCCAGTGTTGCCACATGAAGGGAAATTTTCCTTTTGCTGGGAAATTCGGACAGAAATTTTAGCCAAAAGGGAAAAGGGAATTTCGATGAAAAATACCACAATTGCAGAGAAATGTTAAGGTAATTTGACCACCTTATTACAGTTCATTTTAATCTCGAATTTCATATCCACATTTTTATGTTATTTATTTATTTTGCTATTCCTACTTGTTTCTGCTCCTTTAAGTTTATTATGCATTGCTTTTATTCATCTTTGGATAAATAATAACGATGATGTCATGAGGATTAACGATTAAATGGATTCCTGACCAGGATTCAAACCTGGGACATCTAATCAGGAAGTGATGAAACTGGAATGTGAAAGATTTTTTTTTCTTTTTATTCAAACGAATAACGAATTCAAAGGTATACTTAACTACGTACTACTACTGTTTCCACCACCACCACTAATGATGCTGCTGCTGCTGCTACTAATTATTATTATTATTATATAATTTATTTAGGTGAAGGGAAAAATTGGTGCTAAAAGGGAAATTGTGCCCCTTTGAAAGGGAAATTGTGCCCCCATATAGTGGCAACACTGCCCCACTCTTGCCTTTTTCTTCTTCTCCTCCTCTTCTCCATCTTGGTGACAGACCTCATTGAGGAGACAACTCATGATCTCATCACCAGTACCAGATCTTTTGGCACTAGTGAGTGACCCTTCATCAATTTCATCTCTTCACCTTTCATCCCAATCAGGGTGATTAGCCTCAAGAGGCTGAAAAGCAAAGCAAAATTTAAAAACTACAAACTGAAAGCCATTGTAAAACTTGTTAGCAGGGACGTAGCTAGGTTGATCAGTTTGGGGGCGCCCAAACGTAAGATATTTTCTATCAAACTATTTATACACCATATAGGCCTATACTGTATACATACATTATATATATATATATATATATATATATATATATATATATATATATATATATAGTCTTGGAAAGGAAAGGAGCAAGGGCCTCCTCGGTGGCGCATGGTAGCATCGTCGCCTTGTAATCAAGGGGTTGCGGGTTCGATACCCGGTGGATGCTCATAGTGGTTCGGATCCCACTTTACACTGTAGAACCAGTCCCGATTAGCCTTACTGTGTATAATGTGGACTTCAACACCAACTCAATCAATCAATACATTGGAAAGGAAAATCATTTTCTTTTGTAGCCCCCAACAATCTACGGATATAGACTCGCGAAATCCACAGCCATTGTTCGGGAAACTAAATGCAGAATGAACTCATTAACTTAATGGCTCATACACCAAGAACAATGTTATTTAGTCTTTAGATTTGTAAATTTCCTCGAAGAAAATGGAGTAGTAGATAAAACCCTTTTCCGTGGTTTTATATATAAAGTGCTGGAACCAGGTTTACAAGTATTGGCAACAGTGCAAATATGAAATGTGTGCGTAATGAGTTCAAGCTAGGTATCTCATGTAAACAGTTCATACCGGAATCGAATGCGGTATCTCTTAGTTCAAGGCGACCGCCTTAAGCACTATTCTATAGGGCGGGCCCGAGTCTTCTATGGCATCTGATTGTTCGCTTGGGAAATGATGACGATAATGCACACGTCTAATTTCTTAAAATTAATCTTATTTGTGTGTGGAAAACTGAATATATGATGGCACACGCTCAAATGATTACGCTCTCGTCTTTGGTTCGGCAGGTTCAACAAGGGGTCCCGGGTTTTTTATTCCCGATGGAGGCACATAGTGGTTCGGATCTCACTTTAAACTGTACGTCCAGTCCCGATTAGCCTTACTGTGCATAAAGTGAACTTAAAACACCAGTTCAATTAATCAATTAATTGAAAGGTTGAAGGTTCGATCCCTGGAGGTCAGGCTGGTAGCCAGAATTTGATTTCGGAAGGGGCTTATTCCTTATCGGAAGCCACCATCTAAAGGCGAAAAGGTTGGAGGGAGGAGTAAACGCGCTGAAGATGAATTTCTTGGTATATTGCAACTAACCATATACAATATGTTTAATCCTGTTAATGAAGTAAATTCAATTACTACTACACATTATTAAAATCAGATATTTGTAGGATTTCGGGAAAGGACTGCAGCCCCCGAGCCCCTTCCCTGGGTACGTGCCTGCTTGTATTAGTTCCACAATTTCTGTGCTGTTCCAACATCGTGAGGACAATTTGGGAAATACTTGAAAGCGATATGGAAGCAAATTCTGCTCCCGAAACTATGGGACTCGATGTGATGACCACGCGCAACCGAATGAAAGAACTCTTCGCAGGCCTTGTCCCTCAATATTAATTTTACTGACTAATTGTAAGTTTTCTGGGCCTCATCGATGACGCAGTGGTAGCGTCGTCGCCTTGTAATCAAGGGGTCCCGGGTTCGATACCCGTTGGAGGCACATAGTGGATCGGATCCCCGATTAGCCTTACTGTGCATAAAGTGAACTTAAAACACGAACTCGATAATTGGAATGTTTTAGAAGAACTAAACATGGCATTTTATGCATCGTACAATTTTGCTTCTTTTCACCCTATTTTTACAGTTTTTCTTCCTAAGAATTCCACTGAGTATAACACACTACGAAACCAAAGGTCCAAGGTTCGGACCTTGGACAGGTATGATTGTATCATGTCTGTCCCATCGCCATTGCTTCAGCTTATCATTCATCCTCATCGTCGCATTTAATCCAAGAGGTAGAAAAGCGGCTTAATATACAAGTAGAAATATATAAATTATTGATTTGGTTTATTTTACTTCGCTTTTCTGACACTTATTGGCTAATCATAAAGATGAAGATGAAAATGAGTGATGTGAAATTGATGAGAGGACCATCATAAAGAACACACACGCGCAGTCCGGGATTCGAATCCAGGACCCCTGGCATCGTAGTGCACATTGTTAACCACTGCACAACAAATAGAAACAGAAAATGCTTGATAAGTAATTTGCTTCTCCATAACTCATGATTATATTATATAACTATTATTCGCTGTATGATTAGGGATTAATTATATTTGTATGTCTAGTCAACCTTGCTACCTAAGCAGCAGCAGCTTCCGCATTTGCAGGTGGAGGCTAAATGAAAAAATATCACAGAACGTCAGAAAGATATACAAATCTTGAAACATAATACTTAGGGAGACAAATTTATGGTAAATAAAAACTGAGGAGAGCGGTAACTAAAATGTTAGATCAGCGGTATATACCAGCGGTGGAAAAAAAAAATTGGCACACACACTTTTTCATCATGAGAGGAAACAACATACAAAAGAGCTATAAATTGATAAACCTTCATTTTTATATACTGTACACATACACAAGCACTTAGATTTCAACTGTAATTGCCAGTAGCGGCGATTGGGTGGGGCAAGGATAGGCAGCGTCTTTCTGATGTGATCGAAGATAAAACGTTCTTCAGCTGCAAGTGGTAGGAAACTTTAGGCAAACGTTTCTTTACAAATAGACAGTTTGCGCGCACAACCTCGATTGCGTGTTTTCTACTTAATTTGATGATATTTCACGGTTATTTCGCGAAAAAGCGTCCATTTCGTGGAAAAGCACACATTTCGCATTACTTCGCGAATAAAACTCATGCATATTTCATCATTGGGGTGTAGTTACGTGCAGAATGTTCAAAATTGCATCTTTCTTTCACATTTCGCGATTTCGCGCATCGCGAAAATTCAATGTCCCTAATAATACTTATAGAGCATGCAGACGGCTTTAAATAAAATTGCTACATACCTAGTTTTCTTCCTTAATTGAAACGTGGTTTATTCTTCATTATACATGAGATCAACCACCCTGGAAGTCGAACCCAGGATCTTGTGTGGTAGTCAGACTCTTTTAGAATGTCAATATGTTGGACATTTGGTCATCAGTCGATCCTGATCCATTGTTTTCAGAGGAAGACAATCTGGCAGCTTGACATTCGACATTTCACTCGCGATGTAGGAAAACGAGATCACAAACACTTCGTGATGCTATCTTCTTACGTTTACAGAAGTTAACCACCGATCAGACCACAAGCCCTACTTCAAACTATCTGACAGATATCAATTGTCCACCAAATCAACAGATGAACCGACCGCTTCGATGTTTCTCCGAATTTTCAGGAAGTGGCCTTTCCCTCCTTGCAGCGCAGGTCATTAGCAGGAGGGTTGAGTGCATGTCATTCATTCCCGCGCCGAAAAAGCGACAAGCAATAGAATTCTGTTCTTGGAATTTGAAACGCATGGGGATATCTTTTCTGAACCATAAAATAATAAACCCAGAAACCTCTGGCCACCCGCAGCTAAATCTTCCAGTTTGTGTCATTCTTTCGGCGCCCATAGTGCTAGTACAGGGCCACATGAAGAGAAAGTGTGGGTTTTGGGGGGGGATCCTGGATCTGGTGTGCAGCAGGGAGGAAAAGTGCATTTTCAATAGATGTCAGACTTCCCTGACCGGGGCGGACCACAAAACCATTAACTACATCCTCTGCTATCTGCTAATACATCTGTTTGTGTTGAACAAGCAAGAAACCAGGAAATAAGAAAGAAATGCTTTGCTTGGGTTCGAACTATTGAAAATTGAAGAAGTGTTTCAAACTGCAAGCAAAATTTACTGAAGAATTATTTTGCAATATTTGTCATCAAAGTAAAATTTCCAGCAAATACAGAACAGTTTCCCGGGGCCACGTGGTCGTTTGCCAGGGCCAGTGCCCCCGCATGCCCCCTAACGACATCCCTGCTTGTTAGTGTCATCATTGAAGAAAATATGAAATATGAATCTTTTGCACATTCTCTTTAAATTTTCTTTCAACAGTATTGAGAACAAATTAAATATTATATGCTACACGAATATGAACTTCTTTAACTGTTCATAGTACATTTTATCTTTGTGATTTATGTACTTCTTCCCTTTTTACATCTTTCACAATGTGACCTAAATGTACTCAGGAAAGATTATTTCATAATATAAACATTCTGGAACAGAGATAAGAAGCAGAACATATTTCATCAGTGATGGTACAGTCATATCAGCATGAAAATGAACTAAAGTGGCATTTTATCAAAATTGCTCTTTAAGTTAGTCCATTATTTTAAAAAAATCAGCTTGCTACATCGACATTTTTTTATATTTGTTGCTTAATCTCGATATGAGCATCTGGTTTGCTGCTGAGTTAAAGTTCAAAAGGTTACCAGGCAAGCTTAGGAAAGAGATGGAATGTTTACAATAACAAAGTGAGATTAAGAAAAAAATGCCCAATCATTTCCTTAGAAGAAGATTAGAATATATAAATGAGACCTTCACAAGGTTATAATTAATGTGGAGGGGGAGGTGTAGCCAAATATATATATATATATATATTTTGTAGTAGGATTGCATATATTTTGTGTACGTGTGATTTTTGTTTCAGTCAGACAAAGTTCTATGAAGCACCCATTCCTCCTCTACATAACTGCTTCATTGCAACCATGTTAAATTATATCCCCAACTAACAATTTCCATCTCAAGCGTTGATTGCAAGACTTATGTGAGTTACACTAGGGAGAGAATAATCCCTTTGTATAGTGGAATGGACAAATATAATCCATTACTATTTTCATTCATTTTTCTCTTGCATCTTATGTGATTTTAATGAATGATATTGGTTTGTGCTGGTGTAGAAGCAGGCCTGGGGAGGGTGAAATAATGTTAATTCTGTTAACTCCAAACCTACTTAATGTCTAAGGGAGCTTTTACACCAAAGAGACAAGTGACATGCAACACGTCACTTGGCAAGGAACCAATCAACAGCAACAGTTCATACTGCAGTGATATGGTCAGAAGCGTCCCTTGAAGGGGGTTCACGGAGCACACGAACCCCCACCTGAAAACGGAAAAACTTCAATTTGTTTACCTCTCTGCTTTATAAAACACTACATTTCAAGATACTTATTTTACAAAGCAGCTTTTTTCATAAAGTCTTCACAATGCTTCAAATTTACTAATTTCCTCCGACTGTTGACAAGAACAACTCGCCAGATCAGGCAGCAAGAACCCGGCGCACATCTGGAGCTATAAACTCCCTGTGTTGTATTCTTCCTGTGTTCTGGCTCCACCGACGAAGCCGACAGAAACCAAGGGGGGAAACTGGAGATCGGAAATAATTTCAAGTATCACTAGAGGCACATATTTTTGGTAAATAAAAAAGCAAAATTTCGGTACAAAAACTGAGTCAATTTCGGGTTCAAAAGCGGTAAATAAAATAAAATATCGGTGTTATAGCGGTGAAAAATTGGATGAAAAGTGGTATATAAAAAGACATTTTGGTTTTAAAATTGTGAATATGATCCTAAATTTGATTTAAAAACTACACTTATTCCACGGAATTAACATTTCACTTCTAATAGCACATTTATGTAGTTTTTTCAAATTTCATTTTTTCGTCAAAAATGCATGCCCCTAAGTATCACAAATTGCAATTCGCATCATGAAGTTCGAACATTGCCAGAAATATAGGAAAGTTGCTGTGAAATTGAAAATAATAATAATAATAATAATTCCCCGGTATCATGGTTAGTGGAAATGGTGGCGGGGTTAATTCTTAGGAATAGGAGAAATAATTTCCAACACTAAATAAGGAGAGAAGGCATTTCAAACTGGAAAAAATGCATTGTCTACCTTAGTCATTTTTCCTTGTTTTTGAGGGTATTGACGGGCAAGTAGGGTGTTAAGCTGAAATGAAAACTTGAAACAGTGGCGGCATTTAGGAGGGACATGGGGAGGCAGTTGCCCCCCACTTTTCTACCCTGCACTATGCTAAACCTTATATACAGAGGGAAATGTACTGTCTTTGCCCCCACTCCAGTTCTTGCACCTTGCCCCTCCCATGGTTCTGAAACTCAATCACCAGCACCGAATCAATATAAATGAAAATTGACTTGTGTTTCGTAAATGGATTTTTGCTGGGCACTCTGGCGTAGTGGCTACCACAATGCAAGGTCCCCGGGCTCGTATTTTTCATAATACATGCATTATTATATTCATATTTCTTGTTTTCCTTTTAATTTTATTATTTTTTCCTTGTACTCTACAATTTGTTAACCTTTTTGTATGCTCAATTAATCAGTGTCGCTCACTTTTCATTTAGCGTTTTCTTCTCTGTGATTGTGATCGATTGATTTTCTTCATTTTCTATGTGTTTATAGCCCATCTCGGGGGGGAAGGGAGATAAAATTTGCTCTTAATTTAGGCTGGGTGTGAACATTCAACAATTTACTTCACGTGACGCACTGGATATGGCAGGCTGCACAAACCTGCGTTCGATTGGTGAAATCTACAAGTGACATTCAACATGTGTCACTTGTCAGTTTGGTGTGAAATCTCCCTAAATTCTGTACTATTTTATTGTTGTTACCATTTTTCAATTTCTGAAATTTGCAAACAAACAGAATGAACAAGGCAATTGGCAATTTACCTAGTAATATATATAATCGGACTCTACATACAAATACCCATGAACATACAAATATATATTTAAATATTTACTTAACTTATTTTTGGGAATAAAATTTGTAATAAAGTAAGTTTGTTTTGTTTATTTTTGCAGGGCCAACATTGCCGAGAAATTTTAAGCGGTGTGCAGGCTATTGTAAAGGTAAGATTAAATTAGTTGAATTAAAATTTTAAACTGAACAATTTGTAATAAGAAGGCAACTTTAATTAAATAGTTGTAATGTGCTGAAACATCAAATATATCCGAAAATTTCTATTGTAGTTTATTTACAGGATCCAAATATCTAATACGTGTATTATCTTTGTATGCATTTGCACATCCATATTAGACTAGAAATATAAATTATGCTTGAGTGATTCAGTTGGTAGGAGGACTGACTATAACATGACTCGATGAAGCAAGATGTGTGATTCAGGATGGAATTCTACATTACTGTCTCCGCAGAATTGGCTTTAGGGCTCACTCACACTCTCAACAGTGGTTGTTAGGGGGGGGGGGTGCATACTCATAATAATATTAATTTATATGGGCAATAACACATATTTTGAGTTACAACTATGGAAAGTACTGTAGACAAGAAAAAGTATATGTAGTGCACTAGAAATAAGGGTAGATACAAGTCTTATCATACAGCAACAGTACAAATGAAGTTAAATGAGTTGTGACCAACAACAATACAATTCATAATTAACTTGATTAAAGTGGTATTTGGGAAATTGGAAATGAATTAAGTCTTGTGAAATGATTTCAAAATGTGAGAACAGAAATGTTCTTGTTATGAATTATCTGAAATATTGACTGCTAGTAGTGTGTAAGAGCTTTCAAATAGTACTTCTATTGATACTATGGGAATGAGAGATGTGGTAATAGATAATTCAGTACTCATGTTTTCCGCGAAGCTGTTTTAGTAATTTTCTATTCATTTCGGTAGCCACTGGCACCATCCTCCTTGGAATTCGAATTCCACAACAAATTCCAACGAGGATGGTGGAAGTGGTTACCGAAATTAATAGAAAATTACTAAAACAGCTTCGTGAAAAATGTGAGTACCTGAATTAGTACTTTTATTTGTAGCTTCAATGTCCTATTTGTCTATCTATGCATACAATATATTTTTAGTAGGCAAGTACCTATGAAACTACATATAAAAATATTGGTATGGAGAGTTGCTGCAAAAGGAATAGCCCACTCTCAAAATTCTGTGAAACTGAAAGCATCTAATGTATAGACATCCACTAAGTACAGTAGCTTACAGTAAGGATGAAAGCGGGTACCACTGTAGTTGATTGAGTTATCAGCTTTGGTTGTTAAGTTGTACATTGAGCAAAATGGTCATAATCCTGTAACAAGAGCACTTTCCCTCCATGTGAGGCTCAAAATTTTTCACTCTCCCCTCGTATGTAGAAATTCCAGCAAAAAATACAGGCACAATCAGGACTCGAACCCAGGGTCTCTGGCATACTGTGCTGCTGCTCTACCAAATGAGGTACCCAGCCAGCTGTTGTTTTGCCCAATCCCTCACCATTGCTGTTCTACCTGTATGATATTGTTTCTGTTGGTATCATTAGTGTTTCAAAGACAATAAATTCCATTGTGGTAGCACTTACAGATACTATTTCACACTGGTAATACAGTGACATTGAAAGATCAGGTAAAACCAGGGCTGACTGTGTAGCTCACTTGGTAGAGAAATGGCATGGTATGCCAGAGACCCTGATTCAAGTCTCGGTTGAGTCAGTATTTTTTACTGGAATTTTGAAATAGCCCAGAAATTCATTACAATGAATTTGAAAAAAGGTACTAGTATTGTAAGTAATCCATATTTTATTAGTTTTTTAAATGGTATTATGAAAATAAAGAAATATCCTAATTGTAAGGAGATTAATGATAAGATGCAATTATAATTTCCCCCCAAAAAAGGGCTGATATTTTTTTAAAAAACAAGAAAATCATAGGAGAAGAAATTTGTTGTGATTGATAAACAAGTACATACCTTGGCTATTTTTCGACGGAGTCACCATTAACCTCCAGACATTTCTGATAGCGTGGCACAAGCTTCCGTATACCCTCTGCGTAAAAATCTGCCACCTGAGAGTGCACCCAGTCCAGAACTGATGTCTTGAGCACGTCACTGTCGTTGAGACGCTTCGATGCAAGCCACTTTTTCAGGTGAAGAAAAAGAAAGAAATCGCTGGGGGCAAGGTCGTGACTGTAAGGCGGATGATTGAATAGTTCCCATCGAAAATCTTTGAACTTACTCAACAGTACGAGCAACTGTGTGTGGGTGGGCGTTGTCATAGATCAGAAAAATTCCAGAGCGTAGCATTCCTCTCCGCCAATTTTGGATGGCATGTCGCAGATTATTCAGTGTTTCGCAATACACCTTTGCTGTAATTGTTCATCCTGGTTCCAACAATTTCACAAAAATCACACCCTTTTGGTCCCAAAACATGGTTGCCATGATTTTGTGAACTGATGGTGTTTGTTTGAATTTCTTTGCTTTAGGAGAACCAGAGTGCCGACATTGCATTGACTGCTGCTTCGACTCCCCAGTGGCGTACGATATCCACGTTTCATCCCCCATCACTATGTGTGAAAAGAGGTCATCCCCATCCTCCCCCAGCGGGCCAAAAAATCACGTGCAGCTGTCCTCCTTTGCTCTTTGTGAGCATCTGTCAGCATTTTTGGTACCCACCTCGCACAGAGTTTGAGATAATCCAGGTTGTCAGTCACAATTCGATGCACTGTTTTCGCAGACACTTCTGGAAACTCTTTGGCGAGTTCAGATATTGTGAACCGATGATTGGAACGCACTTTCTCGTTAACACGTTCCACCAGATCGTCTGTCTGAACACTAGGCCTTCCGCTACGCTCATCGTAGCATTGTGGACATTGGAACGCCCTTCCCGAAACTCTCTGCACCATTGCCTTACCTTCCCTTCACTCATCACTGTTGGTCCATAAATGGTACACAATTCCCGATGGATGTCAGCTGCATTCTGTCCTTTGGCGTTCAGAAATCGTATGGCAGATCTCACTTCACATTTGGTGGGATTTTGTATTACGGCAGCCATTTCACCTTACTGCTACTCCCATGTACACAACCCCACTCTGACGATTCTATCTCTGTTGCAAGCACAGAATACTAGGGCATGGTTCTGCACATTCTCAACTTCATCAGTGTTGCCCACCCCACGTAAAAAATTATCGGCCCTTTTTTTTTTGACATGTGCCTCATATTTCTAAATATGATGGCACTGATAGTGAATATCAAGATATAATAAATTCTGCATTTAGGTTACAATCCCAGACCTCACTGGCTAAATCAGTACAACCTGCTTCCATCTGCAGCCACAATGAGGATATTTTTTATTTACACTTTACACAATTAGAATACCTATACTTTTTACTCAAAGGTGAAAAAGCTTCCCACTTCCTCCAGTGAGGTCGTAGGGGTCAAAGTTCAAAGTAATAAAATTGATTGGATATTTTTCTGAGGTACATATTAGATGACTTTGCTAAGAAATTTGGAAAATATACACTAATGAGTTTAATAAGAGTGCTTTTAGATCATTTTTGAATTTATGAATGAAGTCTTCATGAAATTATTAATATTTCCACATAAAATATCACCTTATTAAAACTTGAAAATAATTGTGATCTTTGTGATGTTGCGATATAATTGCCTATAATATTGTCTTTACAGTATGCAAGAAAGCTAATTTACAAACTTACTTTCTTATCATAACAATAATATGAAATAATTAAAAGTTCAAATCTGTGAACACTTATGGTGAACATCAGCAAGAAAGGCAGTTGAAGAGAGATTGTATTATATGTACCTTAGTAGAATTTTGGAACGATTTGTTGTCACATCAGTACTTCGGTAATTTTCTCTTTGAATTTCATTCTTTCCATGGAGATGTAAGACACACAGCATGTGACTTCATTAATAAAGGCTGAATTAAAGGCGAAATTGCTCCTATTTCCATGCTTGAGTGTCTCCTTTCACATTTTATGATCCTTAAGATTGCCTAATTACAGTGTTTAGTTTGACAACAAACCTTTTATTACTACTCAGCTGAATACGGTTATACATTTCTAAAATTTATATAGAAGATAGTAGAATTTGATTTCCAGAAATTCAAGTGTTTTTTTTACAGTGGTTGTATAATTTAAGGAGATGCAGCGATGACCAAGCAAAATAACAAAAATATAGCATTTTATATATTTTAGAGAAGCAGTAAAAATAATAAGTCAGAATACTCACATATTTGTTCGCAATCAGCCAAGCGACAGCATGAAACAGCTCAAACTACGCAAGAGATTAGCTAATCTTAGTGCATCGAAATGAGGCCCCAGTACTACCCCTTCTGCCGAATCTTCCCACCAAGTTTCCTATTGAAGGCAATGGTGTTTGTCGGCCCAGCTCATCGCAGAATGATGCGAATCTCTCTGGTTTCTGCCGGTGCCGAGAACAGCCGAATGCTTCCAAACAGGCAGACAGGTCCAACAACCTGTACTTTCTCCCACTCTTGAACATCTGGGTCATAACATGCCCCTTTTTTCAGCCCCCATCCCCATGTTTGCAACCACAGCAGGGTTTGTCTGGAGTCATCAAGATTCTTCCGAGTGTCCAGTGGCGTGCTCAAGGAGGGGTGATGAGGATCATAATTCTGCTTAGGCTCAATATTCTTTAAAAAAAAAAGAAGAAAGAAGAAAGAAAAGGCAGGAAAAGATGGCAAAATGAGGACTTCAGGTATGACTACTAAAAAGTACACGTAACCACCCCCCTCTTTGAAAATCCTGGGCACACCACTCGAATGTCTGCTATTTTTACTTGTTAAGAGGAAAAGCACACATTGAACGATATGAATCTGCTTTTAATTATGAAAACAACAATTGGCGCTAAACCATAAAGGTTATTCTTACCTTTAAATGCGACAATTGAGGTGTTTGCATTTCAATTTCCATCTTATTTAATAATTTTCATCGTATGGGATAGAATTATGTGTATTTTGTAGTCGCAAGGTCTGTGGTATGAGCTTTTACATTGAATTGGCAATGACCTTGGCGTTTGTCGCAGAGAAATATTGTGCCCCCCTCCCCCTCTCCATTGAAAGATCAACCCTGATGTTTGGCAAATTTTGCGATGACTACGTAAAAATGTCACGCTTCACCACTTAATTTAAGCAGCTCTCGATCAGGACATCCAGGGAATTACAAGTAAGACTGGTCCAGATCATGGTAGAAACATGATAACTGCAAACTGAAGCAGTGTTTTGAGGGAAAATGCCTTACTTGTCCCCACTCCCTCCCTAGGAAAAATCCTGTGGATTCCCAGGCACGTGGTGGAAATCTGAACTATGCTTACTTCATAAATTCTCAGTATTACAAACTCACTTAACTTGAAGTGTTGCAAATCCCTAGATCTGTTACAAGTAAACACATGTCACTGAACTGTGTCTGAATATAATGTTTTTTCTTTCTTGTTTCAGATGCATCCAAGTTTAAATATGAACCAGGAATGACATATGTATATAATTATGCTGCCGATTCGATTACTACAATTACTGGTACAACAAATGAAGAATCTCGACTACATCTCAGAGCGACTGCTGAGTTTCAAGTCCTGTCTCAATGTGATTTCTCCCTTAAGGTAGGTAACTTTTTCAAAATTAAAATGTAATACATGCAAGCATGCTAACGCACAAAACAAAATCAAAATGAAGTGATATGTAGCATGTCACCTGCGGCATCCAAATGACATATAACTTCAAATTGTACTCTAAGAAATAAATGAACCATTTCACACAGAATGGCATGAATGTTGCACACACAGCTTGCATGGGTGTCACCAGAACTTTTTTGTGGGAGAGGGGGAGGGAAATCAGGTCAGGTCATTGATAAAAGTTGAATAGTAATAATAATTATTATTATTATTGCCACAGTTATAAATGTTATTAGACATTAATGAATATTATAAACCAATAAAATTTTATTCTAAATGTATTTTTACTATTATTATTAGTCATTATATAAATGAGAAGACTTTGCTACTCAATCTACCAGATGAGTGAGTATCCAGCACAACAAATTTCCATTATTTTTTTACATTTTATACAGTTAATGTACTGAAATGTACAGTTATTGTATTTTGTTATTAACTTTTGCACGTCTCATTCAAGAAAAGGCTTTAAAATTTAGGGGCAAATTCTACTTATAAAGTGTATGTTGTGTGACCTCTCACCTAAAAATACAATGTTTGGAAGCTGTGCATCTTGTCATCCCATACTGTTTGTTGAGCATGGCTGGCTAATGCTTATTTCTAGACTGGAGGGGAAGTAGCTAGTCATGTGTGTGTGTGTCTGTAAATGTGGTGAAAGTGTTACTTGTCACTTAAGCACCACTGCCACAAGTCACTTGTCACATACCACTTCAGTGTGAAATCTCCCTTAGTTATTGTGCACATGCATGTAACATAGTTAATAAAGAATTGCAGTTTTTAAAGTGTAATACTTGTATTGCAATATTATCTTCTTTCCTTAAATGATGGCTGCAAGTAATGTTGAACTTCAAAGAAAAGTTCACAGGAGGGGGCAATTTCTCTTTCTATTAATACTTAAGTTTAACAATTTTTCAATCATATCTGGAGCCTAGGAGGTGCAAGCTGCAGAAAGTGTATAAAACCAACTCAATCTTATCTACGATAAAATTAAGTATTTTCAATATTGCCTTCCTGTCAATTCACTTACAGCACCACATATTAAATTAATAAACTTCTCAAAATTGATTCCTACACCGAAGGCATAATTTTGGTTAAACGTAATACTTTTATAATAAGTACAATCTTAGTTTGTTGGAATTATTGACAAAATAAGTAGCAATTTATAATTCATAATAATTTTACTTACACTTCTGTAAAGAGGTTGTTTATGACAGATAAGTGAACATTTTAAACACTACTTTGAGAGTATATGTAAAAACATTCTATTATTGATTTTTACAGTTAAGGGATGTCACATTGGAGGATTCAGATCCTGGAGATGCTCAAAGAAAATCTTCAGTTGACAGAGTGTCTGAGTTCTCAAAAGCTCTACAGAAAAATCCACTACACTTTTCATTCCAAGATGGAAAAGTGGAAGAATTGTGTCCTTCTACTAACGATCCTGCATGGGTCCTTAACATCAAGAGGGGTATTCTATCCACGTTCCAAAATACGATGAAAGACTTGGAGAACTCACAGAAAGTATACGAGGTAAGATATTAATTTTTCAAGTTAAATCTTTCTTTTCTGTATCAAAAATCAACTTCCCTGTCATTCAATTATAGTGTATGGATTTTGAAAACATAAACTATTGAAATGTTACTAAATTTGTAAATGTGAACATCCTGTTAATATATAACTTCTAGGTTTATCAAATGATTAATGAGAATACCTTGATACTCGATTCAACAAAGTTTTACTTTTTGGTAAATATTAATGGCATTCCTAGAGACAAAATATTATTGCCACAACAACATATGCTTTCTCCTGGACAAGGTCAATGATTCCCTCTTTCCTTCAGATTTGTAACTATTTACATGATTTAATACAGTTGCACTTAACTATGTTATTATATAATTGTTTTTGTTCATGGATTGTAAACTCACATTTCCTAGATTATATTTTATACTGTTCTGATACAACTTAGACTTATTATATATAAAAAAATAATATTGGTTTTTAACACCAGGGAAGGAAGAGAAGTTAGCAATTAATTAAAAGGTTAATATAGAATTAAGTTGTACTTTCTTGCTCCAAATCTATTTTACCTTATTAATGAATCTCTGACTTCCTTCTCTTCCTGATGAAGAACCAAGATTGGCTTTAAAATCCAGACTAGTGTTGTAAATTAATCATCTTAATTTATGAGGGTGCAATTTGCATACTTTCTCATAATGCTTGCACTGTTACTTGTTTGGAGCCATGGTGGTCCATTTGGTAGAGCATCTGACTGTCACACAGAAGACCCAGGTTTGATTCTCTGGGTAGTTGATCTCAGGTGGGAATTTTTCCTGCATAAGGTGAATGGGATTCACCCAGACTCTAATAAAATGGATACCTAGAAGCAACCCTGGAGTAAAGGTGGCCTGAGAGTGGTGCTGATCACATCACCTCCACAATGGCCAGGATCGTGAATCTGTGGAGCTCCTACCTCCTCACCCTCTATGAGCCTCCATGGATTATTCAAATATGCAGGGGAATACTTTACCATTTACTTTTACTTTTTTATGTGCGTTAATTATATACTATTAATAATTATTATATGTTGTATGTTTACAGACTGATGTCACAGGAACTTGTGAAACAGAATATGTTGTGGAGAACAAAGGCTGGACTACACTGACGATTAAAAAATCCAAGGACCTTCTGGCATGCTCAAACAGACAAGACCACTTCTTTTCTTTCCAATCAACTCCTTACAGAACATCATCCAAACTTCAATCTTTGCCACTTATCAGGTAAGATAAATCCCTCCAATTGGCAATCATATTCATGCATTATTAATGTTATTATGTATTTCCCTCTGGAAAATCAAAATTGATACATAGCGACATTGAAAACAAATTAACTAAAATCCTGTATGGAGTATCGAACATACTTTTTTTTTTTTTACTAAAAATGTGTCAGAAAATGAGTGGGTGGCTTACGTTGCTACTAACTATTGAGCTCCTAACAAGATGTAAACAGCATTTATAATGTGTAGGTATGAGGCCCATTACGACCATTGTGACCTGTCTGATTATTCTAGCAGCTTATTTCTTGACTCGCTGTGCAGGTGCACTGTTAGCATCAGGGATTTATTCAGAATTTCCCATCTGAGGAAGATGGTTTAAGTTCATATTTAGAGGGGTGTGAGGGTATATTTAGAATAAAATGACCAAAAAATCTGATATTTGTGAAACATTTTAGGAGGGTGTTGAGGAAATTTTGGAAGGGTGTTAGGGTGTTGGGTGTGAGTGCATAAATCATTGGTTAGGATTAGCAATATGGAGACAAAAGGAAGGATTTTGAGATGTTATACTGTGAAACTTTTGGAGAAGTGACCACGTGTGTTTACATTTCCTAGAGAAATGTACAAATTGAATGCACTTGAACTGACAAAGAAACCTACAACTAAAGAATATAAGATCAGTCTCAGATGGATAATCATTTTTTTTAAATTACTCTATTTGTAGCAACTTCTTGATGTGACAAAATCTTATATCATCAACTGTGATAAATTTTCAGAACAAACATTCTCATATTTTATCACTAATCTGCTTGTCATGTGACACTAGAGTGAATAAAGAGAATTAAAGAAATGTTATTGTATGAATTGGTGATTGCAAAGCACAACGACGTATAGGAATGTATAATCCAATTCACGACAGGAAATGTATCATGGAAAAGTGGAAGACTGACATGCCATTATTATTTTTTTTTTTAAATTTCCATCCTTCAAAATCCAGATGTACAACTTATTCGAGGTTGAGAACATAATTACTATACTATCTTCCATAGTTAATGAATGAAATGTAGCTTATGTTTTTTTTTCTATTTCAGGAGTAAACATCAGTGCACACAAACTATCAGCACTGAGCGCATAGAACAGGTTGTCTGCGTCGAAAGCCATCTCTTCCAGCCCTTCTCCAACCACGAAAGTGGAGCAACAACAAAGACCACTCAAAATTTGATTTACTACTCCGAATATCAAACAGAGGAAGTTGCAAAGGGTAAGTTGTGTAAAACCAATCCTATTTATTATCAGATTTGTACTTTTTATTCAGTTATAACAACATGAGCATTTATATCTGACACATGATATGTAATAGTTACCATGAAGCAATTTAAAATTTAACACCTATCTTTATGTGGGGTTCCCCTAAATGTTTGTGGGGTTCTCCTACGTGTTTGTGGGGTTGCATACCCTTCTCGTCACAATGGTTTTGGCTTGTAACTTCTGAATGAGGCATTTCCAGAGAGGCGTTCTTCATCTCATATTGTGTATATGCTATACTATAGATAGCCCCAGATTTGCATAAGTGGAGGCCTGGGACTAGGTCCCTCTGCATACAATTTCAGCTAAAACTTTTAGGACAATTTATGTCAGATGGTTAGTTTTAAATTTTATATTTCCAACATATTTCACTGTGTGGTTCTTTTCAAATAAATCTTTCCCCAGTGAAGGCACATGAAAGTCTGGGGTCTGTAGCCCCCCTCCCCCCTAACAAGTCCTTGCCTAAATTCAAGCCTGTCAATAGAACACCTAAAATATGAATAAATATTTTTTTCTTTTACAAACCAGCATTTCCCAACACCATCGTTGAATCACACCTGATCATAGATATCAAGATAAAAAGAAAAAGAGATCTTACAATTGAACTTTCCATGGTTCCAATAAGAATGCTGGATGATTTGATTTTGATTTGATTTGTTGTTTTAAGTCCACTTCATGCACAGAAAGGCTAATCGGGACTGGACCTACATTTTAAAGTGGGAACCGAACCACTATGTGCCTCCAAAGATTGCTGGATGTGTTAACTTTCTTAGAAATATTTAAGCTTTCATTTATTTACTATGTTTTCTTTCTCTAGATTATGCTTCATCAAGAAGTACATTGCTCTATGATCACACAAGCTCTTCAAATGTAGAAACAACCAAGGAGGAAGAAGTTATCAATACTTTAAATCTTCTAAATCAGAAAACACAGAATGGAATTGAAAAGGACGTTCCAAAGTTGTTCTCTCAATTGGTCTACAGCCTAAGAGGTCTAAATTATCAACAACTTACCACAGTTTTTGAAAGTGTTAAGGATAAGCACACAAGGTCAGTTGTTTACTAATCACTACCACAATTGAAAAAATAAAGTAATGGCCAGGGTGACCCCAAAAAAAGGTAACCAAAATACTGACTATATAATACTATTGATTATCTTTTTTGGGTCACCCTGTATAAAGTAGTAAAGGAAATATGAAACACTCAGATGACAACCAGAAAATTTGATTTGATTTTCTTATTGTCTGGTAAGTGTTCCTCTTTTCTTTGCTAATTAATTTAATCTGTCTCTGTGAATGTATTGTATGGTGATAATTTTAAGTTTTAAAAAATTACAGTCTATATAATATGGGTATAAAATTAGTACACTGAAGTAGGGAAAGGATTGAAAATATGGTACGAAGTATCATAAGGCCAAAGAAATATTCACCCTCATTCGATTCCTTATGCACATGTAAATTAATATTACAGCATTACAATATATGTGTTTACACTATTTTATGTCATAGGATTTCCATCTTTGTATCTAATTTGTTGCAGCATATGCTGAGTGGAAGAAACATTTAAAGAAGCAGGGTAAGGCACAAGAAGACTGATAAAACTTCATTCATTTTATCTATTCTATTACTTCCTTTTAGTTCACATACATAGCAAAAGAAATTTGATGAGACAGCATTCATAAAATGTAGATTACTGATTGAATGACTTATCTATTTCCCAGCAATTTAATTTTTATGTCATACAAAACATCCTGTCCCATACATATTCAGGTCTACAGTTTATTATATCTTGATATTCTCAATATGAAACTAAATACTCCTCCAATGCATACTTGAATAAACAGCTTTGCTTAATTTTGATTGAGATTTATAGGCATGGACAAAAGCTGGGTTTTAGCTACTTATGTTTCTATATTCCTTTTAATTCATATTCTCATATATGTAATTGACTCAAGCTCTGTTTTATGTTGACAGGAAATTCCTGCTTGATGCTATGCCACTGATTGGAACAGCTGAAGGAATGGCTAGCATGAGGGACCTGTTTCACAACGGAGAAATCAAGATGAAGGAAATGGACAAATGGCTTACCTCTCTTGCGTTCCAGAAGGATCCAACTCTTAACATGATCTCTGCTGTTTCTGTAAGTGTGAAAGAATAATGAAAATCAATTATGTTAGTTCTTCAAAGAAGTTACTTATCAGATTTAACCCTTCATTGGTTGCGTCGTATCTGTGAGATGCATGCAACTAACCTTGTTTGTTTTCCCTGAAATGATTAGGAGATTAGTGCTAAGCTTCTCAGTAAATGCTTCCCTGTATGTCTAAATACAGATGACCCGAGTCTCTGCCTGGTTTACCTTCGCTGTGGGTTACAGAGTGATTCATCTTGTTAGGTTAAATGGTAACTACAATTTACGATTGTGATCCAGAAAAGAGCTGAATTAATTTGTTCCATGTTCTGCAGCAGTGATAATAAATGCAATGAATATGATATCAGTGATAAGGGTGTGTAGCGATTGTGATAATGCAGGGTTAAGACAAGGTAGTTGTACACTGAACTTGAAAATGTGATGACGATTGTGATGAACGGCAGAGTGACACATGTAAATAAATTTGTTGTAAGGTGATAATAAATAGCATATGTAGTTTTTAAGGTGATTAATTAGTCCCCCGCCGTTGCATATATGCAACAAAAAAAGTATGTCCCTTGCAGCCGCTGTTGCAGAGATGCAACAAACAGCTTTAGATACAATTATCGAGGGTTTGCCACACTTATATTTGTATATTGAGGTTGAAACACTGACAGTTCATTCGGGAACATGTTTTGCAATCGTGTTTACGAAAATTCCAAATCCCCCCCCCCTCCTTTCTCGGAATATGTCACGTGTTTGGGTGAGTCCAAACACGTGTCGCTCTTCAGTTGACAGACACAATAAATGCTTGGTATTTACGATGCTGTTTTCCTCCAAGCTTCCAACGCTGTGATTTAGTACTGATAAGGCACACATTCTTCTTTGTGTTTAGACCTGGTGATCCAGCTGAAGTAGTGGCGGGGGGGGGGGGGGTAGGGCAAGGAGAGAGGGGATTGGATGAGGTTTGATGGTGTCAGCTTTCTGTCGCCTCTATGTTAGAAATGCAATGAAGCTTGACGATAGCCAGAGGCCAGAAGCATGAGTCTAAAGTGTGCGTCTATCCAGAAGTATAGACAAAACAAACGATTGCAAAGGCTCCGTTCCCTCCTCTGTTAGGACTAACAAAGGCCTCACCATAAACACTTCGTATCATATAAAAGCTCATCGATTTCCCTAACGCACAATCGTTTCCTTCCGGACATATTTCCACAAAGAGCCGAGTCAACAGGGAAGAAATAGATTCACAGTAGCTACACAAGATGCAAGTGCGAACGAAAAAAAGCAAAAGTTCGGGTTTTCTCCCCAAAGTAGCTGGAGAAGAGGGGGCAAACTCCACATTTTTATGATTTTTTCATTGAAATTCGGGGGATGCAGCCCCCGCCCGTAACCCCCCCCCCCCGCGGTTGGGGCATCCAAATTTTACATGGTTGCATGCACTGATGTTCTGCCTGCAAAACAAAAGTTATCCGAAGTGTCATTCATAGTGTCAGTTATAACAATTTTATGAATAATATGCAAATTGGCTAAAATTCGCTAGAGTTTTACGTTTTGCCTTATTATTCAAATTGTATTGCACCCACGAACATGAATCAAGTTTCATTCTGTTGCGGAAGGTAAATTCTTTAAAAAAAAGCAAAAGTTCCGGTTTTCTCCCCAAAGTAGCTGGAGAAGAGGGGGCAAACTCCATATTTTTATAATTTTTTCATTGAAATTCGGGGGATGCAGCCCCCGCCCGTAACCCCCCCGCGGTTGGGGCATCCAAATTTTACATGGTTGCATGCACCGATGTATTGCCTGCAAAACAAAAGTTATCCGAAGTAGATTGGTCCCATAGTGCCAGAGTTATTACGATTTTTCTCCATTATGTATACGAATTCAAATTTCCCGCTCAAAGCCACTGGGCTTACTTTCGTTAGACCGCGCGGCGTACTAAGGGTTAAGAATCATTATATGTAGTAATAAATTAAAATAAGGTGAAAATGAAAAAGTAATCTGAACACTGTAACTGGGATTTATCCTGTTGTGTTCTATTGAATAAATAAATAAATAAATAAACATGTTAGCAAACCAAACTAACATCTCACAGATACAGAGCGACCGATATTGTTATGTACTTTTCCAGGTGCAACCGATGAAGGGCAAATTAACTTCACTGGCATTGTAGAAAGAAAGATATATATATGTTTATTGCTTTTACTTAAATAATAGTTATGGACATACACATTATCTATGTACAACATTAAACCATTAAATTAAATGTCTTTCTACTTGAACTATTCATTTGAAGTTTAGATAGGTATTACTGTACTTGATTCATGAAATAGACAATTTTCGTTGATCAAACATAAAAATCTCATTGAAAACTTGTTTGATTTGATTTGATTTGTAGTTTTACTTCACCTTTGTGCCACTTTAGACAAATCACGAAGAAGGGGATGAGTAATCATATGATGAAATGGTTATTAAAAATTTGGTATGGTTTTCGAAAGAACATGTTATTTATTTTCTAAAGAAGTAACCCAACCTAACCATCTTGCTACAAAATTTAGAGTGAATTATTTAATTTTGTTTTTATTCTTTATAGTCACTGCTTCAGGACAATCCTAGATCCCAGGCAATTCTTGGAATATCAGCAATGGTCCACAACTATTGCAAGAAGAATACCAACTGTGAAAGCAACCCTGAAGTCGAAGAAATCTTGTACAATCTGGAAAAGCTTCTTGGCAGAAGTTGTCAAGCGTCAAGCGAAGAACAAAAGCAACAAATCATTCTAGCCCTGAAAGGTATTGGAAATCTGGGTGTCAAGTCCAGAGCAACTGATATCCTTACAAGATGCTACCAGGTAAATATTTAATCAACATGTAATTAGCATTTCATATTTTTGTTATCTAGTATCGTTTTTCTGCTACTCTTTTATCTAATTGTGGTGATGAAGATGGATGATGATTAGATGAAATTGATGAAAGAAAACTCACAAACTGTGCTCAGGCTGGGACTCAAACCTAGGAACTTCGGCAATGAGATTACCAATAAGGGTTTCGGTAGATATATCAAGGTACCCATGAAAATTCTGAATGCTATATTTAATTTTGTTACAATTGCAAAGGAAACATGTAATATAACATGTGAGTTATTTACAAAATATCAGTAACGTAAATGGCTTGTAATCAAGGTGTCCCGGGTCTGATACCCGGTGGAGACACTTTGGCACAGTGGTTCGGATCCTACTTTAAAACTGTAGGTCCAGGAGTCTAGTTGGGGTAGGGTGTCTGACTTCCATGTGGGAGACCCGGGTTCGATTCCTGGGATCGGTGATCTAAGGTCGGAATTTTTCCAGACTTGTCCCCACCCAGCCTCAAATTAATGGGTACCTGGGAGCAACCCTGGGGGGTAAAGGTGGTCAGAGCATGGTGCTGATCACATCACCTCCAAATCGCAGAGATTGAGAATATGTGGGACCCTACCCCACATCCCCTAAATGTCACTTCATGCTATATTCATGGGGAACTTTACCTCTACCTTAGGCCAAGTCCCGATTAGCCTTTCTGTGCCTAAAGTGGACTTAAAGAACAAATCAATCAAGCAAACGAACAAAATATTTTATTACCCATAATTGTCATTGACAGGGTGGGAGAAGAATAAAAAATATTACTGTACACCAAAGAAAGACTCTAATCTGACACTAAATTAGTGAAAGGAAGGCACACATGATTTTCTTTAAAAAGAAAAGATTAAGTATTACGAACAGGCTGTGGTAGATTTAAGTTCACAAGAGCTGCTGTTTGACATTATCCTTATCCCTCTCTCCCTCAAAGAAAATGTCAAGCAAGAGTAGAGACATGTTCTCTCATTGTCATGTTCTGATCTGGGGAGTGCTAACAATAAACTCCCAGAACAAAATGTTACTCGCAGCCCATTGCTGACACAAAACATGTTATTCATTTCAGGATGAGAGCAACTCAATGGATATTCGTCTTGCTGCCATTGAAGCCTTCCGTCGTCTGCCATGTGGAGAGATTGACAGAGACCATCTTTTCACGACGTATGAGAATTCTAAAGAAGATACTGAGATTAGGATAGCTTCTTATTTGGCTGTAATGAGATGTCCAACAGTAACGACTCTTGACAAAATCAAGAAAGTTTTATACAACGAGGAAGTTAATCAAGGTAGGAAACAAGATTTTTCAAACCAATAGAACTTTATGTGATGAAAGCTAAACAAATTTTGAAAAATTAAATATTGAAAAACAAAGCATGTGATTTCAGATTTTCAAGATGCAAATCAAATTACATAGAATTATGTAGAACTTTTTATAGGTATATTCATTTAATTAGTGCTACTTTTTCCTCCAAACTCTTTTCCAAATCATTCTATTTTCACATCATTTCCCTCATCATTATTTATTTCACAAATTATTTTTAGGAAGGAATTAACATTTGATATTTACAATTAATCAAAACTTATTTTATAATGTATTGTAGGGAAGAATAGAACTTCACAAATATATTTTTATTTTGTCTGGTAACAATAACAATTGTCAATGTCATCAGTTCTTTAAATTGATTTATATATTTATTCTTGTCTAATTTAACTACAATTATTTTAAAGCAACATTATAATGCTGTGAGGAACATGTCTACATATCTTCAGTAGATAGTATCAATAAAAGAACTAAAGTACTTTTAAAATCTTGCCTGGTATTTCACCTCATTGTGTTTGCATTATCAGTGCCAAAAAGGATTCACATTCTGTTTTCTTGCAGGTAAAACCTTATAATCCCTGAATATAAAAATGAGGCATTTGTGAAATGTTCAACAAAATTTTAAAAGTATTTGCTGTAGCATTGTTTATTTATTGAAAATACACATACTTCAATATGATCTCTGATTGTTTTTCATATACAATTATGCAGTTTAAGTCATTGTGGCTGTAGGTTTTATTTCAGAATTCAGATTTTAAAAAAAAAGGCTATCAAAATTGTTGAATGCTGTACACCTATTCAATGTATTCCAAAAGTAGGGTGGGCATACGTCCCGTTTTGACCAGGACAGTCTCATTTCAGAGGCCTGTCTCAGTTATCCTGTCGATATTATTTAAATAGCACTGTTTGTCTCGTTATTGGTTCTTCTGACAAATACTTCTGGTATTCCTTAACTTCAGTGTAGGAATAACATCAAAGACTGTTCAGAAGGGACCAGAAACATGATGTAAGTGACACCGAGATTATAATAATTATCATCTTTTGACAACAGGAGATCATATTTCATTTATTGTCTATGATGTATCATTTAAGTGATCCATAGTTAATAACTAATAATAAATAATATGTTAATAACAATAATTTTATAATTAGGCCTAACCGAATTTTCAGAAGGTGGTAAATTGACCTTATTTGGGATGTCCCGTTTTGGGGTTAAAATATTATGGTCACCCTATCCAAAAGACAAGTTATGAAATTTTTATGAGGAATACCACCCATTTTCTGTAAAGTAAATTTAAAAAATAAATATAAGATATCTGATATTTGTGATAATAATGCAATTTGTTCATTTCTCTTTTACAGTCGGTTCATTCGTTTGGACTCACTTGACAAATCTTCAAGAAACAGGCAGCCAGACGAAGCAAAGAGTGAAGGAACTTTTGCACAATGATTTCCTCAGAAACAAGTTCAACACAGATGCCAGGAAATTCTCAAGGAACTATGAAGGCTCATTGTATTCGGATGCACTGAACGCTGGAGTTACAGCTGAGAGCAACTTGATTTTCTCCACAAAGTCTTACCTACCAAGATCTGCGATGTTAAACCTTACGCTGGATCTCTTCGGTGAATCTATCAATCTGCTCGAGGTGGGAGGTCGAGTAGAAGGCTTTGAAGGGTTTGTCGAATCTCTGTTTGGCCCTGATGGCTACTTCCCAGATGATTCAATCAACAAGCTTCTACACAATGCACGGAACCAGAATGATGATGCAAACAGTATTAACCAGCTTGGAGAAACTTTTGACGTCCAAAGCACTTTCACGGAAGAACCTCAGGGTTCCTTGTACCTTAGAATGTTCGGAAATGAACTGCACTACACGCATTTCCAAGGATTGGATAACCTTATTGAAAAGACTGGATTTGGAAATCCTATTGATATGCTCCTCAAGATCGCACACGAGCAGGACATTGACTACACAAATTCGTTTGTTTTCCTCGATGGCTCTTACATCATCCCAACATCTATTGGTTTTCCTCTCACCTTGACTGTAAACGGTGGCGCAACTGTTGGCTTTAAGATGGGTGGCAAGATGAACACCAAGGAATTCTTCAACCAGAACATTTTGGACATCGAGGGGCACATCATGCCGAGCGCGGCTGTCGAAATCAAAACAGTCATGTCTGTGGATGCTTTTGTGGCTAAAAACGGTCTGAAGATGGTAAGCCTTCTTCACACAAACACATACTTGGATGGTAAAATTAAAATGCGTGGCAAAGATTTAGTAGAAATGAAGCTGAACATGCCACGAGAAAAGATGGAAATTGTCGACGTCAGTTCTGAACTTTTCATTCTTCACCGTGAAGAAGAATACAAGATAGCTGCCATTCAGGAAGATTACGAGACAAGCCAGGGCTGCACATCGCCAGCATTCAGCAGATCAATTGGCATTGAAGTGTGCGAAGAACTTAAATATCCAAATGCTTCCCTTGTGAGTGAAGCCCCATACTTCCCACTGACAGGACCAGCTTCTTATAAGCTGCAGTTGTTGAAAACTGACACCTTCAGTGCATACGAACTGCAATATAAATGGCAAGTTGAAGGTGTTTCTGATAAGTCTATCCAAACAATTACCTTTGGGTTTGATACCCCCGGTTCACAGACCGACAGAAAAGTTAAGGCATTATTCATCCTGGATGAAACAATTCCTTCTCTCAAAGTGAACATTATAACACCTTTCAAAAAAATCCAAGCGAATGCAAAGTATGAATACACAGACAGTGAGAAGTCCTGTGATGTTACATTTATCGTGGATGATCACCAAGTGTTTGGTTTCAAGGGAGAAGTCAGAAATATCCACAATGGCAAGACAGGGCGATTTGAACCATCCTTAACAATGACACTTTACCAGCAGCCATTGGTCGACCTCAGAGGAAGTGTAAATTATGTAAAAGGACTGAAGTACAGCACAGACTTGACTCTAACCGGATTAACAGAAACACCAATAAAAATATCAGGTGAGCAACAGTAATTATTACTTGATTTGATGTATCAATTGTAACACACAGGACAAATATTAATTTTTAATCACTGAAGTAATTTAGTACTTTTATGGCCGTTACTATTCTTATTGTGTTCATCCTTAATCATTCACGAGAGTTCATTACCTAATGCAATATTTATCATACTTTAAAGTAACTTCTAGTTTATGAATGTAATTTATCCAGACTTCTTACACTTTTAAATTTCATGGTTCAAATATTTTTAAAGTTCTCACAGTTTTGGAACAGAGGTTTGAATTCTTCCCAGTGGCTGGTCCAGAAATTACACTTTGGAGGGAAGATATTCTGTCAGATATCTCAACAACCTGAGAGTTTATTCTAAGCTTCATTTGATCTGTTTGAGAGATTAGCACATTAAACTGAAAATTCCGAAGAAGGTAGGAATATTGTGTTCGTTCATCACTGCAAACAGGATCCCATAGTCATGTTAAAAATAGTGGCATAAACTTCAATGTAAAACAAAAGGACAAAGGTGACATTTGTTGACTGGTTGACTATGATCTAAATACTGGAGCTTACAAGTTTGATTTCTGGCCTGAACCTAGTGTTGCTTTCTGAATGTACCTTCATCAATTTATTCTAATCCTTACTCATCCTCATCATGATAATTAGCCAAAAGTGCCAGAAAAATGATACAAATACAAATTAGAGAATAGCATCATTCTTGTGAAACTCCAAAAAATGAAAAACAAAACAAGGAACAAACACATACAATACTTTATCAACCAATAAAATTAGGAATATTATATGCCATAAAACTTGTTACTTACAGTTGGGAGGGCAATCAACCTTATCATCCCCCATGCATCCATATTCATTTCTCACTGACGTTTCACAAGAAACATGATTTCATTTTCTAGTAGCATTTACATGCATGTGGGAGTGAGTGAATCCCAGCTAGAAATTAAAATCTACATCTGATGTGGAATCCTAGAAATTCTTGAAAAAAAGAACATTGGTAAGAAGATAATGAAGAGGTTTTTATTGGTAGGAAGTCTTATCTCGGCTCCAAAACGTAGATTCATGAATTTAGAACAATGAACACATTCGGTAGAAGTGTTTCCCCATGAAGCATAAATACACCTTCTGGGTAATTTGCATAAAGTAATATACATTTCGAATGTCATGACATTAGTTTTAAATGTTATTACTAATGTATTATATGTTTGTTTTTTATTCCAGGTGACATTAACAGGGATGGAAATAAGTATGACATTTCTGCCAATGTAAAATCTTATGTTGTCGATGGCTTATTGCAAGGTACAATACGTAGTGCCAAAAATTACTTCACTTCAAAAGCTACTCTGCAATACTCAATTCAACAAGGACCACATCAATCGCTTGATCTTTCTGTGAAATACCAGAACACAAACAAAGGAGCCTTGTACAGGCATAACTCTTTTTTCACCCTGACAGTAAGTACACATTGCATTTAGGCCTAATGTATTACACACAAACACACACACAAATACATTTCAAAGAAATTTAAATTATATAAACAGAAATATGTCAGTGTAAAATAATGAGAGGTGGGTAAAATATTAACAATTGAAGAACTTCAAATTACAAACTATAAATACAATTGCAAATTTCAATGACATGCCAAGAAATTTTGTAAGAGAGAGAGAGAGAGAGAGAGAGAGAGAGATGACAATAAGGAGATGGTATTAAGTCTTTTGCTGTTAGAAGTCTCTCATTTTACAATCTTTTTGTTGATCTGTTACTCCTTTCATTTGGAAAATTTGAGCGAAAAGTCACTGTAAAATACTATATGATAGTTCTGCGAGAACTAATACTTGCAAAATTCAACAAGACACAATTTACTATGGATCACGTTCCATTCTTTTCAAGATTTGTTATTGTTAATAAAGGATTTGTCCTTTTGACATGAAAAAAGTACATTATGTGAATATAAATTTATTTATTTTTGCTAGTGTAACAAAAATTATTTTCAGAAAATGAAATGTGACAATAATTTGCTCATACTCTAGAGTACAAATTTCAAGTACTTCTGCAACTTACAGGATATCTGCAAGATGTTATCCTTTCAACTCACCTGGTTAATACTATTTGAAATTGTTGAAATATTATTCTAAAACTGATTATTTATTTATTTATAAAATATAAAATTTCAGCATTAATTTCATTCCTGTTTCATATTACAAGACCTTTCATGAAATACTATTCAGTCTATTTCATTGTTACTTTACCTAGTAATAACATACACTATGAGTGAACTAACTTATTCCACTATGTTACAGAGTTCCCAATATCCTGACTACAACCTGAAAACTTCATGGGACATGCAAGTTAGTGACGGTTACTATGATGGATCTGGAATGTTACAAGTTGGCTCAACGAAGTGGGAAACCCAGCAAAAGTATTCAAACCAACAGAGCAACGATGAAAAAGAAGAATTTATCTTCAAGTTTACTCTTGTGTGTCCAGCAAAGGATGTGGATTATCTATTGGAAGTTGAACATCAAGTAAGTCTCCTTGTGCATGTAAAAACACAATTGTAAATAATGAATTCAGTTCCTTTTGTTTATTATAAAATTTCATAACATAAAATGTAACATAAGATTCCATGCTGATAAGTGTTTTGGCTTCAAATAATTTATGCTAAACGTAAGATTACAAATTAGAGATGTTACAATACCAAATTTTAACAGTTTGTGCAGGATTGCTACAAGTGTGACAGGCGATTGATTTATCAACCAAATTAACACGTGTACATCTGCAGCAAACTTATAAGGGTATTATGGATGAGACAGACTAACCAGTTCTCTAATTATATCAGTCAATATAGGAATATTGATGGATCAGTCTATCGATAAAACTGTCAATATTTTTTCCAATCTGATATTTCTAGAAATGTCAGCACAAAATCCTTCCGCTTTGTAATTTTTAACAATATAAAGGCACAATTTTCAAGTCTTGCACTGTGGCCGTCCGGTCTAAGGCATCATGGTTTGGGTTCAGGCTACTGGACGTGCACAGGTTTGAGTCTCCTGGGGGAAGTGTAACAATTTTTCTCCTAGATTTCGACCTGTGTACGGGACTGGTGGCCACCCACCATAGCGAGGAAATTGGGGAGCTATGAACGAGGAGCGTAACCTGGTCATGGGAACCTACACCAAAGACTGGGGTTTCATAGCGTGGACCGTGAGTGAGTGAGGCCGGCAATTGGTAAATAGGACCTGGTCCTCATGGGCTGTTGCATCAAGGGTTATTTTTTATTATAAAGGTATAATTCATGTGTCCTGATTTTTCAAAGTAAACAAAGTGAAATACGATTTTACATTTTCTTGCATTATACACTCAATTTTCATTGTAAAAAAAATATTATAATTTTTTTTCCAGATTTTACATTTTCCCACATTTTAAGTTATTTTTTTTATCTTGGTCTCCTGAAAAAATGTGAAATACTAAGTACACAGTTTCTTTTTTCAAGGAAAGACCTAGTTCCATACATTAATTAACTAACTAACTAACTAACTCTCTAGCCTTCTTAAACCCGAAGGTTCATGGCTGCAGCAACACAGGCCTTCCATCTGTCCCTATCTTGAGCAAGATCTATATACTCTTTTCCATCCCTACCGATTTCCTTTAGGTCCATCTCAACGTTGTCCCTCCATCTTCGTCTTGGCCTTCCTACAGGTCTCTTACCATCTGGTTTCCCAACAAGAATCCTGTAAACTCCTCTTTCCTCTCCCATTCGTGCCACATGGCCTGCCCACCTAAGTCTTCTTGATTTAATTATTCTAATAATATCTGGACATGAATACAAATTATGTAGTTCTAAATTATGTAACCTTCTCCACTCACCTGTCTCCTCATCCCTTTTAGGTCCAAAGATTTTCCTAAGGATCTTATTTTCAAATACTCTCAATTTATGTTCCTCTTTCAATGTAAGGGACCAAGTTTCACATCCATATAATGCTACAGGCAAAATTACTGTTTTGTATATTTTAACTTTTAGTTTCTTAGATATTAAACGAGAAGACAAAAGTTTATGAAGAGAGAAGTAACATGCATTTCCTGAATTAAGCCTACTTTTTATTTCCTCTTTAATATAATTTTCATTTGTTAATATTACTCCTAAGTATTTGAATTTGGAAACTGGTTCAAACGAGTTGTTATCAATAATTAGATTTTGATTATTACCTAACACTTGGTTTCGGCCTGTAAGCATATATTTAGTTTTCTCTTTGTTAACTTCCAAACCTATCTCTTTAGCAGTTTTGAAAAATATTTTAGCATTATTCTTAATCGTATTTATATCATCCCCCAGTAAGTCTACATCATCTGCATATGCTAACAACTGAGTCACACCATTTAATTTTAGTCCTTCTTTAGTTTCTTTTACCTTCCTTACAGCATATTCTAAGGCAAAATTAAAGAGCAATGGAGATAATGCATCTCCTTGTTTTAACCCATCGTGAATTATAAATTTGTCAGACATATTATTACCCACACGAATTTTACTTTCTGTTTCACTGGTGCATATTTTTATCATACTAACAAGCTTCTTAGGTATTCCAAACTCTACTAATATATTATATAATTTATCTCTTTTGACCGAATCATATGCTTTTTTGAAATCAATGAATACCTGATGGACATTTTGATTATATTCCCACTTTTTTTCAAGTGTCTGTCTGATGTGAAAAATTTGATCTGTAGTTGATCTGTTACGTTTAAATCCACATTGATAATCACCTATAATTTCATTAGCATATGGGGTTAGTCTTGTTAAAAGAATGTTAGACAATATTTTGTATGTTGTTGAGAGTAGAGAAATTCCACGGTAATTATTGCAGTTCATTTTATCACCTTTTTTAAACACAGGAACAATTATGGATTCTTTCCACTGTTGAGGGATTTCTTCTTTATTCCATATTAAACAAATTAATTTATGAATTTGACATATTAATGAATTTCCACCATATTTAATTAACTCAGCTGGTATTAAATCAATGCCAGGTGCTTTGTTATTCTTAAGCCTTTTAATAGCATCTTTAACTTCAGTCAAGTTAGGTTCTGGAACTAAAGGTTCTGCTGTGTGTACTTCATTTACTTCTGATTTATCTCCTACATGGACATTTAAAAGGTCATTAAAGTAGTTCTTCCATCTATTTAGAATATCGCTTGGGTCAGCTAGAAAATCACCGTCTTTATCTTTTATCAAGTTTACTTTAGGTTGCCACCCCTTTCTAAATTCATTTACACCTTTATATAAATCTCTGATATTTTTATTTTTGCTGTTTATTTCAATTTCGTTAATTTTGCTTTTCAAGTAATCTCTTTTTTTACTTCTAAACGTGCGGTTAACTTCTCGCTTTATTGTATTATAATTGCTTAGATTTGTATCATCCGAGTTATTTAACCACCTAAGTCTAGCCTGATTTCTTATTTCTATTAGATTATGACATTCATTATCAAACCATGGCTTACTTTTTCTCGGTTTATGGTATCCTATAGTTTCTTTAGCTGCTGATTCTATTGCATTACGTATGTGCTCCCAATTCTTATTTACGTCTGTTTCATTTATATTTTCATCATCATTTAAATCCTGCAAAACCTCAAATCTATTTGACAGTTTAATTTGGTAATCTTTCTTAATTCGTTCATCAGCAAACTTTCCTGTATCAAATTTTATAACTTTTAGATTTTGTTGCTTATGATTTATCACTGAGAGTCTTTCTCTTAATTTAGCAATTACTAAATAATGGTCACTGGCACAGTCAGCACCTCTATGTGTACGAACGTCAATTATACTAGTATGCCTTCTCTTATCAATGAGAATATGATCTATCTGATTATGAGTTTTACCATCTGGAGAAGACCAGGTATATTTATGGATATCTTTATGTTTAAAAGTGGTACTTTTCACGATTAAATTCTTTGAGGTTGCAAAAGTAATCAATCTTATACCATTATCATTACTTAATTCATGAAGACTTTCTTTACCAATCGTGGGTTTAAATGTATCTTCTTTGCCAATCTGTGCATTACAGTCACCTAACAGAATTTTCATATCATACTGAGAAAATTTATCAAAGACCTGTTCTAACTCTGTATAAAAATCATCTTTAGTATTATCATCTTTATCTTCCGTTGGTGCATGTATGTTTATTAAAATAATTTTACACCACCTACCCTGTAAAACTGCATATGATATCCTATCATTAATAAATTCTACTGTTTTAAGAGCCGAGATAATTCTATTATTTATGAAAAAGCCTGTTCCAAAATTATGATTTTCAGTACCACCATAGAAAAAAGTATAATTTTTAGTTTTACAATTTCCTTCTCCTGGCCACCTAACTTCCTGGACAGCTACTACATCTAATTTATACTTCACTATCTCATTAACTGTACACTGAAATGCCCCAGGCCGGTAAAGGCTCAGAACATTCCAGGTGCCTAATTTAATATTTTTCTTATTCCTAACGTAGATCTTATCCTTAGTCCAGGGACCTCCCAAAGTAGTCCCCACCCGGAGATCCGAACGGGGGACTATTTTACCTCCGGAATATTTTACCTTGGGAACATCCATGGCCTTATATTTCTGTTTCTTGACATGTCTTTTTACAGTGCAGAGTTGTCAGCTCTACGCCTAACCCCCGATATGAATGGAGGAACTACTACACAAGACAAACACAAACATATTAGACAGCACAATTGCTACACCAGACGAACACAAACACATTAGACAGCATAACTACTACACAAGACACACACAAACACATCACAACTACTACACAAGACACACACAAACACATCACAACTATAACACAATATAAACACACACACACCACAACTACTACACAATATAAAAAATAATTAATACATACATTAATTAAGAAGGTGAATGAATGTCAAGGCCTGCCAAGTGGCTTTTTGTTGAGTGTCACATGGTCAATGCACTGAGTCACACTACCACAGCTTTCTGGCTTTCAACATCAGAGTCCACTACTATTGTTTTCAAGTAGCTCTCCAATTGTTCTCACAATTCTGGGCCTACACTGCAATTTTAGAGCTCCCACCACGGATTGAACCTGAGAGTGCTCACATCAAGAAAATGGTGCTTTCTCTGCTGAAAATTCTGTCTTCTGTTTGCAGTACGTCAATAGGTGTTTTGAAATATCTTCTGTGTTCAGATTTTCAAACAAATATAAATAAAAAATGTTAATAAGGAAGAATGAAATGTAATATTTAGACCCACCTTCTTAAGCTAAACACACTGCATGCATATTAAATATAATACTGAAGAAATATTTTCACTTGTAGTTTCTCTACTGCACGGTTTTCAGTAGATCGGTGTTTTGGAACATCTACTGTGTTTAGATTTTCAAATAGATATAAAACCAAATTGCTTATCAGGAGGAATGAAAAGCCAACATGTTAAGCTAAATACACTATATACAATATTACATGTAATACTGAAAACAATATTTCACTTGTAGTTCCTCTACTGTACATGTACATTAGGCCTACAGAAGGTGTTTAGTTGGAAACCATTGAGTTTCAGTAGATTTATGAGAACACAGTAGAGTACAATTGATAACAGAAGATTTTGTCTACTGCAAACAGTATAAGTTTCCAGCAGGGATAACCATTACACTAGGTGGGAGCTCTGAAAAAACATAATTGTGAGAAAATAACTTAGCTTCCATGAATAATTCTAAACTACATTATTTAAATTAACCTAAGAATGTATTACATGTGTAATATATATATATATATATATATATATATATATATCTTTTTTTTTAGGTAACTCCAGTCAGTCTTTCTAACCACATTCAAGCTCATCTGAGCAAGGAGCGAGAATTTCTAAGTGACATACAGTACGTCCACAGAACAGACCCTGTCACAGAAACACTTTCAATTGACGTGAAATATCCAAAGAGGGAGTTGAAGCTTCATGCTGAAGTGAACGAGGTCGAGCCAAAGAAATATGACCTGAAGCTGAGCGCTCAATGGTCTCACGATAAGGTTGTTCGAATGGGAGGAACCTACTTTGACCGATCCAATCAAGTCTTTGTTGACCACAGCATGAACGTCGATGCTGAAATTCCAGGTTACGAACCCATGAAGTTTTCGGGAGACGTGACAGCCGCCCATCAAACAAGTGCCGTGAAGACCAAACTGATGATTGGCGACACATCTTACATCACCAACATCCACTACACAAAAGGAGACAAGCACGAGCTGGAAGGAGATATCGTTTTGGGAAATCAGAAGTACAATGGCAAAATTACGCTGCTGAATGACAGAAATGAGAAAGGCTTATCTCTTGATTTGAACCTTAAGAAACACATTGTTCTTGATACCAAGGTGAGATTTGAAGGTTACATAACATGCATTAATTGATACTGATTACGATGTCAATACTCTTTCCAATTCTTGCAGTGGTCTAGTAGATAGTGCATCTGACTGTCATGTGGGAGACCCGGGTTCAATTCCCAGGGTGGGTGATCTAAGGTCAGAATTCTTCCGGCCTAAAGCTGCATAAAGCAGCTCTGGGGCTCACCTAGTCTCAAATCAATGGGTGATGTAGCCGGAGCATGGTACTGATCACATCACCTCCATAAATGGCCTAGATAGAGAATATGTGGGGCCCTGTCCCCACATCCCCTAATATGTGCCTTCATGGCATGGTGCTATATGCACAGGGAACTTTCCTTTTTACCGTTGCCTGATTCTTGCAGATACCAATACCTGTAGTTAAAGGTTCTACCAACTTAAAGTAGTTCAGAATATTTATAAATTTTAATATGCAAGTACTCATTGGAATTTACCAAAGTTATTTCTTTAATATAATTTCACATACGAGGTAATCAAAATATTACGTGTTACATGGAATTTTGCAGTGTCTGTGAGATACCCAGATTCCAGAAATTTATCAGCCAAATTTGTTGATTAAAATCATGCCTTTACTTTCCAATACTGATACATTGGTATTATTATCCACTCAGCCCTAGTAATAGTACTTGATAACATTGCAAGTTATGAAGAAATACATTTGGTATTGTTACCTGCTAAACAGTAATGTGACTTAACAACATTGAAAGTTGTGTAGAAAACTGTGTTCTGAGATTGAGTAGAAAGAAAATGCATATTTATTGCTAAAAAGTATTAATAAATAGGTAAAATTTTTTATTTAGATACATATCATTTCATAACTTCCACCAGAAACCCTCATTCTGAGATTATAATTCATCAACATAGTTGTAGCTCTGGACTTGTAGCAGTGCTGATAGTGTTCAATTTGGAATCCTCAGTGGTGAGGAATTCTCAATGGCTTTAGGATAGGTGGAAGTGACAGTGGGGACAAATGTCTTTCCCTTGTGTTGACAAAGCTAGAAGTGGATATGTGAGGCACATGGCATAGCATGTTACTGCAAATTTGTAATCATCAACATCAATCTGATGATATATTGTGACGTTCAGAGTGGATTATTGCTATTCTATTTTAATTCTTCAACAACAAGTATCGTCAATTGTTGTCTCGTTTGTGCTACTTTAGTAATTAGTACATATGTCATCATTGTCTTTTGAAACAAGAATAAGAAGGAACTGAATTATGTATTGCCTTTTTTACCTATCAAGAATTGCACATTTATTCTAGAAACATTCTTCTGTAAATTGAAGCATAATGCTACTGGAACATGCAAGAATTAATATTTTCTAAATTTCATACAAGAAACCTTTTTCACTCAGTCAATACATTCTATCATTAATGTGGTGTTTTATTTGAGGTAGTGGCACATTCTCCCATGTTACCTTGTTTACCACCTGTAAACCAACTTTTTTCATGTACATAAAAAATGCCGGAAAATTTGAAGTTTTTGGATTTGTGTTTTTGTTTTACTTGCACTGGCGTTTTGTTTCCATTATATTTAACTAATTTCTAATAAATATATACAATAAATAAGAACTGTTGCGATAAACCAGGTCAAATTTTCAGACGACTAATTTGAGGCACATCTTACATGCAAATTACAATGACCATAGTTCATTTAAACTTACTTTGCTAATGTTGTTCCATTCTGTTTTTACAGCTAAAGTTTAATGACAAAGAAGAAGAAATTGAATTTCAATTATTCTGGGATCGTGACATGGATGTGACCAAAAAAGTTTACTTCCGAGGAATGTGTTCAGATGAAAAGCTGGAAGTGATGCTGCAGTATCCAGGAAAAACTGTCCAAGGAGGTGTAACATATCTGTAAGTCATTTTCTCTGAGTTTTTGGAATTTGGTTATAAGTCCACATCATGCAGAGGAAGGCTAATTGGGACTGGACCTACAGTTTTAAGTGGGATCCGAATCACTTGTGCCTCCACCGGGTATCGAACCCGGAACCCCTTCATTACAAGGCCATCGGGAGCCCCCCCATTTTATTTGTAATTAAAATAATTATATAAAGATTTTATTTTATGAAACAAATTGAGTTGTAAATATTAAATAATATTTTGACTTTGGAAAGAAGTAACAAAATTATTTAATGCCATAGAGCCAATAAATGACAATTTTTTAAGATATAAAAACATCATACAATGCTTGTTTCAAGTGAAAGATTTTCAAGATATGATAATTAATTACATATTTTTCTCTGACATTCTTCCGAGATCCTGCTTTTGAATTTCCTATTATTTTCATTTTCTATCTCATTTCAGAGAGATGAGCATTCTGATTTGTGTTTATTTAATCATTATCATCCAAGTTACTTTGATTTCAACTGTATTTTTGTACTTTTATTTGTGTTATTTAGTGTTGCTTTTCTGCCACTTTTGGCTAATTGCAAAATGAGCGATGAATAGATGAAATTAATTATGCTGGGACTTGAATCTGGGAAGTTTGGTAGCAAAATTGAAAGTCAACACTTAATTAAAGGAAACTACTCTAAACATGCAAAATAAAACATAATTTACCTAGGTATATACAAGATTGGCACTGTAATATACAAGTATGCAAGTAAAAGATTGATCAATATCATTGTACAGTTAGTAAAACATATGATCTGATGAATGGGAATAAATTAAAGCAAATTAAGGCATGGGCAAAATACAAATATCACTTTTAATTACTTTAAGTTCTTAACACAGCAAATTTATTATGCTTGTTTCTGGTAATATTTTGCTTTCTCAACATGAATTTTGATAAATTTAATTTTTGAACACTAAGTAAAATTGTATGACACAATCTATGAAATACATAGATGATTTTGTTCTGAAAATATTTTGTATTTTACCTGATACTTTATTGTACAAAATCTTCATAGCATATTAAAAATTTTAACATATGGTTAACATGTGGTACAAATTCCACAATAAATTTGAACATGATATATGTTGGCATGAAGTCAATGATTCATTAAATCGAAAATTTTACTACATGCATACATGTTTTATCAATCAAATCTTTTCTTGTTTGCAATTATGTATAATTTGGATAATTAGTAAGTTAAAATTATCTTTACTCACATATGTCTGCTCTATTAATGTAATGCAGATCAAATGGAATTACTGCAGAACTGGAGTGGGACCCGATCAAGAAAATCAGCTTTTCATCGAGCTGGGATGTAGGAGAACATGAAGGTAGCATCCGAGCTAAGCTTACCACTCCATTTGCTGGTCTGGAGTCACAATCTCTGTCTGCTGTATGCAAAGTTGCTGGATATCAAGTTGAGGCTGAGGTGAGTTTTCTCGTCTTCATCTCATATTCTTTTAGATTTTGGAAAACAATATTAAATTTAAAAAATTGCAGTAAAAAGTATACCTTATAAAGTATAAAGTATACCTCTTCTACTACCCACAAACAATTTGCTTAGCAATGTGAACAATTTGCTTAGCAATGTGTTACATACTAGAATTTACGGATGGGTTAATATGAAATTTTGGCTGATACTGATATCAATAACTGATATTCTACCAATTCAATAAAAAATACCAAATGATATATAAAGAATCTGAATGGTTCATTGACTTGATTTGCAATGCAAAAGATTATGTATATTTAGACATCTACTTTTTTAAAAAGTAGGGTATGGAGATTATCCATAAACATTATAACAAAAATGGCAGAATTTTGCACTAAATTATAAGATATTTATAGACATATTGGATCGGTAAATTAATCGGTAACTTTTCCAATAAACTGACACACCAATGTGCCTATATCAGCAGATACCTATAGGGTACCGATTGATGTGTCCCCATCCTTAATAGAATTACATCAGAATATTAAAATGCCTTTCATGTAATCAAAAAATACAGGTTTTGTTCACACAATATTGGTACAAAATCAATGGAAACCTCGAATTTTGAATAACTTCCAGAATAATTAAGACTGTGTTCCATGTCATTTTTGCGGACCTTGGCTTTCCTGACAGTTTTCAAAATGCCAGGAAAGTATCGACTTATATCAGTAAAAAAAAATCCAACTTATACTTTCCAATACCGAAACTGCAATTAGATTTCAAATCAACAGCTGTAGCAATGATACACTAGAAATTAACCACATCGCGCTACGACGCCAAGGGTTCCAGGTTCGAATCCTGGCCTGGGCATGGATGTTTGTGAGTGTCCATTCATCAATTTCATCATATCATCACTCATCCCCATCTTTGCAAATTAGCCAAAAGTGGCACAAAAAGCGAAGTAAAATAAAGCAAATTAATCAATCAATTAATGGATCAATCATTAAATTAAAAGAGCATTGCAATTATTTCCTTATGAGACGAACACGAATAGCAATAACGCTAGGACAGATGGGAATCATTTTCTAATAAATAAATTGTAATAACATTACAGTCTGCGTGTTCGAGATGAGGCAGCAAACACATCATGTTTACATTTGTTCGTTCGTGGATTTCCCATATCTCACATCTCCCTTGCAATTGTTGATATCGCATGATACACAAAACACTTCGTGGTGATGTGGTTAGCACAGCTCGCTACGGCATCAGGTATCTCGGGTTTAAATCCTGGCCTAGACATTGGTGTCATTTGTTATTTCATCATATCATCCTCATCTTCGCGATTAGCGAAAGGTTGCAGAAAAGTGAATTAAAATAAACCAAATCAATCAATCAATTATGGAGATATTTTAGAATGAGTAATCTTGAATTTCAGTCTGCCCATTATTTGTCTTGTCAGCTTATAAATACTGTCAATGCTTCTTACAACATCGCAAGTATCATTAATGTTTTGGATTTTGCTCAGGTAAGACTCCCAAGTTGTTGTTTTCAAGTCGTCTCTCTTAATGAGGAATGCTAGTGGCAACCCTGCCACATGCCCCTGGTAGTTATGTCAGAGCAAGCGTTTGCTGTGTTGGGTTGCATATGTACAGGATAAATTTTAAGCGCTTGTAACGCAGAAACTACGCGCTTTCGAGGTAAACTTTATAGGGAAAAGTTACTTGTTTTTATGATATCTACCAGCACCCAAGCATTGTTGAAAGAGTTTTGCGACACCCTGTATATGTGTACATACTGTCATAGAAGTTGAAGCAAAGATTGAATAGAAACAAAATTTTTAGCCAATTTGTCTCAAGAAAATAACATTGAGAATGCATTTATTTTATTTTATATTATATATTGTATCTCATACTCTTATCTCTTGTATCTTATATTATGTCTGTAGTTTTATAGATGTATTCTAATTGTACATGTACAATGAGACAATTCCAAACTTTGTAAAAGTTGAACGGATGCTAATAAATCAATCAATCATTAGTATCAGCTCAGTTCTAGATATTACCTTTCACATTATGTTTTAGAAAGTAAAAAAAGGAGTTTACACCCAATTGCGAACCTAATTTCATGTAACACACGAAATTTGATTTTACTATAAGTGAAAATATATACACTGCATATTGTACGTAATTCTATGTGTATATTTTGTTATTTCAGATAAATGCTGCTTGGCAACAGGAGACAGCTGCCTTCAAATTCTCTGGCTCAAGTGAGGGAGAGAACACAAAAGCACATGTTTTCATTAGAACAACCATCCCGGGATACAGAAGCATTTCTTTTGATTTGGAACACTCTCATACTGATTCTCAGCTCAACACCTATGCTGTCGCCGATTGGGATGGCGAAGAAGTAACTCTCGATTCTAACTGGTTTAGTAACACTAAACAAACAATGGATCTCAAAGGAACTATTTCTTTCACAACCCCAACACTAAGAGTAAATGGGAATATTGTGCATACACAGGGCAGGGATGGAATATCAAGTTCTGGTGAGCTGGCATGGTCCGAATATCAAAAAATTTCCTACAGTTTCAATTCCAAAGTAGAAGACACTTCTGCAAATGCTTTGTTGACAATTACAACACCATTCTCTGACTACAGGCTCTTCTCGTTGGATGCTAAATACAAATATGACGAATACACTTCCTTTGGTGGTGCAACGGCCATTTTCAATAGTAAGACAGCAGCCATTGAAGTTCAAAGAAGTAATAAACAGTCATCTACAATGGAAACTGTTGCGAAAATCTTGTTACCAGGAATGGACGAATTAAAAGTCATCTTAACTTTCAACGCACCTAGAGATCCTCTAGATAAAAATATAAAAGTATTGTCTGGAAACAATATTATTGTCAATTTCAATATTCAAGGATCTACAAATATAAGAAACTTGAACATTGAAACATCTCTTCATATACCTGGACACACAATGGGAGCTAAGGTACAGAACATCCTCGAGAGAAGTAATGTTAACAGTCATATAGAAGGTACATGGAATGAGGAGAAAACAGAATTTACTATGCTTGGAAAATATGAAAAATCTAGAACTGGTCACTTGCTGGAATACTCACTGGAAGCTTCCAGCTCAGTTTTCACATCTGGAGAATTCAAGATGCACGTAAAGCACTGGAAGAACAAAAACACTTACGATACTGAAATTGAGGTAACTGACCTACTATTGTTACATCAGCTTGAAATCAAAGATGGATACAATTGGAAAAATAAAATTGAAACACGTGGTCCATCATCTTTAGCGTATCTCATTAACGAACAAACATTGAGGAATGGGTTATTCGAACACAAATTGCATGCTGATTTTAACGGTAAGGAAGTACTGGCAACATACAACTATGCACAAAGTAATGGTGAAACTCAGCTCAGTGGATACCTTTCATCGCCATGGGCAGACCCAATCAAAATGCAGTTTACTCTTCAGCACCAGCCAGGAACCTACAAACCAACAATGACGTTAGATTACATGGAGGGCAAAAGGATTGAATTGGAGGGAGCACTGGTGTTTAATGTTCTGTCAGGGAAGTTGCAACTTAATCTTAAAACTCCTATTTGCAAACCAGTAATACTTGAAGCTGAATATGATTTAACCAATGCAAAGAAGGTGGGTCATGTTTTGCTCGAATGGGAAGATAGGAAAACTGACATTGACATAAAAGGAGATTTTGATGTATTAAAGGCATCATGGGAGATGAAGATAGTTTCAGATCAAGTTAATGAAGTTATGAATGTAGTAGGTTCATATGACATGTTGAGCTATGAGAAGACTGCCCAACTGATTGGACAGTATCAACAACAGAAGATGGAAGTTAAGGGATCGGCAAGAATCGAATCTGGAAAGTACGAGGGTAATGTACAAATCAAGACGCCTTTCTACAATTTCGAAGAACTCTTTATGTCTGTGGATGTTGACTTAACTAATCCTACAAAACTGGCTGTAACTACCTTCAAGAGAAATTCTGATGAAATTCGTCTTTCTGGCTCTGCCCTGATTGGTTATAATACTGGAAAAGTAAGCCTAGCTTTAATAAGCCCAATCAAGAACATGGAACGGCTTTCTTTAGTTGGCAGTTATGACAGATCTCAAACAAATCATCACTTAGAAATGTCAGTCATGCTCAATAATGTTAAGACTGAACTCTTGGGAAAATTTGGCCATGAAAATACTGTTGGGTACTTGGAAGTCTCTCTCAAAACACCAATTTATGATTACGAGCATCTTGGAGTGTCAGCAAAGTATGATTTACTTGGAAACGAGAAGAACATTGCAATTCTGCTACAAAGAAACGACGACACAATAGAAATTAACATGGAAAGTACAATGAATAAATTTGGAGGTGATGGTGTATTGAAGTTGAAGACTCCATTAGAAAATTACAGAGATGTGAGTCTCAAATTGCACTATGAAACTAAACCAGAGGGTAAAACAGTTCAGTTGTATCTTCAGAAGAATGACAAGAATATTGACATAAGTGGTTCATTATCCAGAGAAGCAAATATGAAGAATGCTTTGCTTGAAGTCAAGACTCCCTTTGAAGGTCTGGAAGACATCAAAATGCAAGGAAAGCTTGTGACAAAAGCAAACGAACACTCCGTAGTCTTTAACTATGCAAGGAATGATAAGAAAGTAGAGCTCAGTGGACTTTTGGAGAAGAAAGGATTCCTGAAAGCAGAGGGGGCTTTCCAAATTGTCACTCCTTTTGAAAGCTACGAAAATATGGACATGTATTTCAAATATGATTTAGACACACCAGACAAGTCCATCAGCTGTAAGATCAACACACATCATGGCACAACTGAACTGTTGGTCGCTGCTACAATGTCTGACATGAAAGCAGATACTAAAGTTGTACTATACAGCCCAATCAAGAACTTCAATAGGGTTGTTGTTAAGATGGGATATGACTTCGACAGCATAGAAAAAGTAATTTCCGTAAACACGGAACACAACGGAGTACAGAATAACTTTGAAGCACATTTTACGTTAGGACAGAGTAAGGTGACAGCTGAAGTATTTACACCTTTCACTGGTTATGAGAGACTGTCCTTAAATGCAGAATGTGATTTGGAAAGTACAAGCAAGCAAGGAGTGATCACCTTGCACAAAAACAACGATAAGTATGAAGTAACTGGTTCAGTGCTCAGTCAATTACTTCACTCTGCGATTCAAATCGATGTAACAACTCCAATCGAAGGATCTGAAAAGATCCACATGGAAGGAAATTACGACTTCAGGAATAATGAGAAACAAATCATGGTCAAGGTTTTACAGAATGATCAGCTGCTTCAAGTATCTTTCAGTGGCGAATTTGCAACAAAAATTTCAGAAATAAAAGTAAATATTGTGACACCATTTACAGGCTTTGAGAGCATATCATTGCATGGAAATTATGATTTTGAATCCGACTACTCAGGATCCTTAAGATTTGAAAAGAATGGTGAAAAGAAGTCGCTTGAAGGTCGTGTTGCACTAACCAAAGATGGTGCTAGAGTTCATGTAATAACACCCTTTGAAGGTCTAGAGGATGTATCGATGACTGGAAACTATGAGAATTTAGCTCAACAAAAGTCTGCAGCTCTTTCCTTCGAAAGAAATGGTAATAAGGATGATTTTGCTGTTACCCTGAATTTTGACAAAACATCTCTCTATCTTCAGCTGAATACACCTTTCGAAGTTTATGAGCAATTGACCTTTTCAGGTCATTATGACTTCAAGGGTTACAAGAAACTTGGTTCACTCATCCTGAGTAAGAACGCTGACCGCATTCAAGTTTCCGGATTGTTCATGCAGAACAGAAATGCCATAGAAGTGAAGATGGACGTGGCTACACCATTTGAAGACTTCCAAGAACTTCAATTCCACGTGCAATACAGTTCTACACCAACAATGAAATCAATGACCATCCTCAGCAAAAAGAACTCCGACAAACTTGAATTGACAGGAACCTTAATTAGAAAGCCTGATACTGTACAGATTCGAGTTTCAATTGTTTCACCTTTTGAGAATTATGAAAAAATGCAGTCTTCCCTGGACTTACACTTGTCTGAACAACAAAAGACAGTGGCGTTTATTTTTGAAAAGAATTCCATGAGGAAAGAATTTTCTGGACTCATTGGCTTTGATGAGCAAGCCCTGAAGTTTGAAATCAACACCCCCATCAGGAGGTTCGAACACGTATCTTTCGACGGTCGCTATGGAGATGATTTTGTGGAAGCTTTGGTGAAAACTCCCATTGAAGGTTACGAGACAATTTTGTTCTCTGGCAAATGCAGCATGGAGGATGAGCAAAAGTCAATCAGGGTACAGTTAAATAAGAACGAAGAGGCTACAGAGGTAGAAGTGACTGTTAAGCATGTACCAAGATATGCTGAAATAACAGGCCATATACATGCACCACATTACGATCATGGCAAAATAGGTATTTTTGGAAAATTTGATTTGCGTGACAGCACAAAAACAGCTGCTTCAAAGTTGGAAATTGGTTCCGAAACATTCACTCTGGATGCATCCTTGTTCAAGGACGAGCTTCAAATGGATAGTGTGATTCAAATTACAACACCACTAGAGGAGTATCAGAATATCAAATTACATGGAAAGTATGATTTGCAAAGTGAAGAGAAAGGAGCAAATCTGAAATTGGAAATCAACAATGTGATCAAGACTGAAGTGACAGCAAAACTAATCTACACTGGAATGAAAGGCAAGCTTGACATTAAAGCTCTCACACCTCTCACGCAGTACAAATCTGTTGATTTCAGATGCAGCTACAATGTAGGTGAGGACTACAAATCGCTTGATGGTGAACTACGGCTTGGTGACTTGCAATATTCAGTTACTTTGAGACATCAGGACCTTCAAGGTCAACTTACCTTCGTCTCAACAGTGCAAGACTACGAACAAATAAACATCAACTGGAAATTAGACAATGGAGCAATGCAGAAGAGGGCTGATTTGGTCATTGATGCTGGTCATGAACAGAAGACTGAACTTAACATAATCATGAACCAGGACACGTGGAGCAACGTTGATGGTAAGATGACCTTCACTAGTCCATACACTGACAAGTATGACTTGTCCGTCCAATGGAGTAATGCCAAGAGCAATAAATTTGGCTCCCGGGTCGTGTTATCCTATGGAAATAATGTAATCGATCTTGATGGCTCTGCACAATTTGGTAGAAAGCATGCGACCATGGAGATAAAATTTAGAAGTCCCTTCGAAAACTTTGAAGACATCTCGTTTGACTCCAAGCTCGACTACAAGAAGGAAATTACGATTGAAACTTCCCTGCAATGGACAAGGCAAGACAGGATTTATCTGAATGGCTTCATGTCGCTTGGAACACTATTATCTAACGTGAAAGTGGACTTTATAACACCATTTACGGATCCATTCATTTTCACATTGGACTACGATTTCTCCAGCCCTGAGAAAACAATTGTCACAGTTTTCCAGTACGGTAGTCAGAAAGTCCAGCTTTCTGGAAACTTACAGCCAAATAACTATGAGAATCCACAAATGAGATTTACTCTCAACACTCCAGTAGAAGGATTCACGTACCTCCATCTTTCTGGAAGATATGACTTCAGAGGAAATTCCAAGCAAGCTGAACTCTCTTTTGAGAAGGAAGATGAAAAGTCAGAATTCACATTTTCTCTACAATCCTTACACAAGAAGGGCAACATCAACGTATTGCTCGTAACTCCTTACACAAATCTGGAGAATTCTTTGTTCAGAGCCACGTATGATTACACTTCTGGAGTTTCTGCTGCGATAGACCTTCAATGGCAAAAGAATGAGCAGGTGTCAATGTCTTTCAACTGGTCGCCAATGAACATGAAGCTGGATATTTCTACACCATTTTCAAGATACTATAAGCTTATCCTTGCCTACACAATCCAGTTACAAGATTACAAGAAAAGTGCAGACATTGGAGCAGAATTGGATGAAAAGAAGGTCGAATTACGAGGACAAATGACAGGAAATAGTAACAAAGTTGACTTCTCTCTAGAACTCAAATCTAACATCATAGAGGATTTCTCTATCTCTGGTACATATGACAGGAGCCTGGATCATGAAATGAAAGTAACAATTCAGCAGGGATTAACACAAAATATTGAAATCAATGGTAAACTACACTACACAACACAAGACTCCTACCTTCAGATGGACTTCAATTCTCCACTCAGCAATGGTAAGAAGATCTCATTTGACGTAGGTTATGATCTCAGACAAGCAACAAAGACGGCACATCTCATTGTTGAATACGATTATATTAAGGATGAAATGCAAGTGTCATGGGTTGTAGACAATGGCATCATCAAAGGTGATTTGAAATTACCTGCTATGTTTTTTGAAGCTGAGAAAGTTACAGTAAGTTTTGAAGTCAATGTAGTTGATGCCCAGAAGTTTGGTGTCCTGACATTTATGTTCGACGACCAAAGAATTGAACTTAAAGGAGAATCTTCTTACGAAAGAGGACATGGAAATGCAAAAGTCAGCCTTCTCTCACCATTCACATCTGGAACTCTGTCGAGCACCTTTAGCACACGATATGTAGATGTTGTGCTCGATTACTCTGGCAAGAAGTATGAACTCTCAGGATCATATGAATTCGAAAATAAGGTATACTCCATCAACGGGACCGTCAAAACACCATTCAACAAATGGAAAGAGCTCACGCTAAACACCTACGTCGATTTGGAGAACTTGATATTTACCTTGTCTGCCGACTGGGCTCTTGGAAAGAAAGTTTACTTCACCTCAACACTGAGGCCATCAGATCTGGTACTTGAACTTGAGACTCCTTACATGAACCTACGTAACATGAGGCTATCGAGTCAATACTCTTACGATACATTTGAATATGGAGTAAACACCATAGCACAATGGGACACCTATCGAATGGTCCTCTACGGATCGTTAAGGAATGACATAAACAACTATGGAGTCAAAGGACGCATCAACTGGGATGACAAGAAGGTCGAACTTGATGCATTTGTCAGAAACACTGGCATGAAATCAATTGAATGCACGTTCAATTTAATCACACCATACAGACAGTTTGAAAAGATGAATATGCATTTTACGTTTGACAACAATGGCCAAGCTATCAATGGAAACCTTCTACTTAATACACCATTCACTGTTTTGCCTCAACTAAACTCCTACCTTTCTTTCAAGTACAACGACAAGAAGCAGATGGATGGAAAACTTGAAGCCACGGCTCTGAATAAGAAAGTAAGCCTCAGTGCTTCCATTTACAATGAAAATTTCAAGAAGACTCAAGTCAAGATTAAGGCTGAACTTCCTATTGAAAGCTTGCCACACCTAGCAGTAGATGCAACTGTTGATTCAAACAGCTGGAAGAACTTCAACGCAGATATTTCTGTCACATTACCTTCAGCAACATACAAGGCTGGAGGAACATATGTTCTAACCGAAAACAGCGTTGACATCCGTGTTGAGTTGGATACACCACAAGTAACGACACATTTTTCAGCAGGGGGATCATATAATTTTGTTAATATTCGAGATGTAGAAGCTGATGTTTATTACAACAATAACAAATTATCTGGTAGCTACAAGGTTAGTGCAGGCACATTTAAAATCAATGCTGTTTTTGTTGCACCTGATTGGAATATACCAGAAAGAAGTTTTGAGATTTTGACAGTTTTGAATGCTGGTAGAACTGTGGAAGTATCCTTCAAGTACAAGTACCCAGACCATGCAGGTAGTGTGTATGCCATGGCTCAAAGGACAGCAAACCGCATGTCAACACAACTTGACGTTGACTTGCCATTGCTTATGACAGAACAACACATTCGAGCTAACATGGAAATACAGAAAAACAAGTACATCTTTGATTCAAGCTACTCTGGCGATTCTTTCCATTCAGCTTATCTTTTAATTCAAAATGATGATGACTTGAAACTTACAGGAAAAATTAGCAGCGATGCACTCGGCCAAAAGGAATTCGATATTACATTAAGCAAGACTTGGAAACTGGCGCTCTTTCATATGGACAATATTAATATTAATATTAGGAAGGATGATAATCTCGCTTCTGTGGTCATTAAGACAGAAAATGATGAGCATAAGTTACACTATCAGCTACAAAATACTGACGGTTATACTTTCAAAGTAGAAATTGAATCGCCTTTCCTCGCAAATCGAAAAATGAGTCTTAATGGATTGTACAAGAATGATGCAAGCAATTTATTGACCGATGTTTCATTCCAGGCTGCATCCAAGATCCATCATGCATCATTCAATTTGTTGAATAAATACAACAGAAAGGATCTGATTGTTAAAGTAGATTCCACACACAGCCTAACAACTTCCATCGAAGGTTCAGTTCAATTTGGAGATGTACCTCAGGCTGAAATGATTGTGCAATTCAGAAACGCTGTGCACAAGTTTTCAGCAAAATTGCAGCGAAATCCACTCAATGGTGAAATTGTTATTGAAAGCCCATTTTTGCAGAGTAGAAGAATAACAGCTCTTCTTGAGGGAGAAAATACATACAATAAACTACGTGGACTTATACGTCTTGCAACTCCAAGTTCAACCCTGCAGATTGATGGTTCAGTTCACACTTCATCAGACTTAACTGCAGAATTCAATATCATTACACCCTTTGAGCCTCTTACCTACTTCAAGCTAATCGCGAATGGCAACATGCAAAGTGGTTTGAATGCTGACCTCCAAGTGCAATCATCCTTACCATCATTCCCTGAAGCTAAGATGACCTTCGATTATCAGATTACAAGGGAGGAATTTGTGACTCACTTGTCAATTAAATCACCCCTCAGATCATACGAGACCATTGACTTCTCTGTTAAGATTCCCCTGCGTGCATTTAATACGGAACCTCGTATTTCATTAAGTTTGCCTGGAGGAGAATATGGAATGTATGGCTCTCTCAGCAAGGGTCACAGAAACATTGCTCTTACTGCTGCAATGGAATGTAAGAGGCAAAAAATTGATTTCTCAGTGTTAGTTAACTACGGGGGACCTTATGAAATGCAAATGGAATTCAACACGCCATTCAGAAACTATGAACACTACGAATTGAACTTGAGAGGAGATATGAATGTAAGAAGCTTGGGAGATGCTAGCGTCAATGTCGAATGGAACAGAAACAAAATTGAATTCAGTTCATCGGTTATTTTGGAAAGAGATGCATACACAACGATTGTAAAACTTACCACTCCATTCCAGGGCTATGAAAAATATGCGTTGACACTGAGATTTGAAGACACTCTTCGCAAAACAGTTCATGCAGAGCTTGAGTATTCTAGTCAGAAGTTGGGTCTTGAGTTTGACTACTTTTTCCAAAACTGGGCCAATATGGACTGCAAGTCAAAGATTAACACTCCATTCCGAGACTTGGAAATTTTGTCCATGAACGTGGTCAGTCAACTTAAAAACGGAAAGTACCATGGGCTGTTTGAGGGCAAATTCAATGAGAATGAATTAGCATTTACTGCGAACGGAATTCTTGGACCAGCCTCACTGAACAGTAAATTGGAGATGAACTTGAATGAGCATGAAGCGTCATTGAATGTTAACTGTATGTACTCCGAGGACAAGGTTACCGCAGAAATGGAGGTAAAATCACCCTTCGAGACACTAAAGAATTTTGAAGCTTACGTTTTACTTGATAGAACTGTCAGAAAAGTAACTCTCAATACTGGCGCCAGTTACAATGGAGATCTTATCTTCAACTTTGTAGCATTATCTTCAGATGGTTCATCCAAGATCGAACTACAGAATTCTTACCAACCAATGTCCTTGCAATATTCATATTCAATTTTGCCAAGCGATGTTAATGTTGAAGGTGAACTGTGCTGGAACATGAACAGAAAGCAAGACTCTCAACTGGGAATACAATTCACAAAGAAATCTTCAAACAGGGATGACTTCACATTAAAGATCACTTTACCAACTAGAGTTGTAAAAATTGAAAGTGCCGTAGAAACCACTGAATCAAAATTGGAAAATTCACTTGCATTGTCTTGGGAAGATGAGAAGGTGCTTGGATACTCACTTTTGCTGGAAAAGGAGTCCACAAGCGCCAGGACAATTGTTCGAGTAGACTTCCCATTCCGCTCATTTGAATATGAAGGTAATCACAAGACCTCTAATGTGGAAACTTCCTGCAGTGCCAACTTCAAATGGGATGCCATCAACGACCCTACCAAGAAGTTTGGAATTCAGTACGTGATTTCCGATTTGACCGACTGGAACAGGAAAGCAAAGAGATTCGAGTACACAGTGATCCACTCAGCTCTGGAACACAATATCGTAATTAGTGGTGAAACATCACTTACCGGTACTGGACAAGTCACAGCAGAGTACCAACTCCAATACTCCCCATACGAAGAAAATCATATCGTTTTATATGTATCTTCAAACAATGTTGAAAAGTACCATGTCGAAGTTGGCATGAAACACCCCGTGTCCAAGCTTGACGTATCCACAATCTATGAAGAACTCGGCGACTCTGAGCAGGTATCCAGAAAAGTGACCGTGAAGTACCTAGATCAACACGACCAAGATCGTATGATTGAACTTTTCACCAAGGTATACCACAGGATTCCACAAGTTGAGGTGCAAATCAGCACAAACGAGAACTCCTTTATGCTTCGAGGATCAATGGAAGATAAAAATGATGTCCGAATTGTGTCTGTGGAAACAAAAATGAACCAGAAAGAACCTCTTGCACTTAAGTTCCAAATTAATTCAGCCCAACCAAGTGTTGAGTTTGACGCAAACTATGGAATGAGCAGAAATTACAATGTCTACATTGGAATGCCTCACAAACGAGAGATCACTGCCAAAGCTCACCACACAATTTACGGCACTGAAAAGCTAGACAGCATATTTTCTCTGAAACTTGTGACGAACCAGTTACTCTCTACACGTGTTATGTGGAATGATGACATGTTCCTTGAGCTGAAACAGGCTGTGTTGGAAGAATACAGTGGAGTTTCTCATGTTGTTGCTGCCATTCTTGATAGCATAGGTGAATTCTTAACTGAAGATATGGGACAAAAACTTAACCAAGTGTCCATGACACTAGAAGATATTGTTGAAAAGATGGCCAAGAACACAAAAGCTGAGCTCAGGAAGATCCAAAATGACTTCAAAGGCATCTCAAGGATGGTTAGGAGAATGTACAGAAACAATGACTTCTACATGAGGGATATTATCTCTTATGTCAATACTTTCATGTAAGTTGTTTTCCTTTTATTTGATCTTAATATAAATATATATTATTTATTGTATCATATGCATGTTATTTAATGCATATAAATATAAATACAATTTTATTCTAATAAGTATGGTTGCTATTCTCACAAATAAAAATACATACATTAATATCATATTGGATTAAAATCTCTGGTGTCAGTATTGTTAAAATTATGTAAATAATATACTGAAGGTAATCTCATAATTCCCATTTTAATGCAAGGGACAGTATTTAATATTGCACTAATTTCTCTATTCTTCAAGGGACATGTGCCTTTACTATTTTTGATGCTAATACAAAAAAAATAGATAAACGTTATTTTTTGGTCTTTGTTTAACAGAGAGTAGTGGTGTGTGCTGTTGATTATCTATAAGGCAAATGTTAATAAAAATGAAACTTGATCTAAGAAGTGGTTTTATACTTATGAGTAAGCATTGAATTAGTTCCCTTGGGGCAGACCTCTGTGGTGGAGTGATTAGCACAGCATGCCATGACGTCAGAGGTCCCAGGTTCAAATCCCAGATTGTGCAAGGATGTTCCTTGCAAGTGTCCCTTCATAAATTTCATCATATCTTCATGGCTCATCCTCATCTTTGCGATTAGCGAAGTAAAATAAATCAAATCAATCAGTTTCCTTGGGCATTTTATCAGTTCATTATGCCTTTTCTCAATTGCAGTTAATAAAATAAATAGACAAATGACATAAAATTATTAAAAAATTAATGCAAATAAATATACTGTGAGTCTTCATGGCATTGTGCTAAGCACAGGGAACACTTTACCTTTTACCTTTTTAAATATACTGTGAGTAAAGTATGGTGTAGAACTGTAATGTGTTGACATTGTACTTTTTGCATATTTTAATATTTTCCTCTCTCTTTCTGAAATAATTCCAGGATGTACTCAGAAGAAGCACTGTCATGTTTCACCCAGCGTATAATGGAAGCTGTGAATGTCATTTATTCCGTGTGTGAATCTTTCGCCGTCTCCCTGTATCAGAGCATTCCTGCATGGAGCGACTTTGTCAACATCAACTTCTTCGACGATTTGGCTCAGCTTAGCCAGAGTATCAAGATGGGAATCTATGAAGTCTACAGGTACTGCGCTGAAATCAAGGAAGATGCAGTCTACTTTTATAAGCAAGTTTCTGCCACACTGAAGCAAGTTGCGGGCAACATTGAGAAGACTGTTATGGACATCGTGGAGGGGATCGAAAAGCAAACTGTCGCCTATGTGAAGAGCTACGTTCAAGCCCTAGAACCTTACTACACTGCACTTGAGCAAAAGCTATTGCAGATTCAAGCACAACTTCAGGCTTTGCAAGAAAATATTCGAGGTGAGAGACATATTTTGGCTAAGGGAACATGTATATTCCTTTCCCGGATTCTCTGGAGTAAGAAAACGCGAACGCGTTCTGTGTGCATGCCAATGAATGCGCGGACGGGAGGGGCATCCACGGGAGGGGGCTCATTCGCGGTCCAGTAGTTCCGTAGTAAACATGTCAGCTCGCAAGTCTAGGGGAACTCTGCATTCAGGAGAGCGCCTCATAGTGTTGTTCGAGAACAACTTGTTTGAAAAGTTTAAAACATATGGCTTTGTTTTTTTTAACAAATGTTCAAAACAAAGTGTTTGAAACATGTTTTTCAGACTTGTTTAAAACAAATTTTGATACATGATGTTTCATAGTTTGTGGTTATTTACATGTTTTTTGATCATGTATGTTTAAATTTGTTTTAATTTTTTTCTGTTCTTCGTAGCATCAAAAGACAAATAAATGTGCAATATTATTTGTTATTTGTGTAAAACAATACACTGGCCATTGTTAAGAATAAAATAAGAAATTGGCAGCAGAAAGCATTTTGCTTTACGGCCGTTACACCGTGCAGCACTTCGTTGCTTTCATCCCGCACCCTTCCCCACCCAGTCTGGCCCCGCCCACAAGCTTTCCCCTCTGCACGTCGCTACTCCAGAGAATCCGGAAAAGCAGTATAGTTATTTTGCATTGTACTAGTTGGTTGTCTTGCTTCAGGCTTCAAACGTTCCTCAATATTTTTGTTATTTCTTTATACAAGGACTAATTTTTTAGTAGTGGCAACTATTTATTTTCTAGACACATAGCATACATACAGGGTTCTAAGTTTTACAGGCCTTTGATGTAGTCCCCAGCATTGCGTACAATGTGTTGCCAGCGATGTGGAATCCATTGGATGCCGTTGGCACTGCCTAATCTGTTGATAGTATGAGAGCGGTCTACTGCCAGAAAAATGTCTCAAACTATTTGGTAGTGAATCCCACAAAGTGGCCTTCATCTTGGGGATTAGGTCGAAGTCGCAGGGTCTTAAATCCAGAGAGTATGGGGGGGGGGGGGGGTAGAGCACTTCCCATTCACATTCAGCCACAGCTCCTGCATTGTCATGCAGAATGATGGGTGGGTTATGCATAAAGTGTTGCTGTTTTCTTCTCAGAGCTGCTCGCAGGTTGTTTTGCACTGTTTGTGACACTGTCGTGCTGTGCGACCTTTAGCACATTCAATTTTTAACTAGCTCTCCTGCTCCTGTTTAGTAAACATCGTGACTGCACTCCACGACCGCTCGCTCACAACTGCTCTGTTCTTGTTGTCACTGCGCACAGGCATGGAGTGGGAAGAGCGAGTTCATTTACTTTGAGGGAGGGTCCACATGTAACTAACCTTTGGTATAAACAACATTCCCTGGCTCCATTGCACGGCATCACTATGGCAAAGTTGCCACTAATAAGAATTCAGCCCATGTACTTTTCTGTAAAAAAAATGTATCTGAATATACCTTCTAAAATAGGGACTTCCGAAATTAGGTGACATCATGTCTAGTGATTATATTGCCTAAGGATTTTTGCAGATTGCTTAGTCATCAAAAAAACTTACAATTTCCTTCTTGCTTGCATACAATGTATGGCATATTACTAGACCTATTAGAAACAACTTACTGCCATGTGGGTTTCATTCAAAACCGGATGTTTTTTAAAGGTCTGTTAAATCCATCAAGATTAACAAATACAATTGCTTTTATTTCCTGGATAACTTATCAAAATATTTGGGAACTTTTTTTAGTAACAAAAAAAAAATTAAATCATTTCTATATTCCTTGGCAATTATTAACCTTTCTTTTGTTTTTTCTTGAATAGACTTTATTGCAACAATGCAAGAATCAGTGATGGGAATTGATGAAGTGAAACAGCTAGTGGACTTTTACAACAATTATGCCAGCTGGTTTGAAGAGTTCCATCTCCAGGACTATCTGGATTATCTCAACACCTTCTTTTCAGAGTAAGTACCAACAGGAGAAATCATAAATGTTTTCTCAAATGGAATTAGCAGTAAGTTCAACATATGCTTCAATGGTCACATAACATTAATCATTGAAACTATGTAATGCTCTGAGGTTAGAACAATGAGAGAATCCAAAAATAGCATAAATAGGGCTGAACCAATACCAATGTGTCAATATTGGCAGATAACAGTGGTATTGATATTGTAAAGTCTCGGATCGATTTTATTCGCCAATTGTTGATTTTTCTTTTTTTTTTCTTTTTTTTTTTAGTCTGGATTTTCATGGAGACTGCAAAAATGCCATGCAGTACTTTCGGGGTGTCTCATTATCCTGGAAATTATGCAAATTTTCACACACTCAATTATTTTTCTTCAGTATTGAGTGAAAACTAAGTATTTTTTGTGATTTAATGGCAACTATTTTATATATTTCAATGTAATTCTTTGGATATTTTGAAGCAAAACTCTGGTAAATTGATGCATATACTTTGAGGTGGAAAACTCACATATTAACATTAAACAAAACTGTATCAGCTCTCAAAGTGGTAGTAGTTCAGCTACTGAGTACTTATTAATATTCCATTTATATACAGGGTGTGGAAATAATTGTGACCAATATAATATATGCAATAAAGTAAAATAAATGATGATGAAAATGTTCCTGCACGTAAACATATGGATATGTAACCTCATTTAGTTATGGTATCACGATTAAGCCTTGTTTCCATGATAGAAAGAAACACTAAATATGCTAATCAAGGCATAAAGACTGCATTGGTCAGCATATTTAGTTTTTTTTCATTTAGTTAGCAAAAGAGAAAGCTATACTCAACAGCAAACATGTGTTACAGAAGATAACATGACGTAATTTTGGACAGTAAATGTACTACTTTAATCACTTATGAACCTACATCCTGCAGTACAAGAGCCCTTAACATGTCAAGATGTGCCAGAAAACTTTCCTTTCGTCAGGAAGTTGATTTTTGTTGCTGTTCTTATTAACTTTATATTTCTTATTTCTCAAACTGTCCTCATTGTACCCATTGAAAATTTGTGTATTGTACTGGCTAGGTGGTACCCATCATCATTTATTCATTTAGATACACTGATAAAATTATTTTGCTAATACTTTTAAAAATGCTTGTAATTATTACTGAAAATAGACGAAAGATCATAGTTTACAACTGTTCAAAAGTTAGAGACAAAATTTATCTTCTCTTTCTTTCATTGAAGAATACTTCAAGAATTTGTTACCGAGTTCAGAAGACTGACAGCCGACTACCAAGTGTACATTGATGCCACAATAGATGCTGTTAATGGACATTATGAAGGTTTCATGAACTTGCCCCCTGTTGCATATACCAACAAGATTTTCAGCAGAGTATATCAAAAGGTATGTAATTGAATTCACTTACGAATGATATGCTGAGATCCTATACCGGTAAAGATGAATTGTGTGATAGCATCCATTCATTCTATTTAGTTTATGAAAAACATTAACTTGTATTGCAAACTTTGAGTGTGGAAATGAAGAATCTTGATCAATTTTTTGGCCAAAATTGTGTGATAGAAATGAACCACTTTAAAAAGTGTGAAGGAACTTCTTTAAAAAGCAACTGAATTTCTAACACTGTGATAACTTGTATGTAATTACGTGCACTAGAAAAAGAAACTGAATATACTTTAATTTAGAAAATCATGGATGGAACTACTTTTATTGTAGAGCTGGAACAGACTAACTAGTACTCTATCTGTCTTGACTGATATAAGCATATTGGTGCAGCAGTTTACTGGTAAAATTACCGATCAGATATATCTATAAACAGCAGTGGCGTATTCTTCAATGTTATCTGGTTTGTAAACCAACTTTTTTCATTTATATAGAAATTACTGCAAAATTTCAAGTTGTCGGACTTCTGTTTTTCTTTTAATTGCATGCCTGTATTGGTGCTTTATTTCTATTATATCTAATTAATATATAATAATTATGTACAATAAATTAGAATTCTTGTTGAAAACCAAGTCAAATTTTCAGAATAGGCCACTGATAAAGAGCCTCCAATTTAGTTTAAAATTCTGCACATTTGTTATTATTTTATGTGGATGAAAACATATAATGCAAAAACAGTTTCTCTTTCAAGCAGAACACATTGCAATTAACCGGTTATATATATTAATTAAGGAGATTAATGAACTACTAATACTTTCCAAGGAACACCTGCAATTTTATATTGGATTGGTAGAACATCAGTTGTCGATATTGTTCAATTTTATATCAGAACTTTATTGATATTGTAGTGACCAAAATTCATATCACTATTTTAGTCATAAAATTAACAAGGAAATGACAGATTTGAAATATCTGATGTAAATTGATAACAAATTTTATCGATATGTTGACATGCTCTATCTCTAATTAACACAAATGTGTATTTTCTTTACAGGTAGCATGGTTGTGGCAGTATTTGGAAATTGGGGAAAAGCTGAAGGATGTTTTCCGCCAATTCTTGCATGATGTTGATGAGGTTCTAATGGACATTGTTTTAGAATTAGACGATGCTTCTATTAACAATTTCGACAACACGCTAGTATACAGGCCAAGTGAAGGATACCTTGAATACACACAAGAACTGCCTGTGGAATGGGAAGGTTTTACGGAAATGCCAAAGTTCGGCCAGTTGCCTTTGTATGGAGCATCTCAGAAACTGAAGGACGACATGGGAAAAGTTGACATCAGCAAGTACAGATACTATGTCATGAATGCATTCCACGATTACCCCGAAGATTTCAGCCTCTCTTCCCTGATTCCACCTTTTGGAACTCACGCCATGATCGCAGGAAAGCAACATTTCATTACATTCGACAAGAAGTTCTATGAATTTGCTGGCGACTGCAGCTATCTCCTCGCAAGTGACTTTATGAACAAGAAGTTCTCCGTTGTGGTAAACTACGAGATGAAGGACAGGCAAGTGAACAAGAAATCATTGACCGTGATAACCGACGGCAGACGCATTGACATTGCCATGAATCATGGAGTCACTGTCGACGGCAAGAAAGCAGAGATGCCTATGGAGCTGACCAACACAGTCGTCAAGCGCGAAGGTGACAGAATAACCATTACAAGTAAATACGGCATGGAACTAGAATGCAATCTTGCATACGACGTGTGCACCATGGAGCTTTCCGGATGGTTCTTCGGCAAAACTGGAGGACTATTTGGTACATACGACAACGAACAAAGCAACGACTTTATTACACCAAACAGGGAGATTAAGAGCATCGAGAGTTTCGCCAACAGCTGGAAGGTCGGCAGTTCACAGTGCACTGTCAAAAACTACGCATCTGAAATCCCAGCAACCGACAGCAGGGCACTTGAAGTTTGCAACTCACTGTTTGCTGATGAAAACTCCAACTTCCATCCTTGCTTCGCTCGCGTAGATCCGGCTCCATTCAAATCAATGTGCCTGCTCGACTTGGCGGAATACAAGAACAGCCCTAACGAGAACAAGGGAGCTTGTTTGGCTGCTGCTGCATACGTTGCCGAGTGTAAAAAGTCTGGCATGGACATCTGGATGCCAGAAACATGTGGTATGTATATGAATCTTTTTGCTTTTCCAAACTGCTTGTTATATATTGCTGTTCCTTGATCAATCAACATAGGCCAACAGTCTTTCAATATCTCGTGGTTTTCCCTTTCTCACTGTTTTCACAGTTAAAATAAAAATAATAAAAATGTTCATACCATGTGAAACTTGTGAAGCGAAAAAGCTATTATGGGTGGGCTGATATAATTTTGAATTGATGTGAATGCTGAAACTCTCTCCAATTGTCTGAAACACAGATACTGATGCTGAAAATTGAACAAAAGTTGTTCAAAATAAAATTAATATGCAAGTGTTCCATTACAATTATATGCATCAACTTGACTGTTTTTATCTTAAAATTTTCAAGAATTAGATTGGAATATAAAAATAGCAGTAGTCTCATCCTAAATCCATTTTCACACAATAATGGTGCAAAATAAAGGTAGATTTTGAATTTTAAATAATTTTCAGGATAATTAGACACTGTGGAAGTGTTGCACGGTATTTTTGTGGACCCTTCAAAATACCTCCGGAACTGCATTGGTCATAATCGGTGAATAAATACAAACTGATAATTTTCACTGATACTACTGGTATTGACCAATATGGACACATCAGCTTTAGTATCAACTCAGCCCAACAAAATATATGATCATAGCAGTAACATGTAGTGACAAATGATGCAAAAATATGATTACAAACAAAAGACTGAGACCCAGTGGTGTAGCAAGCTGCCCCCGCAACCCCACAATGTATGTGTGTGGGAGGAAGGGGTGAAGTATAGGGGCCCTGCAATGTTTTCTCTGCGCTCCTGAAATTTTATATAATTTCAGAAATTCAACACATAGTGTCGGTGATTTTTTAAAAATACGAAATAGACAAAATGTAGGTCAACAATGGCAAAATTTAATCTCGAAATTCACTGAGGTGAGCAATAAATAGAAATGCCTGATCGGTGAACTTAGAATACGTATCAACAGAATTACTGTAATTAACGAGTCAGTGGACATCACAAATAACTTCACGACTGTTTCATTTATTTATTTTTACATGGAAGGTGGTGGAGTGGGTTCCCAGAAGCATAAGACAATGTCTGCAATAACAAGCAGAGGCATAGTGGCTCTGTCAAAGGGGCCCTGGCAACTTAACCTGTGTGCCCTCAGAAATGTCATATTAATTAACTTGCTTGCAGATTGCCTAACATAGGAAAAAATCACTCATCTCACACCTTTATAGATATATAGTTTGTCAGAATCTTTTAGATTATAAATTGTCTCCAGTTATGAATCCAGTAGGAACTTTTAGTTGCTCGGACAGTCTGTTTTTTATTGCCACGCAAACAAGAAACTTGGTAATTCATTAACTTTTACCACTAATATTAGTTTCATGTGTGGTATTTAAAATGTAACTTCCCACCATATATTTTTAAAGGAGGCCCGAGCCTTTTCATATTCAAATAAGAACTGCCACAAACTTCACACATAGTTCACATCTGTTAAGTGTTACAGATTATTTTCAATTTTTAGCTATACTGTGACAAGATAGTTCAATTTTCTTTTAATTGTTAAACACTTCAAAGAGGGGTAGCTAACTGTGGTACGTCCATTACCCTCTGACGTCATCGATGATATATATATACACATTGTAGTATTTTCGATTTTTTTTTTTACTAAGGGGCTCCCAATATTTTAGTTGCAGGGGGGCCCCAGGGCACTGTGCTACGCCACTGCTGAGACCTTAATATTGGTTTCTTCTTTCAACTCCATTGGGGTAAGGGCTGGCATGTGATGTTCATCACACCTCGTCCACAATACCAAGATGAAGAATGTGTCAAATTCTACTTCTACATCCACTATGTGTCTTTATGCCACAATACTTGTTGATGTTCTTATTGTTACAATTGAAGGGCTCGGGTGTAAAACATGGTAAGTGACATTTTGGTAATTTTTGAGTTACAAAGTAAAATGTGCCATCGTTCAATTTTTGAGTGAAATTGCCATATTAGACAATTTGCATTGGACTTAGTGAAGCCTTGTGAAACACAAAAACGAAAACAATTTATCTACAGAATAGCTTCTAATAACCTTTTTTCTTAATGAACTCAGCAGGGGCAGCACTGGGGGAAGGGGCATGAAGGGGTGCTTATGCACCCCTTAAATTTCTTTTGCACCCCAAATTCAAAATCTATGTTGAAATCATTAATTCTTGCAGTGTCATACTGTATGTCTTAGTAACATTGAGCTGCTCCTGATGTTAGGTATTGTAGTGAGTATACACAACAGCCAAGAATTGAAAGAGAAGCCGCATATATTTTCCTGTACTGTCGGTGCCCTTCAATTAATACTGACAATTTAATTCTAAAAACAGGTGCCAAATGAATAGAAGACAATAAATTTAGTTTTTTCTAATAATTTTTACTAGGACCACTCAAGATCTACTCCAGACTCAATTAAATACTTGTAGAACAACAAAATACTCAATTCTCAGAAACAAATTCAATAAGTATTTAAGTCTCATTATACTTGCATGGTGGGACAATGTAAAAATTGATTCTAGTGACACACAAGTTACACAGAAAGCAATAAAAGAAAAAAGTTTTTTTGTTAATTTGAAAAGGATGGTTTTGTTTTTGAAGTTTTTATTCTATTTTCGTAGTTTTATTCTATTTTCATAGTCTTTATTCTATTTTTGTAATAAAACACTGTGGCCCCAAGGATTTTTTCTAGTGTACTAGACACTGCATTAAATTTGGATCAACATTGTGTGGCAAAATTGAATTTCCCAATTAAGTTGTAGCTATTTAATATTCAGATAATCTTTTATCTAGTTATTCAAATATTTTAAAGCAAAACTGTTATAGTTCGCAATTGTAGTGGCCGCGGTGGCTCAGTCGGTGTCGACCTCCGTGGCGAAGTGGTTAGCAGAGCACGCTACAACACCAGGGGTTCTGGGTTCGAGTCCCGGGTAAGGCATGGGTATTTGTGTTCGTCCAGTTGATAAGGAACAAAGAAAAATGTAACAATTGAAAAGTGTGAAAGTGAGAAAAAGAGTGAATGGTGGGGGATACCTCCGTGTAGGGGGTATTTCCTTAAAAAAAAAAAAAAAAGTCTGTAACACGTCTGACTACCATGCTCAAGGTCCCGGGTTCGATCCCCGGCCGGTTCAAATCCGGGAACTTTTCTAACGTTGGAAGCGGCCCCGGCACCCACCCATCGTCGAATGACATGGGTACCTGGGGGAAACCCTGGGGGGTAAAGGTGGTCATGGGCGTGATGCTGATCACATCACCCCCTCTCATGACTGGATCAAGAAAGTGTGGGGCATTAGCCCCACACCCCCTATACGCCTTCATGGCGTGGTGCTAAGCACAGGGGAGCACTTTACCTTTTTATTTTTTTATAAACAACTGTTGTAGATTGATGTGCTATAATTGCAATGGAATGCTTACAAATTAATTCTCATTGTTCTAGTTTAGGTATCAGAATTGGTTGGAATCCGAGCTATCAGCTCAGTACTGGTTTTGGCAATAGGAGTTCAGCAAACAGTTTTGCCCATAAGATCAAAGTTTGTGAACTGACTTTTGTTTCTATTTCAATTTCTTCTCAGTGAAATGTCACCTGATGGATGGTACAACTCTCAATGCTGGTGAAGTTAAAGTCTATGACAACGTTGCTATACGATCTTCAGATGTAGTGTTCATTGTTGAACAGAAGCCATGCCTAGATGATATCAACTTGTCTGACTTGGCTTTCAAAGTGGACTATGGCCTGAGACAAGTGGGTCTGGAAGGAAACAGATTTGCCGTGGTGGGATTTGGAGGTGACAGCACATTCTCTAAGCCACACACTCAAACTGCTGATGGTGAGATCTGGTTGAACAAGAGGAACATACAGAAAGCTTTCCAAAGGTTAGTAACTTGACTAAAAACCATGCAATGGTTAATTTTCTTTACAAATCTTCATGTGTTGTGAACATACCATAATAAATTCATGATGAAAGTTGTGTGAATTACTCACAATTATATTAAAAATATATAAATAACTTACGTTTTGCGAGTATCTATGTTGCTTCTACGACGTTTCGGGATGCAACTGCTCCCTTCTTCAGGCTGTTCACTTTTAGGTTATACACAATTCATAACTGTGTCGACCTCTTATTAGGTATAGGATATGGGATTGGTTAAGTGTTTGTGGTTAAAAACATAAAAACCTAACACCCATAACAGGTGCACGTCATATTACCACACTGTTTTCCTGATTAAAAACTGCTCCTTGAAACGTTAAAACTTTAAAACTAAATAGTCACGGCCCGCATGTGCTGCAATTGCAATTTTAATGTTTCAAGGAGCAGTTTTTAATCAGGAAAACAGCGTGGTAATATGACGTGCACCTGTTATGGGTGTTAGGTTTTTAATGTTTTTAACCACACACACTTAACCAATCCCATATCCCATACCTAATAAGAGGTCGACGCAGTTATGAATTGTGTATAACCTAAAAGTGAACAGCCTGAAGAAGGGAGCAGTTGCGTCCCAAAACGTCATAGAAGCAACATAGATACTCGCAAAACGTAAGTTATTTATATATTTTTAATACCATAATAAGCACATGCAATTTTCAGAACAATACTAAATTCACATTAAGATTACTGAGCTGACATACTGAACCAAAAATTCTGCTCAAATTTTTCACAATAATTATGTGTACAATAAAATATAATTGCATATTATGCTTACAATTTTCTTCTTGCACAAGTGAGACCCTTGTAAAAAAATACTTTATTCCACTGTCAATTTCAGTGACTCCATGTTAACATTCACAATCATGGCAGTGAATGACCAAAATCAATAGGTGAATAAAGTAATTTTTTTGCAAATGTTGCACAGAATAATTATATACTTGTGCCAAGAAGAGAATTAAACCAGGATTGTGCTATCAATTTAAATATACTTACAATTTTTGCAAGAATAGGGCATTAAACTCAAAATCTTTGTTGAATTTATATCATTAAACGTTAATCATTTAGAAAAATGTAAAGAATGAATGAAGTTCTTGCTTCATATTTTTAGGTATAAAATGTGTGTATTCACTTAAAACCAACTATATATTTAATATTCTATACAAATAAGTTACAAGATAATATGGTGTGAATTATTCTTATTTCATCCTGGAAGGTAACGCTGTCTAGATTTGAGTTATTATAGAAATCAAAGAATCATTCCAAGGAATAATTGTTTCATCTGCATTATTACATAAATCATGATGTCATATAAGTGTACACATATATGTGTGTTTTATGGCTCCTTGCTCACTATAATTTGTGCTTTTTATTTCTTTCAGCATAAATTACAATGGTGAAGGATCAAGCAGCGTCCATGATGCTGTTTGGTATGCATCGAGGCTTTCATTCCGAGATGGAGTATCCAAGACGTTTGTGCTGGTTCTTTGTGAAGACTGCAACGAAAGCCAAAGTTATGCCGAAACCATGAGCATGCTTCTTGAGAACGACGTAACAATGCATGTCCTGATGCCAAAAGATCTGAAGCTAAAAGGTGACAGAAAGGAAGACGAAAGCAAAATCTTTGGATTTGATTCACGAGGCACTTATTCTCCTAGGAACATGAGGAACTTGAATCCCAACTCAAACCTTTTACGACAGATCGTCATGCCTAAGGATTTCTGCACACCTTTGGCTATGGAGACAAATGGAACAGTTTTCAACCTGAACAAGATGTCACCACAAAAATACAAGTATGTTAAGAAGTTTATGGATGTGTTTTCTCGAAGACTGGCCTTGACTGCAACACCATCAGAATGCCAAACCTGTGACTGTGTGCCCACCAAAGATGGTGTTGGAACAGTTTTATGCCAAAGATGTGTCTCTCCATCAATTGAGATGTTCATCAAGGTAAGTTTATATATCTTTGAAAATATTGTTGACAACAGTGAGATCATATAATTTTCCTGCTAACCAATATGTTCACACAAAAGTTCCACAACATGTATAAATGTTATACAATGAATTGATATTATATATTTTAACTAAGGACCTATGTAAATTACATGAAAGAAGCTGAATTTGTAGAAAAATTAATAGCTGCTATATCCAAATAAGGAGCTGCAGTGGTCTAGTCAATAGGGCATCTGACTGTCATGCGGGAGACCCAGGTTTGATTACTGGGTAGTGAGATCTAAGGTCAGAAATTTTCTGATCTTCTCCCTGCATAAAGTGGCTCTGGGGTTCACCAGTCCCAAACAAATGGGTACCTGGGGGCAACTATAGGGTGTAAAGGTGGCTGGAGGATGATGCTGATTACATCACCTCCAAAATGGCCCCCCCGCATCCCCTAAATGTGCCTTCACGGCATTGTGCAATATGCACGAGGACTTAACCTTAGCTATCCTATCATGTCCAAATAAAGAATCAACGGATGCAAGTGTGTTATCAAAATCGACAAAAACACAACTGATTTTTTCTGTACATGTACTACCCGTATCCTTTAATGAAAGCTGTACTCAGTTTTAATGTCAATGTTATTCACATATTCTTTTCTTTCCTGCAGGAATGGGAAGCGATGGCCGCTAACGAGGAAGATTACATCTCACTAGAAAATTCTACAGAAGAAGAACTAGCATAAATTTAAAATTGAAACTAGACTTACAAAGACAATGTAGATAGATCATGTGTTTGAATAATTACTAACTTGTAGAATAAACTGGATGTGATTTTTTAGATAGTATCCCATTATTTATTTGGTCTTATCTCCTGAGTGTGTGTGTATTATGCTAGTAAAAAATAGTCAGTACAATCTTTGTGATAGAAATATTTTTCTACAGTAAAAGTTTTCCTACAAGTGTTCAACAAACAGGAAGAAAGAAACAAATTCTTACTAAGATATATGAAAAATTAAGATTCTTTGTATACCTGTTTGTGCAATCGTGTCAATTCAAAAAATGTGTCATTATTTGTTCTGTGCCTGTTGAAATTTTTAATACTTTACTAGTGTAGAAATAAATGTGTGTATAATTTATGTCAAAAATACATAATGTATTGTGTAGGATAAAATAAATATATAAAAATTATTTTGGGTTCTTTACTAGGAAATTAAAATACCTAATGGTGCTTTATGTTGAGGGAAAATAACGAACTAACAATTGTTTGGGATTGATTATTACATATTTTAATTAAATAAAATGTTATGGTTATATAACCTTGATTTTCTGCTTGGTTATTTTGTGTTTCCTTAATATTCCATTGTGATTATTGCTAGCTGCATTTTCAATATTAAATTACTTACATTTATACAGTTTTACAGATAGTGATTTTTGGCTAATTGTGACAATGAGAATGAATAATAGATACAATTAATGAAAGGAAATATCGAAATAGGATTCTTGTCCAGATCAAGACTCAAACTCAGAACCTTCAGTAGTTGGGAGTTTCAGTTTATGCACAGACAGGCTAATTGGGACTGGACCTACAGTTTAAAGTGGAATCCAAACTATTATGTGCCTCTTATAAGGTATTGAATCTGGAACCTCTTGATCACAAGGCAACAATGTTATCATTGCACCATCAGGGAGGCTAAGAACCTGAGAATCAAGGTACTGATAACAAATAGTGCACTGATCCATTGAAAAACACATCAAAAACTGATGTGATGCAATGATGAAAATCCTGCTGCATAATTCAAGATTTTTAAAAAAAGTTACATAAATAAATCTACTATATTCATAAGAATAACAACAAAATAGCAGAACTTTGCAAGTAGCTGGGGATTATTGACAGAATTATTCATAAATTTTATCAATAAATTATTTTATCATTGTCCAATATCAACAGTAGTAATGGCAAGTTTCTTCCATCAACCTTGTCAGAGCAAGCCGTAAGCTGGCAGCAAACTAGCATCATACTATCTAGTTAAAATGCCTGAAGGTTGCAGCAAGCAAATGGCATGAAGCTTGCTTCAGCAGTAGTCTCTAAATATTTTTTATAAAGCTTACAATATTTCAGATTCTGTAATATTACATGTAGAATTCCATCTATAACAATTTAGTGAATCCTCGTGTGATTTGGTTTCACCGTTATCTATATAGGCTATTTGTAATTGTTTAATGACACTGGATGCCTATTTTGCATCACAGATACATAAATATTGGTAACAAACAAACATTAACATTCATTTGAAGGAATTCTAAACAGAGGTATTCACTAAATTTTGCAATGTCATGCAGTTTGTCAAAATTTGCGAGGAAAGCCAAAAATTAACCAACACCTAAAAGTCAACACACATGCTTGTCCCATTTTTGGTTTTGTTTCTTTTTTTCTTATTGGACATATATACCTTTTGTAACTGTAGACTGTATTCTGACAAGGGTTAGGTGGGAGAACAGCGTACGCTGAACCTCGCCCGCTCAATAAAGATATATTATTATTATCATTATTCCTTCAACAGATTACTCTAAAATGTTCAACTAACTGAAACAGAAGAACTATGCACAACATTTTTGGCACTAAATCTTGCAACTCTCCCACTATACGTCACTAACTTCTTTCTTAGAGGGTCACAGATGCATATAAGCATTCAGATTTCTGTGACAGTAAGAATATAAGATGTATCACTTGAATTAATATACGAGGGTTGTTCCAAAAGTTCATGGACTGAGATCACTATTTGGAGTCCGAGTCAGTACGAGGGTTGGTGTGTGTTTCCTTTTCAAAATAGTGCCCTTCACACTGTTTACATCGTTTCCAACGATGCACTAGCTTCTCAAACACATGTTGCAGACTATTTTCTGAGAGTGGATGTGATAGCTTTCACTTCCTGGTCCGTGCTAAACTTCCTTCCGTGTAACTCTTTCTTAAGTGTTGGAAATGCCCAGAAATCGCAGGGTGTAGTCTGGGATGTATGGAGGGTGGTCTAGAGACTGCCCACTAATTATCTCCAAAGCTGCCATAGCTTGCCGTGCCACATGTGGCTTAGCGTTATCCTGCAGGAGAAACCATTCTTCATGAAGCAGTTCAAGTCTTTTTTTGCGAATTGCTCCCTTCAAATGCACTTGCAAAACATTAGCATAATAATCTCCATTTACAGTTTTGATTACTTGGACCCCAATGCTGCAGTACTATTCCACGTCTATCTTCTTTCAACAATGTCTCTGCTTTCACAATGTTCTCGTCGTTCACTGATGTTGATGGATGCCCACTTCTCACCTTATCCTGCACATTGTGTTTACTTTCCTTAAAATACTTCCACCACTTGAATACGGCCGATCTGCTCATTGCTTCATCACCGTAAGCTTCTTTGATCATCTCAGACAATTCCTGGCCACTTTTGCGTAACTTCACACAAAATTAAATAGCGATCTTTGTCTGGTAATTATTGGTATATCATTCTCATCCGCCATCGTAATACACTCTGCAGTTCGACTTCTATAGCGAGCAAACAACAGCTGCACGTTGGTTCACTCGTACATTAACAAAGCACACCACAGGCTATCTTCACGTGTAACAATCACAGACTCTGTTTACACAGAATCGGCGCAGTGTTGCCAATCCATGAACTTTCGGAACCTCCCTCGTAGTTTACAAATTTTTCAATGCATTTAGAACAGCCTAAATACATGTGTCTTGTTGTGTGTGTATTCACATGAACACAATTACAAGTGTTCACTTTAGGTTCAATATGAGATTAAATAAACTAAACGGGGCTAGACCTTCAAAGTGGAATCCGAACCAATGATAATGTACTTCCACCAGGAAATGAACCAAGGACCTTTTGATTACAAGGTGATAGCATTAGTAGATTTATGAAATGGTAGTTGTTCTAAGTTATTTCTATTAACAATGATTACAGAAAGGGATAAGCATGACGTATTTGATCTAGAATACTCTAGTTTTGTTCTCATCAGTTAATGTTGTCTTGTAACCAAGAAACTCCGGATTTGATTTCTGCAGAAATGCCATGGCATTGACCTATATAAGTATCTAAATGCACGGCCATGAAATTAGACTGGTGGCAGAAGTTCACACTGTTGCCACGTCAGATCACAAACCTGTGTGTTTGGAGGTTTAAGAGAATGTAAGAGATTGTTATGGAGTTGGTCTCTGTAATCCATGTGATACAAACTGACAATATTTGCTCAAAGGGTAAGGGTTGACAAAAAGAAAGTGTCCCGGAGAGAAGTCTGGCTGACACTCGAACTAGGCAACACAGCACAGTTGATGTTGCAACACAGTGTGCGGGAACCAGGGACTTTTGTCCCGTTCTCCTTTTCCCATATGTGGCACCAGCACAATTCTGCCCAACTGCCTATTTTCATGGCCATGCATTTAGTAAATGTAGCCCCATGCGGGAATAGCCCTTATATTTAAAGTTAGGTGAAAACAAATATCACAGTTGTTTTCCTGATGAAATTCTAGCCCATTTTGATATGTTGCACGACCCCCTTCCCATTTAAATTTCTGAAGTTGATTTCAAGATGGCAGACATCAAGATGGCTGCTGACCATGCGGGTCACGTCAATGTGGTTCCCCCTTTGCCAGGCAAGGATTGGTCATCGCCATTTTCAGTTCCATGCCGCAGTGACCTTGTACTGGGAGTGTTAAGTGACTTATTGAGCCACCCTGTATAATATTTATGGCGAGCACAATAATAAGCGAAGAAAATTTTATAATTTAAAATAAAAATTAAATGTAAATAAGTAACTTATACAACATGGAAGAAAGGGGAAGAATGCAAAATATATAAAGAACCAATGAATGATATATATACTCTTTGTTGACAATTTATACAATTATAAATATTTACTGTACAAATTTAAAAATTCATTTATTAAATAAAAACAATGTTGTAATAAGAATTTTGATAATTCATTTTTAAGTTTGGTAGTTGATTCCATTGTTTTCATGCGAGTAGGTAATTTATTATACAGGATACCTACGAATTTAGGACCTTTTTCAAAAAGAGTGGTTTTGTGAGTCTATATAACCAGATTGTAATATTTTCTTGTGTTGTATTGATGTGCCTCCTTGATGCGTTTAGAGAAACTAGACATATCTTGTTTTACATAGCACAGTAAATGTAATACAGGAAAACCTCGTTAATACGATATTGGTTAATACGAAGTACCCTTTAATCCGAAGTTCTTCCCATTCCCCAGCCGATAAGATAGGATTTATAATGTATTTCAGTATGGATAAATCGAAATACGGATAATTTTTAATACGAAGTTGTTTACAAGACCCTTCCGCAAAACTGGTTTCGCTTAATTCGAAGTAGACACCTGCGTAAGTCGACAAGAGAAGATCGAATGTGGAGAGAGCTTGGACGTTATTTTAACTTGACCTTGACATGTTTCCTTGTCCTAAGAGCTGCTGACAACTCGAGGGAAGCAGCCCGAAATGCCCGCTGGACATTGACATTCTTTGTCAATGTGCATGGGAGGTCAAGCTCTTTCCCCGCTGAATGCGCCACCTTGGAAATATTCACCAGTGCCAGATGAGAAATGCAAGATAAGATCGCACGAATGTTCCAAAATACAAGACGCGTGGCGCCTGGAAGTCTCACCAATCTGTCTAGCTCTGAGCTCGAGATACAGCAATTTCCCGTGAGCGAGCAACTTTTGGCCTGGTAGCAGACAACTTCCGGTAACCACTTTCATTAAAAGCGTGTTCTTTGTGCCCTGTAGACCTTCATAAAAAAAGGGAAACTGTTACAGATAATCAAAGCCGCATGGGCCAACTAAAGATCGTCAACCCGCTTAATGCGTTGTCATCTAGGTTTCCCGCAAAAGTTGACATCGATCTTACGTATGTTGCAACTCCAGTTTCCCGCTTCATACGTTTCCAAACTGTGCCGGTCATAAAATTTGCCAAAACAGTGTTTTGTTGTCTGAGTGACTTCTCCCCTTTATCTATCAGCAAACGTTGGGGGGGGGGGGGGGGGGTCCGTTGCTAAGTGTTTCGGCCACGATATTCTTGCTCGCGTGCGCACACCGGCTCCTTTGGCGTCTAATAAAAAGGAAACAGTTCTGAAAACCTTCTTTAAAACGAACAAAAACCGCATGATAAGTAAAAGAAAAGTGACCCCCTTCCTTTTCCTACAACAGCTCATTATCCGCCACTGGTGTGCATGGTAATGTGATTTTTCACACTGCTGATAGAAGTTCGGTCTTCGACAACTGCCTTATCTTTAAAATGCCGATGATTTCCCTTCTGCCACCTGCTGCTCTAACTTCCAGCCGGTCTCATTGTGTTTACCCTGCAGCTGGCGCCAGTGTTTAGTCTAGCGTCTGGAAAGCTCTCGCTTGCTGATAACTGCAATGACTCATCCAGTGGGAAGGAATAAGCTTCATTGCTTCATTGTTTTGAATCTCCCAAAGCCATATAATCCCCGCTTTTCTTCAGAACCATTAGCGTGCTGCTGTTAAAAAAAAAAAACCGCAATGCTCAATGTAGGAATACGAGAGGAAAAGTTTTGGCGGAACGAGTGTTTGACCTCCAGAATACTCCTGAATCCTACAATAAATTGTCGATTAATCTGAATAATACGCAAGTTTCAAGTTTCGTAAAACTTGTTTTTAGTTCATTTTTTACTGCTGAACTAAGCGGGACTAAATATACAGTTTAAAGTGGGATCCAAACCAGAGTGATTATCGAGTGCGGCACTGTTTAATGTGTCCTAGGATACACATTGGGTGCAAACATCGCAAGTTGTGTGTTTACTTTTTCAGAGTTGATTACAATGCAAGTTGAGGAAGAGTTTGGACTGCTCCCTGAAAAAGGGGAGGGGGGCGAATATGAAGTTAACTGAAGCAAAGAATACGTGACTTTTTTTACGATGTGTTTTAGACAGCCGAACCAGAATGAAATTTACAGGCCCGATTTTTTTGTTTTGTTTTGTTCCAGGGAAAGGTTGTGTTCTCTCCCAAGAGAATCTTCTCTTACCAGTTAATCCTGTAACGGACAATGTTCTAGTACATAAAATCCAATATTCATTCTGTTTGATTATCTCCCGTCTCTTGCTCGCGTGTGACTACTGTCAAGACCCACTTCTTGCAATAAACGAGATTGTTTTCTTTTCCGTAGGTCTCCGTGCAAACGGGTTTCTTATGAACTAAGAATTTCGTGGAAGAGCAACAACTTTGCACAATTAAAAGAAAATACAGTTTTTTATAAGACTTTTTGCCACAACATGCATCCCGTGCATAACCGGTTGTATAACTAGGCAGGATAAATGGTGTTAACCGACTCCTTGTAATCTTTGTGTCCGCGTTAAGCTCCGTGTTCTCACTTTGTGTAACATTTTTTACACTTCCTTTAAAACGTACAATATTATTATATAGTACATATAAAGCTTATTTTCTGAGCTACCACCAAGTATAAAATATCCTTTGTGGGGCTAATTTATACTCTACTTTATTTACACCTGAAAACAGGCGCCATCTTGAAAAGTTTGGATAACTCGAAGTCGTTTAATACGAAGTTGACATTTTTTGGTCCCTTGAACTTCGTATTAACGAGGTTTTCCTGTATATATATATAGGCAAGGTAATGGCAGAATGCAAAGATCCCTGAAGATTTTCCTACATGGTTCATTTATTTTCTTTCCTGCCATAATTCGTACTACTCTCTTCTGCAAAATAAAAATAAAAAATTGCAGTTTCTGCATTCCCCCAAAATACAATTCAGTGTGTTAGTTGCAACTGGAAAAGACTGAAGGATATTGTTCTTATTGTCAACCTGTTTGTTATGGTTCTGCTTAATTTCCCTGCTAGGTGTTCAATATGTATGTCCCAGTTGAGATTTTCCTGTATCCAAATACCTAGGAATTTTATGGAATTTGTATATTTGGAGTGTTCATTTTCTATTTTTATTACTGGTTCTTAGTTTTTATTTCTTGAATTGAATTTTATTGCTGAAGTTTTATTATTTATTATTTTATAACTTATTTGTGGGGAACCATTTGCGGAGTTTGTTTGAAGTTTTTTCTATATTTGAATTTAGTATTTGTTCATTTTTGCCAGTGAGCACAATGCTTGTGTCATCTGCATATAAGGTAGTTTTAACTGAAGGTAAGTTAGAGGGCAGGTAATTTATGTATATGATAAATAGTACTGGCTCTAGAATAGAGCCTTCTAGCCTAGAAATATGGGAAGATGCATTTGTATTTGTCCCTCCTACACGTAAGATCTCTACAGCTTGATTGCGATTTAGCAGGTAAGAATTAAATCAGGTATTTACTATACACCTTATTCCATAGTGATTTAATTTGTTCAGAAGTTGCTCGTGTGATACTGTGTCAAAGCTTTTGATAAATCAAGAAAGAGACCTACACACTGTTCCCTATTGTCCAGGAGTTGTCAGACATATTCGAATATTGCTGTAGTTGTTGATTTGCCTTTACGGAAATAATGTTGTGTTTTAGATATTATGTTGTTTTTATTTAAGAAAGTTTTAATTTGTTTGTTCATTGCAATTTCCATGATTTTTGAGAAGGGTGAAAGCAGAGCTATGGGCCTGTAATAATCGACACTACACTTATCCCCTTTTTTATACACTGGTTTGATTTTTGCTTGTTTTAGTTTATCTGGGAACACACCAGTAACAAGGATAAGTGCACCAGATAACATAATGGTTGTGACATTTCTTTATAATTGAAGATGGGATTTCATCCAAGCCGGTTGACCATTTGCTTTTCACTTTTAAGATGAGGTCTGTCAGTTCCTCAACCGAGACTGGGTGTAAGAACATTGATGCACTGTGTGTATTCATTACAACCTTACCAGAATTTTGATTGGTTTTGACTAAATCCTTATTTACCTTGATTAGGTATTCATTAAACAAATTTCCCACTAACAAAAAGGATCACTTGCGTTTCTGTCATTCTGATGTTTTCTAGTTTTTTTGCAATTTCCCTGCAGTTCTTTTCTTATTATGCCCCACATTGCTCTGGATTTATTCAAAGAGTGAAATTAATTTCCCATTATGCCCTTTCTTTGCATCTTGTAACACATGTTTGTATGTTTTTTTGTATTTCTTGAAGTATTCTTCAAAATCATTTGTAACAGCTGTTCTTTTCCTAGCCCTGTTTAGGAATCTTGTTCTATCACTGAGCACATTTCAAAGAATGCACAATTTCCAAAAAATCTCAGTTTAAAATCAATAGTTTGGAACATACGAGTGATTTTTTTTTGCATTTTGTTAATAATTTTCCTTATAACAATTATGCTGAAAAACAATAATATGAACTGTTTGTAATACTACAAAATTTATTTCTCAGTCTTACGTTAAATATATTTTAAACATTTGAGATCATACTTATACAGTATATCCATTGTGCATTAATATTATAATCAATAGAATTCTACACGGGATACATATTACAATAATATATACAGAGTAAGCCTAGATTATATTTAATTCTTATCTAAAATATATTTTATACATCAGAATAGAGTTAACAACCAGAATTTGTGAACACTGCAAATTAAGTGGATACTTCTACTGTGTAACTACAAATATTAACTTCAAAATTAGTGTTGATATTTAACTTGTTAACAAACTTTAAAATCATAAGAACCATAAGTGTTTGAAACTATGTGGTTGTAATTTTGAGTCCCAACCGTAACAAAGTAACAAATTTCTCTTGTAGGTAAACAAAATATGATAATGCTACAAATCTTCATATTTTGTAACTTCAATAAAACATAACTTTAAAAACACATTTAATATTTCTAACATCTGCCTACCCATACTGAAACATTACTAAATATTTGTCCCACCCGTAACAAGCAATAAGTATTTCTGCTGGATAAGGAACATATCACTATTTTAGTCTAAGCTCCATCAACCAAGTATTGGAGATGGCTAGTAGCAATGGATAAGTACAAAATTGAATTTATTAAATTACTGCTTTCGAACTCCTGTTACTGATTTTTCTAGATTAACTACAAGTACATCAAAATTCTAGATAATGTGATTGTTAAACAATCCATTTGAAATCAAATAGTTTTAGTATGCTCACATCCCAACACTGAACTGAATGCATAAAAACCAGTACCCACACCTAATTAAGTTAAAATATTCTGAAGATTCAAACTTATTGTGGTTTGAGACAGACTTTGGCTTTACACTTGAGTTGAGATTCTTTGTCATAGCGAAGGAGCAGGGGATGGGATTGGTGGGAATGTGAAGCACGGTGTTTATATTTCTGTTAAAATAGAACATATGCTCTGAATTCACTGGAAAGTTTGTTTCACTGTGCTGTGTGAGGGGTTCTACCAAGTGATTATTGCATCTTGTACGAAAGCCCAAGGAGAAAGATATAAGACCTATTCTTAATCTTCACTCTTTCCATTCTTTCAATTTCGATAAGGAGGGTTGCAAAGTGTAGCAGAGATGTGATTTACAAAATACAGCAACAAGATGCGAGAACGAAAGAAAAAGCAAGAACGAAACACATGTTGGGAGACTTTGTACTAGTAGGCCTTGGAAGGTTCACACAAGAGGACTAGCATGCTTCAGTTTTGGATCAAAGTGATGCCCAGTTTCATCCAAGTGGGAAATTGTGGATTTGGCAAGACCCTCGAGATGAGTTATGAACCACCAAGATCTGATTGATGTGGCTGAACCACCCAAGATTTATAACAATAGAGGACAATTTATTTTCAAAGTTTAGCAAAAATGTTTGCCTGAACTGTGTAATTCATTGTAATACTTAATACGTACAAGTAAATAACAAGCAGAATATTTATAAGTGAATGAAGTGTTAGTAACCATGGATGTCCGCAGGATTTTTTCCAGGGAGGGGCAAGGAAGGTATTTTTTTCCAGGGGAGCAAACAAGGCACATTTTCCCCCAAAATAGTGTAGTTCCCTAGAAAAACATTGCTTAAATTTGAATTTATGGTGTTCATGCAATAATTAACACACATTATTGTGGCTAAAATGAAATTATGTGTGAAATACATAATTCTTGGTTGACTTTCTTTTTCCAGGAGGGGGGGGGGGCATGTTAGTAACTAATGATTAGAATGTTGTTACACTTTTCTTTTCTTTTCTTTTTTTTACCAAAGTTAACGTACCAAATTTTCTTTGCTAATAGTTGTTTATATTGTTGACAAGTAAATATAATGTTCAAGAACTGTCATTGTGTGTACAGTTTTGATTATTCAATCACTGTTTATTTACAAGTGTCCCAACTGTAACATTTTCTTGTTCCAACCATAATAAAAAATTACACCAAATTTGATATTGCCTTGCCACGAATTAACTTACACCAGAGATAATTACATACTATTCTCATGCTAGAAGTTGGCATTTGAATAATGCCTGTAACTTCAGACTTTTGTATGTAATATTTCTGGATTTCTGTTTTCCAATCGTTAACACTGCTTTCAACGTTTCTCTATCAGTTGCCACTTAAAAGTGAAATTGAGAAAAACACATCTCCGACTGGTGACCGTTACTACTACTACAAGTTATGCTTTATTACTTTTCAGCATGCTGTATTTACTAAGAGATAACGGTGCTTTTATGATTTCGATAGGAGCTGTACATAACACTGGAATAGCCCTATATCAATTACAGTCATGTTATTCATCTTCATAATTTGACCAAGTTTCATAAATCAGAATTAAAGAAAAATGTAAGACAATATATGCACATACAAAGATAAATCCATGCACTAAGCATTTGGACACAGTGTTAAGAAATCCAAGAAAAAATTAAATACTCATGTAACAAAATTTCTTTTTACTACTCTTGAATCTCTCCAAATCAATTATAGAGCCTTGATTGTCCTTTGTGTTCTTCATATTCCTTTTTATTTCGCTCATTCCTGCACAAAGAAGAAATATGTAAATTAGTATCTAAGTAAACCCATACACATGTCATTAAATATTAAATGATTGGGAGAAATATGAGTAAAATAACGGGTGACCCAGAGATGTATACCCATTTTGGAATGAACATTACACAGTTAATTGTACACCAAACTATTATTTTTGTTGTATAATGTGTGTGATATATTGCCATTTATTTATTTATTGCAGTCACCATAGAGTCGTTGTCGGTGGAACATTGCGTGTTCACGTATGATGCATATATTATATATAATATATATATATATACACACGGTACCCTTATTGTTCAACAAGTGAAGCAGAAACACATTATTCTGATTAGTGCCAATGGGCGATTCTACAGTTAGGGAATACTTTTGTCTCTCAAAATCAAATGTGATTTTTTTTTGCTTGATTATTATTAGTTTTCACATTTTTGTAAATAGTCAAATCAAGATACTGAAAATTATTCTTTAATGGCATTTTACCCACATTTTTCCTATTATTTCTTAGCAGTAGGTCCCTATAATGGCAATCTTAACCATCAAGACTGGCAAACCACTTACTTTATGATTAATTATTTGCAGCTCACCAAATTTTGACATTCTGACTCTGGTAGTTTGAGATAGCAATACTTGATACAGATGGATGAATGGACAGATACTGTTGTATAAGGAATGATACTTCAAGATATTGCAAATTAGTACTCACAAAACCATTATTCTGTGTGTTCTTTTTTTTAACCCTCTACTGCCCACCATGACTTCAAAGTCACATACCATATTTGAATTTATTTCCCGTTTATTTGTACGGTTGTTTCATCGAGGACTGTTGTGACTTGAAAGTAACATTATGGCGGAAAGACTTCAGTGCTTGGCAACGCTCGCAGTTCAAATTCTGTCCACCAGATGTCAGTCATTTAGCAGGTGCATGGAGTTGTTGTTGTGTTGCAAGTGAATGCCACTTTTATGTGTTCTGTTGTTTACATTTTGCTGTTTTGTTGAAGTGGAAAATATAGGAAGTTACACGTAAGTATTTTAATGTTTTCCATGGATCTTTGTTTGTAGCTTTATGTGTTATTTTATTACGTACTAGCAGAAAATAGGTATGTGACTGAGGTTACATTGGGCAGCAAAGTCATTGAAAGTTGCATTACTACAATGGCATTCCTTGTTTTACAGGAAATGGACCCCTCGAAGTTTTATGGGAACAAAGAATTGTCTAAAACTGTCAAGATAAGAACAATTTCTGGATACGAGTCAGACGATTCCATGTTACTCTCAGATACCGATGACGAATTGAATGCAGTTTCAAGTACATGTAATGAAGCTGGTGTCAGCAGGCTGGGTGTTACTGATAGCGATGACGAACTGGCATGCAATTTATCTGATTCTGAAGAAGGAACGAATACTGCTGAAGATTGTCGACTGATTGATGATGACAGCGATGCAAGTAATTCCGATAGCAGTGTGGGCGAAAATGCTGATGTCACCTGGAAGAAACTGCAGGGCCACGTAGCTCATCCTGCCCAGCCTTGGAAAGGCACTACCCCAGCAAGTCCAGAAATTCCACGCACTCCCATAAAATACTTTAGTGATTTTATTGATAATGATATTTTGGACAATATTGTGTACCAAACAAACTTGTATTGATTGATTGATTGATTGATTTATTAGCATCCATTCAACTTTACAAAAGTTTGGAATTGTCACATTGTACATGTACATTTGGAATACATTTATAAAATTATAGGCATAATATAATATAAAATACAATAGATAGCATGAGATACAAGATATCGTATAAAGAGAATAAATGCATGCTCAATGTTATTTTCTTGAGACATATTGCCTAAAAATATGTTTTCTATATTCAATGCTTCCTTAATTTGCTATGACATTATGTACACACACATGTATATATATATACATACACACAAACATAAATTGAGCATTAAATAGTCACCTATACTTACATCTAGATAAATTAAATCGAACAGCAATGGAAAAATAAAAAAATAATGATGATAGGGCAGTCCTACTTTGTTATATTATTGTTGCTATTCCTGTCACTTACGGTATCAATGTACTCTTGCACTGTGTAAAAACAATGTTCCTTTAGGAATCTTTTTAGATGTAACTTGTATACTGGCAATGACTTTATATTTTTGAATGCATTTGGTAGCATGTTAAATAAGCGTATACCATTATATGTTACCCCTTTTTGGTAGAATGTGGTATTGTGTAATTCCATATGTAAGTCATTCTTTCCCCTGGTGTTGTAGGTGTGGTAGTCCTTATTTGCTGTGTGTGTATTTTGACAAATTTTCATGCTTGTTAGGATTTCATATAGGTATATGCATGGAACTGGCAATATCTGTAATTCTTGAAATAATGGTTTGCATGGTGCATCTGTTGGAGCATTTGCCAGAATTCTAACAGCTCTCTTTTGTAGTCTGAATAATGTAATGCTTTTGTTCATGTTCCCCCAGAAAATGATGCCGTACCGTAATACAGAGTGAATGATGCCATAGTATAGTGTTTTTGCTGCTTCTAGATTTACTACATTTCTTACTGTTCTTATCGCATAACAAAACCCACTAACCTTGTTTGCTGTAGCTTCAATGTGTAGATCCCATTTTAAATTTTCAGACAGTTGTACACCAAGAAATTTTATGTTAGATACATATTCTATGTCCTGATCTTGAAAGTTAATTTCTGGAGTTTCACTGCTACAGCTGTTGATTTGAAATCTAATTGCATTTGTTTTTTTAGTGTTTACCACAAGACCATTTTTTTCTATCCACTCTGAGATGTGAGTGATTGTATTCTTTACGTTGTGTTTTAACCGTTCTGTGTTTGTTCCTGCTATAAGAACAGTTGTATCATCAGCAAAGAGAGTTGTGTTTGCATCTTTACAGTTTTGTGGAAGGTCATTGATGTAAATTAAAAAAAGTAAGGGTCCTAAAATGGATCCTTGGGGTACACCATATGTAATACTTTGTTTCTTTGATCGATAATTTTCCTTGTTATTATCCTCATCGATGTGAGTTATTTCTACTATCTGATTCCTGTCTGTTAAATATGATTTAAACCATTCTTTTGCTACTCCCCTGATCCCATACTGGTCCATTTTTTTTACCAAGAGTTTGTGGTTGACAGTGTCAAATGCTTTTGTTAGATCAAGAAAGAGCCCTACACAGTGTTCTTTTTTATCCAAAATTTCTCTAATTGCTTCTGTGAATGTGTGTATAGCAGATTGTGTAGATTCAACCCAACGAAATCCAACCAAACCTCTTAGTGTTGATAAAAGAGAAATTGAACAATTTTTTGGTTGCAGCTTATATATATGTCAATTTATGGACTGCCCTCATCAAGGATGTATTGGAAAAATGCAACACCTGTGCCTGTCGTTGCTGATGTAATGAGCCGTAACCGCTGGGAACAGATAAAGTTGTCACTTCATTTCAATGACAACTCTCAACTGGATCAGAATGACAAATTGTACAAGATCAGACCATTTTTGGATCCTACCGTAAATAATTTCAAGGCTGTCTCAATGACTGAGATGTTGTCCGCAGATGAGCAGGTAATACCTTTCAAAGGAAAGCACAGTCTGAAGAATTACATCAAGAATAAGCCAAAGAAATGGGGTTACAAAGCTTTCGTCTTATGCGACTCTGCAGGCATAGTTCACAATTTTGAATTGTATACTGGAAAAGAAGTACATGACCCATCTTTGCCAAATATTGGTGTTAGTGGCAATGTAGTGATTCGCTTGGCATCTGTCATACCACATAATTTGTTTCATAAACTATACTTCGATAACTGGTTTACCAGTGTTGATCTGCAAGTTGAACTGCAAAAATGTGGAATCCAGTCATTGGGAACTGTGCGACCAAACAGACTGAAAGGTTGCGAGTTTACTTCTGACAAGGAGATGAAAAAAAGAGGCAGAGGAAGCTTTGAAGAGTTTTGTATGAAGAAAGACGGTGTCACTCTCCGGGCGATCAAGTGGTATGACAGTAAACCTGTGCATATTCTAAGCACTATTGTTGGTTCGTACCCTACATCATCAGTGGAAAGGTATGATCGAACCAAGAAAGAGAGGATCACAGTTACGTGCCCAAATGTTGTGATGTATTACAACAAGTTCATGGGAGGGGTTGATCTACTAGACTCGCTCATAGCTTTGTATCGTACTAAGATCCGGTCCAAAAAATGGTACTTACGGATTGTATTCCATCTCCTTGATTTGGTAGTAGTAAATGCTTGGCTACTGTACAGAAGGGACTGCAAAGCCTCGCAAGTACCTGCCCAAGAAGTACTGAGCCTACTTGAATTCAAGGCATCTGTAGCATCATGCCTTTGCCTTCAGCACAAAGACACACAGAAGAAAAGGGGACGACCGAGTTCATCATCACTAGAGCATGAGTTTGAAATGAAGCAGAAGAGAGGACGTACAGCTCCAATACCCGAGAAAGAAGTAAGGATGGATGACGTGGGTCACTTGCCACAATTCACAGAGAAGACGCTGTAAGAAACCTAGATGTGATGGAGTGCCAAAGATTATGTGCATAAAATGCAAGGTTGGTTCATTTGTGTCTCACTCCCAGTAGTAATTGTTTCCTCGATTTCCACAGAAACTAATCAAGTGTTTAAAAATGAAGTGAACAACCTTGAGGACTGAGCTATGACATTCCTTATTTTTTCAGTTTGATACTACAGAAAAAGAACCTGATTATATCATAATAATGTTTTGTGTACCGATTTTGTATACATTTGTGTGTATTTCATGTGTATTCTAATGTGTTCTTTTGCATATAAATGGAAATACGTTCACAGGATATGGGTTTCATTAACAAAATGAGTGTCACTTTTTGTGTATATCACTATTGTTGTAGCTTTAACGCCCAATGGGTTTTCAAAATTTTGTTTTTTGTACTAATTACGTCCTCTACCAACTCTCAAAGTACATAAATATATTTTTCCACTGTAATGTGATAAGTGCATCTAGAAGTATACAGGGTGAACATAAAAATCTTTCCATGATATAAAGCATTTGTTACATGAAAATATAGGAAAGACTTTATGCTCCATTGAAATAGTGCATAATGAAATGCTTAAAAATAATAATCAGCCTATTCAAAGACATTCTATTACAAAGATTTCCAAGTTGCATGTTCAAAGTTACAGAACACATTTATTTTTTTAATTTTTTTAAGTCTGGATCAAAATCCACACAGTTGAAATTTTTGTATTATCTGTGACCCCTAGAACTGGCAAAGAATTCTTTTTCTGTGGATATGAGGATCAAAAGATTATGAATAGGGTAATCTCTTTCATATCAAACTGTTCACTGTCATCCTCATCGAGCATGATCCATAGTTTTCTTCAAGCAATGAACTAACTATATTATGCACTTTTAGTTTCAACCTAGAACTAAATGCAAATATTATAAAGTACTCCTGTTACGTAATTGTGTAAATTCTTTTCCTTTCATAAGTCGTCTCACTAGATATGCAAGGTATCAACAGCACTGTATACTAACAAGGAAACATAAAACTCAAACTTATGAACAAAACTTATGTCATTAAATTCAGCATTGAAAATTATGTAAATGGCATTAATGTTTCCAACACCTTTCCGCTATAAAAGATATGAGCAAAATAAGTGTAGTTGAAGCCTCGCAGATACAAAAGAACAGATTTATTGATTTTGGGTAACATCGTTGCCTAAAGAATGGGAGGTTTTAGTTTCAATCTCAGATGACTATACTGATGGCCATTCAGTTGCACTCTAAAATCTTTTTGTAAGCTAACATAACACTTATTTTAGTTATATTTTCTTCTATATTGGAACTGTTTGAAATATACAGGTCTTGTAAGTTTCTTTCAACAATGAATAAAATGACAGGTTTTATGAAAATAAAATCCATTGAAAAGCTACTTAAGAACATTAATTAATAACACAACTTACTAGGTACAATCCTGCACACTTCTGTGGGAAAAAACTTCACTCCATCCATTGAAGTTATTTTCCAAAACTGAACTGACACTGTCTCCCATCATCATCCACATGGAATTCTTTATGATGCTCTTCAGGTCTTTCCCTCCTACAAATGGCAAGCATCCTTTTGATATGCAGAAGGAATGTAGCAAATAGTACATGTGAATGCAAGCATGTGTATTACATTAATGAATCTTTTGAAGAAGTTCAGATAACGCTACCTTTATGTTGTAGTTTAGATGTATTTGGCAATAAAAGTATAAAAAACCTATAGTGGAACCACAAGCAAAAAAACCTGTGCAGGAAAGGGCAGGGGGAAGGGACATTCATCGCGGCTCATGCCAGCATTGCCAGGCATATTGATTTCTCGGAAGAATTCCTTAATAAACTATTGCTATGGAACTTCCAACGGCCAGCTCAAAAACATGTTTCCTGCTCATCTTACTTGAACACCAAACCCCAGCAGAAGGCAAATTAATTTGTTATTGTTAGCATTAGACTTGAAAGATTGTGGAAAATCCCGACAACGAAGGGTGGCACGTTAGCTTCATTTGTGAACACAACTTTCTACGATTTACTGTCCGAAAATAGATGCATGGCAGACCCCTTGTGTCGGTGCTGAGAAAGGCCAAACTTGAGTGTGTTTTCCGTGCACCCTCTTAGATTTTACCACCCAAAGATGCAGAAAAGATTAAAGACATTGGTTGGGTCCCTCGGACGGTTTACTTTCTTTTGTTTGAAACACGTCCACTCCTGAAATCAAGATGTTTGGTTTATTTTTGCCAAACACAGGGTGCTGGGTTTAGCACCATTGTTACAAAAGTATCCGACGTGTACATCGTAAACAACGCGTGCCACTGCAGCAGGGGGCTTTTATTGTGACCCTTTGCTTGGCATCTCTAGGTTATTAACAACCTATATCATTCCCTTCCCTTCTGGAAAATGAATGTTGACATAAAAGTACCTATTATTTCAGACCTATGAGTCTATTTCAGTCACAGTAATTTACATCCATTATTATAATAGGAACATGGTAATTTCAAACTCAAGTGGTGTTTTCTGAGAGGGCAACGCTATTATGGGTTAATATGCCTAGTTTACCTGCCTGGTAAAAAACGAAACATAGTTTCCCCCTCGCTGGAAAAAATCTGCAGACATTCCCTTGCCCCCAAGTGCGCACCCCTATACCCCTTCCCTTAAAAAAATGTTGTTTATCCTCCATTAGATCATTGGATTTTGTAGCAGATCTTCTGGTTTCCCAAGGAACAGTGTCCTGATTTTTGCAAGTCTGACCTGGCAACACTGCCCGAGCAAAGACAACGGCAGGGAAGATGCGCGAACGCTTTGACGAAAGATTTTTTCCTTGTGGTCGAACTATATCATGTTTAATGTAAGGAATATATTTATGTGAGAATATTTATACTTTTTTAAAATAATGTCCATCTGTAGTGAGTGAAAAAAGGGTTCTATTAGTTTAGTCTTAATTCTTATGTGATAAAGTCTTACCAAGAACTTCATGTATGTATGTATGTGTGGGAGTGTCTGCTCCGGGGAATTTAAATCCTCCAAATTCTTCAACAGAAGTACACCCAGCAGTGTCAGCACTTTCTGTATCTCCAGGTCACTAGCAGAAAATAATATTTTGGTCCATTGCTCCAACTTTTTCCGGATGATCAGCTATTGTGGTCTGAAGCTCACCCAGCAATATTCGGTTCTGTAAAAACAGAACAACGACTTGTTTATACAGTGCAAAGGTACACACCAATTTAATATAATAAACATGCAAAAAGCATGACAAATATACATAAATATAATTCTGCATACACTATGCATGAAAAACTGAAGTAAGACATGTATTCTTTCTCATAAAATTAAAGCTATCAAACTTGCTTCTGAAATTCCCATCAGTCAGTGTGGCAAACAGAAGGAAGTTGCACTATCTCTGTTTTATACGCCGCATACTGACAGAAGGTAAACTGCAGTAGCTGTTTGAGAAGATGCATTCCCGTAGGGAAATCCATCAGTATGTTACCCGTAAGCGGAACAACTTCGATTTACCCCATCACTCTACCACGGCCTACAAATCCTCTTTCTCCTTTTCGGCTCCCAAAGCATGGAATGCATTGCCTGCAAATATCGCTAGTGTAAAAAACCCATTATATTTCAAAGGTAAAATAAAAGATCTGCTGTTAGTGGAACAATGGCAGAGTCGGGGCACATACTGAAGGTATCAAGTCACTCACTATAAGGAATTGTATTATTATTACTATTGTCTTTTTTATTTCTAGTTACACTTTTTTTTTGTATGAAACTAATTCCTATGTATTTTTTTCTTTCTTCATTTTTTATTTTTATTATTATTATTATTATTTTACGTTTAGCTTACTGCTCCATAAGTTTATAATCATCTCATATGTATTCTCATATTGACAAGGGTTAGGTGGCAGAGCAGCCCTTGGCTGAACCTCGCCCGCTGAATAAAGAAAATTTATTATTATTATTATTATTATTATTAAACAACATTTATTTTCTTTTTAAAGAAATATGAAATGAGAGATTACACATGATAATGCTATTTAGAAATCTATATGTAGTACTTTAACATCTGAAAAGGTAAAGGGCAGTATGACAAGATGGAAGTTTCACGACATTAAAAAAGAAGTGAATACAGTAAAAGCAACAGTGAAATTTTATTTAGTTATTTTACTTTTTAATGGAAACCAACCTAGACAAAGACTCTGAACAACCTGAACTTGGAAGATCTATAGTGCAAGAAGTTAAGCTTGGATTTGAGGGCTTTGGTTTTACACATGAGTTGCTTTGGGAGAGTTGGAAAATTTTGAAGGTGACTGAATGGTATAATAGCTGGAAGTAATGTAGATATAAATATTCATGCTTCTTTTGAAGGAATTTAATGAAAGGCATTAGTGACAAAGTTTTACTATTTCTGCCTTGCAGTACTGGGATCAAAATAAAGATTTGTACTTGCTGGAGAATAGAAATCAATCATAGTGGAAAAAGGATAGAAAAATTAAAACATTATACTTACAGTGTCTCTGCCATAGACTTCTGGGACATTGATATTGATATAGGCTGTTGCCTTTTCTGTACCAAGGAATCATCTGTTCATGTGCCACTTCTCTGGATTTAGATTATCTTCTGGTTTCGATACTTCCATGCTGCAGGATCATCCACCAGTCTCTACCCTGGCCCCTTCTGAGCTGCAGAATCATCAACTCGACTGTGCTACAGATACAACTACTAAATGAAAAAAACTTTCAAACATTATTAACTCTCTTCATGCTGGATAGCAAACCAATAACACCACCTTACTTACTGCATGCCAGGAACTTACCTCTTATCCATTTCCAAGTACTCACCGTAAATGTTGATGCAGATCTCTCTTCCTTTTCTGCTCTTCTCTGCACCCACAAATAAACAAACAATTTCTTCTCATACAGGACCTCAACTTGTTTCAGGCATGCTGGAAAAAATGCATGGATTAAAATATGAAATTAAAAGATTCTGCACCTACCTCTCCAGCTATGGCCTCTGTCCCCCATCTGGATTCCATCATCTCCAGGATCCATCCATCCAATTGGAAGGGCCTAACATCTTGTGAGGACGTCCCTACCAATATACACGCTGCTGGCTGCCTGGTGCCAGGTGAGGCAGAGCAGACCCCTTCACCAGCCACTCCCGAACTTTATATATCGCAAACTTATTACAACGGTCCTTCTTGGACAATCATCAAATGTCTATTTTGGAGAAAGGATATCAGATTGATGCAGAATGAAGACTTAGTAGCTGCAAAGGACAATGGATGCAGAGATTAATATATATGGTACTTACCTTCATAACCTTACCTTGGCCATAGACTGTTGAATCCATGGTACATGTCCAGCAGTTATTTGTCCTGCATGTTCTCAGCATTCTGGAGTTCACTCATCCATCTGTGGCATGGAAAACTTAGAGCTGTGGGTGCATCTGTATCTCTAACACATCTTGTCCTAGATTCTGGCAGAAATATGAGATTACACATGGTAATGTTACTTAAAAACATATCGAGTAATTCAACAGTGTATATTTTGAAAAATTAGAAACATGATAAGATTAAAGTTTTAACGTTTAATCAGAAAATAAAAAAATCCAATAAAACTGCCAGGGAAAGTGTGGAGTTTAATTACTACTTATTTTTAAAAAAATGAAAAACCAATCTTAACAAGATGCAGAGCTACATGAACTTTGACCATTTTTGGCATTCAGCATTATGAAATATGGTTGGTACACATGATTTGCTTGGGAATAGTTGGAAAGTTTTGAAGGTGTTTGAATGGTATGAAAGTAGCTGGTAGGAATGTGGAGAGAAATGTTTATGCTTCTTTAGGGTGAGAAGCAGTAGCTAATCTTGTAGTGTGAAGCCACCCTGCGTATTGCTCCCTACATAGTAGCTAATCTTGTAGCGTGAAGCCACCCTGCGTATTACTCCCTACATAGTAGCTAATCTTGTAGTGTGAAGCCACCCTGCGTATTGCTCCCTACATAGTAGCTAATCTTGTAGCGTGAAGCCACCCTGCGTATTACTCCCTACATAGTAGCTAATCTTGTAGTGTGAAGCCACCCTGCGTATTGCTCCCTACATAGTAGGCAATCTTGTAGTGTGACGCCACCCTATGTATTACTCCCTACATAGTAGCTAATCTTGTAGCGTGAAGCCACCCTGCAAAATTACTTCCTACATACTAGCTATCTCGTAGCACGAAGCCACCCTGCAAAATTACTTCCTACATAGTAGCTATCTCATAGCACGAAGCCACCCTACAAAATTACTTCCTACATAGTAGCTATCTCGTAGCACGAAGCCACCCTGCAAAATTACTTCCTACATAGTAGCTAATCTTGTAGTGTGAAGCCACCCTGCGAATTGCTCCCTACATAGTAGCTAATCTTGTAGTGTGAAGCCACCCTGTGTATTACTACCTACATAGTAGCTAATCTTGTAGCGTGAAGCCACCCTGCAAAATTACTTCCTACATAGTAGCTATCTCGTAGCACAAAGCCACCCTGCAAAATTACTTCCTACATAGTAGCTATCTCATAGCACGAATCCACCCTGCAAAATTACTTCCTACATAGTAGCTATCTCATAGCAAGAAGCCACCCTGCAAAATTACTTCCTACATAGTAGCTATCTCGTAGCACGAAGCCACCCTGCAAAATTACTTCCTACATAGTAGCTATCTCGTAGCACAAAGCCACCCTGCAAAATTACTTCCTACATAGTAGCTATCTCGTTGCACAAAGCCACCCTGCAAAATTACTTCCTACATAGTAGCTATCTCGTAGCACGAAGCCACCCTGCAAAATTACTTCCTACATAGTAGCTAATCTTGTAGCATGAAGCCACCCTGCATTTTGCTCCCTACATAGTAGCTAATCTTGTAGCATGAAGCCACCCTGTGTATTACTCCCTACATATTGGCTAATCTTGTAGCGTGAAGCCACCCTGCAAAATTACTTTCTACATAGTAGCTATCTCGTAGCACAAAGCCACCCTGCAAAATTACTTCCTACATAGTAGCTATCTCGTAGCACGAAGCCACCCTGTGAATTACTCTCTACATAGTAGCTAATCTTGTAGCGTGAAGCCACCCTGTGAATTACTTCCTACAGAGTAGCTAATCTTGTAGCGTGAAGCCACCCTGCAAAATTACTTCCCACATAGTAGCTATCTCGTAGCACGAAGCCACCCTGCAAAATTACTTCCTACATAGTAGCTATCTCGTAGCACAAAGCCACCCTGCAAAATTACTTCCTACATAGTAGCTATCTCGTTGCACAAAGCCACCCTGCAAAATTACTTCCTACATAGTAGCTATCTCGTAGCACGAAGCCACCCTGCAAAATTACTACCTACATAGTAGCTAATCTTGTAGTGTGAAGCCACCATGCATATTGCTCCCTACATAGTAGCTAATCTTGTAGCATGAAGCCACCCTGTGTATTACTTCCTACATAGTAGCTATCTCGTAGCACGAAGCCACCCTGCAAAATTACTACCTACATAGTAGCTAATCTTGTAGTGTGAAGCCACCCTGCGTATTGCTCCCTACATAGTAGCTAATCTCGTAATGTGAAGCCACCTGCAAAATTACTTCCTACATAGTAGCTATCTCGTAGCACGAAGCCACCCTGCAAAATTACTACCTACATAGTAGCTAATCTTGTAGTGTGAAGCCACCCTGCGTATTACTCCATGCATAGTGCTAATCTTGTAGCTTGAAGCCACCCTGCATATTACTACTCCCTACATAGTAGCTAATCTTGTAGCGTGAAGCCACCTTGCATATTACTCCCTACATAGTAGCTAATCTTGTAGGGTGAAGCCACCCTGCGTATTACTCCCTACATAGTAGCTAATCTTGTAGCATGAAACCACCCTGTGTATTACTCCCTACATAGTAGCTAATCTTGTAGCGTGAAGCCACCCTGCATATTATTCCCTACATAGTAGCTAATCTTGTAGCATGATGCAACCCTGCATATTACTCCCTACATAGTGCTATTCTTGTAGCGTGAAGCCACCCTGCATATTACTCCCTACATAGTAGCTAATCTTGTAGCATTACTCCGTACATAGTAGCTAATCCAAATGATAAATGGATCCACAGCTGTCAAATTGTATAGTTTTCTTTGCGAGAGGTCACACAATAATGGCCCTAACTTTTAAAGCCTCTTTTTTAATGAAATGTGTAAAAGTTAACAAAACACAATAACTATGAATTTCAGTACACTAACTGTACAAAATGTAAGAAAACAGTAGTTGTGTTTGGATATTCATTCATACAGTGAATAGAGTAGCAAGTCTCTCCCTTTATATAATAATTAGCTGATTACCAGGCATTGCCCAGGTATTTATTTATCCCAATCTTCTATTAGACAGGAAAATAATGAATTCCAAGTATTGAGTAAAATGAACTTTGAGTTGAGTGGCATGGACAGTACTCTAGAATAGAAGAGAAACTCTGTACATTTCAATGTGGTGGCCCTGTACATCTAGGCATAGGATGCACCTCTCTTGCGTAGTCCAGAACAAATGCTTCCATAGCTTTGTGATCTCCCCTGTTGCTGCAGCTATTCGCTGTGTCTGTTGCTCTATGGTGTTGATCTTTACTTTGTACACCCTAGACTTAATGAAACCCCAGACAAAAAGTCAAGGGAAGTCAGGTCTGAGAGCGAGCCACCCAAAGCCTTGGGAGCCACGGCAGATCTACCTGTTGGGGAAGGTATCTGTGAGGTAGTCTCGAACAATTCTGCTGAAATGGGGTGGTGCACTATCTTGTTGGAAAACTGCTGTGTCTTTTATACCATCCTGAACACCCAGGGGCGCCGACTTGTCAAAATTATTGGGGGGGGGGGGCTCTGATCACTGAAATAAATTAATGTATGACTCACTCTCTCCCTTTTTTAAGTTTTGATTTCAGTGTTCGGAATCACGTAAAAGCCCATGAATTCCTCAAAAATATCAAATTTTTTATTCACAGTTCTAATGCAGAATATTAATATTGTCCACGAATGGATATTTCACAAGTTTCGTCAACCATAATAGCAAAATATTCCCGACTTTTAATATCTGCTACCACGGACCACAAAACAGATCTCTCTAATATATCAATGATCTCGTTCTGAATGTCATGTTACAGCCATTTGTAGCCCAAAAGTCTCATCCACTACTCTAGTTCATGCACATCGTCTTTTGAAACTCTTTTTAGTAAAAATTTTAACAATACTCATAATTACATACTTAGTATATAGTAATAAGTCATGTGTTTTGCTGTCTCTGGTTATAGCCACCCCCAAAGTTGATGGTTTAGCGGTCTCAGCCCCCCAAATTGGTGGTCTAGAACATTTCAAATGTGTATTTAAAGTTAAGCTCATGTGGCACAATTCTGAGTAAACTTTTCAAGAGAAGCAAAATTATTTGGGGTCTCTACCCCCATATCGTTAACATTGGGGGGCTCGAGCCCCCCCCCTTCCAACCCCATGGAGTCTGCGCCTATGTGAACACCAGACATTAGCGATATAAGCAAAATGTCAAGATACTTTTGAATCACCCTGTATATGTGGACATCCCCCCTTGCATAGAGGTAACGACATTGTCTTGTAAACAAGGGATCCCAGATTTAATACACTGTACAAGCACATCTTGGTTTGAATCAGACGTAAAATCTTATGTCCACCTCCCCGATCGCATAGTGGTAATGTCATTGCCTTGTAATCAAGGGGTACCAGGTTCGAATTTGTCTTGTAGCGTAAAGCTACCCTACGTACTATGTCTTATACAGTAAATTGATCTTGTAGCGTGAAGCTACCCTACGTATTATTCCTTATACAGTAAATTTGTCTTGTAGAGTGATCCCATGAGATATCTGGAAGCACTTCATAGAATTCAAATTTTGAAATAGCATGTAAACCTAAACAGACGAGAGGTGTCGTGAAAGGCAGCATATTAAGTGCCTATGCAAAATATCCCAGTGCTGGGGATACTTTATGAGAATTTTCCTAACTGGGGGAAAATAGCCCATGCCCCGTCCCTCCTTCCCCAACTTTAAACAGTGCTGTAAATATGAGATTTTTACATATTGTTTTACAAATTTTACATGTTTGGGCTACATAATAATCCGGACCATAATTATTACTCTTATAATACTTTTATCTGTGGTAGTACGATAATAATTTAGAACACTACAGTATATGTAATACTTAACATCTGGTTTTCAGTAAGATTAACAAAAACATGACATTGTTCAAAATATCCCGTGTCGTATTATGTCCCCCATGCTTGGAGCAGATTTGAACATACAGTAAAAACTTGTTAAGCCCGACAGGCAAAAGGCCCAAAAAAACAAAAAAAAGCAGAATGCAAGGTTTTAAATGTGGCTAGAAGTCCACAAGAGAATTTCCCAAAGAAAAGGAAGTCAACCACTGATGAAATTCTGTTTCCTGCAGACTTTGTACTGTACTGTATAGTGTATTTAGGCCTATGCCCTATAAGTACACCATAATAAACTTGTTTGTTGCTATAAACTAAGTTTTAATGCACTTTCTACTGTTCTTTTGGGTTATTTCAGTTAATCCGGACTTTCGTTAAACCGGTCAACTTATCCCCCATTAGTCTGGATTAACGAGGTTTTACTGTATTACCGATGTTTTGTATTATCCATTTAACCATTGGCGATTCCTCCATGTAGGAAGTAAGGAACTTCCAATAGTTCATTTACACTTATTTCCAGTTCTGTGCTTTTTCGAAGTTAAGATCATAAAATTATGAGTGCAATGTGCATGCATTTCACTGGGATCCCTAATGTTCGGTATCACTCACTTGATGCAGCTGCCGCCAAAAACTAGTCCTCCCTGCTGCTGAGGATAAGCGGGGGTGTGGAAGGGAGGGGGGTTTCTAAGTGGTTTGTTTGCGAGGAAGCATCAGCAAGTTAGAGGGGATGAACATTAGTTTGAGTCTTTTACGATTGTTCACTGTGTATCAGTGCCGAAACATTTTTAAAAACACTGAGCGGGCTGAACTAATTTGTTTTATAATTTTATGCCATGTCAGGCTGAGAATTTGCCCTGAAATACCTTTCTCCTTAATTGATCATAAAATGTACGCTTTTGAATTAAACCGTTCCAGGCCACTTCTGAGAAGTGTGAATTTTAGTCTACTTAGTCGTAAGTGAGTATTTCGAAGATATCCGCTTTTGAGTGCATAATCCGGATAACTGAAAAATAAGTCAATGTTCATCGCTTTTAGATCCTAAGTTATATTGTATTTTAGGTGTTTTTTGCCCGCCTCATTTCAGAGTTTTTAATGCCTATCGATTATCATCCTGGATATAAATCCTTATCCTTACTTAACTTCATAACTGTAACCATGTAGGTCATTGAAAATTAACGCATTGGATGTGTGGCAAAGTTATTGAAATATTGGGGACGTTGACCCACTGTGCCCCTCGAGAATTATGTTTCCTTTTTTATAGACAGATTCAGATGTTTTACCTAAGATAAAGTTGGTTCCAGCGAGCTGAAAACTCAAAATGGAGATATTTGATCCCAAAGTGTGGCCCGCGAAAGTAAATCTTGAAATCTGAGTACTTTCGCTTTTTATTTGTAAAAGCCATTTTACACACACTCAAATAGAGCATGTCGAAACCTAGCAATCCTATCCTAATGACTTAAAATTATAGCTGCTGTTGTGGATGCCGCGTTGGGTGCTACGCCTTCGGGCTGTTCTGTAAGGTAACAAACGCACTTTACTTCACAATAACACATTTCCCCTAGCTAAACATAGCTGAAAACGATAAATAATTTCACGAACCATAAAAAATATTTCACTTCCTCGAGTGGTTACAGAGGGTGAAGGGTACCGAAATATTTTGATAAAACTCTGTAATTAAGTTGTGCAAATTCTCGAAGTGTATAATGAAATCTACAGTTTTCGTAAGCGCGGGAACTTTATAATAGGCAAATAATTGGGAAGGCTCGAGCCCCACATAATTTAGCACCACTTGTGTGCACACATACCTGATATTGGATAATATCCTGGAAATGTATCAGTTGCTCGAATAGTTTTTGACGCCGTATTTTACCCAGTACAACCAAACTACATGCAACAGGCCCACCGAAAAAACATCCCTGGGCGAGGAGCGAGTTCTGCACTTACAGTACGTCGCAAGAAAACAAGCGTTGCCTCTTGCTCTTGAAGGTTGACTTGCACTGCATGATTTTCCCAGGGTTCAGAAGTGAACCTGATAAGCAGGGGGTGGGATTAACGAAACTGTATAGCGCGCTCTGTCGTTAAATTTGGAAAGTTTGAGAACAAAAGTTCGCGATAAAAAAAAAAAGGGAAGAAGGGACTGAGGTTTTGCAAGGAAGCTTTGATGTAATCAAGAAATTACACCATGTGAGGCACATAGATAGATAGGAGGGATGATCGGGGGGGGGGGGAGAACACAATGACTAAATTCTATTAGACGAATACAAACGGACTCACGTAAAAGGATTCTTCATGCACTAATTCTCAACATAGTCTGCTCCCCGGTTCAGGCATCTATCCCAGCGCTTCACGAGGTTCATAGAACTGTCTCATAGAACTCGGGGTCCTGTTGTCGTGCTCGACATCATCATCCGAGTGAAACCGGCGTCCTCAGAGATGTTTCTTCAAAGGAGCAAAGATCGACTGATTTGGTGTTTTAAATTGACTTTATGCACAGTAAGGCTAATCGAGACTAGACCTACACTTTAAATTGGGATCCGAACCACCATGTGCCTCCACCAGGTATTTAACCCGGGACCTCTTGATTACAAGGCGACGACGCCATCGGGGAGATCCCAAGCAGCAAAAAGATTTTCGTCCGTGAATCACTTGTTTGCATTTACATGCTGTGATATTGGACATGTCAATTTGTGTTTACAATATCATAAACATTGCAATATAATAATATTACAATGAAATGCAATATACCGGGTGGTCCAAAAGTCCCGGAACGTTATCATATCGTGAGAAATACACAAGTGTTCCTCAGTTACGACCGTTAGTAGAAAATGTTGCTGGCAAGATGATGTCCGATCAAACTGTCCGACGTGCCTTGTGGAAGCATGGATATCATGGCAGAATACCACGAAAGAGGCCGTATGTAAATAAGGTGAATCGCAGGAATATACTTTCATTCGAGAAAGAGCACATCCAAAAGGACCAGGAATTTTGGGATAGTGTCATATGGTCAGACGAGTCCAAGATGAATATATACGAGGCAGATGGGATAAATAGGGTCTGGAGAAAATCAAATAAAGACAATGATCACATTAGCACATTTCCAACAGTTAAACACGGTGGTGGGTCATGAATGATTTGGGGCTGTATGTCGTCCAAAGGTGTTGGTACCATTCAGTTTATTGATGGTATCATGGATGCATATGTCTCTTTGGACATATTGAAGAACAATGTAAAGCAGAGTGCCCAAAAAATGGACATGCCCCCTATCTACAGATTCCAACAAGACAATGACAGTAAGCATAATATGCGAGTTAACATGAATTGGCTAATGTGGAATGTGCCCAAACTACTACAAACACCAGCTCAAAGTCCAGACTTAAATCCCATTGAGCATTTATGGGCAATTTTGAAGAGGCGAGTCCATAAAGCAGGCGTCAAGTCCAAACAAGAGTTGAAAACTGTTGTGCAAGCCGAGTGGAATAAAATAAACTCTGAAACATGTCGGAAACTGGTTAATTCTATGAAGAACAGGTACAAAACAGTAATTAAAGCCAAAGGATACGCATCAAAGTATTAGAACTGTCAGTCAATTTGCTCTGAATATACTTTTTTCTTTTATATTATTAAGTGTACGAATAGAAAAGTTGTACAGAAAATGACATGTTTCTCTTTCAGTTTCATTAAATTTATTATTGTCATTGGTTATACAGAATTTGGGCAAGATTTTATGTTCCTAATGATATAAGTTACTGAATTGTAAAGAAACAATTTCAAAAGAGTGTATTTCCTTGCAGATATTAAAGCATTTTCTTTGGAAATCCGTGTGTACGAATAAGAATGTTACATACTGTATGTGCCTCCACCAGGTAGTTTTACAACAGGTGACGACATCGGGTACTTTCGCTACTTTTTCCTAGACTGTGTCTTTAAAAAGAAAAATATTTTCTTTAACAAAAAAAATAATGGTGGAAGAAAGACAACAGCCACTAATCATTGTTGAGACTTTCCCCCTTCCCCAATAAAGGAAAGTAAATGAGGTTCTCTTTCAGATTAGGATCAATGTCTGTTGTATACAAAAGCAGCGGTGCTACTTCAATGTGACGACAAAGTTTTAATAAGCCATACATACAAACCTCTTCGCACCTTTCCCCCGGCGCCACCCATGCATGAGAGCAAGAAAAGTTCGGTCGAAAGCAGAAAGAAATGCATACGACATTTTGTGTTACATACGATTCATTGTTTGAGCTCCGAAGTACAGCGCCTTGAATAACGTAGTGTGGAAAACGATCCAAGAAACTAGTTCCCCAGACGGATGACAAACATACGTAGATGGCAATACGAATGCTAATTTTCTTATGAAAGTAATGTGACTTAGTTAGTTTTTGGAATATATTGTGTAGATTTGTTTGTCTTGAAAGGCGGTACGTGAATTGATGGAAACAGTTATATTTGTGGAGTGATTTGCAGTCACGAAGTGGCATTAATTTGGAAAGAAAAGTAAAATAAAATTAATAAATAAATAGAATGCGTAACACAAGAAGAAACATCGCAAAGTGATTCCGGACGTCAGGTGTTGGATTGTGTACTAGAGTTTTATTTTTCTATGTTATTAGAATATAAATAGTATCCTGAGAGATATTTCATACCGAGGCGACAAACCACAAGTGTCGTTTGGAAGCGAGCAGTCCGTAATCAATGCAGCCTTTCGAACCGTAGGGACACAAGCTCTGACTGCACCGCTTCCTCAAGGAGATTTTTACACCAAAGCGACACGCGACAAACGATACGAGGATTTCACACCAAAGCGACACGGGTCCTTCGGTCCAAGGTAACTTTCATACCGAAGCGACACATGTTGCTTGGAAACGAGCCAATCAAGAGCAACATTTCACATCGTAGCGGCATGACTGGCAGCACAGGCTAGCGTTTGGTTGGTGAAATCCTCAAGCGATAAGTGTCGCGTGCCGCTTGTCGCTTTGGTGCGCAATCTCCCTAAAGCAAGACACTCATTGCATCGCGCAAGCGCGAACAACAAATCACGGCAACATGTTGAAAGCTATTGAGGAAATGGCCTAGTTTGAGCGACGCACAAGCGACAAAGCGACACGTGTGGTTTATCGTGTCGCCTAGATCTGTTGTTGTAATATGCAGTTTATCGTGTCGCCTAGATCTGTTGTTGTAATGTGCAGTTTATCGTGTCGCCTAGATCTGTTGTTGTAATGTGTAGTTTATCGTGTCGCCTAGATCTGTTGTTGTAATGTGCAGTTTATCGTGTCGCCTATCTGTTGTTCGCACAATTAGCAGCGAACGCTTGCTAATAGACTGAAGGCACCATGTCGCTTGTCACTTAGTTGGGAACTCCCCCTGTAGCGCGTCGCTTCGGTCTGAGCACCCTTCCTTTAAGGAGCTTTCCGACCGAAGTAACAAGTAGCACGCGAATACGCCATATGAACGTGTCATTTGCTGTTTAGACCCTCATGTGCAATGAATGCTATTTTACAGTCTGGAAGTGTGTGTCACTAGTGTGACAGTGTGAACATTCCGTGTCGCTTGTCCCATTGGTTTGAAAGTTTCCTTACACTCATGTCAATGGCACTACGAAAGTTTTGTGGGGTTCCCCTTGTCGTTTCATGTAATCATCATTATCATCATCATCGCCGCGATTATTTTAAATCGGAAGAAAAGAGACAGTAAATATCAAAAATACAAATGCTTCAGTGTGTATATCTTTAAAAGAAATGATGATAATAATAATTAACCTAATTCATACACAAAAATTTAGTTGCCAAGAACATTCCACGTGTATTTTTTCTCCCGTATTATTAACGAAAGTATGACGATAACAGGACGTGGTCGACTGTCTAGAATTTTCGTTAATATCATACCACTGTACCAAATATCATATCAATTATCACATTCATAGAAATGCTTCATGTAAAAGAATCAGACGTTGCAGCGAAAACTCCATTTACTTCCATTATAAGCAGACGAATACCAAGCACCGGGATCAACACCAGCGCCTCTAGCGGTATCCTTTCTGAGTGGAACCTGCCAGAGAGGCCAAAACCATAGACATACTACTACAAGATGTTACAGCTGCGGGTTAAAAATGGTTGACAGTATGGCGGCACTGGAAGGTCGTTTCCTCGCGACCACCGACAGCAGCACCGTCGGGGGAAAACAGATGACGAACGATATGCGCAAGCACGCGCAGATTGCTCGAAACAACAAAACACTATCGTGTGCCGTACCATTCGCTTTCCGATACTTTCTAACCGCGTTCAGGCGATTTGCGTGTATAATAAATTATACGCGCAAATTGACTAAACGTAGTTAGAAGTGGCGGAAATTAATTATATGCAATGATTTCGTTTAATTACAAACTTTTCGCATTAAAATTGATTTATATAAAGAAAAAATAAAAGTATACGAAAATTATACGGAAAACGTACTATTACCAAAACTTCCTGAAATTGCATTATTACTTTGAGCGGAAATATATAATTTCCTCTAAAAGCATTTTTTTTAAAAATCTTCATCATACGAAAATGACAGTCTTAAAATAGGTGACATTTTTTTTTCTTGGGTGGAGAAATGGAATGAAATAAGTGTACAAGAATTCAGAATGATTTATGTCATGCTAATCCATATTTGCAAAAATATTTTTTCCCTGATTGATCCTTCGGCTATACAGGATTGTATTGCAGGATTTTACACAGATCAATAAAAAACATTTTCTTTGCCACACATTAAAACGGAAAAAAATGACTGTGTACAGCAACTACGCTCCATTCGATAATAAAAATTCCAATACTGTCAGGGATCAGATCCAGTGGCGTGACCAAGGGGGGTTGGTGGGGGTTATAACCCCCCCTCTTTGGCCCAGTAATCCTAAAAAAAAAGAACATCAAATGCAGGTAAAGATGGCAAAATGAGTGCTGACTACTAAAAAATGTATACATAACCCCCTCCTTTCGAAAATCCTGGGCATGCCACTGATCAGATCACATACCTTAAGGCACTGATTAGAAATAGGTTAGTCTGTACAGAAAAAAATATAATAATTACTAAGAGAATTCTCGGAAGTTTTCTCAAAAATCAAATAAACAAGAAGTACTAGGTTGAATGCTACGAAAAGGTTGAGCCTTTAACACAAATTTACCGTCATGACAATGACCACTAAGTTGAAGTGAAATTTCATACCTTATTGTAGCAAGTGCAGCAGCACCTACTATACATACTATATGCTTGAAAGAAAAGTATGAAAACATTTTGGAAAATTAATTGTTGTTCCTTGTAGACTTCTTTCAACATTTAAAGCAATTGAAAGAATGAAAACCTCTAGTATTGAAAATTAATATTTCTACTTTAAAAATACTAAGAAAATATTAACAAAAGAATATCTACATATACATATATATAAAAAAATATCTACAATATCTCTTACATAAAACAGCTTATTTAAAAACCAAATACTCATCATTTACTAAATAGCTGAACATGAATGAAGAAATGTTGATTTATTTCCCTCCACGATGAACTTTGTGCCAGCTGATACGAGACTTAAACAGAGACGTGCCATATTTATTACACTTCCCACGTCCAAGTCCCATACCGGACTTTGCATTTGTATCTCTTCTATCTTGATGTGTGCATAAAACACGCGCACAGGTGGATAATTCCTAGAAATTAAATAAATGCTCTACAGTGCTGTACAGTGGGATTAATTTTCTTGCATTTTCATGTTCAAATACTATTAAAAAAAATATGAACTGGGAACTGCTCAATGGGTAACATAGTTTCCCTGGTGACACTAACATTTCAGTAGCCAACATGCTAGAGTGCTCACCACATACGTAAATGAGAGTACACTTTGAAAAAATAAAGTTTCCCGAAGCTATGGCAAACAAAAATAATGTACTTAATGTATTCACTCTAAGAAATGCATGACTTCATCAGTAACTTCTGTACTGTGTGTATCATGATACATGCATGTTACTGAACACAAAAATGTTCATCTTAAAATAGATAAATTGTGGAAATGATCACACTCTGAAGTGTTTTTTTTTTTTCACACAAAGGTTTCTCCGAACTGCAAAGTTATTCCCACACAATTTCAAAATTTAAGCAGACTGGTCGGCCGGATGAAGCTACTTATCCAAATTAAAAACTAAATATTGTGTAGATGAAAGAGTTGTAGAATACGTGCATTGCTGGTACTATTTGTAAATATTACACGTATTCTACTCACATTCTCGCAATAAAATTTAGTAAGTAGAAAAAAAGGTTCGTGAATATGGACACGAATTTGACTTCAGCCGGTTCGCGAGGAACAGTAGAAACACAGAATACTAACTACGGTCAACCAATCTCCCATAAGACTGAAACAGCCCTGGCCAAAACCGTCAGTTTTCCACGCTACATTATTCAAGGCACTGTATCCGAAGCATGTAATCTCAGGAAGCAGATGCAAATGATGATATTCTTTCGGCGTCAGAAAGTGCTTGCGCATTAAACTGAAGCGCGAACTTGTCCAATCCATCAAAATATCGCTGTTGTGCATCTGCTACGACAGATAAGGGACCCTTGAGCAATGTGGGCATGCTTAGCCGAAACAAAGAATTGCTGTAGCTTTACAATACTGCTGCAACAACACTTATCCCGTTGCTTTTCATTTAGCCAACTACTGCTCCTTTTCAGTTTGGGATTAGCTGAAAGCATACGTATTCAATAGACTTAGTTACGTGTTATGGAACATTTAAAATAAGCGTGTGCCAGGATGGATCGAATTCGAAATCCGGGTCCCATTCAAAATCTGTATTCCCTCCGAAATCCGGATTCTCCGGTTTTACTATCCGGATTCCCAAATCCGGATCGTGCGTAGAATCGCCTCGGCCCTCGATCTGTTGGTACTGCCCGTGTGGTGAATACTTTTATCATAGACGAAAGAAGATCCTGTCGCTTGTCACTTCAGTGTAAACCCCCGTGTGACTTGTCGCCTGTCGCGTGTTCCTTCTGTCTGAAAGCTTCCTACGTGTACAATGGATAAAGAGTGAATGTGAACCAGAAAAGCAAGGCAGATTCTATACACTATCTAGCTATTGATAACAAACTTTATTTTAAATTCTCATGATTAAGGAATCAAATTTATTCTCACTATACGGTGAGCAAAGTGATTAAAGGTTAAACCCATTTTCGAGAATAATATTTTGTGATTCTCCCACTTTTAACTTTTGTAGGCATAATATCCTGCATTACTTTTACGAGACGAGACAGAACCCTTCGACTCAAGTGGCAGTGTTGCTCGCCACCCCCTCGCTCGCAGGTAGCCATGCTCACTTCACCTGCTGATCGAAGAGTAGCTACGGTCAAATGGTGCACTGCGCCTACTTTTCGTTTCAAGCATAGTCCGTCCGGAAGGTTTCTGGCACCCCCTCCTATCCCACCATGATTAATATTTGTGACCCTTGCACTTTTAAACCCCTTATCGCAAGATAAAGCTAAGTTGGTGGCATCAATTTTACACGGCGAACATTTGCTAAACAAATTTCCGTGACTCGTGCTAACGGCAAATTAAAAATAGTCAAAGGAATTATACACAAGAGGAATCAATTACCGAAAATGGTAAAGCACGACACCGAAATCTGTAATAGGTCCGAAAGGAAAATCGTGAAAAAAAAGTATAAAAGTTCTCGAACAACCAGATTAAAACAACAAACAAAAGCTAGCTCGAACAATGCAAATGAAAAAAAGTAGGAAAAGAACTAATACGAAATGAAATATGCGAGCATCGGAAGTAGGCTGAAGGAAGCAACCGATATTGAATAAACGTGGATAGAAAACGTAAATCAAAGATTCGCGACGGGAGCCCATATTTGTTGTTCGATTTGCACTCTGTTCAGATGCATTTAGACTTAAAACAAACTTCGTCGAACTTTTTCCAAAACAGATATATCGGCAAAAATTTAAAAAGAAAAAGCGCTCCAAGATGAAATAAAACACATAACAAAAGTCTGTAATGGGTGCAAGATATAGTGGGAAAGAACAAGCGTCACAGGCCTAGGCACACCGAACGGGGAGGGGGGTGTAGTTATTGGGGTCAGAATCCTCTCTTTGGACTTACTCACCTATGGTGGCAGGACCAACGAGAAAAAAGATCTCGAGAAGAAAAAAACTGCAGAAATAGAGTTCAGGGGTTGATTGTATCCAGGACCGCTTGCTTGATTACAAGGTGACTTTACGCTATCGGAAGAAGCTTTTTTTTAACAAAGGAAAAAAAAATCTCAAAATAAATCTGCCAGCCGCCGTGGCGGGGAGTGGTTATCACATAGCGCTACGAAGCCAGGGGTCCCGGGTTCAAATCCCGGCCTGTGCATGGGTGTTTGTGAGTGTCCATTCACCAATTTCATCACATCATTCATCCCCATTTTCGCAATTAGCCAAAAGTGGCAGAAAAGCGAAGTGAAATAAAACAAATCAAAGAAATCAATCAATCAAAATAAACTTGTTCTCTGTTGAAATCAAATCAAGAAGGAAGCAAGACCGCCACACACTCGCGTGAAACTCTGGCTAGATTCAAGAGTTGGAAACACTACACTTCTCGCGACCTGCTCTTCCAGGCGAAACTACAGTCGGGACGCGCTAGCAAGCGGCGTGGAACCACCCACTCTGGTAGCGACGCGCTGTTGCCGGATTGACCTATTTCAGGATTTTCGCCAGCCCACAGAAACACGTGTAGGATTAAACATCTGGTTAAACAGTCAACAACGGGACCCTTCCATTGTTCTCATCGAACTTATTTAGGCACAGGTCAAAGGGCTGGTAGCAGAGAGGAACACTTGCCACCTTTTACACCGTCTAAAATTTTGCAATTGACAGAACAGGCTATCGGGGATGACAGCAGATAGGTGGCGCTCGGCTATAGAACACACAAGGAAGATTATTTCCGAAGCATGGGAAAAGGAGGGAGTTAAGAACAGCAAATGGAGGATTTTGTAATTTCACTTGGGCGGGAAGACAGCAGTGACAGTAGTAGCTCAGATGAAGATGTTCCTTTACCAACCAACAATGAAGATGATCTTGGGATAGCGCCACTGCAATGGTAGCCGGTAATGAAAAACAACAATTGATTCTCTAAGTACTACTTCTGTTCTTTCATTCATTTTTTATGTTTTTACATGCAGGTAGCTCAAAGCATTAATAACACATGTACCAAATGTATCATTAATGTTAAGGAAATCGAGCAATTGCCAAGCGTTTCGTTGTAATTTATTGAACTCTGTATTGCCAGAGCCTGTATTCTCATATAGCTTCCCAACAAGGGCGCCGACTTTCCAAAATTTCTGTGGGTGCATACAGAGGCCTGCACAAGACCTGGAGCAGACCCGTTCGCGAGACATCGCTCCTGAAATGCCATGCAACCTGCGCAACACCCTCGCTTGAGCAGCTTGTATGCCCACCTGCACAGATCGTTCCTGGCAGGCATGGTAGACCCGGCGGGTACCCGCAGTCTTACGATACCTAGTAGGTCTCAGTTCGTTCTTTCCATCAACTGCAGACCCCTCCCTCTACATGACGTAGTTGCTTCGAGTAGAAACTGCACCGGGCCCACACCGTTCTGCAGTGTTGCCAACTGCAATAGATTTTCACTACTTAAAGAAGGGAACTCGAAGCTTCGTAAGCCACATCACCAATGAAATGAGATTTACGAATGTTGCTACCCCCGCCCCCCCCCCACACACACACATTGAAATAGGTTTTCCGTGGCACAGGATCCATAAGTATATGTCGTAAACAACCAATATACGTATATATAGTGTAGGGCCTCCCCCATGGCGCAGTGGTAGCGTCATTGCCTTGTAATCAAGGGGTCCCGGGTTCGATACCCGGTGGAGGCACAAGTGGTTCGGATTCCACTTTAAACTGTAGGTCCAGTCCCGATTAGCCTTACTGCGCATAAAGTGGACTTAAAACACCAAATCAAACCAAACGTATATATAGTGATATAGGGTGGGACTGAAACATGTCACGTTCGACGCCGAGGTCGCGAGTCGAACAACACACTGTTCTACTGCGAACACCAGGGCCGTAGCCAGCCAGGGGCATTGCCGTTACCCTCGTTTGGGGAGGGGGGTTTCAAGTACTTGGATAAACGTACCAACAACAACAATCACAATAATAGTAATAAAGTAGCATGAAAGGCATTATTATCCTCATAAATCACGCAAAAAGGGCACGCAAAGAGGGGGTAGAAGTCCGTTCTCACGTATTTGTGTTGAAACAGAGGATTAGAAATATTTTTTTCAACACGTCAATTTCACATTAGCTAATAATGGAAAACAAGCACACAAACTGTTTTTGAAAGAAAGAAAGTGCATGATAAATGCATTCCGAATGTACATACATATGGCATGTAAAATTTCCATCTACAATATTTTCTTTTCACATGGAGCGACGTATTACATAATCAATTCATCCAACTCGTAACAAACCAACATTAATAGCAAATAATATCACGGGCCGCCATAGCATTCTCTGTTTTAAAACTTTTCTCACTTAGATCGTTCGGCGCTCAGGGCCGACTCCCGCTACCCCTTTGCTACGGCATTGAACTTGATGAGACTGTATAATATTTTATAACATATTTCTACTTTCGTAAAATTTGAAATCAAGGGGTTGCAATTACCCCTCCATTCCCCCCCCCCCTTGCAGGTGCCGTTGGCCGTCTGGAATGAAAATGCAAGAAAAATATGAAAATTAATTCCATCTTGAATACCCTTTAGCCTTGCTACTCTTAAATTCTGCTAGCCTGTTTTTACTTGTACTTTAATGTTTGACCCCCACCCTGACCCCTCCGCTAGACTTAATTTCCGTCCAAGGTTGTGAGCAATGCACCCTGCCCGCTCTGGTTGCGCCACTGCGTGCCTGGTTAAGGCACCATGCAATGAAAAACAATTAGTTTTCAGTGAGGAGATTTTTGTTTGCTCGATCATTCATTTAGATAAATGAAGCTGTAATACTGCGTGCATTTCCTGACAATAAGATAAAAACTGCTTACGCTGAACTGAAAATGCCAAGTATATAAATTCTCCTTGGAGGAGAGAGCTCCTTCTAGGACTTCGTAGGATTTAGGAGCTACGTAAGTAGGCAACACTGGCTGTAGCTGTCCACGTGGTGATGAAACACCTGGAGCGACACGCTGCCGAAGGGCTGTTTCCTTCCAGCAGGTTTTGCAGGCGCCCGGGTCTTGTTGAATGCCCAGTTACCTTGTAAGCGCAGAGCGCCTTGAAGAACAAGAACCCGGGTAAAGACGCAAGTCGACTCGTTGCCGTGCGCAGTCGAGCAGGTATACCTGTCCTCGCGGGCAAGCGGGCAGTGGGTAGGTAAAAGGCATACAATGCAGCCCTCTAGGTGCATATCAATGGCGGTTAGATCTGTAATTATCAAGTATTGTATACTTTAAACAACTTACTTGCACAATGATTGCAAGAGGCAATGTTATTATCAACACGTTACTACGTTACTAAAAGAAAATACCACATCCATACAAATTAAAATGAAAAAATCTTCATAAATGCAAATAATTTGAATTGTATTGCAGAAAGAACTATGCAAGGATTTTGTTGTGAACAGAAACTACAAAATGACTAACTTCATGTACCAAATAATAATAATAATAATCATGACATGTTAACTATCAATATAAAACACATTCCTTCTTACGTCATTTGCACTTATGAATTTCTTTATGAACATGCAAAATTGCCAAATCATTCAATCTTTTTTGGGTCATTGTTGACCGCAAAAACGTTTTCATTTCGAACAAATGCATTACACGAATCCCTGTCTGCAGAAGTAGCAGTTGCCGACGGAAGCACTATACTGGAATCAAAAGCGTTTTTACACACACAACAGAACACTTTGTCCAATTCTTTGTCGTAATAAATCCAAGAAAATGTCTTTTTCCATCCTTCATGGTATGACCTGCCTGACAATTTCTTGACACTTGTTGCTAATGTACTACAGGAACTGGCAGAAGACACATTCTCGGGTTCCTTATTTTTTGACTGAACATGCTTTTCACTATGTTCAGTGTCAGTAATATCCACCTGTGATGACGACGACAAACGTATGACGAATTTATCCATAGCGACTAGCAAACCTACTGTTCGAATTCGAAAGTATGTAAAGAAGCAATACTCAATATTGTGTTTCAGCTTTCCACACGCGTCCCGTGCCACGTTTGGAAATTGCGAAAATTTTTGCTCGGCGAAGTAGAAATTTTAACTTCCATCTCAATGTTTTAATTGCTTATTATTTTTTGATAATGGCAGGTGAGAAATATTTATTTTATTTTGTTTTTATCAAACTAAAAATCTTGTGGGTGCGGCGCAGTGGTAGGGTAAGTGTTGTCGCCTTGAAATCAAGTAGTCCTGGGTTTGATACCCTGTCGAGGCACATAGTGGTTAGGATCCCACTTCCAACTGTAGGTCCATTCCAGATTAGCCGTAGTGTGCATAAAGTGGACTTTAAAACACCAACTCAATCAATGAATTGTCACTTACACAAACTGCATTGTTGTTCTTTGAGGTAGAGGATCATAGATGGCAGCATGCAAAAAGAACGACGTTTATATTTGATGATGCATAAAGCAGTTTAGGAAGTGGGCCAGAGATGGCAGCACCCAAGAAAACTTATACAATTGTAAATAGAGAAAAAGGAAAGCACTGATGTGGTGAAATAATGATTGTAGATATTAATACTAATTATAATGAAATAAATAAATGTACAATAATAGGATATAAATAAGGTGGAAAGGGTAATTAATATTCAGTAATAGCATAAGTGATCATTATATAAAAGCAAACCAGTCGAATTGTAATTACGATTCTGGGTATTTTACGGTTCCCACGAACTGAGAGTTTCGTGCGAATTTTGGGTTGTTTTTCCCAGGTGTAGCGTCATCTTACGGCAGGCACCCAACAGGCGCGGCTCGTGCATTATGTACCCGGGGGTTCACTGAAGTCATGTGACACGGCTTAAAAGATTTGTCCAGAATTTTTTCATGTGGGAGTATAAGGTTTTGTAGTAGGGGTTTGCGAATAAATTTAGGGCTGAAACTACAATAATTGTGCCTTTATGAAAAAAGTGGGGTTTTGTTGGAAAATCATGGACGTCCTCAAGGAGGGGCAAAAAAACACTCCTTCAGTCTGAAGTTACTGCAACGGTTTTATAATAATTACCAAAAATTACTGTGACTGAAAGTAAATTATATGCGTGTAATATATAATTTTTGGTTGACATTCAATTTCCATGGGGGGCGACCCCCTTTCCCCCTTCCGGACGTCCATGCCGACTAATCAGAACTAGTCCTACACTTATCAGAGGGAAATAGCAACTAATGGCATGTGCATACTACATGATGAAATCGAACCTGAGACCCTTTCATTGATACGCGACAGCTTTGTTCAAATTTGGGGCTGGTCGACCAGAACACGCTTTTTTTCAGTGGACAAGGAAGTTCGTTTACGTTAATTATGTGCATTTCTATCGGTCATTTCTTACCTGCCCGGACAGCAACGCCTGCACTGCATCAAATGACATAACCTAGGTAAAGTCCATCCCTCGCTTCACTCGCAGCATCATTTAATACTTTCCAACAAGTATCCAAGCACTTCAAAAACCAACAAACTTGAGACGATTGACACCGAGCGACAGCGAGTCACGTCTTCGCGCCATTCTTTCTCTTTCGCGAACCCGAAGTGTTTCCACGTTTAAGGAAAAACCTCTGAATGCATGCACAAGGTATTTTGGTAATGTATCTCCTTTATTTTAATTCATCGCATCTAAGTCCAGCTTTTATTTGTTTCCACTCATCATCTCTGCCACAATCTTGCATTTATTCCAAGAATTTCGGTGCAAAAATGATACAAGAGAAGATTGAATATGTAATGTGTGCGCTTCAAACTTGAACCCAACACAGCAACACTGGAAGGGAGGAAGCAGCGAGAACGGAGCCTTGTCCCGCGGCTTCTGCGAGAGAACGAACTGCGCATGACCGTTGGGTGGAGACATAGGTTCCAGTGTTGCCACATGAAGGGAAATTTCCCTTTTTGAAGGGAAATTTGGAGCTAATTTTAAGTGAAGAGGGGGAAAAGGGAAATTCGATGAAAAATAGCGAATTTTCAGGGAAATATTAAGACAGACTCAATATTAATTATATTAAACATTATACGAGATTCCAGTTTTGAAAATAAGATTTTTTTTAAAAAAAAAATTGTCATATTCTTTGTTCTGAGAGGAAGGGTGGAATTTGGGTTGGTCCACATCTGGCTACCGTTTGGGGCTGGAGGTTATTGACCATTCACCCTTATGTCCCGGCTTTGGGAGTGGGTGGCTAATTGCAAAGATGGGGATGAATGATGATATGATGAAATTTATGAATGGACACTCACAAACAGCCATCCCAGGCGGGGATTCGAAACAGGGACCACTGGCGTCGTAGCATTTCAAAGTTAAATTGTTTAGCATTTTATACATACATACGAACATGGATCAACAATAATATTTATTATTATTATTATTATTAATTCTTTAGATGAAGGGAAAAAGTGGACGAAAAAGGGAAATTTTACCCCTTGCAAAGGGAAATTGTGCTTACATATTGTGGCAACACTGATAGGTTCTGCAATCTCATCTTCCATGTATTTTGTCCTATACCCTCCTCGTGCTTCTGCTCCCGCACGAAGCTTTCACAATGGCACGAGCTGTCCTGTGGGGGTTCAACTGAGGGTCTGTATCAGGGCGGCCGATTCGCGGTTTCTTCTTCTCAACAGTAGCGAAGCGTAGTCTTACGAAGGAGGCAAGCAATGTTTCAGTACAACAAAACATGTAGTACAACGACATGCCGAGGGGAAAGATTCAAGGTTTATAGCCTCATTTACCCAGTCGCTGGATTTGTCAAAATATCGTAATAAAGTGACTGTACTAAAAATAAACCATATGATCCGCAAACGTCACATTTACTTTTTAAAAAAAATCCAGGTAACGTTATTCATATGATATTAAACGTTTTGCATATGCGAACTTTCCGCATACGACTAAAGGGAGACGGAATTTCTTACTTACTTATTAGTACCTTTATTTGTTCATTATTATTTAATATGGTCAAACGGTGACCAAACCGATTTAGATAAAAAAAATGGGAATCATTTGTTTATTTTACGCTGCATGATGTAATTTAGTATTTTTGGGCACCCTAAAAACCGCATTGGAGTAACTTAAACACTAAATAAAAAGTTAAACACAAGCAATAAAAAATTCATTTCAAAGCAAAGAAACACATGCTTAGACGATGTACTCACCACAATAAATTTCAAACTCTTGGTGTTGGTCGACCCCCTTCCACGATTTTCATTTTAACACTTATCTCTCTCGAGCTAAACGAAGCAATTTTCAATTGCTCAATAATACACCCGCACTTCACATCAACCGTTCCTAAATACGCGTTCATTCCGATAAATTCACAGCACAAAACACGAAGCAACAAACACTCACACTATCCCACGCGCTTTCCAAAACTGTAAATGCAAGCATCCACACAAGATCACTTTGAAAATCTCTGAAACAACAGAAAGTGATACCAACCTATTTCCTTAATTTTATCCGTCACAAAGGAAAGATATATCAGTTTGGAGATAAAAATTACGCGGAGGAATCAGAATCATTTCAGCAGAACGAGTATGTACATTAATATTTAAGTAATAAAGTGTCATTCAATGGCGTGCCCGGGGCGAAGGGGGGGGTGGATGGTAGACATAACCCCCTTTTGGCCCAGTATATCTAAGAAAAAACGCCAAAGGAAGGAAAAGATGACAAAATGGGGCAAGGGGTTCCGGGTTCGACACCCGGTGGAGGCACAAGTGTTTCAGATCCCATTTTAAACTGTAGGTCCAGTCCCGATTAGCCTTACTGTGCATAAAGTGGACTTAAAACAACAAATCAATCTATCAATCATTAAAACATATCCTTGTGCTCATAATATGCAGAATGTATAGGATTTACTTCTATGCCATGTACAAATATCAGTAGATAGTTCTTTCTCAGATAGCTTTATTTTCACCCCAAGTTTTATTCAAAAGCAGTCAATTTATTGATTGTAAAATTTGTGAAAGAGCTCACTTGAATTACTGCGTAAATAATTTGGCAGTTGCAAACACTGGTAGCGGTCAACACTTCTGGCGTAATTTGAGCTGGACCGACCAGGAAGCAGGGTGCAGGACCAAGGTCCGTCCAATCTTCCCTCCCTCCCTGAGAAAACTCTTCACGGGGGTGCAGAAATTCCACTGCCCCAACTCCCAATGTCAACTTTTTTTACGCGTTTTACATTTCGCGAAATCTAAAATAATTTGTAATATAATATGATATATATGGAATTTAGAACAGTGATAATAACTTCTTTTAGTTATTTTATGACTAACAATTATTATTATATTTGCGATCTTGTTTACGTGTTCATGAAGACAAATATTCGTTACTAGTTTCTGCTGGCAACGTACCCATAGATGAACCCTTCTGCTTTCGGTTGAACTCGGCTATTTTCGGGAATCACGCAAACTCGGAAAGCACAGCTTTTTGTAGAAGTTTTGTGGACGGGTTCCACCAGAATTTCACGCTTCGCCATGTGACTCCTTCGGAGGCCTTATTTTCCCGCGGAACGGCTGCAAGCATTGAGGCTGGTGCTTGCTACAGAGCTGCTGAGGGAGTTTGCGGCCGCATTTTTTCGCGAAATCGAGTGCGATGGAAACTAAATACGGTTAGAACATTAAGTACATTAAATGATATTCGAATTATGCAAGCAGTGCTTGCATTGCTTGTACTATATCTTCGCCTCTGCTTCTCAGCAAAAGAGTTCGCCGTGTTACGGGCACAAATACATGACTTATTGTATAGAATTTTTAGCGAAATAATGTGAAAATGTAAAGACATTGTTTATTGTTCATTCTCGAGGTGATTATCGTATATTACTGGGGGTTCACTGATCCTGTGCGCTATAGGGCCAACCGCGCCTGGCACCCAAGCACTTTTGGTAGGCGCATCTATTGCAGCTCCAAGTTAAGGTTAGCGCCGGCCAGGCGGCGATCTTTGACTAACCCCTTTCTCTTTGTTTGTTTGGGAGATCGATTTTATTAATATTTCCGTCAATTTGAAAAAGATCGATAAAGAAAAGAAAGAAGAAAAAGTACACAATATGTATTAATTGCAAGAAGAAGAAGCCTTAGCAATTACAAGAAGAAGAAGCATTAATTATAAGAAGAAGAAGCCTTATTAATTGCAAGAAGAAGAAGCCTTAGCAATTATGAGAAGAAGAAGCCTTAGTAGAAGAAGATGCCTTATTAATTGCAAGAAGAAGCAGCCTTAGCAATTATAAGAAGAAGCAGCCTTAGTAGAAGAAGATGCCTTATTAATTACAAGAAGAAGAAGCCTTATTAATTAGAAGAAGAAGCCTCAGCGATTACAAGAAGAAGAAGCCCAAAGAAGATTGGCTACAATTAATAAGAAATAAAAATAGAAGAAAATTAGTGTATAAAAAGATTTCCAAAGTTATCTAATATTTGTACATGATTATTCAAGAATATATTACGAATTGTACCCTCCGTAGTGGGTTAAATACATTGTTTCTTTCCATATATTCGTAGTGTTAATCACCCTGATCTGTGCCCAGAGGTATCTCATTGTTTCTACCTTGTGCTAAGCTGGCAGATGCTCACGTGAGAGGACGTGGCACAATTCACACACATTTGATTTGTTCTTGATAAATTCTTCTCCGTAATACCGTAACTCAGTTCTGTAAAATTCTGTTTTAGAGGTGAATTTTTGTAGGTTCCTCAAAATATAATCTAAAAACGCAGTGATTTATCTACACCCCCCTAACACCCTCCCAAATTTTGGTGAACACCCCCCCAAGCAGAAAAGTGGAACACCCCCCCTACAGGGTGGTGTAAATATGGATGTTTATATCAACAATAGAATGACAATACTTCAACATTAACAGAAAGGAATCATTTGTAGCTGAGGAAGCGTAGTCCAATGGACCTTCCGATCAACTAAAACCAAAGTGTCAAGGAAGGAGGGTGGAATGTGCAGCATCGTCATTTCCTGGAAACAGCAGCACCCTTGACAAGGCTTCGGTCAGCTCTAGGGAAGGGACACTGCCATCTGGAAAATGTCAAACTGACCTCTCGCCCTCCTTCCAGGGAGCACATTCCACGCACAGTGTTCACAGTTCAGCGTTTGAATACCTTATATATATTACAGATTCGTAAATTCAATTATTCAACCCCTGAGTCAATGAAATTTACATTTTCTTGCATTTTCCTTTCGATTCTTTCATGTGAAAAATGTACGATAAAAGTAAGGGAAGAAATTCAAAGATACAGGTTTGACTCCTTGAAGTGAATTCTGTTACTATGGTTAGCAACACTATTCTCTGTAACTTGGCGAGAAGAATGATTTTGGAATGGTAGAGAAAAGAACAGTCAAATGCCTTTGGCCTTAGGTCAGTCTCAGTGTAGCATCTCCGTTCGTGTGTTGTCGTTCTGTTTAGTGTATAACAATGTCTGAAACTTTACTGCAAAACTGTCTGAAGAAGATAGAGAAAATGAAAAACCAGACAGAAAGAAACCGAAAGTGGTGAGTAGAAAATCAGTGAACCGATATTCATAAAGTACCAATATAAAATTTACTCACCGAGTATTCGATATAAAATGGCAAGTATTTCATGAAGAACCTAAGTGATTCATTCAGGTCTATAGTTGATGACCATTTTTGTGGCTCCACGAGTTCTTACCTTTGTAAAAGAAATTATATACTATTAGAAAGAGAGTTGTAAAAGAGGGAGGGTCCACGTGGGGTGCTTGCCTAGGCGCTAAGTACAAATGTGGTGCCGAACAAGCAAAGCAGATAAAAATAGAAAAACGTTAACGTCGTGGTGCCCTGTGAAATTACTGGCACCCTATTAAATTAAAGTTATTGTCAGTTTGCAAAGATATAGCTTTAGTAAAAATTGTATTTCTCTTTGTATCTAGTCGGTTCCCTGACATAATGATATGTTTAAGTTTATTCAACTTTTCAGAAGAAGCAAAGGAAGTGGAAGCAGGCCCGTAACTAGAGGAGGCAGGGGGCAACTGCCCCCTGAGAGCCTGCTTTGCCCCCCCTGTGAAAAATACAGAACGCCTAGAATTCTCACTAATCTTTACAATTACTCTAGCAACATAACAAAGACACTTATTGATTTTGTGATTTATGAACGTGTGGGGGATTCAGTATAATGTCGTATCAGGATTGGGAGGAAAAATTTCCTTTTTGGTAACAGTGATTCATGTGGTAGAGAGGGGGAGTGGATATCTGATTTTTGTTACTTAGCGTTGCTTTTCTTCCACTTATAGCTAATTGCAACAATGAATGATGACGTGAAATTGATGAAGAGACACTCATAAACAGTGTCGTAACCACAGGGCGGCAGGGGGCATTGTCCCCCCTACCGTCCTGACCTTGGAAGGAAGTCCATTCTAGGGGAAGCAAACATTGAAGTAAAAAAAACAAGACTAGAAGAATCTAAGAATAGCAGGACAATTGGATACTCATGATGGAATTAGTTTTTACGAGATCCTTGAATTTTTATTCGAGACTGCCAAGGGCACTTGCAAGGGGCAATTACCCCCCTCTCGATTTCAAAATTTTATACAAATAAAAATACATTTCGTAAAATTTTCTTGCTCACTTCGCTCGCAATGCCTTCTATTCTTATTGTCCAAGTTCAGAGTCATAGCTATGGGGCGGTGGGAGTCGGTCCTGGGAGCGAAACGTTCTATATGAAAAAAGAAATGTTAAAGGGAATGTCATGGTGCCCCGTAAAATTATTTGCGCCCTATTAAAACAATTTCTTTCTATGAAACTTAATATGAAATATTAATTATGACACTGTAATCCAAGAAGTCATTGATCAATCAAGGGATTCCTATTTGTTTGTCAGGTGTCAAAACATGTATTTCAACTATAATATAATACAATTCACACAATATTTTGCAAAATTGTTAACGTAACCAGTAGGCAATCATTGTCTGTAGTGATGCAAGAGTCTCCCCTTTGAAGGAAATAAGAGTCCGTGGTGGACACCCATATTTTAGCAAGTACATAAAAAATGTATTACAAATTTTTACATAGTTCATCAAAGTGTAGATAATATGTAACCATTATTATTTAATTAATTCGATTTTTCTTGCCTAACAGAACACAATGGTGTTGTTGGATTCTCGTTAGATTGCTTTGTGCGGAAAAATCTTGCATACTGGAAACTAGAGGGAATCATTATGAAGCATGATTTATAAAGGGCTGCCTTAATCAGTTCTTCAGAGAGGCCCATTAATCGTCTAAATATCAAGTGTATACAGTCCCTATCAGCCTATTTATGTTAAACTTTATATTCTTTGCCAATCTGGAGAGGTCATTATCGAAAAAATGCCATTTGATGTTGATCGAAGTTTTTTTTTGTCCGTTGAAGTTTCAAGATATCATCCCTTTTCTGTTACTTATCTCTTTTGGAGGAGGTGTCAAGTGCCTCTGTGTACCCTGCTATATCTGCCAATGCGACCGACACAATATATTAAAAATTTGCCCCCTTCTAGGATTGACTTTGCCCCTCCTACAAAGAATTCCTGGTTACGGGCCTGAGTGTAAGGAATTAAACATAAAAGAAATTTAATTTTCATTAAGTCGCACAATTTATATCTGACCATAGGCGCACCAGTAGGTCACGACGGCCCTTGCCACTGCCTGCTGGAAAACGTGGAGAGAGAAAATTTGTTTGGTTCATTGTGCTCTTTGTGTTGGATAGTGAAATAAATGCTATTCAATTTTTAAATAATTGAAAATAATAAAGCATTGCCTCAATTTAGAAGTGAAACTTCCTTGTCTTCATTTTGCAGTTAACATGCCATGCGTTTATTTGCACATGTTATTTCGTTTCCCTTTAAGGCAAAGAGGCACGTGGCTCCTAATTCCCTGGAGTCTCTCATTTAGTGTTTGAAAGATAAACTCTCAAAAGCGCCAAGCGTATTTTCTAAAGTTTTGTAAGGGTATAATGCATATGCATATTATTAATTAAACACAGCGACAGTATGATGTTTACTCTTTACAATCTTGCTTTGCTCGTTCGGCGTCCTCTTTACCTCACCACATGCCCCCTGCCCCCCTTCTGTTCTAACAGAAAATATGCATGTATAATTTTAATAGTTCTATGTAGCGAGTGAGTTCCAAATTCTGCTGGTATTTTCAAATCTCTGTTTAAACGATGATTCACAAACTGAAATAAAGTAATGAAACTCGATATATTTAGAGCATGACCATGAAGACGTTAAAATGTAGTGGAAAGTTTGGATGCACATTTGATAGATACCTGATATTGCTTTTGAATTATATCGGTCAAGGAATTTCATATTGAAGTCTTCAACGAACGAGCAAAGCAAGATTGTAAAGAGTAAACATCATGGGATACTGTCGCTATTTTTAACTAATAATATGCATAATCAGTTTGCAAAGAAATAGTTCTAAAAATTTTCTTGCTCCCTTCGCTGGCAGTGTCATAATTTATTTAAGTCATATTATATCTGCATTTATTACTACTACTTCAGACAGGCAAGTGCGCACACACCTATGCAATTCATTCTCACTGATATTTCAATTGGGCACCCCAAGATGAACTCAGAGTTACACCTAGGGCAAGAACGATACAAATACAATTAAAAAAAATATTGCGCAAGTGTTCCTAATTTCTTATAACTAGCTTAAGAATTGTATGAAATGATTCCTGGTAATATGATGTTAAAATTTTGTGTTTTTTAATGTCATCCCTTGTGTTTTGTCTAACGATTGATTAAATCAAGTACTGAACATTATCGGAAGGAAAGCAACACTCGAAACGTTAAACTGAAATGTTAACATTAATCTATTTTCCATCTTTTCCTGTATTTGACATCTTTTTTCTTCTGAAATGTTACGTGAAGGGAAGGGAGGAAGGGGTTAATCTCTAGAAACATCCATGAAGAAATTGAATTAGGGTGAACATTTTTAAAACTGTCCAAAATATGCACTTAACTTCCCCAAACTTACACCCCCCCAAAATTTTCCAGCACCCCCCCAAGGGAAAAATCCTGGATAAACCCCAACGAAACGAAGTTGTACGTAATTTGTTTACACGTAATTTGCCATAATTTTCAAGAAATACATTTCATTTGTACGTTCTGAAGCTTCAACAATCGCGGCGTGACAAAGAAGGCAAAGAGAGGCGGCATGAAATCAAAGGAGAACGATTTGCCACAGTGTTGTTCATAACACGGACGCATTTTCTTTTGTTGGTAATTGATACGTACGTGCTTAATTTCGCGTGACGCTTTTTTCCCGAGCTTGCCAATAGCTGACGCCTGTCCGTGTGTTTGTGCGAACGTGGCAACGTAGAAACCCCCCAGCCACATGGCAGCCAACGAGGAGACAGAATTTGGTCACGTTCTACCGTTCTGATTGCACGTGTAAAGTCAACGGCAAAGATAATAGTAGGTCAACTGTTCATCACTATTTTTATTCAGGGTTGTTCAAGGTCCAGGAATTTTAAATAAATTCAATTCCTGTCCAGGAGGGAAAACCAGCAAGCGTAAATGGGTTCTGGACCGTAAAGTATTTCAATTCGGTCCAGGAACCTTTTTTCCGGCTGAATTTAAATACAATCCAGGAATCTTTTTTTTTTTTTGATCAATTTAAATACGGTCCAGGAATTTTTTTAGGATGAATTTAAATGCGTTCCAGGGACCTATTTTTTGCGGATCAGTTTAAATAGGGTATTCCGTATTGAAATGAAACAATTCGCAACTTTGACCGAATTTAAAATGTGCGAGAAAAAAAGGTCACAGAACCTTTTCCCGGATAAATTTAAGTACGGTCGAGGAATCTTTTTCCAGATGAATTTGTAACATTTTTATACACAACACACATAGCTATTACTATTGTTTACTGACGTGAAAATGTCGATACGTATACAATGGGATGTTTGTAGCATTTGGAGTAATGAGTGATGAAATTAGCTAACACATGCAACAATAATAGTAAGTTTTGATGGAACAAGAGTTTGAGAAAACATTGGAGGTGTGTATACTACGTATATATTTACGAATTTCCCTTCTTCCATCACTCAGACATACTGACTGGAAATTTATTATCGGTTGGAAATTTCCCATATCACACGACTGGTGCACGTCGAAGGTAAAATATTAATTAATTCCAAGGTATGTGGTAAGTTGCCCTTGTTTGATGATTCATATTGTTAACTACAAATGGTTCAGAATGCCTGATTCGATGCATTTAGTTTAAAATATCATAACACGATCCATTGCTTAAACGTTTCCGATCCGAACTTCATGATAAAGATAAAAATCACTTGTCACAAAACCGTCCTTCTCTCAAACGTCTACTTTCGATGCCATCATATAAGCATTCTGCTCGAAGGGAGGTTTGCGGGGCAAATGATAGCAAAACATTTCGCAAAATCCGCCCAGCTGTCTCGTTGCAACTGTGTTTAACCATTGCAGCATCACGCTAATAATCCGAAGGCTCAACTAAACATTCCCCTCAGCTAACATTTACCACCTCAAGCGCTGATCTAACCAGTTTGACCTTCAAGGAGGCTCCGTGGACAGCAAGCAATGACTCGTCGTGTATATGAACAATTCTTGTCCTACTTGCTCTGTTTTCGGTTGTTTTTCCAATGCCTTCCTAAATTCAGTATTCAACTATTCACGGGCCGACTGACTAGTCCGGCGCGCTACGACGCAAGGGGGTCCCAGCAGTGGCGTCTCGTCCCTTGGGGCTTCCGGGGCTTAGCCCCTAAAGAAAAACGGACGTATTCACGTAATTATCAATCACCATAACGCATAACTATCACACAGTCTTTTAAATGGCGATTTTTACCCACGTAAATTCATCGTCTGTTGCAATGGATACGACAGCGCTCCTAGCGGCATTGATGTCAATTATCGCTTTCCGGGGCACGTCGCAAAGGAAGGCGTGGCCTACACCCACCTACGCTACAGTGAAGGTCACATGCTAGCAGAGAGAGAAGGGAATAGTGCAATGGATTTCAGTGCTGATTCGGGGCTAACTCCGTTGCGTCCCGTCGATCACACGTGTTGTACTGGCTTTCATTCGCTATGTTTGAGTGAGTTTGGCAGGGTTGATGTTCGAACACAAATTGATGAAGGACATAGGCTGTCAATTACAAGACACAATGAATTTGTCCGGAAAAATAGGCATATATTAAATAGAATTATAGATTGCTTAAAATTCTGTGGTCGACATGAACTTGCTCTAGGAGGACATAATGAAAGAGAACAATCTTTAAACAGAGGCATCTTCCCATCCCTTCATAGAGGGAAAACTAAAGAGGGAACTTTGTGTTCTTTATTGCAGTGAAGAGTTGAAAAACATAAATTCAATCAGTAGATTGCATTTATTTTTTATTTAAAATTATTTAGAGGGTACCTTTTCAGAAACAGTAAAAATGACAAACATAGTTTTAATAACTCCAGTGGCAACAGCTGAATCTGAATGATGTTTCAGCACATTGAAGCGTATTACAACCTGCTTAAGAAATGCAATGGGACAAGACAGACCAAATGCCTTGGCACTTGCTTACAATAGAGAAATAATACATTTCCAACATAGAGGGCTTCAACGAAAAAGTAATAACAAAATTTGCTGAGCAGAAGAACAGGAGTCAACGTTCGTAGAAAGGTATGTTTCACAACAATACCTGTTTCTTTTGTAATCATGTTAATTGTCATTATATTTTAAATTCTTTATTAAATAAGTCCAGTTTTGTAGTTTAGAAGAAGATAAATACCTTTTTTTTGTAATTCATGTAATTTGTCATTACATTTTAAATTATTTCAAAAAAGTAAGTCCAGTTTTGTAGTCCAGAAGAAAAAAAGTACCTATTTTTTGTAATTCATGTGAATTGTCATTATATTTTAAATTCTTTAAAAAATAAGCCCCGGCCAAATTTGAGGCCACGAGACGCCAATGGGTCCCAGTTCGAATCCGGACGTGATCAAAGATTGAGTTTATTTTTTAAACCCACTTTATGCAAAGCAAATATTGACGACCTGCAGCTTAAAGTGGGATCCGAACCACCATGTGCCTCCACAGGGTGCATAGTTTTTTGTTTTAAAGAGTTGGATTTATTGTTGGCAAAAATTAATTTAAGTTTCTGCTGAATAACTTAATAAGTACATTGCACAATCATTTAGCAAATTAAGCAAAGAGATTGTTGTTGTTTTGATGTCATTATGTACGCATTAAATAAACACATACCTACAATAAACACGTTCCTTAACAGTATAATACTCGTAATGATAATAATCCGTGGGTCTACTGCTCTTGAAGGGCCTTGGCCTATCTCCCGACTGCCAGTCTCCCTCCCACAATCCTACCTAGAGGTGTGGAGTTCTTGAACTGGTAATGGGGTGACGCGTGGTTAGCACGTCGAACCCCCAGCCGTTATAGGAGATATCCATTACCGGCTTAACGCTCCTCACTCGTAGCTCCCCAATTTCCTCACGATGGTGGGTTGCCACCGATCCTATACACAGGCCGAGAACCCAGGAAGACTCGAACCCATGCTGTCCCGCAGTCAGAGCCCACCCAAAGCACAGTGCCTTAGACTGCACGGCCACGGAGGAGAACTTGACAGTATTGAAGTATTTTTAAAATAAAACTATTACTTTTCGTCATTAAAACCGTAAATATTATGACAGTTGTATCATTTGATTAATTTTGTACTCGAGTATATTGAGGTAGGAACGTCGCTGTGACGTGGTAGACTACCTCAGAGCTCCTCATGCCTCGCGTCTCGAGCGAGGTGGAAAGGGGGCGGTGCTAGTAGTTGAAACGGCAGATCGCTTGAAGTCGGACTGGGAACCGAGCAGTGGCTTGACGTTTGTACGGGGTGTAATACCTGTAATTACGTGTTTGTGTCGAATAAATAGTAAGTCAAGGAAACTGATTCTTTTTACTTCCCGTCGTCATAAGTATGGCGCACGAACAGGAGGACTCGATCGTCTACGTCGTTAGAATCTGGTTGTAGCTGTTAGATGGAAGAATTCAACTTTTTCGTCTGTGATGTTGGAACGTAAGTACTGAACTTTTTCTATGTGGAAAAGAAGAGTGGCGAATAACTTTATCGCGCTGTGATTGTGGCACCGAAATTGTAAAATAGTTGTACTGAATACGGCGACTAAAATTTTCAGCTAGCAGTAACTGAAATTGAAAATGGCTACAAAAAAGGAATTGGAGTTTCTCTTTAAACAATTTGAAGCTAGACTCGCGGAACAAGTCAGTAGTGTTGAAGCTAACGTCAAAGCTGATATTAATAGTGTTGAAGCTAATGTCAAAGCTGATATTAACAGTGTTGAAAGGAACGTCAAAGCGGATATTAATAGTGTTGAGGCCAGTGTAAGTAATGTAGGCACCAGCATAGGTCTCTTAAGGCAAGACTTCGAATTATTGGAAGCACGAGTCGAAAAGAAAGTGTCTGATAATTTGGTCGAAACAAAGGAATGCGCCCATGAACTAAAGGAACAAGTGGTCAACTTGAGCACGAAATTGGAAGAGAAGATAAACGAGGTTTCTGTTACGTGTGTAAATCAACATAAAAAATTGAGAGAGGTTTTCGATTCTCATGTAAAACAGGTAGAAAATGAATGCGTAGAAATTAAGAAAACACTCGAAATAAATCAAAAGAAGTTTGAAAGTTTAGTCAACCTTGTACATGGAAATGAAAGTAGTATGAAGGAGTTGTTTAATAACATTAGTGGACATGAAGTTGCTATTGATGAGTTGAATAGTAAATTTAACGAAATTAGTGTTAAGTCTGGACAAACTATTCAAGATCTAAACTTGAGCGTTCAAACCGTTCAACAGAAAATATCTAGTAATGACATTACTGTTAAGGGTTGCTTACAACAACTTACAGAGATTACTAACAAATATGAGGTTCTAGATGATAAGCTGGAGAATATTCGGTATCAAGTTAGAGATTTAACGAATGATTGAAAGCAAAGACCATTACGTAAAGGAGAATCTGATTCAGATGTAAAATTTTCGAGCTCTGAAACTAAAGTTCAGTTAAGGGGGCTTAAACGTAAATCTGTAAGTAGCTATAAGACAGGTAGAGTTGCGAAAAGCATGTCAAGAGATAAATTTCATGATAGTAGTTCGGAAAGTGGAACTGATCATAAAAGTAGTAGTTACAGAAGGAAGTTTGTACCTAGTACACTTAAGTACTCCGATCTAGATAGGTTACCTAAATTTACTGCAACTAGGATGGATTATTTGGCGTCACAATTTCTTGAAGAGGTTGAGGATCGCTTGGATATGTTAAATGTTCCCAAAAAAGATTACATGAAGTATGTACCAATGCTTTTGAAAGGTGTTGCTAAAAATTGGTTCTCTCAAGAGAAACTACACATTGTAGATTATAGTTCTTTTAAGGTTCTTTTCCTTAATGCCTTTGAAAGTGCATCGTGGAAGTCAACATGTCTTGCAAATGTCTTGTGCAAGAGATACAGCAAAGAAAGTAGACAAACTCTGTTAAATTATTTCTGGTCACAGATTAATTTACTAAATTCCATTCAGCCAGACATGCCAGAACAGCAAAAAACTATTTTAGTAGCCCAACAGTTACCAAATAGAGTTAGAGAAGCAATCTTAAATCAACCTAATATTAGTCTTGGTACCGCTGCGGAATTGGTTGCGCGTCATGAAGCTTTGTATGCAAGTGCTGAAGGTGAAAGTAGGAGAGATGGAAGGCCTGTTGGTATTAGACAAGTACAAGTTGTTAATGAAACTAAAAGAAATAATCAATCTAGAGTAAGCAATATGCAAAATTCTAATACAAGCCATGAGACTAATGTAAGGAATTATGGTAATTTCAGGAGATATGCCACTGATAATAATAGTAGTAATGATAGTAGATCTGGTCAAAGGTCTTGGAGAGTAAACCGTTTTCCATATTCTGGTAATAACTATAGAAATAGTAACTTTCGAGGTAGATACAATTATAGTAACCAAAATCGTATAAATGCTGATAATAGTAGACCTAGGTATAGAAATATTAGTACAAACACTGTGTCACACGATGATGTTCAAAACAATCCTCAAAGAAGTGAACCTAGATCTAGTACTAGGGAAGAAATAGAAAATGGTAATGGTGGGTCTTCACTTAGGGTGAATAGATAGTGAGTCTATTGTTATTGTGACACAGAATAGCATAGGCGAAGATGAGAATATTGTGTCAGTAGACAATCTTAATACTGAAGATTTAAGAAACAAACTTTGTAATGAAAATTCTAATAAAGCAAACTGTGAATCATGCCTTAAAAATGTATGTAGGGTAGATATTAATTTTTATGAAGACTTGTTAGAAGATGAAGCGAAATATAGTTCTAATAACTTAATGTTACCTGTAAACCTCAGGAACAAAGTCAAGAATACAACTTCTATCTTTGCAAATATTAATGGGATAGAGAGTAAATGCTTAGTAGATAGTGGTAGTGACATTTGTTTGATGTCAGAGAACAAATGGAAAAGTATTACTAGCGAAGTCACCAGACCTAAATTAGAGCCAATAGAAGATATTATTTTGGTTGACTATTCTGGAAAAAGAAAACAGAAAGTACTTGGAAAATTTTGTGTTGATATAGAAATTGAAGATATTATGTTTTTTGTTCAGTTTGTTGTCAAAGATTTGACAGTAGACATTCTTTTAGGTTTAGATTTTTTGTATAATGTAGAGGCTCTTGTAAACTTCAAGGAAAATTCTTTATTGTTACACACCAAACAAGGTGAAAGGTTAGTTAAATTATTACCTATATCTTGTCCAACTTCTGATGTGAGTGAAGAGGCAGAGAGTAGTTGTCTTAATGTAACCCAAACGTCAAAAGAGGAAAAAACTGTTGCTAGTGTAGAAGATCTTAAATTAAAAGCTATGCAAGCTGAAATACTCGGTGAAGATGAAAAGAAGCAACTGTTTGATTTGTTACTTGAATTTAGGATGTTGTTTGATGAAAAACCTGGTTTATGTACTAAATATGAACATCATATTGAATTAGATACAACAGAACCTTTAGTTTCTAAGCCATATCGAATACCTTATCATTACAGACAAAATGTTAGAGATCATATTCAAAAATTACTTGAGTGGGACATTATAGAACTTTCTGATTCACCTTATTTAAATCCACTAGTAATAGTTCCTAAGTCTGATAGAAGTGTAAGGGTATGTACTGACTTCAGGAATATTAATCAACACCAAAAAGTTAGTCAAATTAGACCTATTAATATTGAAGAGGCATTACAAGGATTTGTTGGTAGACCATATGTATCACTGGTCGATATGTCCTCTGGATTTCACCAGATTTTGTTGTCAGTCATCTAAAAAGTATACTGCATTTTTGTTTGAAGGTAGACAATACCAATACAAACGTTTAGTATTTGGTACATGTAATGGAGTACAAGCATTTACGATGGCAATGACCAAGGTATTAGGCGACATTCTGTCAGAGAATGTTATCATTTATGTTGATGATTTATGCATTAGAAGTGAATCTTTAGAAAGTCACATAGAACATTTAAGAAGTGTATTTTCTAAATTAAGAGAGTCTGGTATGACTGTACGTCTCAAAAAGACATTCCTCTGTAAAGAAAAGTTATTGTACTTGGGTCACATTATTGACAAAACAGGTATAAGAGTAAATCCAGAAAGAGTAGAGGCTATTCTTAATCTTCCTACTCCGAAGGATGTAAAGACACTTCAAAAAATAATAGGTTGTTTCTCTTGGATGAGAAGATTCATTCCAAACTTTGCTACCATATGTGCACCTTTATATGAATTGTTAAGGAAAGGTAAGAAATGGATATGGACTAAGAAGGAACAAGAGAGTTTTGATTTGCTCAAACAAGAAATTTCTAATGATGCTAAACTATTTCATCCTGATCTTAATCAAAGGTTTTATGTCCAAGGAGATGCTTCCTTACTTGGCATCGGAGGATATTTGTATCAAATAATTGATGGCGAGAAAAGAATAATAAGTTATGTAAGTCGTACACTGAAAGGTTATGAGAAACAATACACCATAACCGAGCTAGAATGTTTAAGTCTTTTATTTTGTATTGAGAAATGTAATCAATATCTTTTGGGTAAAGAATTTACTTTAGTTTGTGATCATAAGTGTCTCACTTGGCTGAACCATTCGAAGAATTGGAACCCTCGCTTATTGCGTTGGTCCCTTCAACTTCAAAAATACCAGTTCATTGTGGAATACTGCAAAGGATCTGACAATGGCCTAGAGGACTTATTGTCCAGACAATTTTCAGAGTCAGAGCCGATCTTGATGCACATAAACAATAATGTAAGGTTTAAAAATGAAGTATTGGATATACCTGTAGAGTTGTTAGTCCAAGAACAGTACAATGATAAGATATTTCAACCTATTATTGATTATTTGAACAATTGTGAAAATGTAAATGTAAGTTTACCTCAAAGGTGTAGGAATTGGAAAAAGTTTTATAAAGTATGCAATGGAATTTTGATGATAAGAGATTTTCACTTTGAGAACATCTGGAAAATATGTATACCTCAATCTTTAGTTTCGGTAATACTGAGGAATTATCATGACAATATGGGCCACTTTGGTTGTGAAAAGGTACTCAGAAGAGTTAGGAAACTGTACTTTTGGCCTGGTATGAGAAAAGGTATTCTGAGTTATATCAAAGATTGTGAACTATGTATGAGAACGAAGCCGAGTAGACATCCGCCCAAGGGCATATTCCAACAACATTGTAACCAAGGTGAAACTATTTTGTTTTTGGATATACAAGGACCATTAATTAAAGGTTCGCAAGGAGAAAGGTTTCTTCTAACCTTACAAGATGCTAACACTAAATATCTGTTCGCTTATCCAATTAGGTCAGGTACAGCCAACAGTATTGTAAAAGCCTTGCTAGAAGGATATGTCAGGCATTTTGGCATTCCACACAAGTTAGTCAGTGATAACGCCACGGTGTTTCATTCTAACAAATATATGGACACTTTAACAAGTTTAGGTATAAAATTGGCGTATACCCCAATATATCACCCTAGTTCTAATTTAGTTGAGAGAATTCATTCTGAACTCAACCGGCTTATGCGTGTGTTTTGTAAAAACAACCACAAGGATTGGCCGAAATATATAGATGTAGTTGTAAGCTTATTAAATGATAGTGTACACACACAGCTAGGATTTGCTCCCTCAGAGTTACAACTAAATAGAGATCTTAACTCATGTATTTTGAATCATTTTAATTTACCGCCTAATGAAATTTCTCTGTGGAAAGATAAACTATACATGGCTTTTGTAAAGGGTTTCCAAGCAAGGAAAAAAAGAAATGACAGGTACAACTTGCAACAAGAAAATAGACCTGAAGTTAAAATAAAAGACCTGGTATTTGTAAAAACCCATTATCTTAGCAGCCTCCTAGAAAATCGCACTAAAAAGTACTGCGAGGTCTATGAAGGGCCGTATATGGTAATTGACAAACAAGCAACTAATGTATACATTGTAATAGATTTGAAAACTGGCAAAATAAGTGGTAACCATCACAGTGATAATCTAAAAATCTGGAATTGTACCATTGAAAAAAGAAGTTGTTATTTAAGCCAATTGGAAAAACTAAATCCAAAATTGTACATACATTTGTTTGGGTAGATCAAAGAAAGATTTTGTTTAAAATTATTTATATTTTCTTTAACATAAATGTTGTTGTATTGATTATACCCAGTGTATTTGATCATGATGTATACCAGTTTAACTGTAACCACACAAAGTATGAGTGTAGATAAGATAACAATGTGTAAATTATAAATGGGTATTTTGTTTTGTAAAAATTTCACTTGAAGGAAATTTTTCTCCCAAGAGAGGGGAGTTATGACAGTTGTATCATTTGATTAATTTTGTACTCGAGTATATTGAGGTAGGAACGTCGCTGTGACGTGGTAGACTACCTCAGAGCTCCTCATGCCTCGCGTCTCGAGCGAGGTGGAAAGGGGGCGGTGCTAGTAGTTGAAACGGCAGATCGCTTGACGTCTGACTGGGAACCGAGCAGTGGCTTGACGTTTGTACGGGGTGTAATACCTGTAATTACGTGTTTGTGTCGAATAAATAGTAAGTCAAGGAAACTGATTCTTTTTACTTCCCGTCGTCATAATATATAACATGGTTATGATTGGGACTCTGAAGTTGATGACCTTAAAAATGTCAAAAAATGACCTACATAATGACCTTAAAATTCTTAAAACATTACCTATAAAATTATTTTCGCTCTGAAAATGAAAGCTTGATTTTTTCATAAATTACAAGAGAGTAGTTGAATACTCGATAAAATCCGTTGTCTGGTAGTTGAAACCACTGAAGCGAAAGGACAAAAGCAATTAAGTGCTAATGTAGTTTTCTTTATTTTTTACTTCAAGGTTTCTGTAGAAGTCCTTCATGTTATTTCAGACTGAACCTTCCATGATAGAGTAGTGGGACAGCATCTGAAAATACAGCTGTGCACCAAGTTCAAATGTAACGAGGTACAAAACAGGATGATATATATAGACAAAAATTACCCCCCTCCAGACTATTAGAAAGTTGTTCTGGAACATTCTAGCAGGTGGCTTTCTCTTGTCAACTGTACTTTCTTTCACCTGAAAGGCCACACATTTTCTTCCATGTTGAATGTGGTTGGACTTTTTATCTCACGCTCTATTTCCTTCATTTTTCTCCCTTCTCCTCTCCTCTTTCTCTCTTGTCCTTTCCACTCTTTCTAACACCTTCTTCCATTCTTTGTTTAACTTTAGTCCCTCATTCCAGTTCATTGTGTCTTCTTCATCTTTCTTCTCTATTTCCTTGGCCTCCTTCAATTTTCTCACTAGTATTCTCTTCTCCCTTCCTATCTGCTTAGCCTCATCCCACTTTGTCATGTCCTGTGGGTGGGTAGGTCTATGACTTGAAAATGACTGCCAGTAGACAGTTTACTTTTTCTTGGTAGACAACGTCCATTAGCCTGCGATCGGTTGCAGGTGAGTGCCGTGCTTACTTTAAATTTTAATGAAGTGCCATTTTAACAGTATTTAAAATACTGGCCTGTGGTGCTCTCTAGCTGACTTTTAGAGTTTCACGAGTGACGTGATCACATTTTTATAAGATGACGTAAACGACATTATTAGAGAGATCATTGTTGTGGAAATAGTGTTGTCAGAGTGAGCGCAGAGCTCACACGCAACCGATTACATTATGTATTTTCTTATTTACATTTGTGCATTATTTAGTCAATAGGTCTATCCTGTTTCTAGTGAGTTTTCGTACCTATATGTTCTTGTCGTGTTAACAGAAAATTCGAAAAGTGTTACAGTGATTTTATATCATATCAGATTTCTGGAGATCAGATGGAACTACTTCAGAAGAACATGTACTTTTTGTTAACGCTGAGACTTGTTGGCTTTGAAGACATATACTATGCTGTTTGAAAACAAATAAACATTTTGAAACAAAAATGTAATGAATAAGAAGCTTTAAAACCAGGGGTGAGTGTCGCACTGACCCACAACCGGCGACATGACTACAGCGAGCGTGACCAATCGTGGGTTAGGGACGAAAAGTAGGGGTTAAACAACCAACCACAAGTCTCCCTAATGGCTGTCACTGTTGGAAATGAATAAATTATGTGTAGTTCTTTTTTTAGTCTGTTGCACGAAGACATGTATACATTTAAATTAGTCTCTGAACCATAGAGCAGGGAAATAAATGAGGGGGCAACGAACATTAGTGTCATGTTAGTTTGAATTCTTCAAATACAGTGATTTTCGGCAGGTCCGGACACATTCTATACACAACCCTGTTTTGTACCCATCGATGCAATAGAAAACTGAGATAAAATAAGGGTCATCAAGGCTTTTGTATCCTAATCAGAGTGTCTACACATGCCTATGACAGGACATGTGTGCACACATATACACATCATATGCACTTTCCAAATCGAGACTAAAATAACTTATACACACAGTTTGAAATATCCGTTGTGCCAGGTAAGTGTTCGCAAAATACAGGGTTTTGCATGTTCCCATGCTACAACTGACTGGATAATTATAAAATTACTGTCACATTTCGTTGTCTAAAGCTTATTTTTGTTGAATATACAGGGTGACTGGTAATTAGATGTATTCCCTGAAAGGGGTTAAAGTAGAGACAATTTGCAATAAATTTGACCATATGATACCCCATCTGAAAATTAGTAGTTTTCAAGATAATCGAGTTTCTATTGTTTTTTCTAAAAATGACAATTTTCCACATAAAAAGATGAATTGAGAAAAAACTGCTCATTGTATGGAACTTATTTCAGCGTTTTCTGATAGCTAACAAATAAGTGGTTCGTTTAAAAAAAAGTTTTTTCCAAATAACAATCACATGTAAGTACCGGGTGGGTCTAAACTTACAAGTGATGATAAAAAAATGCACTCTTAGTTTACTTGGCAACGTATTAATAACAAAAATGGTATGACACGAACCGTACAAATTACTTAAATTACTTCCTTGAGTCATCAGCTATCCAACAAGGTACAAATGTTGCTAACATTCACATTTGTGTACAAGAAATAATACTTCATTCATCTTCATGTGTATGGAATCAATGAACAATACAATTAAAGAACATTACACGTCTTGCTCAAAGTGGGCACCTCCGTTACGAATGCAGGCACGCAGGTTTTTACGGGTCATTTGGTCACTTAACTCGTGATGTGATGGTGGCCTTGACGTGTTGACCAGCTGTTAAGATCCTCTCCCTCAGCTCTTCTTGCGAGTTTACCGGTGTTTTGTCATGTGGCTCCAAATGTAAAAGTCGCAAGGCGTCAAATCGATCGGGGGATCGAGCTGGGCAGTCATCATGCTGATAAATCATGTCACTTCTTGTAGCTAGAGGCACATCCTCCAACAACATTGCCATCCCGTTCCGCAAAAAATGTTCATAAGTGATGCCATTTAAGATTTGGGGCTGGAAAAATGGCTCTATGAAATGATTGTTGATTACGCCCATCCATACTTCTGCCTGGGCGTGCGACAGTGGCTGGATGAAAAGTACCCAAAGAAATGGATTGGCCGAGGCGGACCGATTCCCTGGCCGGCTCGATCCCCCGATTTGACACCTTGCGACTTTTACATTTGGAGCCACATGACAAGGCACCGGTAAACTCGCAAGAAGAGCTCGGAGAGGATCTTAACAGCTGGTCAACACGTCAAGGCCACCATCACATCACGAGTTAAGAGACCAAATGACCCGTAAAAACCTGCATGCCTGCATTCGTAACGGAGGTGCCCACTTTGAGCAAGACGTGTAATGTTCTTTAATTGTATTGTTCATTGATTCCATACACATGAAGATGAATGAAGTATTATTTCTTGTACACAAATGTGAATGTTAGCAACATTTGTACCTTGTTGGATAGCTGATGACTCAAGGAAGTAATTTAAGTAATTTGTACGGTTCGTGTCATACCATTTTTGTTATTAATACGTTGCCAAGTAAACTAAGAGTGCATTTTTTTATCATCACTTGTAAGTTTAGACCCACCCGGTACTTATTGTTATTTGGAAAAAAACTTTTTTTTAAACGAACCACTTATTTGTTAGCTATCAGAAAACGCTGAAATAAGTTCCATACAATGAGCAGTTTTTTCTCAATTCATCTTTTTATGTGGAAAATTGTCATTTTTAGAAAAAACAATAGAAACTCGATTATCTTGAAAACTACTAATTTTCAGATGGGGTATCATATGGTCAAATTTATTGCAAATTGTCTCTACTTTAACCCCTTTCAGGGAATACATCTAATTACCAGTCACCCTGTATAAGTGAAAAGGAACAGTTATGCCAAAAAGTCTTACAAGGCAGTTCAAAAACAGGTGTGTGGAGTTAAGGCTGAACTTACTGTTGTTTTTAACACTGGGCATCCATGATGCATTTCCAGTTTTTGCTATTCACTTGCTTAGCAGTCTTGCGAACTATACGGAAATGCCATGTTTACTCTTGCCCTGGTACTCCATCACACTTTACATAGTCAATACTGTGTGTGACCTCCTCGAACAGACAAACAGACATGACATCTGACCTCCATGCTCTGGATCAGCTTGGTAATCGACGCTGGAGGAATATGGGGCCACTCCTGTAAAAGGGCATTCCTCGGGTCAGGAAGAATCCGTGGTAGTGAGTTATGCTCTGCAAGTGATCGCCCAAGAGCATTCCAAAGTGCTTCATATAATTTAGGTCAGGCAAGCATGCAGGCCACTCAATATGGGTGATGTCTTCTGTTTCCAGGAATTCTGACAAATACGTGTGAGGTGAAGGCGAGCATTGTCATACATAAACAGGAATGGTTTTTGTGTTTATTTCCTTCTGTTCCCTTGGTGTTCCTCAAGTTATGTGGAGCAGTGTACAAACAGAATAATAATAATGAACATTAACTATAATAATGATATAAACTAAGTAATTCGTATGGAACTACAGGTGTAAATCCACATGAAGACCAGCTGAACATTGTACTCTGTTGGATAATCTCAAAGGAACTCGAAAATGTTTGCCTGTTTAGAAGTGCACTTAATGTCCTCAGGTGCTAACTGTTTTGTATGAAATGTGAAGAAAGTGTTCAAGGAAGGAAGCAAATAGAAAGGAAAATGCGAAGTGCAGGATTTCCCCCCACCAACAATCTTACCTCACAAATCCTCCCCAGAAATTTCAGGGGAGGAGTTTTTGTTATAACAACAAAAGATAAGCAATTAGTTTTGATTTAAAATATGCTTTTCTAAGGATAAAATCGAAAGTATGAAAATGTTAATATTGTATGCTTTCTCTCTCTCTCTCTCTCAAGAGATCATTAACAGATCTACATCAATAACAATACATGCACAATAAAAGTAAAACAAAACTGCAGACAATATACCAGGGTCACTATTTATATTTTGAACCTAACAATGAAAAAACAGGAATTTGGCATTGAAAACTGCTTTATTGTTTTTCGAAGTATTCTCCTTTATGGTCAATACACTTTTGCATTTGTTCGAACCATTTGTCAAAGCAGATTTTCCAATCTTCTTGAGACACCTCCATAATATGGTTTTTGAATGCATCAACGGCATCTTCCGCCGACGAAAATCGTTGTCCACGCAATTTATTCTTGACATTCGGAAACAAGAAGAAGTCATTGGGTGCCAAATCAGGATTGTATGGCGGATGACCCATCAATTCGATTTTTTGACTGTTCATAAGTCGGTTGTTAGACGAGATGTGTGATAGCTGGCATTGTCTTGATGAAGAATGATCTGACGGCGTTTGTTTGTTTTCCGTATTTGACCGAAGACCTCTGGCAAACAAATTGTTGTGTACCATTCAGAGTTGACCGTTCTACATTCCTCTAAAGGCACAGTTGCCACATGACCACATGCCACATGAAAAAACAGGCGACCATTTGTTTCGATGTGCTTCGAGCGCGAACAACTTGTTGGATTGGGTTCATCTTGAAACATCCATACAGTCGACTGCTGTTTACGTTCCGGCTCATATGCATATATCCATGATTCGTCACCTGTTACAATCTTATATACGTCTTTTGAAGCACCACGATTGTATTTATTGAGCATTTGTTTGCACCAATTGACGCGAGCATCTTTTTCAGTTTTTGTCAAATTGTGTGGGATCCAACGAGAACATACCTTTCTCACAGCTAAATGATCATGTAATATTTTATATATGCTGGTGGAACTAATGCCTATGGTTGCCTCAATCTCACAGTATGTCACATGACGATCTTGCAGTATTAAGTTTTGCACAGCATCAATGTTTTCTTGAACAACAACTGATTTTGGATGATTCGCGAATCTCGTCGGTGAGCGAATGGCGGCCACGATTAAATTCGTTATACCAGCGTTTCACAGTGGCAAAGGATGGGGCTTCATCACCAAATGTGGAAGTAAGTTGATCGATGCACTCTTGTCTTGATAATCCACGTCAAAAATCGTAAAAAATCATTGCACGAAAATGTTCACGAGTTAATTCCATTTTATTGTTGTCGCGCAATCTCCAAGGCAACATAAACAACACAAATGAAGCTATTGACAAAACATTTGAAGTACGTTATGGTCAATAATGCCAGACGATTCCGTGCAAACGTCAAATCGCGCCTAACTTCAATCAGTGTTGCCAAGGCTCAAAATATAAATAGTGACCCTTGTAACTATGAAATCTAATTGATTTACATAAATATGAGAAATCGTAGAAATCCAAAACTAAACAAAAACCTACACATACTAAAACTATTCCAACTACTTGTTGCAATAGTTGAACAGGTTTAACCAGACCAGTTAGTAAAGGAGTTAGTTTGCCACCTTATAAATTTCTGATATATGTAAAAGTAAGAAATTAATTCCTTTGTACGTATTAACAATAATGCATTTTTAAATATTAATTTATTTTTATATTTAATAACATTATAAATATACATAATTATCTATATATGTATATATTATGTGTGCGTGTGTGGATTAACATCTGCCTCCCCCCCACCAGTTTTCAATGATTTCGCACCCTGTGCATAGGTCTATATATCAATTATGCCAGAATCTTAAAACAATGAAACTTACTATCTATAAATCAGTGACGTGCACTGAGGAGTAGCTAGTCTAGCAGAGATAGATTAATCAATCTCGCATCTATAATTATTTTCAAATCACAATATTTATTGTCTTGTTAAAGCCACAGTTCATATGCAACACTTTCTTTTTCACGCACTTCTCGTCCCTCTGTGTGATCCGCGGACAAACTGGCCTAAGCCCCGCGACAGGTTAAGTTTGCAGCAGGTTTTATGTATTAATCCACTCTAAAACCGCACTCAGCATCCCCGTGCCAGTCTCGCCTTAACCGCCGAGCTGTTCATATCACAGACAGTGAGAAAATCCGCAGTATTGAAGCGGAACTATTTTCTGCGCGCACGTTTGGGTCTATATATGCGAAAAGTTGCTGCAAGGTTAACCTGTCGCGAGGCTTAGCTCGCTCTTCTTCCACCTTAGCAGTTCCAGGTAGAAACGGGTTTCCGAAGGAAAAGGGAAGACCTCTCGCCCCCACTGCAATGGTTGAAAGCCCGTGCTTTCAGGTCCCTCAGTCTATCTCCTATAGGACAGATAGGGGATTGGTTGTCCTTGATTCTTTGTAAAACCTCTAAAGAACTCAAGGGAAAATTTTCTGTAGTACTTTCGTATGTTCTTTGTATTTACAGAACTTTATGGGGTGTAGTTTTATTATTTATGAAATGGAAACGTGTTATGTGCAGACAATAATGTTATGCTTTCTTTATTTTTCTTTTTTCAAATATGGAATATATAATGATTAAATTACAAATATTTGCTCAGGCTCTCTCTCGCTCTCGTTTTAGTAGCATTTTTTTTTTTAATATACTAATCTCTTGACCTCCAACGGATGTATTTATGCGGGCAAGAGAACGAACGTTCATATTGTTGTTGGTTTGGATTATTTTACTTCGCTTTTCTGCCACATTTGGTTATCGCAAAAATGAGGATGAGTGATGATATGATGAAATGGATGAAGGGACCTCGAACAATCCAGGCCAGGATTCAAACCCGTGATGAGTGCGCATTCTTGTTCCGGTGTTGTACTCTGTAGTGAATAATGAAATAATTTGAAATGGAAAATGTATCTCAGAACTCAAGAAGCCAAATGAATATTATTGAAGAAACTACAAAAAAGTGTGTTTTGTTACCTGTTTTGTTTCTGTGCATAAAGTGGACTTAAAACACCAAATCAACCAACCGTGGGGGAGTGGTTACCACAGCGGGCTACGACACCAGAAGTTCTGGGTTCGAACCCCGACCTGGGCATGGGTGATCTTTGTGTTTGTCCCTTCATTAATTTATCGTATCATCTTCGCAATTAACCAAATATGAGAAAAAAGCGGTGCTAAGTAACAAAAATCAAGTCAAACCATTGATTGATTGCTTGATTTGGTTTATTTTACTTTGCTTCTCCGCCACTTTTGGCTAATCGCGAAGATGATACAATATAATTGATGAAGGGACACACTCAAAGAATACCCATGGTCAAGCCGAGATTCGAACCCAGGATCACTGGCTTAGTATTCAAATCTTTTTTTTTTATTTTCCAATGTGGGTGGAGGTTACGTGTACTTTTTTAGTACTCATTCATCATTTTGCAATCTTTTCCTGTTATTGATGTTCTATTTTTAGGAATACTGTGTCCTAAAGGGGGGGAGGGGTATGACCCACACCAACCCCACCCCCTTGAGCACGCCACTGATTGCTACCCCAAGTGTCGACGTCACCGCACGTCACTGCTATAAATAAATTCCAGTAGAAAAATATAGGAAATAGTTACTATAGATTAAGAAGGAACAGAGTATGCAGGGTGTCCCTTGGCGACTGCAGGAATAGTCATCATCTACTGGCAGTAATTTTCAAGTCATAAACCTACCCACCTCTTCAGCGGTACATAATTATGTAGTGGCACCCTATGCACCATTCATTCCCATGATTAAATCTCTTGCAACTATTTTCTCTCTTCTCCACACCAAAGTTTCTAAATGTGTCATCTTTTTGAGACACCCTATAGAAGCATGCAGCATCAGGCATGCAAATTTCGTTTTTGACGAAATATGAAATAACATTACTTACGTGAAATTTAGAAAATTTCGCACTCTCACGTTGCACAATTTAATGGTTAAATCGTATTAATTTTGAAGATCCACTGTCTTCATTCACAAAAGGGTACGGCCTTTAATAGAATTTAACCATTAAATTGTGCAACGTGGAAGTGCGAAATTTTCTAAATTTCACGTAAGTAATTTTAAACCTGAAAGGTGTGAGGTGCATTTTCCTACCCTGTTTTGAAAACAATTTTGGATGAGAGTCTCTAAATTTATGGGAGGTGTCACAAAATAGATGAATTATCCCCTTTTGGCCATTCATTCTTCCTACAGAATGCTCTAAATTTCAAAGGTTATATTGGCAAATTGTAACAGAAGAGCTGCTCTAACACTTCTGTAACTTTCAATCTCCAAGCTTCAGTCTGCGTCAAGTTCCGAAAATGTCAAAAATGAGCAAGGAGTGAAGATTTTAAAATCATTATGGAAGACTTCATAAAAAACATTTATAATCATGTTCTGCATCTTCAGATAAGATACACAAGACATGGTGTGGGCCTCACATTCCACTACAAAGGCTTCTGCAATAAAGGGTTAAAAATGACATTTTTTAAAGATTTTATAACCGTTGACACCTTGTACGAAATCACACATGTACTGAATTAACAACGCATAAAATATACCAGAATAGCCAACATACCCATAAGTAAAACCATGTGAAGATAATTGACTAAACTTTTTGCAGGACTTCCAATAATACATAATAATTGTCTTTAAAACATGTATTTTCATTCTTTTTTCCATTACAAAACTACAAGAAAATACTTACTCTAGTCTTTTACATTAGAAACTAAAAATTCAAATAAGTTCAGTCTTACTATCATTGTAATTGAGATCTTTAAAATGCATACCAATGCTCTGCATGGTACAGAATGGCAATACCTGAATTGTTCGGACGGATTGAATGATACAAACACACTACTTTACACAACTATATTACCTAAAAATAAAACACATATATGTATACTTCCATACTGTACATGCTACATGTTGAAGTTACAAGGACTTAAAAAGCTATATGAAGGTTATGTTGAAAAATTTAATATTCCTGCTAAAATTTGACAAGTCTCAATTGAATGTGATCCAAATTTGAAGCAGTAACTGTTATAGGATGAAGTTAAGACAACAATGGGATCTAAATGTATGTTTCTTAGTAACCACACATTGGGTATGGGTCATTCCATGTCAAATCATCCAGAATTTTGTGAAAATGTCACCCACCATCTCCGATTTTGATGAAATTCAGTATACTTATAGAACTTTTCATGCTGATTACAAAAATGACAACTTTTTTGAGATTGATCAAGGAGTTCAGAAATTACGCGTTTTTAAAAATCTATGTGTACGCCACATGCGGCTCCACTTTGAATGACACACATTAGGCTATAAATTATAGTATCTTCTCTCAGGTTTGCCGTAGAAACTTCAAGTTTGATTTCTTTTGCTCAGGATAGTATAAGCTTTCATTTAAATAAGGTTTCTGATCAGTGTATCAATAATCATGTATTTTATGTATAGTTTCATGTATTTTTTTACAAAAATAAATGACTAACTTCAAGAACGAATTTCGTGCAATGCCCCCCCCCTTCAATTTCCCCCAAATTTTATATACAGGTAGCTGAGAGTGGGTACTAATGCTTGATGGAAAAATTGGGATGGGCGGTTCAGAGACAGGGTGATAAAAAAATCATTTGCATTAAAAGTTAATGTTATTAAAAATGCTTATGTATTAGCACAAAGTCTGAAGTACAATATGTTTTGAGGTATAATATTCAAAATTTCTGTTCACTATGTGTGAAGGTAAGCATAGGCGTAACCTGGTGGGGACAAAGGGAATCATTTTTCCTATCCAAAATTTATAGATAAATTAAAACCTACAAGTTAAATATATTTTGTGAATCTCCTGGCACTTGAGGAACAAACAAAAAAAGAGTAATTATTGTGATTTTTCAAATGTATTTAGTAAATAATCTTTGACACTATTTTTATGGGACTGAAAACTTTGATTCTCTCAACCAAAGATAGTTCCCAAGTTCCCAAGTTACGCCCATGAAGATAGTACCGAAAAATACTTACTCGATTGTATTCTATGCATTGCCAAAATTTCATGCACTATAAATTGTGCCGTTCACATTTTCTGTTCCCAACTGTAAAAAAAAATATACCTGTACCTTCCCTGGATGCTACGTAAAAGGATTTTCTTGGAATTGCTGGCCTGTCAAGGAAGCTATGCTTTGTTGCATGCTAACTTCATCCACGCTTTACTTCAATTCATATCTACTTGTATGTGAAAACTTCAGTGTTTTAGGTGGACTGTCGAGCTAGGAAACAGTCATCGTTGAAGGAGTGGATCTTTGGATCTTGTTGAACTTGGAATGGAGGATAAAGAAATAGGTGCAAGTGGAATCAATTACACCATATTCAAAATACCCTGGTCAGCATTCAAATGATTTCTTAATTAAAATCGTTCAAGCAAAGTTGATTCCGTGTTTCGTCATTTATTTGCAGTAGTAATGTAGGTTTATGAAGACATACGGATTATGTACTAGAAACACAATTTGTAGTTTTTACACAAATCAATGATCATTAACTGTAAGTTTCTTTCACAGTAACAGTAAAATAACTCAGTTACTTTCAAAGTACCAGTAACTGTAACGGAGTTACTTTTTAAATGATTAACTGAAACTCGGTTACTTGTAAAAAGTAACTTACCGAACACTGTAAATAACCTGTAGCCTAAGTTCAAAACAGTGCATACTTAATCTTCCTGATGCTGTTGTATAGTTGCAATCGCTGACACATTGTACAGTGGGTTGTTATCATTTCACCTTACGTGATTAATAAGAAATTTATGCCTCTAATACTATTTCTATGGAATTGGTACTTCATTGCTGAACTTGTTACTTGATACTGTTGATGTCTATACAAGTACAAGTCTTCTAAGTGTTCCAACCACCCCATCACAAGGAGATTTTCTCAGGTATGTGGAGAGAAAAGCTCCATTTGGAAAAACTTCAATCAGCACAAATGTGTATTATTAATTCTTACTTCATATTATGTATCTCCGTGAAGAGTATGAAAAAAATTCCATATTGAGATAAAATGCACAAAAAGAAGAATGTTCTCGAAGAAAATTTGCTAAGCTTGGGAATGCTAATGACTATGATTATAATTTTTTTAAAAAATTGAAGACAGTTGAAACTAACTTAGATAGAGTGGAACTTCGATTTTACGTTGTTCAGGGGTCCAAGCTGAAATGCGAGAAAATGTAAAACCGAGGAAAATTTGCTAAGTTCAGACCACCAATATTGAATGTAAAATGCAGGGAAATGTAAAATCGAGGAACTTGAAATCGGGGTTCCACTGCAATTATTATTTGTAGGTTTTAATTAATCTATAAATTTTGGATAGGGAAAATGATTCCCTTTGCCCCCACCAGGTTACGCCTATGCTTACCTTCACACATATTGAACAGAAATTTTGAATATTATACCTCAAAACATATTGTACTTCAGACTTTGTGCTAATACATAAGCATTTTTAATAACATTAACTTTTAATGCAAATAATTTTTTTATCACCCTGTCTCTGAAACGCCCATCCCAATTTTTCCATCAAGAATTAGTACCCACTCTCAGTAACCTGTATATAAAATTTGGGTGAAATTGAAGGGGGGGGCATTGCACGAAATTCGTTCCTGAAGTTAGTCATTTATTTTTCTAAAAAAATACATGAAACTATACATAAAATACATGATTATTGATACACTGATCAGAAACCTTATTTAAATGAAAACTTACACTATCCTGAGCAAAAGAAATCAAACTTGAAGTTTCTACGGCAAACCTGAGAGAAGATACTATAATTTATAGCCTAATGCGTGTCATTCAAAGTGGAGCCGCATGTGGCGTACACATAGATTTTTAAAAAAGCGTAACTTCTGAACCCCTTGACCAACTTCTCAACCCCTTGACCAATCTTAAAAAAGTTGTCATTTTTGTAATCAGCATGAAAAGTTCTATAAGTATACTGAATTTCATCAAAATCGGAGATGGTGGTGACATGGCCTGGATGATTTGACGTGGAATGACCCGTATCTGCTCCTTGGCAAGCTACAGTGAGAAACTGTTTTCATCAAAACAGGTACTCACGTTTTCCGCGATAGAGAAATAATTAGAAAATTACTTAAAAACAGCTTTGTGGAAAATGAGTACCTGAACTATCTATTACTGCATCTTTCTTTCCTATAATATGAATGTTTTCATCAAATTGGAAAGCAGATCCACAATTGACATGCGAGATCACACACCAATCCTTCCTATGAAATTTGACACTTTCGAACTGGGTCAACATTACTGCAATCACCTAATTTTGATAAGTATTATCATCTCGGATAAGAATGAACATATTGTTTTTCCTCTCTGACATATTCGCATCAAGCATTGTGGTACAGTTCTGAAGATTGTTGTGTCATACTAACATATTTAAAATATGGTTAATGGTAGCAATAAAACCAGGCATGACATACACAGCATTTTTTGGATGGCATTCATGGCATATTTTGTATCACAAGTATACTTCCTCTTGTAAATCACCACAGAAGTGTTATGTCATGTGTTGCAATTCAATGCAACTTGTAAGAGTGAAGAAAATTTACTAATAAAAGACAGTGAAAGTCATGAACAATAATGAAGAAACTAAATAGTAGTGTAATATCACAAAAGTTATGAAAAATACACATTCCTTTGCTCCGTGACTAGAAAATATTATAAGGCATTTCTTTGAAGATAACACCTTATATTATTATGTTTTAACAAAACTATATTCTTATTGCCAGAATATAAAGATGATTAAATGCAACTGTAATACTATGAACTGATCTTATGTTCCATCCCAACTTTTTGTTGTAATGAGCACATTATTACAGAATAACCTACACCTAGGCAGTCAAAACATATACCATATTTACTCAAAATGCCCCATTCTCTCAAATAAACTAGTGTAAACGATATTCTCATGATTGAAGAGAGGAAGTGTTGTTCTGTCAGTATCCACCAATTATAACAGGGTGTCTACCAAAATAAATCCAAAATTCTTGACCTTTCTTTCCTTTTCCTTTTTTCTTATCATAAATTTAATCGCCCCCCTACTTAGGTATAGTTGGAAATTAAGAAAACATATTACTATATTTTTATTCAATGAAAAATCCCTACGACAGAGCCGGTTAAGATGAAAACTGAAGCTGTACTTTAAGAAGAGATTTAGACTTACTTTAATATAATTAAAGTTAATAATAGTTATTAATGCATGTAAAAATTAATGCTTCAGACTTCATCCTAAATGGGGAATAGTCACATTATTTTTTTAAATATTTTTTTCTAATCATATGTAATTCTTAAAAAACAAAGTGAAAAAGTCTTAACAACTCAATACAATTTTTGATTTCCAAATATTCAAATTTATCAAATCCCGGTAAAGGTATATAACAACGTAAATTAACTGTACTGTAAAAAATAGCAAAAATTCTTGACAGGTAGACACCCTGTGTTCATCTCTACTTCTTTCATTTGTACCCATGTTGCTAAATGTATGCCAATAATGTATGCTTTCATACACAAGAGGTCAAGTCATGTACAACACACAATCTCTGGCCCTCCCTCAAATACTGGAACTTCCCACAGATGAACCCAGCTTTGTATCTGACTGTGAGAGTGGGGTGGATGCCAGAATTACATGCACAGAGTTGCAGCTGTTCAGCACTATGAGAACAAAAGGAAGAGGATTATGATTATGATATTTTCCCACGAAAGAGGAATACGGCAATACTATTCATTCAAATCCTAGACTCATGACGACTGGAACTATTTAATCTCCCCTCAATGTTTCAACATACTTGACAAGTGATTAAATCAAACCTCATTATCATCTTCTGATTTATCATCATATTCGACTTGGCAAATTAATAACTCTCAACGCAACACATGCAAAGCATTGTTGAGGAAATAAGGAAGTTCTTACCACAACCTGTATACCATTTCATATTAATGGCATTGTTTTGACTGTGTTAATATGAACAATTCAGAAATAGAAAAACTTTAAGTTGTTAAAAAAGATGAGGAAATTGGTATAGTTTCAGATTTCTGCTAAAATCGGCAATTTTTCTTCTTGTCGATGTATAAAAGAAATGGGCACTAATTCTTAAACTGAAACCCAGTATGAAGTGAGACATAATCATATCTGAATAACTTCACAAATTTTGTTTAATTCAACTTTCCACAAATAACATAAAACAAAAATACTTCTATCTTTAATGAATAATCCTAAAGTATGAAATCTCTACATGTTTACAAATGTTTAGCATCAATTCAAGGTGCCAGCATAAAATATTCTCCTATATGTCCAGGTTATTTGAGGGCATAGGGTATTTTAGTAAATATAGTATTTCAAGAAATTACACCAGGAATATATTACATTGCATAATTTCTACCAGCAATACAGAGGCTACCTCCTCGAAGGGAGAATTCAGACCGAAGCGATAAGTGACACATGACTAATGTCTCTTGGAAACGAGCCAATCAACAGCATGTAGCTGTAGTGGCATGACAGGCCAAACAAGCCTGCATTCAATTGGTGAAATCCTCAAGAGACACATGTTGCCTGTTGCTTCTGTGTGAAATCTCCCTAAGGAAGCTTTCAGACCAAAATGATAAAAGACAAGTGACAATCTACAAACAAGAAGTAACATGACATGGGATGCTTCAGTCTCTTAAAAAAAAAAAATACTGTGCATGCATAATCACCAGATCGAGGTAACACAATGAACAGTATTGAGAAAATGATACAGTGTCTGTGACACACAAACAACATGTGCATGTGTGCCATTTCGTTATGAAATGTTGCATTAATTTTCTGAAGGTTCATTTCCAAGCGAAAGGGTTGTTTGCTATTTGTCTGGTCTGAAAGCTGCCTTAATTACTTAAAAAGAGTTAATGATGTATTACTTATAATCCTGGCCTTATGACTCCTGACAATACACGAAGTACTCACTTTTCTATTACACTATTTTCGTTGTTTAGGAAATAAATGTATCTATCAATTCAGTTTAGCAATTAAGGCACAGTGCAGTCCTCCTAATGAAAATAGGTAGAATTATTTCATAGAGCAGTTTCAAATTGAGCTTCCAATTTCCAGACATGAGGCACTTGACAACTTGTTAGAACAATTGCTATGAACTTGGCATTAAAAATGTTTACTGAACATGAACATTAATCTCCCGCCACATACCTTTCTAGGCACAACTAATACATTTATTATGGACTGGAGAAATTAACTGACACTCAATCTGTATTTGTGAATAAATGCATATAAATATCTCAGTTTATCTGTAAAATTACTGATGCTTTTACAGGTGCAATATACCTATAAAAATTCTGCAGTTTTGTTACTATTTTCATTAATTTAAGGGTATAGTTAATGTACCCTGGTTTTGTAAAGTAAATGTCTAAACATTCACTTTATTTTCCAGAGCAAAGTCCATTGTGGTTCCCAGGTTACTTGTATTAATCAAAGAGGTGAATAGACCATTCAAGCTCTTCATATTTATATAATAATATGCTGCACTGTTCAAATGGACTAAATTACACTCCACAACTTATTTGCAATGATCGTTTACTTTCACTGCAACAATGCAGTCATGTGGTATACTTGGGGCATTTTCCATTATGCGTAATTACTTTGTAATTTCTTTCAGCCGTCTTACAGTAATATAATGGTTCTTCTTTTTTCACCAATGTAAAAAAAACATTTCAAATAAAAAACTTTGAGATAGAATTACAGGACACATTACAATTATGTGACAATTAAAAATTCTAGATCACTTAAAGCTTACAGGAAATTGCTCAAGATCTGCATTCAATACAGAAATATCTTTTCAGAAACACAATCCTTATTTTACCAACCTACTTAATTAATATTAATTGCTTCAACCAATACTTTGCTTGTCACTCAGCACTTAACCATAACAAGGAAAAAAAATACACAGATTAAAACAAAGGAAATGACTATGAAAATTGGATTGTCTGGAATAGGACATGAATTAATTTGAAAACATGTCAATCCAAATAATGAAATTTCTCAGAACAATAAAAACATATAAAGCTTTCAAAGTAAAAACAACTTTATCACAAAACACTAGGCACATCTAACTAGGCCAGCTTAAGAAATCATGCTCACGGTGATATGTTAAAAATAATTTCCTATGCACCATGGTTGTAACAATGAAACAATCACAAAGAATGTGACATAAATGTGGAGCAATGATCAACAATTCACAGATTAATTGCACTACAGAAAATTAATTCCCTCATTTAAATTATGGGAAACACTGCTGTGACACTTTTCATGACTTGAACATGTTGATAACACATGGTGTGAGATACTGTAACTTTTTGGGGCTAGAAAGGTTTTTAAATATTTCAAAATATGTAAAAGATCAACTCGAGCACACCCATTCTCTCTTACCTTAAAATAAAACATACGAACGATGACCACTTACATGACAGTACACATAACACACCTTAATATTCTCCACAAAAATATTTGTAACACAATTCAAGAAATATCTTGCATCGTCATATGCAATCGTCATATGAGAAAACGTTCGTCAATTAACGTCTTCTTAGCCAAGTTTTTCCTTCCACCCATGTCTCTAATTCCCACAAGAACCTTCAAAGAAAAATATCAAGTATACAATCATTTTACTTTCACATACACCTGAATATGGATAACACTTTTAGCAGATATACAGTGTGTCCGGCTTAAAAGTATAATAACAGAAAAATTCATAACTTGTAATATTGAACCAATAGCACAATAAGCAGCATGTAGTTTGAAAGATAATCTCAATTTTTTTTTTACAATGCTTGCAAAATGTCAGCAGTCGTTACATTGTGCATGATTTCCCCAATGTGTGGTGCACATTGATGAAGAATAGGGTCGTAGGCCCATTCTTTTCCATGGAACAACGTGTCAATGCAAGAACATACTTGGACATGTTGCAGTTGTATGCTGTGCCTCAGTTTACGCCTGATGTAATCTCCAGCAAGATGGAGCACTGTGCCATTACGTGCAAGAAGTGAGGGGTTTCCTGGATGCTGGAAGGGATAGGTGCTCCTATCGCTAGGCCCCCTAGATTCCCAGACATTACTCAGATTTTTTCTGTGGGATTTTGTAAAGTTTCAAGTGTACCAAACACAAGTTCGTGATCTTCCTGATCTACAATTTCACACTTGTGCTGCAATCTGGAATGTGACGCTAGTAATGCTGTACAACAGATGGGTCGAGCTTGAATATAGGTTACTTGCATTAATCAGAGGTGCAACTAACTAATGGTGCAGGTATAGAAGTGTATTAGGCATGTAAAAAGTTTTTGAGTTACTCTATAGGCAGTAGAAAACTGTAAGGAAATATCTTAATAAACTTACGAGTTATGAATTTGTCTTTTATTATACTTTTAAGCTGAACACACTGTATTTTATTTTTGCTCTTCACATTACTTCTACTAGCAATGTCAATCGGTTATTGAAACCAAGATCATTGTTGCTGTTCATTCTCAAGTGTACATAAAATTTGAATCATGTAGGCATATGAAGTAAATTTTATATTATACATTAACTTTATTGCATAAACACGATTCTCTCATGTTATTCCCTGTCATTTCCATGAAATTTTGAAATACCTTTCTGGATCATTCTGTGGTATTCAAGAGAATAAAGTTTACTCAACATTGTTCAAAATAAATGAACAAAAATAAACTATATAAAAAAATATGCAGAAAATGTTGTCAAGAAGCTCGTTCAAGCAAAATATTTAAATTTACTTTCAATGGCGATGACTGGGTTCTCTTATCAATTCCTTTTCCCAATTACAATTCTATTAATATACAGGGTCCGTTCTGAAAGTATCCGAACTGTCCGCAGTGCGGTGCGAGAATCGGTCGGCAGTTCGGGTAAGCTGTGCCAGGTGGCAGTGGGGACCTTAACCTTCAAAACATGGCCTAGCTCAGTTGCCTGTGAGCAGTGGTTGAGGTGCAATCGCTTGTGTTGTGTACACGGAAAAAACGTCGCGTCGAGAATTTGGTGAAAATGGAGCGCACTTTAGAACAGCGCTACGCTGTGAAATTTTATGTTAAATTGAAAAAAAAAAACTTTACGGAGACTTTAACCATGAATGGATGAAACCTGGCTATTCGAGTATGACCCCGAAAGCAAGAGACAAAGTTCAGAATGGCACACCCCTGCATCCCCTCGTCAAAAGAAGGCACGGATGTCAAAATCAAAGGTGAAGACAATGCTCCTTGTCTTTTTCGACGTGAAGGGGGTCGTGCACAAAGAGTTTGTACCTGCTGGGACCACCGTGAATGCAGCTTACTACAAAACAGTGCTTCAGCGTCTCCGACAGAGGGTCCAGCACGTCCGGTCTGACATCGCTGACAAGTGGGTGCTCACGACAACGTGCCGGCTCACGCAGAGCTGTTGGTAGGTGAGTTTTTGGCCAAAGTATGCATGCCAACGCTGCCTCATCCCCCTTACAACCCTGCTACTGGGTCAACCCTGAAAGTCTGGGGGCTCCCAACAAGAATTGAACCTGGGACTGGTTGCACCAAAGGCAAGAGCACTAATTATCTGGCTACACATGAGCCTGTTGGCCAACATTTCAAATACTATATTTACTCATGTATAATACATGAGTTAGAACAGGTCTTTGATAAATTTTCTCAGTATGATATGAAAATTCTGTTAGGTGACTGTAATGCACAGATTGGGAAAGAAGAGACATTTAAACCCACGATTGGTAAAGAAAGTCTTCATGAATTAAGTAATGATAATGGTATAAGATTGATTACTTTTGCAACCTCAAAGAATTTAATTGTGAAAAGTACCACTTTTAAACATAAAGATATCCATAAATATACCTGGTCTTCTCCAGATGGTAAAACTCATAATCAGATAGATCATATTCTCATTGATAAGAGAAGGCATACTAGTATAATTGACGTTCGTACACATAGAGGTGCTGACTGTGCCAGTGACCATTATTTAGTAATTGCTAAATTAAGAGAAAGACTCTCAGTGATAAATCATAAGCAACAAACTCTAAAAGTTCTAAAATTTGATACAGGAAAGTTTACTGATGAAAGAATTAAGAAAGATTACCAAATTAAACTGTCAAATAGATTTGATGTTTTGCAGGATTTAAATGATGATGAAAATATAAATGAAACAGACGTAAATAAGAATTGGGAGAACATACGTAATGCAATAGAATCAGCAGCTAAAGAAAGTATAGGATACCATAAACCGAGAAAAAGTAAGCCATGGTTTGATAATGAATGTCATAATCTAATAGAAATAAGAAATCAGGCTAGACTTAGGTGGTTAAATAACTCTGATGATACAAATCTAAACAATTATAATAGAATAAAGCGAGAAGTTAACCGCACGTTTAGAAGTAAAAAAAGAGATTACTTGAAAAGCAAAATTAACGAAATTGAAACAAACAGCAAAAATAAAAATATCAGAGATTTATATAAAGGTGTAAATGAATTTAGAAAGGGGTGGCAACCTAAAGTAAACTTGATAAAAGATAAAGACGGTGATTTTCTAGCTGACCCAAGCGATATTCTAAATAGATGGAAGAACTACTTTAATGACCTTTTAACTGTCCATGTAGGAGATAAATCAGAAGTGAATGAAGTACACACAGCAGAACCTTTAGTCCCAGAACCTAACTTGACTGAAGTTAAAGATGCTATTAAAAGGCTAAAGAATAACAAAGCACCTGGCATTGATTTAATACCAGCTGAGTTAATTAAATATGGTGGAAATTCATTAATATGTCAAATTCATAAATTAATTTGTTTAATATGGAATAAAGAAGAAATCCCTCAACAGTGGAAAGAATCCATAATTGTTACTGTGTTTAAAAAAGGTGATAAAATGAACTGCAATAATTACCGTGGAATTTCTCTACTCTCAACAACATATAAAATATTATCTAACATTCTTTTAACAAGACTAACCCCATATGCTAATGAAATTATAGGTGATTATCAATGTGGATTTAAACGCAACAGATCAACTACAGATCAAATTTTTCACATCAGACAGACACTTGAAAAAAAGTGGGAATATAATCAAAATGTCCATCAGCTATTCATTGATTTCAAAAAAGCATATGATTCGGTCAAAAGAGATAAATTATATAATATATTAGTAGAGTTTGGAATACCTAAGAAGCTTGTTAGTATGATAAAAATATGCACCAGTGAAACAGAAAGTAAAATTCGTGTGGGTATTAATATGTCTGACAAATTTACAATTCATGATGGGTTAAAACAAGGAGATGCATTATCTCCATTGCTCTTTAATTTTGCCTTAGAATATGCTGTTAGGAAGGTAAACGAAACTAAAGAAGGACTAAAATTAAATGGTGTGACTCAGTTGTTAGCATATGCAGATGATGTAGACTTACTGGGGGATGATATGAATACAATTAAGAATAATGCTAAAATATTTTTCAAAACTGCTAAAGAGATAGGTTTGGAAGTTAACAAAGAGAAAACTAAATATATGCTTACAGGCCGAAACCAAGTGTTAGGTAATAATCAAAATCTAATTATTGATAACAACTCGTTTGAACCAGTTTCCAAATTCAAATACTTAGGAGTAATATTAACAAATGAAAATTATATTAAAGAGGAAATAAAAAGTAGGCTTAATTCAGGAAATGCATGTTACTTCTCTCTTCATAAACTTTTGTCTTCTCGTTTAATATCTAAGAATCTAAAAGTTAAAATATACAAAACCGTAATTTTGCCTGTAGTATTATATGGGTGTGAAACTTGGTCCCTTACATTGAAAGAGGAACATAAATTGAGAGTATTTGAAAATAGGATCCTTAGGAAAATATTTGGACCTAAAAGGGATGAGGAGACAGGTGAGTGGAGAAGGTTACATAATTTAGAACTACATAATTTGTATTCATGTCCAGACATTATTAGAATAATTAAATCAAGAAGACTTAGGTGGGCAGGCCATGTGGCACGAATGGGAGAGGAAAGAGGAGTTTTCAGGATTCTTGTTGGGAAACCTGATGGTAAGAGACCAGTAGGAAGGCCAAGACGAAGATGGAGGGACAACGTCGAGATGGACCTAAGGGAAATCGGTAGGGATGGAAAAGAGTATATAGATCTTGCTCAAGATAGGGACAGATGGAAGGCCTGTGTTGCTGCAGCCATGAACCTTCGGGTTTAAGAAGGCTAGAGAGTTAGTTAGTTAGTTAGTTACTCATGTATAATGTGCACTTTTTCAAAAATTTTTGCCCACAAAAAGGATGGTGCATATTATGCACGGAATAATTTTTTAATGTTTATGGAACCCTATCATGTTTTATATTGTTGTAAAGCTTGAATCCTGAAGTTTCGGAACATGGCAACAGTATTCCATTCAAAATGGCAACACTTATTTGCAATGCGGTTGAAATAAGCTCATTACAAAATGAAGGAACGTTCTGATTTTTATGGTACTTTGTATGAAAAAAGATAAGGAAAAAGAAAATAATTAAAATGTATAACTGGCCAAATAATATGGCATATATGGAGTGTGTAAGTGCCTTAATGGAGGAAATCTTGTGCTGCTAGCTGCTAGCTTGAGGGTCCTGAATGTGCCTCCTATAAATGTTTTGTTAGTCATAGAAAAAGTATATCTTTTGAAGTTTTCTGATAAAAGTAAAGAGGAAATGAGCAAAACCACTTATAAAAGTTTAAAGGCCATGTGCCACAAGTTGTCACTTTGTAATGTAATGTTCTCCTCTTAGTCCACATAGCAACAGGTGGCTCATTGAATTGAAATGATGTGATTCACTGTTGATCGGCATAGCAACAGTTTTACGACCTACAACTAAGGAAGCCATTTCTTGAACCTGAATGGTACTGTGCATTATATACGAGATATAATTGTTTGTCACTTTTCCCTATCAAAAACCAGGGTGTGCATTATACACGCACGCTCATTATACACGCGTAAATACAGTAAATATCCTAAAGATGAGACCTGTTGTATAACCTGATGCTACTTACCTTTTCGATCAGATAAGTGATGCCAATTGCCAAGAGATAATTCTGGGAGAGTACTTCTACAAAGCAGAATATTAACATGTCAAATGTAGTTAATGTAAATTCATTTCCATAGAACAGAACGTTGTCAAATGAGTGGCCATTATCTGTAAAAAAGAGAAATGAAACCGGATTAGAAGATGGAAAAATACCACACAACAAATATTATGGGTAAGTTTAAAGAAGATTGCAGTAATGTATGAATAAAATACTTTTAAACTTTCAGAAAAATCTCTTTTAAAAAAAACGTTTTTTATGGGTCTGTTTCCCAAAATGGGGGACACAAGTGACATGTCATTAAAGAGTTGTCTTTTGTCATGATTTACTGCAAATTACAAATAATTTGTGTTTAAATATCTGAGCCACATTTAAATAGCATTGCAGACCTTTCCTTGAAAAAAAAATAGTTATAAAAAGCAGTTTAAAAAACACTAAAAATAATGGGATTGTTTTGTTATTCAATTATGTCATAAAATCATTTGCATATTAATAAAAAACTGAAATATCGTTTGATAACACCCTACCCACAAAAAACTTACCTCCCTACAACTGAAAAAAAAACATTACCCTTAAAAGGTAATAATATGAGTAAAATAATAATATTGCACTAGAAAATCATATTTTCATTCCCACCAGACGAAAATAGAACTATTGTTTCCTCCAGAAAAAAGTGTGTGAATACTAATAATACTTGACTGCCGGCAGTTCATCTGGCTTGGAGAGAATATGCACAGTTGTACTGCCAATGGTACAATGTATTGGTACTACAGACAATTTGCAGTTTGCCAATTGTACTGCATGGCAGGTGGTGATCCTTTGATCGTGTATAGTACATTAATGTACTGCTAGTCATTACAGAGTTGTGATGATGTGAAAGTGTAAGATCTTTTTGAATTACCCTGTATATTCCTGTAAAATTTTAAAAACACTACTTCAAAATTCTAATCATAATTATTACTTTCACATCATTCAACAATTGAAACACTACTTGAAAAAAGCTAAAGGAAGCTTTTAAATATTCTACAATATTTTACAATTATATGATGATATTTATTATATACTTTATGGAAAGTAACACAACTAAAATTGATAAGCTCTTATGCACTTTACATGAGCTATTTCTACTTCTGATCTCAGTCAAAGCATGTAAATTGGAAGGACTCTTGTTCCATCAATTTCTGTTTACAGAACATATTTTCAACAGAATTCAATACAAATACAGGGTGGGCACGAAGTCGCTTTCCCCAATAAATAAAGAAATACTTGTTTTGGGGAAAGCAACTTTGTGCCCACCTTGTATATATGTTTGGTTATTTTTACTAAAACAAGCTGCTTACTCGTGTATACTAGAAGAAGAACATTTTTCAAAGATACAATCTCTATCCGTTCTTTGACATCACTCAAATATAATCCTTACCTGAATATAAAACTCCCTTATCCATAGTGTCTGTGAATTCTATATCTAGCAAAGATTCCATGAAGAGCTTCTCCCTTACTTCATAATCCAAATCTTTAAGAGCCTACAAAAACACATTTTTTTAGTGTTCAACATAAAATCAGCTGCATAACAAATATATTTACAGAATGCCAACAAAAGAAAGAACATTTCATATTATAAATATACTACACACTTCTTTCCAATTATCTGTAAAATGGAAAATGAGGTACAGAATATTAGAAGAAATTATGCAATGGATTACATGACAAATATGTAAGAAAACAGCAATTTTCAATTTGTTGGTCTCAAAAAACCAAGGTACAGCATGGGTAAAATGTATAATGATAACACTGGGGAACAGTGAAATTGCGGCACAGTGTTTGAGAGCTAATTTAGGGCGATTTCATGCTGCTGAATAATGATATAATAATATATTTCCTAAATTGGCTCTAATTTATGAAATAAATGCAACTAAACCAAAATGGCGGAAACATAAGACATACATATAAATGAACTTCCAACAACAATTTAATATTTCTTTTTGTGATTACAATCATTATTATAAAAATAAATTTATATAGGCCTATGATCATAATAATTAAGAAAATATGTACACAATGAAGTAACAAACTATGTGAAATGTTTTCTATACAATTTCCTGCTGTATTGCTTTTTAGGACAATCCCTCTGTAAGCTCCAACAGTAGTCGGCCATCATGTGGTGATCCCACCGTCCCTGGTACCTTTCTTCCATTATCCTTATATCCTAATGGAACATTTCTACCTGTTCTTCACTAAAATCACCAAGGTCCTTAGGGAATCTGTCAATGTGGCTATGTAGAAAATGTATCTTCACACTCATATTAGCTCCCAATTTCTCAAAATTTTTCAACATATTTCCAACTATATCGCGGTAGTTTTCTGCTCTGTGATTCCCCCAAAAGTTTTTGACGACGGACACAAAGCTCAACCAGGCCTCAGATTCGATGTAAGACATGTAAGTTGTAAAATTGGCATCATTTATAAGTGTACGAATTTGTGGTCCGTCAAAGATTCCTGCCTTCAATTTTTCAATACTTAGTCCTGGAAAAGTGTGGCATATATATTTGAAACAATCACCACTTGTATCTAAGGCCTTGACAAACTGTTTTATCAACCCAAGTTTAATATGCAGTGGCGGAAGGATGATTTTGTCCCTATCTATCAGCGGTTCATGAATGACATTAGCTTTTCCCACTGTAATATTTTCCCTTGGGGGGCAAACTTTTATCGTCCAATGCTTTCCTCTAGCACGACTATCCCATAAACATAGCAAACAGGGATGTTGTGTGTACCAACTTTGCTGCCCTAGTAAAAAAATCACAATCTTCAAATCCACACACACGAGCCACTTATGTTCAGCATATTCAATTTTTTCTAAATCCATTTTTATGTTTTGGTATTCTTCCTTAAGCTTTGTTGATTGTCCGATAGGAACTGAACGATGTTTATTACCATTGTGTAGTAAAACACATTTCAAACTTCTTTTAAAACTGTCCAGAAATAAACGCCAATCCTCTGGGCGATATGTTGATAGACCTAACAGCAGCAAAAGCTCAGCAATATTGTTACAATACACAAGATCATTGTCTTCGCTAAAGTAAGGAAGAATATTGTGTTCTCTTGTTCTATATGATGTTACAGTAACACCAGGCTGAAGACAATGTTTTTATCTTAGTCGCGATGCTAGAATCTCAGATGATTTTTTTGACAAATGTAGGTCACGAATCAAATCATTCAGTTCGCCTTGGGAGAATTCTTGCGGTGTAGAACTACATCCTTCAAAATCACTTTCGTTTTTATTGTCATTAGCACTTTCATCTGATATCTCAACGTCATCGTCGATATTTTACGAAAAGGTACATACTTTTAAAGGTAAATTTTCACTATGCAGTATTGGCGGCTTTGCTGACTCTACATTAGGGTATACCCAATTACGCTTTTTTAATCTATTCATGCCTTTAACATTTACAGCACAAAAATAGCAATCATTAACATGATATTTTGGTTCACTCCATGTCATGGGCACTCCAAATTTGAGTCCCTTTCGTCCGCCATGGCCCAAATAACAAAGTGATTCCAAACAAGTTTTGCAAACTATATGTGGGACCCATTTTTTATTCCGTTGTCCCAGATTTTTGGCAAAATAAGCCTGACACAAATCTCTCACTACATCCATGATATTTCTTCTCTGTGATGGTAGACAATATATTCCACATATATAGCAAAAAACATTTGGGTTATTGAAACACTTACTACGTGAGGAACTCATATTTCCAATGTATTCACATTAAACGCATTTCGCTTAGTTATACTACAAAATTCAACATTAAGAGATATATTGCTTCATACGTTGCCTAGAAACAATTTACAAAAAAATAAATAAGTTTCTAAATAGGAATTTCAGCCAATTATCAAATTTTGATATTACCGAGAAAAGTGTGGAGTAATTTTACCTCCTACATTTTCCATGGTGTGTTTATTTTTGTAACTGGAGTCAATTCAACTGAACCAATCATACAATTGGCAATCACAGATGTTTTGTGTGCTGAAACTGTTATTAAACTTTATGCCACACAATAAAATATTTTTTTTGTTCCCCAGTGTAATCAATGTAGAACAATATGGTACTTTCAACAATCTATGTCGAAGTAGTTGGATATTTTCCTCTAAAATGTCTATGTGATGAACATTCCTTCAGTTCAAGTTTACAAAGTTCAGGATTCCAATAATGTTTCAAGTGTGCAGCATGACATAGTTGTATAGCTTAATCTTTTACATGCTTTAAGCTACTTTGGTTTTAAAGTATCTGAATATGGTGTCAAAATGTCACATATGAAGATGCACTTCAGTTGTCGGGAGCGGCCGAGAGGTCACTCTGGCTTTTGACGTATATCTTACAGCATTTTAATAGTTTAAAATTTGTTTTTTCTACTTCTGGTGCTCTGTTTATTATATCCCTTTTGCTTCATTACATTTTTGTTTCAAAAGGTTTTTGTTTTCAAACAGCGTAATGCATCGTCAAAGCAAACAACTCTGAGTGCTAGCAAAAAGAGCATGTTCCTCAAAGCTGCCCTGAAGATTTCAGGGACAGTTCCATCTGTGCTCCACAAATCTGATATAATATAAAATCACTTAAGACACTTTTCGTATTTTCTATTAACATGACAAAAATTTATATGTTCAAAAACTTACTAGAAACAGTGAGTAAATAATGCACAAATCTAAAGAAAAAAAATGTAACAATCAGTTGTGGGTGAGCTCCACGCTCACTCAGACAAAACTCCTTCCACAGCAATGGTCTCTCGCAAACCACAGTCTAAGTCATCTCATTAGAATGTGATCAGGTCACGCATGACACTATGAAAGTCAGCTAGAGAGCACAACAATCCAATATTTAAAATACTGTTAAAATGGCACTTCATTAAAATTGAAAGCGAGTGCAGTGCTCACCCACGACTGATCGCAGGTTAATACATCCCTGTTCTTGTTTTCCTATATTATACATTCATGTGTTGTTATGCAATTTTTAAAATTGTCTTCTTCTATTTCTGTTATGCAGGGTGACCACTCTAGAACCATGATAAAATTCAAGTATAATTCCTGGTTTTCAAGGTGAACTTTCCAAAAAATCAACGGTACAAGCAGATGTTTTCCCTATTTCAACTGTACGCATTACCGCCTCTCACTACCCACACAAATATATTAACAATATAAAGGGTAAGTGTGATTCCAATGCCTCCAAAAATTCTAATTCAATTGAATTATACAGTATTTAACATTTTTCTTGTATGTACGCATTGCTTGCATTCTAGAATTATTTCTCTTGTAGTCTACGGTTGTTACAAGCTTAAGGTGCAGAGTATACATCTGTCTTTTCACATACTAACACTCAAAATACATCTACAACACAAGTCACAAATTATTTTCCTGTAGTTTACGGTTATTACAAGCATAAGAAAACAGTTTTTCTTTGTGACGTTTCAGGAGAACACATGCTCCTTTCATCAGACATCCAATATGACCCATCATTGCAACTTTCACTCATCCTGCATACAAACTATCCACATATTTAGTTGAAAGACTTGCTATAATTAAACAACAAACACCATTCAGTGTTAAAAATGCATATGAAGTGAAACAGAAACTAAAAAATATTGTTAAAAAAATAAATAAATAAATAAATGTCTGATGAAAGGAGCGTGTGTTCTCCTGAAACGTCACAAAGAAAAACTGTTTTCTTATGCTTGTAATAACCGTAAACTACAGGAAAATAATTCTATAATGCAAGCAATGCGTACATACAAGAAAAACTATAAGGCACAAATGTTATGGGATATACTAATGTACCAAAAATTGTTAATTGTATAAGAATTTCAAACTCAAATTTACCTAAGATATCTTATCTTGCAATAATCTTCCATCTGTCAGACAGATTGTTCTGCTAAGGACACTAACAAAGTAAATGGATTGAGAGGATTCTGTTTTATTTTCCACGCACCTATTTTTTCCTTCCTCGACAAAATTAGAACCTAAACTATAAAAAAATGCCTCAGGGCAATTATGAATATGTATCAATTCAATGGGATTTGGATTAATAGAAGTTCCAATTTTTCACGACTTTGGAGAAAAATTTATGCAGAATTCATGCATAATTATCGGTGAGTAGCCACCCTGTTATATCTATCTCACTTATATGTTAAGATGTAATTTACAATAGCATTTTACAAATACACTGTTCTAAGTGACAACTCACATGCTCAAGAAAAGCCGAAAGAAATTTGTTCATGTTGTGATATGCTTGAATGCTCCGATCTATCCCACCACTATTTACTCGAGCTCTGGATGCACCTGCTGTAGAAATTCTTCTCATCAACTGTGCAGCCTGAAGGAAATATAAATTTAAAATGTTTTGTAACAAACCAAAACAAAAAATAAATCACTGAATCACATTCATTCTCTCACTTGCACACATGTGTGTTTCTTTTGTATTTCTGGCACATATTATCTTTTTTAGAATACACAATACTGTACATGTCCTCAAAGAGTGGTATTTTGTCATGCATCCACAGAGCTGACATTAGAAGTGATTTTACAAAATATTTTTCCATAAGGTGACCACACTGCTTTTCCCATATAGTTATTATTTTTTCCCCACAAAGTATCAGCCTATTTTCAACACAACTTTACATCCTTCTCCATTAACTTTCATTATTGTGAGATACAATGTATAACATTTCACCTTGCTAAAAGCCCTGTCATTCAAGGGGATTTCACCTCTCTACGACAATTAGTTCTCATGCTATGATTTTTTTGTACTTTGCGGCAAATTTGAAAAGTGCATGCCTGGAAAGTGCTTGTCCATAGAGGCTAACATGCAGGAGAGGCATCAGTCTCCTAGAGATTAACCATTACTTTTAAGTGTGCATATTGCTTCTTATTAACGTATAATTTATATTGTTGAACTAGCACAAATCATTATCGCAAACTGTCTTGCATTAAATGCATGTGTCTTTAATTCATAATACTAATATATAATCACCAAGTTTACTTTATGTATCATTGTATTTTTTGTATGTCTAAAACTATCAGACAAGATATTGCTCAAACTTTCTATGGATTCATGTAGTCTGGTTTTCTCCATTATCTTGATTAAAAAACAACGTAACAATCCCTGTCATCTCTGTCAAGTAAAGTGTGGAATCAACTGCCTTTAAATTGCAGAAAGGAGAGTAATTTGGCCAAATTTAAACAACAGATTAGGACATTAATCTATGAATACTGACTGACCTGTGTCTCATCTACCTCATTGCCTTCTTCACATAATGTACTTGAAAATTGTTTATTCCCTTTTATTTCTTATGCTTTTTAATTGTATAATAATATTCCATATTATTAGAGGCACATATTTTTGGTAAATAAAAAAAAGCAAAATTTTGGTACAAAAACAAGTCAATTTCGGGTTCAAAAGTGGCAAATAATATAAAATTTTGGTGTTATAGCAGTGAAAAAAATGACCAAAAGTAGTACATGTATATAAAATTACATTTTGATTTCAAAATTGTGAACATAATCCTAAATTTGATATAAAAACTGTACTTATTACACAAAATAAACATATCCTTTCTAATAGCACATTTATATAGTTATATAGGGGTTCATTTTTGCTTCTTAAATATTTATACCAGAATTAATAAATTTTCAGTGAATTGCATAATGCAGTGTCGCGTCGGTAAATAATCTCTAAATGTCGTGTTTAAAAGTCTATTTTGCATTTTGCAGTTTATTTCGCATCATATCGTGACAAAACATGGTAGGAATATGCACCTCACACCTTTCAGAAACAGGAAAACTTAACATTACAATGTGTTATTTCACATTTCGTGTTTTCGTCAAAAATGAAACATGCATGCCTCTACATATTATATATATTTACAAACAAATAGCACAACTGTACATTAATTCATATAAGGCAAAAAGCAGTTTTTTATAGCTACAGAATCAATGTAAAGTAAGTTTAAGTATAACCCTTCTCCAAATAAATAATAATAATACTCTACTAATATGTTATCATAACCTTGCATACCCCTAAATAAAAATATTTTTGTATCAAATATTTTCAAAATATCAAAGCATGATTTCTTGCATGCTACTTACTGAACTGATTGGTGCCATGACTTTCCTGTAATATGCACGCAGGCGATGTGGTACAGACATCTGGAAGGTTTGTTGATCCGTGGCTGGAAGAAGTCCACGGTGACCACAGAGGTCATCTTCTTCACGTTGCAGCTGCTCCAGCATTGTCTGCATGTCGGTATCGGCAAACCCATGGGCAGATCTGAACAGTGAAAATTTCAAGTCTAATCACATGAAGATTTATGAGGGAACACAATGGGATAAATATGATAGTTTACTCTGTCCCGTAGTTCTATATTAAATGAATATGTGGATACAGCATGTAAAATTATTGTCAGTTTGATAGTCAGCCTTAAAATTAATAAATATCTGACACAAACAATCCCACACTGGCAAAACAGGGTTACCAACTGAACTACAGCACCGAGTCAATGCAGAAATATGAATACAGCTTCTCTCTCTCTGAGTGAGTGAGTGAGTGATGCGAGTGATGAGTGAGAGTGAGAGAGAGAATGAACTTTCATCATCTCTCTCTCTTCCTCTTTTTCCTTCTCTCATTTCACCCCCTTCCCACCCCCACCCAGTGAGTGAGAGTGAGAGTGAGAGAGAGTGAGAGAGTGAGTGAGTGAGTGAGTGAGTGTGTGAACGTCTTCTTTTCTCTTTCTCTCTTCCATCTTTCTTTCCTTCTTTCTTTCTTCCTTTCTCTATCTCTATCTCTCTCCCACTATGACTAATAAATCAATAATAATTAGAGCCACATAATGGTGAATAAAAGATGAAGATTTCGGTGCAAAAAGTGGGCACATTTCAGGATCAAAAGTGAAATTTCAGTGTTAGAATTTCTGAATAAAACCTTAAATTTGATTTTAAAAACTATACTTATTACACAAAAGAAACATTTATCTTCTAATAGCAGATTTATGTAAATATCAGAGTATTAAGTACACTTCCTGTGTAAAGAAGTCCATCTTTGCTTCTCAAATATTTACAGCAGAATTAATCAGTTCTCCCTTCCTTGCATAACTCACAGGATAATTCAGACTTCAGAAAGTGTCGTGTCAGTAAATAAACTCTAAATTTCGTGTTTAAGGTTCTATTTTGCATTTTGCAGTTCATTTTGTGACTAAATATGGTAGGAAATTGCACCTCAAACCTTTCAAAAAATATGAAAATTGAACATTACAATGTATTATTTCACATTTTATGTTTTTGGCAAAAACTAAATATGCATGCTTCTAACAACAATAAAATAAATGCCTAAAATACCAATACATACTACAAAGTGAGTGTAAGACACTTATGTGCTGCACAAGGTGTAACCTACGATTTAATTACATAATCTTTGTTTGCAAGTAACACAGAAACTTCATTACTTTATACATAGAAGTGAATAATATTTAGATATTATTTCTGAAGCCAGTCTATGTAAATACTCCCTACTCTGCCTCTTGGCATAGCACAATACCATCCTGAAGATCGGAAACCATCAAACACTTTGGACATATATTTTTATTGTGAAATTGTATGTGAAATGTTTTCTTGCAAAACACTCTCAAGTTACAAACAAATATTTTCCAGCTTGTACCTGATCAGATTTTTTTTCCACAAATATATGCTATTTACTTTACTGTTGATACTTTGAACAGCATAACAACAGCAATAATAATAGGAAGCAAATCTAACACACATCTAAAATTTCAATTTCTTATGACAAAAAAGAGACAATGAATTACTGTACCTTCCATGTATGTAATAGCCAAAATTTTCTGCTGTAAGGATAAATACACTGACGTTTGCTATTGAGCATACGTCAACAAACTCCTGAATTCCATTTTTGATGTATCTCTCAAACACTGCTACCACAAATAACCACTGAAAAAAATTATTTGATAATATTAATTATACATATACACCCGCCGCAAAATGACTTCGGACCTCATAAGAAAAGCACAAAAAATATGGAAAATTCATGTGAAAAGCTATTATTAAGCTATTAGATACGGCAAAAAATGCATACGGAGTCATATTACTTTTGAGAACCATTTGGATGCGCTTGGGCATGGAATCACTAAGACTTTGGAAGTAATTTAAGTCCTAAAAATGAGATTCAACTTCCCATTGTTAGAAAGGTTTCCATGGAAACGAAGCCTAAATGTTGGACATGGAATGAAAATGTCTACGGAATCCGATAGAAGGCACCGAGCTGAATGCATTGGGCGTCAAATCCTTTGTCTATGTTAATTAGCAATGGAGATATGGGCGTTTGAAATTATGTAATTGTTTATTTCAAATCATCTCCATGGAAACAACAATGGCTAAAAATGAGATTCAACTTTCCATTCTTAGGAAGGTTTCCATGGAAATGAAGCCTAAATATTGGACATGGAATGAATTTATTTTATGGAATCTGAAATAATAGCTTTTCACATGAATTATCTGTATTTTTTGTGCTTTTGTTATGAGGTCCGAAGTCATTTTGCGGCAGGTGTAACTATCTATACAGAACATGGTGAATGAAAATCATGATTTTTACTTTAAAAATATTTTTTTTTTAAAAAAAAACATGCTTAAAATTGCTTGTATGTTTTCTGGCACCATACATATAGATATATATATATTTTTATAGAAAGGCTTTTTCTGGTAAATAGCCCTGTAAAATATTTGAACAGTTTGATTAAAGCAAAAACAAATTACATGTAAATATATATTTTTCTATTTCTATTACTGTATGAACTTACTGTCGAAATTTTCTCTGATAAGCTTACTTTTCATTTTTCCACGTAAATTTTTCTCGCGATCGATTTCGCCACCCGTCTGGCAGCTTCATCAGGTGTGTACTGTCTTTCTGCGGGTGGCGTGGCTCCTTCTTCTATCACTTGTGCAAAAGAAGGAAGCACTACACCCGCACCAGAACAGTAGAAAGTGAAAGGACCACATCAACTAGCACCACGAGCACAAGTGGAAGAAGAAGGAACCACACTGCCTGCAGCAAGACAGTACATGCCTGACGAAGCCACCAGATGGGTGGCAAAATCAATCGCGAGAAAAATTTACGTGGGAAAATGAAAAGTAAGCTTACGTGGGAAAATGAAAAGTAAGCTTATCAGAGTAAATTACCTATCTCCGCGTAATCGCCAAACAGATATCTTTAGATACTACTGTGGAAATGTTTGTTGAGTGTCTTAATGAAACTATAAAAATTTTCTTCCACTGAAAATAAAACATTTTGGATTAATTGTAACAAAATATTTTTTATAGCCTTTGTAGCTGAATTTTGGCAGTTTTTATAGCCTTTGTAGCTGAATTTTGGCAGTTTTTATAGCCTTTGTAGCTGAATTTTGGCAGTTTTTATAGCCTTTGTAGCTGAATTTTAGCAGTTTTTATAGCCTTTGTAGCTGAATTTTAGCAGTTTTTATAGCCTTTGTAGCTGAATTTTGGCAACTTTTTAATGATAGTTTGCAAAATATAAGCTGCCATGTTTATTTACAGCTTAATGATAATGACACTCTTTGCAGTTTAACATGAGTAGTATTTTGTACATTATTCTGTGCAAAATTTTTGCTCTTTTTGCCTATAAGGATTATTGAATTTTAAATCAAGAAAATTTAAGTGCGTTGTACTGATGCTCATGTATCAAAAAGTATCACTTAGAATCTATTTATCGATACCAGCCAATTCTTTTCTGGCATTTTGTATTTTCATGGGGGTCTGCAAAAATGTCACATGACATTTTCACAGAGCATAATTATCCTGGAAATTGTGTAAAATTAGATGTTTCTCTTTACTTTGCACAAGTTTTGTATGAAAAATGGGTTTTTGTGATTACATAATATGCATTCTGAGGTCTGAATTATCCTGTTAGTTATGCAATTCATGGAAAATTGATTAATTCTGTTGTTAATATTGGAGAAGCAAAAATGGACCCCTTTACACATAAATAAACTTAATAGTCTGATAACTACATAAATGTCCTATTAGAAGTGAAATGTTAATTTTGTGTAATAAGTGTAGTTTTTTTTATCAATTTTAGAATTATATTCACAATTTTAAAATCAAACTGTCGTTTTATATACAACTTTTCATCCAATTTTTCACCGCTATAACACCGAAATTTTATTTTATTTACCGCTTTTGAACCCGAAATTGACTCAGTTTTTCTACCAAAATTTTGCTTTTTTATTTACCAAAAATATGTGCCTCTAGTTATTATCCATTGTCTAGTGCATATGCTTTTAATTCTAACACTATGTTTTAGCGTTAGCTTCACACTTCTACTCTTGTGAAGAAATTTCTTTTGTTGGTGGTGGGCAACTTAAACATAACGTAAAAATAAAGTTCCCCGTGCATATAGCACAAAGCAATTAAGGCACATTTAGGGGATGTGGGGGGTAGGGCCCCACACATTCTCGATCATGGCTATTTTGGAGGTGATGTGATCAGCACTATGTTCTGGATGCCTTTACCTCGCCAGGGTTGCCCCCCAGGTACCCGTTGATTTGAAACAGGTGGAACCCCGGAGCTTGCTTTATGCGGGAACAAGGCCGGAAAAATTCCAACCTTAGATCATCCACCCTGGAATCGAACCCCGGTCTCCCACGTGGCAGTCAGACACCCTATTGACTAGACAACCACGGCTCTACTTAAGCGTAACGAAATGCAGTACAGTAGACTCGCAATTAACCAAGGGAGTGGTTGGAAAACATCACGATTCATAATGCACCCCCTGTTTGTTTACTAGTAAGTTGGAGTCAAGTCACCATCCACGCTGCACGTGTTCCTTACATTGTTGGTGTATCCGATTGTTGGTGGTGTTTACATCTGTGTAGGTCTATTCTAAGGGAGTAATGTAGTACGAGTGGCAAACGGAAATGGTGTGTGGTTTCTCTGGAAACAAAATTCAACGCAATAAAAAGGTTGGATAAAGGTGAGTCTATTAAAAAGTTTGCTGCTGATTATGGAGTCAGGGAAGTGACTGGTGGAGATTGGAGACGTAAGCGGAAGGACATTGAAAAGTGGGTGAGTCAAAGTGTGAACAGGGGCAGTGGTTTAGCGCAGAAAACGATGAAGAAAGGTGAATATGAGCGGTCCAAATAATTACTATGCAGTTTTAAGTGTTGTTTCGTCATTTAAGACCTATTAGCACATTATCTCCATATTATCCGAGTTTTTCCATATCCGAGGTAGTCTCGGTCCCAATTAGCTCGGATAATCGCAAGTCTGCTGTATAATATTTCAGTGAAGAGTTGTTGGTCAGCATGCCAGATTTGGAACAAATTACAGTCCATCAATGGTTCAAGAAATTTCTTTCACCTGAAGATGGGAGATCCTCGCTTGAAACAGCACTTTAATAGCTGAAGTAGAAGCACTAGACAATGGGTAAGTCCAATTAACATTATCAACATTACATGTTATGCCATACCTGCACGAAATAGATGAAGAAATAAACCATGATGCCTACAGCCAGTCTGCATATCATGCTTGGCGAGTTCTGTGCCATGTTTTCTGGCAAATGAAGGTGGACTTCTGGATCAGGCATTGCCCAATATTTAAACCCAACCACCTAAGTAAGAAAAAATACACCACGTTAACTTCACACAAATTATTGAACAGGGATGCGAAAAGTCCATACACTCCTGATATCGATCGACATGAATTTTAGTTTCCTGTGTAAGAAGCATTGAATGTTATGAGCCAATACTGAATATACGATTTATTGCAGTTCGAATGACAGATTTTGGCCCAAACAGAATCTCTATTCTATTTATTTATTTACTTACTTACTGATTCATATACAGTACTGAAACACAATTTTATACTGAAACTGTAACAAGAAAACCACAACAAAACAAGACAACACAAGATGGCACAGAAAAAATTAAGTTAAACGTAAATTTTTAACGACTGTCAGAAATTGCATCCTGACAATTGGAGGCAGGTTATTACATAAACAGGGAAGCTTATAGAAAAGAGATCGCTGTAGAAGGGAGAGCATTGTAGCGGGATTGTGAAAGAGCTTTACGTTGCGGGTTGACTGTGTGGGGACTCGTAGATGAAATTGATTGATTAGGCATTCAGTTTTAATTTTGCCATTTATAATTGTGTGCAAAAATTTCATGTATGCTAGTTCGTGATGAATGTGTGGTGGCTGGATATTCAAAATACACATAATATCTGTTTCATGGAGGTGTCTGAGAGAAGGTATTCTATGGCGAGCAACAGCAGGGTAAAAGCTGAAGACAGGGTCAATCCTGGAAAGATTAGTTTTAAAAGCCATAGTCCAGATGCAGGAGCAATATTCAAGAATGGGGGAGATAAAGGATTTGAAAAATATGCTAATGGATGACTAGTTTTGGATTTCAGTGAACCCGTACAGAAGACCAAAGAGATGCATGGCTCTATTAGTAGTATGGTCTTGTAAATCACCAACAAATTAATAATTCTAGAAACATGTATGGTGCTCATTTTTTTCTTCCATGATAACACTAAGATCTCTTTGAGAGGACATCTTTTACATGGGAGTGTTTAACCATCATTCTGAATTCAAACTCAGTATTAGCACAATAGGAAGCTATGGTTCTATATTGAAAACGAAATTTCAATTTACATATGCTAATAAATAGTTTTATACTCAAACAATTATAAATATTTTTTATAATTATTATATTGATTAAAAAAAATAGAAATAACAAAAATTACAACAGAATCAAATTATGCATTTATAAACAAGAACATTTATAACATATAAGTGTTATTTATAAGAAAATATTTATATTATTATCTCTTTTTGAGATAAAGTAAGTCCTCGTTTTTATAATTTAGCATGCATACATTCCACCACCGAGCATACTCAACATGCTAATTTCCTCATCCAGGCCTTCTACAATCCTGATCTTCAGTTTTCAAAACTCAGCATCTGGCTAAATCACATCCAAAGTTGAACATATGTTTGTCACTTTATATAACTTTCCTTAAAGTATTCATTTGAGGAATTGTAGCATTTATAAGCTTGCTTGTTCAGGAAGATGAAAGCAGATACATATTCACTGCTTCAAATTCAACATGATATATTTTCTACATGGGAGTGCAATTCCACAACTTTCCAATCTTTTTTAAAGATTATATCATAATCAAAGTTCACTAAAGATTCATAAAAGGCTTCTATAAAGCTTAAGCATCCAAGTTATTATCAAATTGTCACGTTTAATGCTTTAAAAGCAACAATAATTGTACAAATATTTATCAATGCCATATTGCTATATCTGTACTTATCTTTGTTCCATCATGAGATTCCTCCTAAAGTCACAGACAACTAGTATGATACTAGATGTCTGTGACTTTAGGAGGAATCTCATGATGGAACAAAGATAAGTAGTATCAGAGTAACTAGTTCAAGCCCGATTTTTTAGTATGTGTTATCTTCAATTGTTTTTGTTATATTTTGTATATTTTTGTCAATAAGTGCTTAACAGCTTGCATGTTAGTGTAGTAAATGTAGATATTTGTTCTGTTACAGCTATTTTACAATGTATATCCCAATATACTTATCTAATAATTACAATTACCATTTTTTTTAATGTTGCTACAAAATACCAAGAATGACATCATATTATACATTGAACAATTTTAAAGAGTTGACCTTCGTATATAAACCTTGATGCCAATGCAAATGTACACAATTTCAATAAATTTAATTATAAATTTGAATGTAACTTATCTTGCTTGTCTGAAAGAACACATGATAGAAGATGTTTGTTTTTCATTTTGTCAGTCAAAAATAACTGTTATGAATATGAATTCAAAATATTGCACAATTTTATAATTTTGTCATGATATGCAAATTGGCTTTTTAAAACATCATATTTAATAAAATTAGTTTAAATAGTAAATTCATGCATTTAATTGCATTATATGAATAAATTTTGAGCAATCATATGATTAAATTATTATAATTATTGCACATATGTGGAACTCTGAACTTAGCCTAACCATTTTCAAATGTTGTTATGACAATGTATTAATTTTATTGTCATAAGTGTTTTCGAGAGTATAAAGAGAATGCACTTTGTTCCTTTTTAAGAAAATGGTGAGGCAGGAGCATTTCTGGAGAATCAATTCCAGTTTCCACTGACGACACCTCACAAGCAGAGCTTGCTGCAGGATTAGTGAATCACGTTCTGACAAAAATATCTTTGAAGAGTTTACAGTCATCGGCAAACAGAAGAGCATTTATAAGAAGAGATGACAGTCTGTCAGGGAGATCATCCATGTAAAGGAACAAAAGTGGGCCTAAACGATGCCCTCCTAGGGGACACCAGACAGGACAGGTAAAAAGCTGGAAGAGGTGCCAGAAAGAATAACATACTGTTCTCATGTATAAGATAGTCTTTTAGCAAAGATAGAAATTTTACATGGATGTTACATTTGGATTGTAATTTATGAAGGAGATTTTCCAACTTCGAAAATAACCCACATTGACTGATGGTTAGGGCAGGAATGACCAAAAAATTATCTGCTTAGGTTGCCTTTTTGGATGGTCTTATCTGCATATCACTGACAAATAGTTGCTTCCTGAAGTCCAGACAAGACATATCAAACAATGTCTGGCTATTTTGCAACTTAGTGAGATTTTCATTACCAGGTGGATTGGTTGGGGATCCACAGTCCATATCTGACACTATGGCCAGAATGAAGTCTAGATTTAACTATGCCAGACAATTCTCTATGGGGAATCATAAAGGAGTATGTCTGCAAAAGTTGCTATGGATCAACGATGTGTTGCAAAATGCAGTGCACAATGCCATAGTGACTGACACTGCAAATACTATGATAAATCAGCAACCAGACCTGGCAACACATCCACCTGTGGAAGGAATAGATGTTTTGGATCCATAAAAGCCAACACACATTATTTACTTCATGTAGATGTCAGTGGTGTACAAACTTTTCACCCACACTGTAGTGTAGAAAACGTTACTGGTCATCTGCAATTTGGTGTATTTTTTAGTGTGGGATATTACCATCAAATACCACAAAAAAATTTCAAATATGCCAAGACTGTTAACACCATTAAGCCTTGTTTTCATGACAACCATTTTTGTATTTGATTTTCATTTATATTTGGTACAAAGTCTGAAAAAATACCTTGCTAGAAGGTTGAAACATAATGTTTAGTTTAGGTTTTAAAATAAAATAAATTCTACCTTGACCAGCATATTGGATTTTTGGTCAAGGCCGTCTATTATAAGAAGTCACACTAAATAAATAATTATACGCATTCCACTTTTTAAACACATTAGAAACCAAATAACAGCATTTTAAAATGTGCTGCAAAATTTCTTAATCATTCAACATACTTACTTCAAGAAAGAATGCAGTTAGAAACAGCTGCAATGAAAGGCATATTCTTCTCTTCGTTTGGATCTCATTCCATTCGTTTGCAACAAAGTACGTCCTCCATATGCTGACTGGTTGTTCAGTGCTTTCTGAATTTACTGCACTTGGGCAAGTTGGTCGTGGTATGGAATTTTTAGCACGTGGTCGTTCCCAGTCAATAAAAAATATGTCAATTGATACCTGTCTTGCCACTAAATGTATTACTTCCACAACCTACAACAGAGGTAAAAAATATATATCTGCTGCATACTGAGCAAAACTTGTTAAAAAAGTTGAGAGAGATATTTGACAATATATATTTCTCTTCTTTTTAACAAAACTAAGCAAGTATATACTGAAATATTAATTTTTAGAAATAAAATAAAGGGTGTCTACAAAGGATTGAAGCGGTTTCACAATGTTACTGTACATGCATTATTGAACATATCATGAAGTGACTTTACAGTTTTGTAAAGAAACTCAGCAAGTTTTGTGACATTACAAGTTTTCGATACGTCCCCGCTTCATGATTCTGAAAACACAAACTTCATAGTCAAGTTCTTCCCAAACGCAATGCAGCATGTCTTTATCAATTCGATCAAAAGCACTGAAGACCTGAGCCCACAGTTCTGCGAGATCACTCGGTAATGGAGGCACAAACACTAAATCCTTCACATAACCCCCCCCCCCCCAATACACACACAAAAAAAAGTCACATGGAGTTATGTTAGGGAATCATGAAGCAATGACAGCAGTTGTTGATCATCATTTCCACAATGACCAATCCATCGTTTTGACACTCTGGTGGTTAACAATTTGTGGACATCGTGATGGAACTGGGGCGGCGCACCATCCAACTGGTGGATAAAGTTCTCAATGTTCGTCTACAACTGTGGCATGAGCCAATTTTCTAACATGTCAAGATACCTGTATTCTGCAATGGTTGTTCGGTGAAGAAGAAGGGGCCGTAAACTCTAAATTTTGAGACTGCACAAAATGCATTGCATTTCGGAAAGTCACGAATATGCTCAACGGCGCCAGAGGGTACAGAAAATCCACAACTTGCAATGTGTCACAAACCTTGTGATATGTTCAATAATATATGTACATTAACATCATGAAACTCCTTCAATCATTTGTAGACACCCTGTATATTCTGAGAGAGTTGTATAAATAAAAGTAAGGTAAACATTAAATCCAATGTAATGAAATACCCTTTACACTTCAGTATTTTCCATATATTCACATGGACCCAGCCCTTTTCATTTCACAAAAACTTTAAATTTTATTCTTAAGATTTTATTCAATATTTTGCTCCAAAACACAGCATGAAAATGTTACATCACACCTCTTAAACCCCACATCAAACATTACATATGGTTTTCTTCAAAAATGAAATACGTATGCTTCTATTATAAATGAGCCAAAATGAATACATTGAAAATAGTGTTGAGTACACTTTAATCACAATATGCAATGAACTCAACAACTTTGTTCAAATGAAAATGCATTTTCCAAGTTACTTAACTCCCTAGTAGGGCAGAATCCATACCACTTAGAACCGATGCCCTCGCACATTCCCACTGATAGTGATGCTTGATAATTGTAATAATTAAAAGTTCCTTAAAGTACTGATCAATATTAGTGACTGGGTATTTCACTCCAATTAAAAGCATCAATTTTCCAGAGTTTTGCTTCTATCTATCAGACTTTTATCTTAAGGAGACTTCACACCCAAAGTGACAAGTTCCTTACAAAACACGTCACTTGGAAGTGAACCAATCAATAGTAATGTTCCACACAACATGCTGCACAAGCCTGCATCTTCAAGTAACACATGGCAAGTGCTACTTGTCATTTTGATGTGAAATCTAGTAATATAATATAATCCTCTCTTTCTTGGATCCATCAATCTGTTATGTAAAAGTAAAGTAAAGTGTTCCCCTGTGCATAGCACCACGCCATGAAGGTCAATCTTTTATGTAAAAAAAAAAAAAAGTATTACTTCTCTCATAGATTACAGTTCTTACAAGCACATAAACACAATTTTCAACACTAAAGTTGCTGACCACGGCAGTCGTTCGAGCGTCTGAGTACCATGCGAGAAACCTAGGTTCAATCCTCGGTGGGGGAGAACCGGGATTTTTCCCACCTGTTCAAGGGGCTTTGGCACCCACCCAGCATTGTATAAAGTGGGTACCTGGAGGAAACTCTGGGGGGTAAAGATGGCCAGGGGCATGGTGTTGATCACATCAACCCCACCTTCAGGCATGATCAAGAAAGTGTGGGGCCGTAACTCCACACCCACTATATGCATTCAGGGCATGGTGCAATGTACAGGGCAGCACATTACTTTTTACTTGGTCAGCAACTTGAGTGTCTTTAATATGGAAAGAAGGCTTAATTATATTACAATTTTCAATGTAACGTTTTGGATGAACACACGCTCCCTTCATCAGACATTTATTCTTGTTGACAGTGGCGGCGATTGGGTTCCAAAACTGCTGAGGCAACGTGCCAAAACTTGGGGGCAAGGACGATTTACTTTTTCTTTATACATAGGGTTTAGAATTGTACGGGGGTAAAAGTAAAAACCCGTAATTGCCGCCACTGCTTGTTGATTAATTTTACACTAATAATATTACAAAGCATGTGTTCTCCCAAAGCGCTACATTAAAAATTGTTTAGACAACTAATTCTACAATGCAAGAAAATTAACCCCAAGTAGTAAAAGGTCACAGTTACCTTTAAAGCAAAAGCTACAATGATGTAAATCTTAATAACTTCTTCCTCTTCAGCTGATGGGAGTAAAACTTGAGCCACTGACTGTCCTTTGTAGAATAGAAATGTGTGAAGGGTTACGCCAATGGCCACAAGGAAAAACATGTTGGCTAAATATCCACAAGAAAATAAAACAAGGTGGGCCAACGTCAGAAAGTCAATTGCCACACGACCAGATCTTCTCGACCAGCTCCATGTTTGAATGCCGGACAGTACGACAGCAATTGCACTTAGAACACCAATGGAAACCTAAAACATATGTAAATACCTTTGTTTCTTAACGAGACACTAATATTGATTATGCTATCTAATTACAAAATAAACCATCACAAGTGTATTTAGTAGGGATGGGACCGATTAATCGGTACTCTATCGGTATCGGCCGATATAGGCATATCGGTGTATCGGTTTATCGGTAAAATTACCGATTATTTTACCAATCCGATATATCGATTATTTTCTGATAATTTAGTGCAAAATTGTGCCATTTTGTTGTAATTTTTATGGATAATATACATGCCCTACTTTCTAAAAAAGTAAATGTCTAAATATGCAATTTCTCTTGCACTGCAGTCACCTTGAAACACACATTTATTAAAGAGATCAGTGTACCTTTCAGGTTCTTCAAGGACTATTTGTAAGTTTATATCGGATCGGTAGAATATCGGTTATCGGTATCGGTAAATTTTATATCGGTACTTTATCGGTATCGGCCAAATTTTCATATCGGCCCATCCCTAGTATTTAGGAACTCACAGCTTTGCTACTTATCCGGTTTCCAGGTTGCAGAAAAGCTATGAGTTCCCAAGTGGATGATGGCAGAGGCCACTGAAATTAAATGGAAGTAGGGATGTGCCGAAGCCGATTACAGATGTATGAAAATCGGCCGAAATTGACATATCGGCATCGGTATCGGAATCGGCAAAAATCCGATATTTAAACCGGTACAGATTATACTAGAGTTTTACCTTCTAACAAGTTTTATATTCTAGTTTTGTAAGATTTATTGAAAATTAGGTTCTCATTCATCATTATTGTAGAGTTTTTGTAATAAAATTATTGCAAACTCTCATTCAGAGGATCAACCTAACTCAAAATCGGAAATAAATCAGTACATTTCTGATCCAGGATCTGCTGTTGTATTGGAAATTCAGAAGTGAGTGTTCAAACCTGAAGCAAGTGCTGAGAAAATACTTGGGCATACCTGCTGCATCAGTATTCAGTGATTGAGTGTTCAGTGTTGCTGAACAGATTTGCTATAGGAGAAGAAGTAGAGGAAATGCTTCCAAAACTGGTGTTTCTGAAGTTGAATCTGGCAGCAGTAAATTTCCAACATTAAGAACAGGAATGCATTTTGCATTTCAAAGAGCTGCTTGTGTACTAATGTTAAATCTCTTGAGAATCCATGTTCTTCTTAAAGGTTCACATAACCACCTTTTTGTAGATGCAAATGTACATTCACATCTCTTGAGAATATATATGTATATACATATGATATGCAATAGAAATGTACATAGCAAATTTATTTTTGTCATGCTGAAAATAACATCCAATTTCTGTTTAATAACCTTATGTATCGGAATCGGTTAAATATCGGCATCGGTATCGGTACCAAAAATTATCGGTGAGTACATCGGCATCGGTAAATTTTCAGCTTCGTCACATCCCTAAATGGAAGTATAAAAAACAGTTTTGTGAGTGTGTGGGGGGGAAGGGGAAAAGTACCTCTTTTTGAGAACCCTTGTATAAATCATCACATTTTTATTCCCTGATTCATTCACAAATTCTTTCAGGGTACTCATCATCAAAGCTGAAAAAATATTATCCTTATGCAATGGTAGTGTCCAACCATTCATCCATATCAATAAAACCAGTCACACTGAATTGTTGCAATGTGGGGGGGGGGGAGGGTGAAGAACCAATGTGACTTTTAGGATTCTGCAATCACCTGGCACTCTTTGTTTTTTGCTGATATTGTCAATTTTTATTTGCCATAAATTTGTGTCACTATCTATGAGAATCTTCGAAACTACCAGAGCTATAGAAACAAATTTTGGTGAACCAATAAGATTCACCAAATACACTCTGTAAAGAAAAAATAGCGACACTTGCTCGGATATGGTTTTCACAAGATTCATTAACCAACACACCCAGTGCTTTTCATCCATTCATCCATATCAATAAAACCAGTCACCTAGCACTTTTTGTTTTTTGCTGATTTTGTCAATTTTTATTTGCCATAAATTTGTGTCACTATCTATGAGAATCTTCGAAGCTACCAGAGCTATAGAAACAAATTTTGGTGAACCGATAAGATTCACCAAATACACTCTGTAAAGAAAAAATAGCGACACTTGCTCGGATATGGTTTTCACAAGATTCATTAACCAACACACCCAGTGCTTTTCTATTTCATCTATTTTTTATGTTTCCATGCAAGAGGCTCTCTCTGGTGCTACTCTGTTGAATGGAAGCCGATGAGTGCTTCGTGCGATGCGAACTTCCCGCCTGCACAATGCACCTCAAAAGCAACGGAGTAGCACCAGAGGGAGCCTCTTGCATTGAAACACAAGAAAATAAATGAAAACAGAAAAGAAGTGGGGTTGTTGGATAAATGTCAACATTTTCGCAAAACCACCTCTCGTTTCTTCTGCAATGATAGGAGCGAGTGAGAGAGGCATCACATGAGAGGTTTTCCATCGAACAAACACGACTGACAATGCCTCCTGCCTCTCTCACTCCCTCCTATCCACTCCCTTGCAATCCTTCAGCACCCCTGCTCGTTCTAAAGTTTACTAATGCATTTGAGAACGCTCCTTCACAAAAATGGCTGGCTGGTGGACAAATCCTGATTTTCTTATTGTTTTAATTCACTTCATAATCTTGTGAAAACCATATTTGAGCAAGTGTCGCTATTTTTTCTTTACAGAGTGTAGACAACATAAACTGGCCATGAGAGAAAATAATCGATCAAAAGGAAAGTGTTGATATGTGAGAAATTAGTAAATGCGAAGATCTGAGATCTCCTGAAATTGAAAATCAACCAAATGTTAATTTAAAGTGACATAAATTATTTCGATTTGTGAGCCTGCCTGTCTATGGGTGTAAAATAATAGAGATTTGTGAGCCTGACTGTCTATGGGTGTAAAATAATAGAGCATCAGCAATCAGTTAATTTTTAGCATTGTAATATTACCTTCAATCATTCAAAATACAAATATGAAGTCTGGAGAGTTCAAAGAATTGTGGATTATTAATTTGATGTGATATCCATCTTATCATCCTGTCCATTTATCTCTTCAATTTATCATTCAAACCTGATCACCTGGGTTTGAATCCCAGTCTGGGCATGGGACTTCTTTACGAGAGCCCCGTTATCAATTTCATCACATTATCATTCATTACCACCTACAGTAGGCCTCTGTGGCAGATGGCCAAAATTTACATTTTGTATTAAAAAAAAAAGTATTTTTAAAATGTTTGTCTTCTTCTTATACTTAATAAACAATAAAATGGTTATTACGACCACAGTTGTACATACTCTGTACAGACCAAAACGAGGCATGACTATTAGTATCCAAAAAACAATTAAATATATTCTTCCGGTTGCTTTTGGGTACATAAGTTGCTTTACTTTGGAAAGCCAAACACTTTCATCCGAAAGTATCGACAACAAGTGTGTAACTGTTGCAATCAGAGTGGTACACATACAGTCAAACCCCGATTTTACATTTTTCAGGGGCCAGTAAATAAAATACGTAAAATGCGGGAAAGCATAAGGGAGGGGTGAAACTCAAGTGTCAGTACGAAATTACTACACAATCGACTTTTTATGGGGTATATTGTATCAAAAATTATTTAACAATAGGAAGGAAGTATAATAATCCAAGTTCTAATGACGGATTAGTGGGACCCACTTTCGAGAGTAGGGGCGGTGGATGACTGCTTCTAACTGTTGTCTATTAGGTTCAGTTTATGCATCCGATCGTGTGAGATCTCCGTTCACTCTGTAAACTGGTAATTACTTGCTAATTTTAGAAGTTCTGGGTAATTGGAGGGTGGGGGGGGGGGAGGTGATGATTTATAGCTGGATGCCAAGCATCTATATATACTGTAATCAAAGTGTCCTGAAGACGTACAGAATGGTTCAGATTCCACTTTGAGCTGCATATGTATCCAGTCCCGATCAGCCCAACAGCATGAAGTGAACAAAACAAGCGAGAAAACATATAATGCGGGAATGTAAAATCGGGGTTTCACTGTATAAAACAATATTGAGGTACTGTTTTCAACCCTAACATCCAGGCATTGCCTCTGTAGAGGATAGATGAAGGTCAAATTTCTGGTAAAAAATGTAACTATCTTCTACTACTACTTACTAAAGCAAAATTGGTATTTATGACCATAGGCCTATAGCCTATGTGTACTGAACAAAACAAGGAATGATTGTACCTCTACTATTCGTAGTTTCTGAGATATCAATTTTATTGAAAACAGTATGGCATTTCAAATTTTCAGCTGAAAAAAGTTTGTCACAATGCAAATACTAGGAAAACAAACTGGGCATCAAAGGGTTGATAACAAAAAAAAGTAACGCTTTTAATCTCTCTGATCCTCACCTCTATTGCATGTAACATTGAGCTGTCCATTTCATACTCCACAGTAAATGATGTTGACACTACGTCATTATTCTTTATCTGATCGTTTGATATTGCACTATACGAAATTATTACTAGGGGTGGATAGATCTTCCCTTCCTCTTCTTTACCTTGAAGCTTTATCCTGAAATGAAAGAATTGTTGACAGGAAAATTTAGAGTAACCATTTACAATATTTACTTATATGTAAAACACACACAAAACTCCAACTATGTGCCAACAGATGTGTAAGATTTATCTTAAGAACCAGATTACCAAAAGCGATAACTAACCAGAAGCTATTGAAATGAACAAAGAAGTGCAGTAAAAAATCAGATACCGGAAATTGAAGAATAGAGTATCCAGTTCCAATATGTAGCAAAAATGACAGATTGGACCGCAGAAGGTTAGAATAGAATGGAATTCAATGGCATGCATTCACCTCCAAGAGGGGTGAAGATGACAGTAAAGTAAGGTAAGCTATGCAACAAAATTACAATTGCACAAGTTTTCACCTGTGAATAAAACATCTACCAAAGTTTCCTAACGTATAAATCATATGGAAAAATATCAGAACAATTATTTCAACAAGTAATGGATTATAAGTACACACATGTTTAAAAAATATTTCGTGTTACTGTTTGAAGATATTTTATTGAAACCATGTGTGTCCAGCAAGATGGATGTGGGGACTAAGGTGTCAAGTTTTGTTCTCCAGCTATGGGACACCTGCAGGTTCGAGTCTCCTGGGGGAAACGTAACAACTTTTCTTCTGAGATATTGGCCAGCGTATGGGACCAGTGGCTGCCCACCATCATGGTGAAATTGGGGAGCTACAAATGAGTAGCATAACCAAGTCGTGCAAACCCACAACTACAACTGGCGGCTCGTTGTGCTGACAACATGTCAGCCCGTAACTGCTTGGATGATCTCTAGAGGCACATATTTTTGGTAAATAAAAAAGCAAAATTTCGGTGTAAAAACTGAGTCAATTTCGGGTACAAAAGCGATAAATAAAATAAAATATCGGTGTTATAGCAGTGAAAAATTGGATCAAAAGTGGTATACGAGGGCAATTCGGAAAAAAACCTCCGTTTGCACATGCACGAGAAATGTCCGGGAAGAGTGACGTCAGTCCTGTGGCAGTATGTGCAGTAGTCCAGTGGACAGTGAGCAGTGGAAGGAGAAGGTTGTGTTGCAGTTCACTCGTCCGTTACAACAATTGAAAATGAACGTTCCAATAGCAAAGCCCGCCAAATGTGAAGTGTGTGCCGTAATTCGATTTCTGTGTGCGAAAAATCTTTCGGCGGCTGCGATTCATCGCGAACTGTGTGATGTTTACGGACCAAACGTGATGAGTGACAGTGTCGTACGTGAATGGTGTCGCATGTTTAAAGATGGACGAACCGACGTGCACGATGCGGCAAGAAGTGGGCGCCCATCTGTAGTCAGCAACGAACTCATGCAGGAAATTGACAAAACTGTCCGTGAAACCCATCGGTTCACGATATCGGAACTTTCTCTGCGCTTTCCCCAACTTTCTCGGACTGTTTTGTACGAGGTGGTGACAGAAAAGTTGGGGTACCACAAGTTCTGTGCTCGTTGGGTTCCAAAACTCCTTTCGGAGGAGCACAAAAAAACCAGAATGGGCTCTGCTTTGGACTTTCTGTCGCGTTATGCCAAAGAAGGAGAACAATTCCTTAACAGAATTGTGACTGGCGATGAGACCTGGGTGTCGTACGTGAACTCTGAAACCAAACAGCAATCAATGGAGTGGGGACATACGCACTCACCAAAGAAACCCAAAAAGGCTCGGCGAACATTGTCTGCCAGAAAGGTTATGGCAACAGTCTTCTGGGATGTGAAAGGTGTACTGTTAGTGAAGTTCATGGAGCGTGGATCGACCATCACTTCGGAAGTCTACTGTAAAACATTACGACAACTCAGACAAGCCATCCAGAACAAGCATCGGGGTATGCTGACTTCCGGTGTGGTGTTGGTTCACGATAACGCTCGCCTGCACACTGCTGGACTTACTCAAGAACTTTTGGAGCAGTTCCACTGGGATGTTTTTGGTCATCCTCCCTATAGCCCAGATTTGGCACCGAGCGACTACCACCTCTTCAGGCACATGAAACAGTGGCTTGCATCGCACCGCTTCGACAATGACAATGTGCTTCACGATGCTGTTAGCAGGTGGCTTCATTCCCAGGTGGCAGATTTTTTTGCAGAAGGAATTTCAAACCTTGTAAAACGTTATGACAAGTGCCTCAATTTGAATGTTGATTATGTTGAAAAGTAATGTCATGTTCTAAGTTTCAAATGTATATAATACAAGTTCTGTATCTACGAATGTATGTCATTGATAACCAAATGGAGGTTTTTTTCCGAATTGCCCTCGTATAAAAAGACATTTAGGTTTTAAAATTGTGAATATAATCCTAAATTTGATTTAAAAACTACACTTATTCCACAGAATTAACATTTCACTTCTAATAGCCCATTTATGTAGTTATCCGAGTATTAAGTTTATTTCTGTGTAAAGGAGTCAGTTTTTGTTTCTCCAACATTAACAGCAGAATTAATAAATTTTCCGGGAATTGCATAACTCTCAGGATAATTCAGACCTCAGAAGGTGCTGCGTCAGTGAATAAACCCTAAATTTCGTGCTTAAGAGTTAATTTCGCTTCTTGCAGTTCATTTCGCATTATTTTGTGACAAAACATGGTCACAAAATGCATCTCACACCCTTCAAAAACATGAAAAATTAACACTACAATGTGTTTTTTCAAATTTCGTTTCTTTGTCAAAAACAAAATGATGCATGCCCCTAATGATCTCGCATCTCGGCAGTTGGTAGGTACACCCTGGCCCTCAAGGGCTGTTGCACTACAGGGTTATTTATTATTTTACACATATGTGTATAATATAATTTCCTAAATGTATATATAATGGAAGTTATTTTACAAAAATGTTAGAAAGGAAATATTCAAGATTTAAGAACAGGCCTCAGTGAATCCATTATAAAATCTACCCACACAATAGAGAAACTGATAGCAATTCAGAAGAAAAACATTGAAAAGTGATAGAAACCAGATGGATATGTGAATGGAGAGATAACAAAATGAACCATGATGTACGAAACTAGGCCAACTTTTCGACAGAAATAATAATAAACAAAAATATGTCTGTAACCCATTAATAAAATTTCCCTTTCGTTCTTCCAACATAAACATTTGCAGTAAGTCAAGTTTATCTGGTGAGAGTAACAAGTGAATGGGGTGGAGAACAAAGAAGAGGCATTCACACACCATAAGAACCAGTCCACAAGTCTTCAGCTAGTCCAGCAGACAGTACAAGACAGGAACCCACATGTGGCTCATAACTGAGATGTGTGGTAATGCATCTTGATAATACAAGATGCCTCAATTATTGAGATCATTAAAACACACCACAAAATTATTCAACATTGATATTAAGTTATATATTCTCTTTATATCCGTTAGACACAGATCTCCAAAAAGTTGCACGGCATAGATACCTAAGATTCCAAGAGAGATGGTTACTTAAGTGTTCAGATCCATATGAAATCTTAACCAAAATGTCATTTTACATGGGTTGGAAATTTAATACTGGCGACACTTACCTTGCTTCTCACTTATATCACATGTTACTTTGATGCCTAAGCTACCTCCCAGTAAATGGACTCTTCCTTCCAACACTAGGCTCATGCACAGTGACGAGAGGAATAGAGTATCGTTGTAAAGTTGTGTAGTCAGATCCCCACTAAAGTGAAGCTCTGGTGATTGTCAATGCGCAGTATTACTGTTCATTTTTTGAACCTGCGACCTGCATTGTGAAAGAAGAGGGGACACTTTCTGCTGTATTCTCCTGTCATTTTGCAGGGCAATGCTCGGGTGCATGTTGTGCAACCTGTGGCTGATTTGTTAGCTTGATGGGGCTTGCAGATGCTCTACAAGCCCCTGTGACTTTGCTATGATCCCCAAGATGAAGCTTCCAAACTGTTCCAGAGATTCTGGCAACAGTTGTACACAATGCTGGTGACTACATCGAAGGGCTGTAAAAGTTTCACAGAGGTATCTCTTTTGTATCATTTGAGAATATATAGTTGCCACTATTAAATTTCCATCCCACATATATACTGCTTTTGATCCCAAAATATGCTGCTTTTGTACCGAAATCTTGATCTTTTATTCATCATAAATATGTGGCTCTAGTGAGAAGTTACACAATCAATTGTGCCATCAATTTGTTTTTGTTTACTTGTTTTGCAGCTTCTGTCTTGAAAGACTCCTGGATTCTACAACCTTAAAACATACGACACTTTTTACAAATTATAATACGCCTGTACAATAACTTGAGTGAATAAAATGTATACATGCCTTATTAAACAAGAGCTCATGTATCTTACAACAGAAGGCTCTAGTTTACTATCCTGCTTATCTGATGTGGCAGTCTTTACACCACTTACTGTATCAACAAGAAAAAACCTTCTTGTTAAAATCCACTTCGACTTATCTTCATACTGCAACAAAAAGAGTGTCTTAGTAAAAAATAGTATTATGTAATCAAAATAATTAAAAAATATATATTTAAGATTATGTAGCTGTACTCAGAAAATTGTAGTAAACTCTTTATTTTATCACAAAAATATTTTCCTTAGCTTTTGCCACAATGAATACATCAATTATTGATTCTTCCTTGCATAAAGCAGTCAACTACAGGCAAATGTAACTTCAGTAGCAAATGAAGAATTTAAGAGTATTAACAACATGAGGTAAAGTGTCTTGATAACATGTATTAAAAATTTCTACAAGATGTGTGTGTTGCATACTTGAATTTGATTAATTTGTACCAATATTCATATTTTTGACAAATTCTGCCAATATTAGTAAATATGAAAATTGTAACAGTTTAAAATTGTTTAATTTAATAATAAATGTTAGAATATGAAAATTTCAGTGAACTGTCATGTCAGTCAACTACATATTTAATTCTTGTTTACAGTAATAGAATAATAATAGTAAATACAGCATTTTAAATCACTTATCAATTTTGATGATGCAAATGCAGTCAAAGCATGGTGCTGATCACATCACCTGCAGAAATGGTGGAGATTGTGAATGTGCCTGACCTCCATATCTGCCAATAATGTCTGCACAGCAAGCAGTGATTGATTCATTTGGTTTATATCTCTTCACTTTTCTGCCACTTGTGGCTATAGCGAAGATGAAGTTGTGATAATATAATGAAATTGATGCACAGACACACACACACACACAAAAGCATGGCTGGGAACCCCTGGCGAATTTGTAGATGATAAAAGACTTCACACATATAATGTGGAATCTCGATGTTTATGTGCGGGGAAATATAAAATCAAGGGAAAATGTTATAACATTTTTCTGTATTGGAAGTATAATGTATAATGGGAGAAAATGTAAAATCGAGGTTCCACCCTGTCTCTCTGTGTATGAATGGGGGGATGAGGAGGCATGTATAGACTAAAATAGCTCCCTACTTAATCACGAGTTAAAGGAAACGGTACATACAAATTCATAACACAAAATATCCACAGTATTGTGTGTGCCTCGCGTGACATAAAAAATGCAGAATATTTCAATTTGGTTAGTTTATACTGTATTCCACCTCTCTAAGTTAAATGTGATGAAGATTGATTCATTGATTGATTTTCTGCTTTAAGTCCACTTTATGCACAGAAAGGCTAATCGGGACTGAACCTAGTTTAAAGTTGGATCCGAACCACTATGTGCCTCCACCGGGTTCGAACCCGGGACCGCTTTATTATAAGGCGACAATGCTATCACTACGCCATTGGGGAGGCCCCCAAATGTGATGAAGAGGATAGATGATGAAGTGTTGAAATAGATAATCTGACAAACACAATAACATCGATATATTTTGCCCAGGATTTGAACACAAGGCACTCCATTTCTATCTTTGCATTCGCTCGTATCTGATACTGATAGATTACAATTCTGATACCACTTACGTTATCATTTTAAAGAAATAAAACCTACGAGTACAGCTGGCAGCCGACGAGAAGAGAGCTGGCAGAAGAGGTGTGACGTACTGCCAGGCGACTCCACTCTTTCGCGTGGGGGAGGTGCTCTTCCGCCAGAACTCTTCTCGTCAGCTTGACAATGACCCGCCAAGAAGAAAACAATACTTCCTTCTCCCCAACCACCCCTAAATTCTGCAAATGAACCTGACCCTCCCTTTCCCTCTGTGCCCCGTCTCCCTTCATTCAGCGATGTTCTCGTCGGCTGCTGGCTGTACTTTGTATTGTTGTGAGATGTGAGAAAGAAATGCACCATCACAGGTTTAACTCACATGTGGTTTAAAAAGTAAAGTAAAGTTCACCATGCATGTAGCATTGTGCCATGAAGGCACATTTAGGGAACGTGGAGGTAGGGCTCCACCCATTCCTGATCTCATCATTTCTTGAGGTCATGTGATCAGCACCATGCTCTGACCACCTTTATCACCAAGGGTTGACCCCAGATACCCATTGATACTGGGTCTCCCATGTGGAAGTCAGATGCCTACTGACTATACACCAAGGCTCTAAAGTTCCTCTCTAAAACTAACATTTTCACCATACAAAGCATATAACAGCAAATCCACAACAGTGGCACTCAATTACATAACTATTTCATCACAATACTTACTGTATTTACATGATCTCCTTGAGATCTATAATTCAAATGAAGTACAGGAACTGCATACAAATGGCTATCCCCATTATCGTCATAATACTGGAGATAAAGGTCAATGAACTCTGTGCTGCGATGTGACAAAAGCTGCTGAATAGGCACCAGGCAGGACCAATGGTACATTGTCCCAAACCTCAAAGCAGTGTCTAAAATGGTGCTAGTGCTTGGGCACAGCTGTAGGAAGCTACCTGTAGTAGGGTATATGCCCTTGAAGTGCCCTTCTGCTGAAAATACAGCTGCGGTAAAATTTAACTTTCCCTTCTGAAACAAAAGAAGTGAGTGTCATTTTAAAACTTGAACAATTTTTGGATATACAACCACCAGATGAAAATATCCACTATGTTATTTTATTTGACAGAATTCCTGAAAATCAAAAGTTATAAACTTCCCCTTGCTTCAGGAAATATTCTAAAACCTAAAGAACATTTGTAAGGCATTTCTAGTGATGAGAAAATTTGCAATTTAGGAAATGACTGATAAAGAGTCATTTCTATTTCATTAATTTGCAATGTATCAAACATTGGTTGCTGGAAAGAATAAACAATATAATAAAAGGTTCTCACATTGGCACGACATAAGGATGTTATCCTACATTCCACCAAGAACACTTGGCTTCTTCAGGGATAGGTTATGGAACAGGAGACCTTACAAGTTGGAGACTGCAGCCTTAAAAGTGTAAAAATATGTGCCTATAGGTAGGTAAAAAACAAGTACCTTTTATTACAATAATATGTTGGCACATAGTGAGCCAAGCTTTAATTAAGAATACACAATACAGTTTTTGTCACATTCAATTAGAATATCAAAGCAGAGAATTTTTTTTGGTTTAAACCAAAATAAAGTTAGTGGAGAAATAACTGTATATTCTCATTTCTGGGAAAACACACATCTTAAATGATGTGTCACATGACACCCTTCCCACTTAAATCAGTATGTAATTCCAAAATGGCGGCTTTCAAGATGGCCACTATGATGCATACATACTGGCCCCATCTGGTGTGCTCCCACCCCCATTAACAATATCTGAAGTTTAATCGTCCTCCATCAAGCAGTTTTCAAATTAAAATGGCGGTGCTGGACTTTTGCCTCATCCTGTATATTATTTGAATATTGCACGAGTTAAAATATACATTGATAGAGCCTAATTAATATGTAAAATTACTGCTGTAAAATTATTCCATTTCTTGTTGCATGTCATGTGTTATTCTATCCATATTATTTTTAAAAAAACATGTTAACTTTAAATGTTGGAATTATTAGGGTACTACAGTGGAACCTTGATAACTCGAATAAAATCTTGATAAGACGAATTTTTGTACAGTTTATGGAATGCCGTTCGAGCTCAATAACTCAAAGGTACAGTATGAAAAACCTGTATGAGTCGAAGTTAAATTCTAATCATCTCTATAACTCGAAGTTTTAGTCCCACGGACCTCAATAAGTCGAAGTGTAGTAAACTTTAGACCTCTATAACTGAAAGTCAGCGATTTTGTCCCTCTATAACTCGAACCTTGGTAAGTTGAAATCCTTGATACCTCGAATTTTTTCCCCCTCAAGTTCACGTTATCAAGGTTCCACTGTATTAACAATTCACAGTGTACACAAAAATTCTTACAATATACAGGGTGTCCAAATTGAAACACCCTAATTTCAAATACTTATATTAAACATAATATACAGGCAAGAACAGTGAGGTAGCTTAGCTGTGGAAATTTTAAATAGGTAATGAATAGTAAAGATTCGTTTATTTTGTATCGTTCCAGGGGGTGAAATGTGAAAATGACAACTAATTCTGAAAAAGCGCAAACTGTGTGGTGGTACGCAGAATTGGGATCCATTATTGCAAGAAATCGGTTTGTACACAAAATTTGGGAGAGCAATCTCACGTGATGCCGTACGAACGGATTTCTTGGGACTTCGTGCAAATGCATCTGCAATGAGCTGAACGTTTTCCTCTGATGTTCATGATGGCCACCACCATGCCTCTTAGCGACAGATCCTGTCTCTAGAAACACTGCTTTCCATGCCTTGATTCTCTTGGCATCGGGAGGGTCTCTGTGATACTCTGCACAAAACAGTCGTTGAACTGCAATAATGGATCCCAATTCTGCGCACCACCACACAGTTTCCGCTTTTTCAGCATTGGTTGTCATTTTCACTTTTCATCCCCTGGAACAATACAAAATAAACGAATCCTTGCTATTCATTACCTATTTAAAATTTCCACAGCTAAGCTACCATATACCACCTACCACACTGTTCTTGCCTGTATATTATGTTTAATATAAGTATTTGAAATTAGGGCGTTTCAATTTGGACACCCTGTATTTTTAAAGAACCTGGATATATTGTCCAATGTAATGTAATTAGTGGAAAAATTATTATCACAACTCTATTGCTAAATATATGATCAAAATGTTGGTACTTCACACCACCTGTCAAGGCACATTAAAAACAAAAGCCAAGGATCGGTTGATTGCTGCAGGAACATGAAAAGGACTTCAAGTTTTTATACTTTTCAATCCTTTTAAGCTACTTTAACAACTCTTTCTTTCTTTTTATCCCTGAAGTAGCACCAAAGTCTGTTCAAAAATTTGGAGGACAAAACAAAGTGTGTTTTGTGATTTGATTTTATATTTAACAAAATAATGGTATAGGTAATAATCCCCCTTTGAAATTACCTTATCATTTGGATCCAAAGTATAATGAGCTGAAATCTTCTTCCTAGCAAGAACAGTTGGTGCATCACCCTCTCCATAATAAAGCCATGGCAAATACTCGTTTTCTGCTGTTGCAGAACTTTTAGCACTTTCTAACAGCACGCATGGGCTTGACTTGGAATCATCTTTGTAGATCACCAAGGTGCACATATTGGCAAGAAACTGGCAAGCTGTCATGTTTTTCTTCTTCTGGAATTAATCGATTAAACAATTCAATTTTAGCCGTTAATCTTGAATATGTTTCAATAAACCACTAGTGGCAAAAGGTTTTTATAATAGACCAAACATAATTTTACTTCATGAAACAGAAAAGTGCAAAAGGAGTGGAATTCATGTCATACCAGAGTGAGTCGTGAATTCATAGCATTTTGTTGTACAAAGGTAGATTGGTCAGGGACATCACCCACAGACTGATCAGTTGAGATGAGAATGTCAGAGGAGAAATTTGTTGTTTGTGTACTCCTACAACACTATTAGGATTATATTTCTTGCGGTTTACAATTCTTACAAGAAAACATTACAGCAAAATGTAATAGCAAAAATTGTGTTTATGTGCTTGTCAGAATCGTAAACTGCAAGAAAAATTATTCTACAATGCAAGCAATATGTAGATGCGAAAAGAACACTATTAGGATTTGATTTGTTGATTTTACTTTGCTTTTCTGCCAGTTTTGGCTAAATTTCGAAGATGAGGAGGAATGGTGATCAGACGAGTGAAAGAACAAACAGACAACACATCACACACTTCCACAGGGGATTTTCCTGGCTGTGGATTTAGGTGCGAAAGCCTTGTTAGCCCATCAAAATGCAGCCCAGGGTATACTACTTAGAACAGAGGTTGACAATTGAGTGCCTTTAGAGAAGGTCACCCCTTACACCATCCCACTATTAGAAAAAGAGGTTAAATGCAACAGCTGCAGTGAAGGAAATATACAGTGTAGAAGGTGAAGGGATAATGCACCCTGCAAGAACAAGAAAATAGTTCCAACACTTCTGGTCTGAAGGAACAATCTTGTTGGCAAGTCAGGGGATGGATGGTTCAGTAACCACCAGCACCAAAGCTCTTCTCGATGCTGTTGAAGAGCATGCTGGTATAGGGTGACCACAAACAAAAGAATCTTCGGGCAGAAGCCTTCGCACACCTTCCCCTCCATCCTTCAACTCCAGCCATAAGGAAGCCTGCTCCACTCTCCCCCTCCCCTTCACATGGGAGTACGATGCACAGGAGTCATGGTTCTGCACAGGTTCTTTTGTGTGTGGTTCCACTATACCTGCACCTCACAATTAGCAGGGGAGGTCCTTGCACCTCAAACCACCATGGCTTGTCACATCAACCAGCTTGTTTACCACAAGCTAACCCCAGAGAAAAAAATCATCCTCTGTTCAATATCACTGCAAAATTCAGTTGGCAACAGGTTTTGATGGAGAATCACAACAAAACACAACTGAATCAATACTGATGCCATGTACTGGTACCGACTAATACCAATGGCATTAGTATTAGAAAGTACAGGATGAAGTTCACATGATGACTGTTAACATTATGGTTTCGTTTCACATAGAGTGTCTGAGTTGCTTTTACACTAGAGTTATTTTGGTGTTAAAAATTAATACTATGATCCCAAAACATGTGCCTCCTTGTTTGACACATTGAATTGAATTGTTCTATTAGGTCCACTTTATGCACAGATAGGCTAATTGGGACTGGACCTACAGTAAAGTGGGATCCGAACCAATGTGCAATGTGCCTCCATTGGGTATTGAATCTGGGACCTTCTTTGACAAGTGAAATGAAATTGATAAAATCTGACCAAGTAATCTACCTGATAATAATTGATTGATTGATTGAATTGGTGTTTAAGTCCACTTTATGCACAGAAAGGCTAATTGGGACTGGATCTAGTTTAAAGTGGGATCCGAACCACCATGCCTCCACCGGGTATCGAACCCGGGACCCTTTGTATACAAGGCAACGATGCTACCACTACGCCATCGGGGATGCCTATCTGATAATAAGCTGGAGATACAATTCATTTCATTAAAATCCATCAGTTTGATCCATTCTCCTCCCGTTGAAGCCAAATCATGACACATGTCTTGACTTCTGAGCTGGATATCTACTATTTTTGAACCATGGTAATTATGTTACACAATCTTTGTGAACATTTCCGAGAGAGAGGTTTGTGAACATTTCCAAGACATGCCCACTAACAGGTCATCATGTCTCAAGCCTAGATTCAAATCCATAATACCCAATATATTATGGATGTGCCAATATGAAATTTTGGCCGTTACCGATATAAAATTTACTGATAACGATAACCGATATTTTACTGGTCCAATATAAAATAAATGGTCCTTGAAGAACCAGAATGGTTCATTCACCTCCTAAATAAACACTATTTCCAGATGACTGCAATGCAGAAGAAGTTGCATTATTAGACATTTACTTTTTTAAAGAGTAGGGCATGGAGATTATCCATAAAAATTATAAGAAAATGTTAGAATCTTGCACTAAATTATATTGGATCGGTAATTTTAGCAATAAACGGATACACCAATATGCCTATATCGGCCAATACCAATAGAGTACCGATTAATTTTTCCTAGGGATGGGCCGGTATGAATTTTTGGCCGATACCGATAACAGATATTCTACTGATCCGATATAAAATTAGAAATGATCCTTGAAGAGGTTCATTGACCTCCTTAAATGTGTGTTTCCAGGTGACTGCAGTGCAAAAGAAATTGCATATTTAGACATTTACTTTTTTAGAAAGTAGGGCATGGAGATTATCCATAAAAATTAGAACAAAATGGCAGAATTTTGCACTTAATTATCAGATATTTATTGATATATTGGATCGGCAATATAATCGGTCCCATAAAACTGTTAAGTGTTTGTTTCAAATCCATTCTCAGATACTGATATCATATTTATTTGTTATTTAAAGAAAGTTATAACACTACCTTGCACAAATAACCCATGGCTCTTAAATGTTTCTTCAAAAAATCTGATGTAACTTTCTCTCCGTTTTCATAATCCATAACAAACATATCTTTGTCTTCAGGAATGTCTGCCAATTCTGATTTGGGAATACAAAGACCATCCAAATATTCATGTGATCCACTCGAAGGACACGTACAGTTCCCTTGGCTTTCCAATTGCAAATTCAAGGAACACGGAACACACAAACTATGATCTGAAGATGGTACAGTGCTTACAGTACACTCTTGACATTCCAGGGTATCAAGAAAATTTCCATTTTTTGTCTGTTCAACTGAAATGAGAGAAAAATAGATATTACAAATACAGTCCTTGATAACAGCTTTCACGTATTATCTTTGAAGAAGACAAATAGACGGTAGCATTAGTGCCAAAGTTTGTAAATTTTCTTAACATTTACATGCTTGTTAGTTTTAAGTTCACTTCAGGCTCAGATAGACTGGGGTACTGGACCTACAATTTAAAGTAAGATCTGAATCACTATGCAATGTTCCTCCACCGGAGATTGAATCAAGAGCTCCTTGATTACAAGAAGAAAGCTTTACTAACACGTTGTAGAAGCCATCAACATTTTGATGCCCTTTCATTGCAAGTTAAAAACCTATTCAGTTCATGACAAAAATTAAATTTGTTGAAATACTATTAAAATAGAGTTAATATTGATTTTGTCCTGCATTTCTGGAATTATACAATTAATGTGTTCTTGGTTCCGATACAAACAAAACAGGGATGGACAAATATGGAAATTTTAACCAATACCAATAAAGTATCAATATAAAATTTACTGATAGTGATATAAACAAGAAATAAATTGTTCAATAAACAATATTCTGTCCATATAATATGAAAACATTCCATGACGAAACTGAATTGTTCATTCAACTCTTAAATTACGACGCCAGGGGTCCCAGGTTTGAATCCTGGCGTGGGCATGAATATTTGTGAGCGTCCATTCATCAATTTCATCATATCATCACCCATCCCCATCTTTGCAAATTAGCCAAAAGTGGCACAAAAAGCGATGTAAAATAAAGCAAATCAAATCACAAATCACAAACTCCTAAATTATTGCATGTAATGAAGTGTCTAAATTGTTTGCGTTGCTACATGCTGGTGTCTTGATGAGTGATTTTCACTATTTTTGTTGCATGTTTATACATGCTGTCATGAGACTGTTGGGAGTTTGAACATTACATTTCTTGTTAAAGTTGGCAAAAGTGGAAGTGCAATTGAAGACATGTTACTCCAATTTATAGGGATAATGTTATGAAGAAAATGGATTAAACTTTATTTTGAGGAAAGAGAAAGTGTCACTGATGAAAGGAGGTCAAGGTGGCCAGTAACGAGCAGAACTTGTATCAAAATAATCTGCAAAAATGGCCGAAAGGAACTCACTGATGAACAAAAGCAAAGGAGAGTCGAAGTTTGTCAGGACCTTTTGGCAGGGTTTGAAAAAAAACACATTTTTTTAAAAAAAAAAACTGGCCCAGGTGGGTTTAATCAGGTTTCATTGTTTTTTTTGGGGGGGGGGGGGTTTGTCGAGCTTTTATAAATAAAATGTGAATACATGTAATATAATTCACATTTGTAATTGCTGCTCAACCTACCCACTGCACTTCGCCGCACGGCACACCAAGTAGCAAACCACAACAAACTGCTAAACCATAGTAATGTTTATTTTTTATCCTTTATTCTCTTACGATTCCCTGGTTACCTCTGTGGATAGCAAGTTTGTATGTTTGAATTGATATTAGCATATGTTGTATCAATAATGGATACATTACGACTTTTGTCAGAAGCATCAAGAGATCAATTGCAGGTGTGTACTATTATCTTCAGTCACAAGCATAATAAAATAGCAATAGCATAGATAGTATACATAGTATTCCCAGATAGTATATTTTTTTTCAAGAAATACGCTGTTACGTAGAACGTAATAGTTGTGTTATTGTAATAATGTAGTAATCATGTAATTCTATGCTATTTGGTATACAAACTGCAGTAGTGAATGTATTCAATATTGAGCAAACATAAATACGTTGCTGTTCAACATACATATTGGTATCTTTTGTCTAAAGTACCTGCACAATCTACAGCTTAATATAGGCCTATGTAATTTCTTAATAAAGATTAAACGTTTGTATTGGTGTACTGAGCTCTGATATTTTGTTCTACTTCATTTCAATATTAGAAGTGTTGTGCATTTTATATAGCAAAATTAATCTCGAGTTATAATGACAGTCGTTATCGCATTCTAAGAATCTAAAATGCAATCTTCATTAGTATACACCTCTATGACGTTCTATCATTTCAGAAATCATTGAAATACCAAAGTTAATGAAAAAAAAAACACATTGGGTTTTAAAATGTTTTTTTTTTTCAAGTGGGTCCAACCCTGCCTTTTGGAGAGGCAAGACAATGTTTTGGGCCATGCTATCACTGGTGATGAAATATAAGTGTACCAAAACGACCCTGAAACAAAGCATCAAAGTGCACAATATAAATTCACCAATTCTCGACGAAAAAAAATAATTCTGTCAGTCCATTGATTGATTGATTTGATGTTTTAGGTCCACTTTATGCACAGTAAGGCTAATCGGGACTGGACCTACAGTTTAAATAGGGATCCGAACCACTATGTGCCTTCACCGGGTATCGAACCTGGGACCCCTTGATTACAAGATGACCACGCTACCACTGTGCCATCGGAGAGGCCCATTCTGTCAGTCCAAATCAAGAGTCAATACGATGCTGTTAACCTTTTTTGATAACAGAGGGATTATTCACCATGAATTTGTGCCAACTGGACAAACAGTAAACCAAGTTTAATATTTGGAAGTGATGATAAGGCTGTGTGAAAAAGTTAGATGGAAACGATCTGAAAGTTTCAGCAACAACTCGTGGCTCTTGAATCATGATAATGCACCAGCTCACATGCCACTGTCTGTGAGGGAGTTTTTAGCTAGTAAACAAATAACTGTAATGAAACACCCTCCCTACTCATGTGATCTAGCCCCCAACGACCATTTTCTTATTACGGGGTTCACTCCCAGACATACTCACATTATGCCATGTGTTCTGACACATGATGTGTATCCTCGGTACTAAACAAATTTAAAAAAACCCTCATTACCAACCAATATATCCAGAACTTTTGTGTTTAACTCTGCAAGCCACAGAATATATGGAACCTTCCTATCAAGGAACAGCATGGTGGCAAACCTGGAACAACTACTGTCCTTCAAACTTGGACATGCCACATAATCCTGCATCCCCAACCTCCCTTCCCACGTGCGCCCAGATCAGAGACTTGGGAGTATTTTTCATGTAGGAAGTCATAGATAGTAAATAGAGTTTAGGTGGCAGATGATGAAAGTCTCTTGGGATGAAACGAGATAAGATATGTGACAACAATTTACAAAATAAAGGATCCGGCAATATATATCTACCATTTTCAAATATTGGTATTCCCAATGACCCTGCAGTAGAGATGAAACCCAGCATGCTACGTAAGAGCATGAGGGATGCAATTTCCATAGCAATGGAGTGCTGCATCCTGATCAACATGCTTTTGTGGTAGAGGCGTATTTTAAAATTAATCATTGTATGGTAGCTGTTTAACATTAGGACCAGAACGACACAGTATGGAGGTGGGTAGTTTATTTCCAACTGTCTCCAGGAGTAAATCACGACCAGTTTTTTTTGCAACATGTACCCCAAAGTTTGATTGATTTGTTTTATTTTACTTCGCGGTTTGTGCCTCTTGGCTAATTTGCAAAGATGGGGATGAGTGTTGAAATGATGAAATTGATGAATAGACATTTTACAAACAACCATGCCCGAGCGGGATTCGAACCTGGGACCCCTGGTATCGCAGCACGATGTGCTAACCACTCAGCCACAGGGTCCGTCACCCCTAAGTTTGAGACACCATAGAGAACAATTACAGAAGTCAAGGCAATTCCATCCACAATGCTCATGCCAGCCCCCGTGACAGAGTGGTTAGCACATCGCACTACGATGCCAGGGGTCCTGGGTTCGAATCCTGGTCTGGGCATGGATGTTTGTGAGTGTCCATTCATCAATTTCATCATATCATCACTCATCCTCATCTTTGAAAATTTGCCAAAAGTGGCACAAAAAATGAAGTAAAATCAATTCAATCAACAACAATGCTCATGTCTGCAATGGATAATTTTGTTTGTCAAATCCGTGAGTGTAGTTACAATGTGGAAAGGTGTATATATACCTGATGTGATTTGCCAAAAACAAGACGAAGTTAACAGTTTTGTGTTATAAATGGCATTATTGTTGTTTATCAATTACCACAATCTTCCCTTACATTAGTTGCATTCTGTTACTATGGGAAATATATTAAAATGGTAGATATACATTGCCAGACCCTATACCCAGTCATGCCATAAGTTCTGTCCCTAAGTGCAAGAGCTCCACACGGCCCATTCGACTGACGTCCGCGACCAGCTGTGTTTACAATAGGTCATGCGCATCCTGTAGCGTAAACCAGTCCCTAGTTTGTGGCGTTCACTTGTCCAGTTAAGATGGAGTGGGCCAGCAAGGAGAATCGGATCGCTGTGATCGTGTTGCATAAATGCAACAATTCACCGGTGGAGATTTTCAATCTTCTAAAGCCATTACAAATTACGCAAAAATTTGTGTATCGGTGCATCAACCGGTTCAACGACATCTCCTCTATCGATGACAGAGCTAGAAGTGGCCGTCCGTGCACTTCACGGATGCCAGCAGCTGTGAAAGCCCTAGCTGCCCGAATTCGTCGAAATCCTCTTCAAAAACAGAAACTTACGGCACGGGAGATGGATATACCGAAGAGGACGATGTCCCGCATCATCAAAGAAGACCTTAAACTTGGGGCTTACAGAAGAACCACAGGACAACTGCTGACACCTGCTCTGAAGAAGATACGAACCACAAGAGCCAAGAGGTTACTCCAGCGGTACGCGGACGGGAAACACAGGAGAATCCTTTTCACCGATGAAAAAATTTTCACCGTACAAGAAAAATTCAACCGGCAAAATGACAGGATTTATGCCCACAGCTGCCAACAAACTTCCTAGGGTCCCAGCTTCAGTCATGGTTTCGTGGGGCGTGTCGTACGACGGTGTCACCCAGCTGCACTTTTGCGAACAGGGAGTCAAGACCAAGGCTGCAAATTACCAGAACGATGTTTTGGAGAAGGTAGTTAAACCATTGAATCACACTCTCTTTTCTGCTGAAGATTGGACATTCCAGCAAGACTCCGCACCGGCCCACAGGGCAAAGATGAACCAGCAGTGGTTGGCCAACAATGTTCCCAACTTCACAGCCGCAGAGGATTGGCCCTCTGGAAGCCCGGATCTCAACCCAGTGGACTACCGCCTTTGGGACTACTTAGAGCAGAAGGCCTGCAAGAAATCTCACTGCAATATTGAGTCACTTACGGCCGATTTAGTGAAAGCAGCCGCTTCCATACACCAAGATGTGGTGCGTGCATTGACGCGTGGCCTCAACGATTGAAGATGTGTGTGCAGGCCAAAGGAGGCCACTTTGAATAGACTATGTTTTGTTTCGTTCCTGTGTCCCTAATGTACACTTGGCAATAAAGGATTTAGTGTACAACAACATTTTGTGTTATTTACACCTATTGTAATAGGGAACAGAACTTATGGCACGACTAGGTATAAAGATTGGCAACCCATCTGGTGGTTGGCAGAAGATGATGATAAATTGAAATGAATTTTTGAATGAAGTCCACTGTATGCAGTGATAGCCTACTAGGGACCGGACTTGAAGTTTAAAGTGGGATCTAATCAATGTGCAAAATGCCTCCATCAGGTATCAAACCTCGGACCCCTTGATTACAAGGCGACAAAATTACCATCGGGGAGGCGAGGATGATGAAGTATGAAATCATACAAACATAACTAAGAATATATTATGTTGGGCTTTATCTTACAAATTAACAAATAAATATCAATTAAGGATATATGCGTTAATAGGAAATACTAAACTTGCCTTGTATTTGATTTGAAGAACAGACATCGCATTTTGCTGTCACGTTTTCTGTTTTATCAGCTGCAGTACACAAGATACATCGTTGCCTGTCACTGGACGGAACGTGATTTGCTGGACACTTTTCACATGTTGGAAAGCTTCCTAAATTGTCAACCTCTCGACAGTCTGGAGTACAAATGCATGAAAGTTCTAAAAAATAATAATAATTAAAAGAAAGTTCAAGCAACTGAAACATGTAAAAAATATGGATCAATAAGATTTTGGAAAATCCTCAGAAATTCCTAGAATTATCAACAGACACTAGAAAATACACATTAGTTTGACAAGTAGGTATCTACATGCACTCTCATAAAAAGTTAAGGTTGTTTTGAGTGGAAACTATAATAATACTACAATTTGCATTCACAGCTATGGTACATTCACTGCATCACATACAAAATACAATTAAAATAAACTCACAGAGTGGAAGTACATGGAAAAAGCAAGATTTTCGTAGAAAACGACATGCATTCGCATTAAATTGGATCAAAACTACATTCCCCAGACACCTATAACTTCTTCGTTTTGTCAATTTTTGACATTTGTACTTACCTATCTGCTTCGCAGAACATTCTTTAACGTGTATTCACGTTTTTTTTATCAAAGTAATTGCAATTTTTTTTTAAAAAAAAAAGTGTTTTTGTAACTGAAGAAGGTACGTTTCCGCAAATGGTTTGTGGGGCTGTGTGTCAATGGTTCGTGGGGCTATTATATATTAGGTAACAGTTTCATACATCGGAGACACATTTCTTCAATTTGACAGAAGAAACTACTTACAGAAATGAGTTTCTCCAATGTTTACAACGTTCGTCGAGGTATTTTCTTTCATCGTGGAATATATTTGACCGGGAAATCAAGAGAAATATCTCACCGACACACAATTGCCATTGCTTTCATTTGCTTGCCCTACGACAGTCAAGATTTGCCAGGCATATTCTGTGTTATGGAAGCGAAAAAAGGAGTCAAAGAAATTACTCTCTATGTGAAAAATTGTGTTTTTTTTCTTGTAAAAAGCATAATGGCACCTTGAACTATGTTCCGCAATACACAATTGGTAAGTACGAACCACGCGAAACACAAAATATCAGATTTTAATGTGTCTCCGATCTATGAAACTGTTACCTATACATTATATTATATTTTTGGTACCAGTTGTATAAGCCGGAGACACATTAAACTCATTTATTTTCAAATAAAAATCATTTCTACTTACCTCATATGCATACCGGAACATTTTTCAAGCTGGGGATCACTTTTTTTTCCATGAAAAAAGCGTTATTTTTAACATTATAATAACATTTAACATTATATTTATTGGTCGTTGCTAATTCAGCGGGCAAATCTTGACTCATGTTGTCTATCGTCAGCTGATGTGCAAGTGTTTCCAAACTTATGAACCGATAAATGCCGCACAAACTATTCACAAAAGGTTTTTAAGCGAAAATTGAGGCTAGACTCTACTTTACGTCCTTATCTGCATGGTGATTGCTTCTTTGCGTTCGCGGTGCGCGATCGTGGTGCGTCACTCGGCATTTCTTTGGGTAAGTACCTTTTTCTTTTTATACTTTCTGTTCACGATAGCCCCACTATCCATTCACGGGGTCGAGGTATGCCTACGAGGTTAGGTTAGGTTCCATTACCACTCATTTCACCCCTAAATATGTGCTTCAACATCGAAAAAATTCCTGAGTACGTTCAATTACGCATATCCGGACAACATCGGTTTTTCTCAATTTACTCCTTCAGGAAATTTTTCCTCGCTTTGGGATTTACGTTGTTCAATTCCTTATAAAATAAACTTTCCAACGATATATGACATGTATTCCTAAGGAAAAGGACATAAACTAGAGTAAACATACACATAAACACCCGCTCACACGTCATCTTGTAAAACTACCGGGTGGTTGCTACACTGACAGGGAGTTACATAATCGAACGCACGGAACATTTGATTTACGTAGTCGACGGTAATGGCGGCACGAGCTATCATACAACGGAGATGCATGAATGATGAAAAATACCTTACTTACAGGCCAAATAAGTTGCACGATTCGAAAAAACAATTTCCCCGGCTTCAGAAAGTCCTCAAAACGCAATTCCGTAAGTACTTTCTCGTCTTTTCTCCTGTAAATTTGAATATATCCGTCTCCGACTTATACAATCGTTACCATATTATTTTCGAAACAATTTTTAACTATTGTAACCTATACGTGACCCTACCTAACCTATCCTTACCGGAAATGGTTCGTGGGGCTGTGTGTCAATGGTTGAATTTCCGCTATGAAACATTCCCACATCACACAAAACACCTTCCAGATGTTAGACAATGCTACAGGAACTTATTACCGTAAGTAGTTTCTTCTGTAAAACTGAAAAAATCTGTCCGGGGAATATCAGATTAGTACACTTTCTCGTGTAAATTTGATAAAATCCGTCTCCGGTATAGTAGTGTTACCGTTCCTACTAATGGACAGTTGTATAATTATGTGTCAGAAATTGAAAATTCTCAGCATATGCATTCTTTATTGCTGGAGTAAATAATACTACTTACTGTCAAACGAAGGAACCAAATATTTATCCTCCTCGCAAGACATACATTTCATTAAGTTCACGTTGAAATATTCGCCTTCCTTACAAAATCCTGAATCAGCATAATAAATATTTTCTACAGAAAACACCTTGTTTGCAGTGTACAACAAATTTAAAAAAACGACGAAAACATAAGCATCCATATTTCGAAACTTGAGCACAAATTTTGGTGCACAGATTATAAACTTGTATACAACACCATATCGATCAATCGAACAGAAGATGTGCGATAGATTGACAAGATTGCCAACCTACTCGTACTACATGTAGGTGAAATGCTGATGGATCAACCATCAAACACTGGAAGAAATATGTACATTGCGTTTAATTGATATTTTCCTTACTCCTCAAAGATAATAAACTAGAACTAAAATTGCAATGAATTTGAATTATCACACTGATACGAAATTTTACGTTGGACTTCAATTTTTTGGAACAGTATAATTTTTTGGAAGACGTTTGCAATGCTGGCAAAGTGCACGTATAAGTAATATAATCTGTGGTTGTGTAGTGAATAAACATATGCATAAAGTGCAAGGCTGGTGATAGACGAGAATTATTCCTTGTATCACGTAGAAAACCTCTTCTCTCGAAATGACGGACTCTGATTCTGTAGCGACTAACGATCTGAAAGAAAGAATCAGAAACTACCCTGATTTTCCGAAACCTGGGATCCTTTTTAGGTGAGTATTACCTTAATGTCTGAGGGTAAATTTGTATAGTGCATAAATTGTACATCGAAAAGGAAGGGGAAAGTGTAGCGATTGATGTTCCATGTGCGACAATTGCTTTGTGATATCAAGATGTTCAATATTATACATTACACTGCTGTAATCATCCTTCCTAGCATGCATGTATCCACTATATTTCGGCAGTGGTCCGAAACAAGTGTCTTGTATGTAATAATAATAATAAAGTTTACAATTAATAAGATGAATATGTGTATTAACAATATATTAAAGTAAGCCAGTTTGATAATTATTGTTAATACATGATCAGGTAAAAAGATGATATGAGAATAGATAGGGTGACCAGATAGTTGTTGACCAAAAAGATAGGTTGAAGGTGCGCGTGCATTTTGCTCTTTCAAGGGGTCCGCAAAAATCCCGCGCGACTTCTTGACAGTCTAATTATCCTGGAAATTATGCAAAATTAAAACATCTATTTTAATATTCTGATGCAATTCTTGAATATTCTAAAGCAAATTTCTTGGTATGTTCATGCATATAATTGGAGGAGAATATTTACACACCAATATTGATCAATATTTTGAACAAATTTGAATTATTGCAATTTTCAAGTATGGGAATCGGTAAGAGTATCGGTATCGGTTCAAAGTGGTATAATCATTATTATTAAATTCCAATGAATTTGAAAGATTTTTGCTTATTGATGGAATATGAAAATGCCACTTGAAATTGTTCATAGGAAATTCTTGAGTCAAGGAGTAAATATTTCAGTTTGTTGACATCTTGACGTTTTCCGTTCTGTGGATTTTAAGGCATTTTTACGCTTAAAATAATGAATGAAATTAAATAGCAAGAAAAATAGTATATTTGGGAATTTTTTGCAAATTGAAAAGAGTATGGAGTATATGAACTTCTAAAAGAGTATGTCTGGTCACCCTAGAATAGATATATAACAACATGTATACCTACTTGATCTAGCTTATGACTAGGCTAGTTATGATTGCCCAAGTTCCTTTTGTTTTATTGTAAATTCATCATGCTACGAATGCAATTTTTACATGGTTCGATTTCGATGTATGTCTGTTAACACATACTGCAGAGTTTTAGTGATTGCTTAAGATTTTGTTCAATATATGCTTTCGTGGTTAGGTTAGGCAGGTTAGGTTCCTTTAGCATTAAAAAAAACTCCCTAAATGCATTCTACTAAGGTTACGATTTACTTCTACATTCATTCCCATGCTTCTACGATATTTACTGTCGCTTGTCAACGAAGAATATTGTGTCCATGAGAAGTGTGCATGCTTGCATAAGGTAATTTTTAAGTTGTTGTTTTTTTCAACATAAATAACACTCTTTTTTTTAGTCCAAACAGTGCTCATTATTTTAAGGAAGGTTCAAATTTCGTGTGACAATGATTTCCAAAATTATACGATAATTAGTCTTTGTGCTGGGAGAAATCATAAAACAATCAGAACCGTTACCGTGAAAAGGAAGACAAAATAATTCTGGGTAGTAGTATTACATAATGAAGTGATGAAGGTAGCATAGTGTTAATGTACGAGGGTTGTTCCGAAAGTTTATGGACTGAGATCACTATTCGGAGTCATAGTCAGTACGAGGGTTTGTGTGAGTTTCCTTTTCGAAGTAGCACCCTTCACACACTATACACCGATTCCAGCGATACATTAGCTTCTCAAACACATGTTGCAGACCATTTTCTGAGAGTGAATGTGACAGCTTTCACTTCCTGGTCCTTGCTAAACTTCCTTCCGCCTAACTCTTTCTTAAGTTTTGGAAACTCCCAAAAATCGCAGGGTTCAAGGTCTGGGCTGTATGAAGGATTGTTTAACTGCCCACCAATTTTCTCCAAAGCTGCCATACCTCGCCATGCCACATGTGGCTTAGCGTTATCCTGCAGAAGAAACCATACGTGTGAAGTTGTGAATTGCACCCTTCAAATGCACTTGCAAAACATTAGCATAATAATCTCTATATACAGTTTGATTACTTGGAACCTAATGCTGCAGTACTATTCAACGGATATCAAAAAACAAAATCAACATTAACTTCACAATGTTCTCATCGTGTACTGATGTTGATGGATGCTCACTTCTCGCCTTATCCTGCACATTGCGTTTACCTTCCTTAAAATGCTTCCACCACTTGAATACGGTCGATCTGCCCATTTCTTTGTCACTGTAAGCTTCTTTGATCATATCAAACGTTTCATGGCCACTTTTGCGTAACGTCACACAAAATTCAATAGCGATCCTTTGTCTAGTAATTATCGGTATATCATTCTCATCCGCCATTGTAATATACTCTGCAGTTCGACTTTTATAGCGAGCAAACAAACAACAGCTGCACGTTGGTTCACTCATACATTAACAAAGCAAACCACAGGCTATCTTCACGTGCAACAATCTCAGACTCGACTTACACAGAATCAGCACAGTGTTGCCAATCTACGAACTTTCGGAACTTCCCTCATATTTCAAATAATGGACACATTTATTCACCATCTATTATCTAGATGGGAGTGTCATCTAACTGAAAATTTGTGAGGAATGGGTCAGATGCCTGCTTTCCTGAAAGGTGAATTAGATGTGGTGGTCCCATCTCGTGGCCAGTAAGAGCACAGGAACCACTCCTTTGTCAGTTTCTTACATGTGGTTCTTTGTAAAAATTTAAATTATCAAATATTTCAATTACTGATTAAATTGACAATTCATGCATCACCTTGGGCCTGCTGCACATGTGTAACTTGTAGTTACATTTAATAAATGTTTTGGTTGCTTTTTTTATTACCATCAAGTACATTAGCTTTCCAGCAGTAACATTAAATTAGGGGATTTTTGAATGAAGTGCTTTATTTTTTCATATATTAAAGATTTTTAGTGAAAATATAGTTAGCTGAGTTATCTGTGTTTTGTGACATTTATATGTGTCATTGTGAATTTCTTATTGTAATTTTTTATATCTTTTCTATAGGGACATATTTTCCGTATTGAAGGAACCAGAATCTTTCCGCAGTTTACGAGATATCCTAGTCAATTATATTAGAAAGCATATTCCACAAACAGAAGTCATTGCTGGGCTTGAATCTAGAGGTTTTCTATTTGGTACTGTAATAGCACTAGAACTCGGAGTACCATTTGTACCCATAAGAAAGAAAGGGAAACTTCCAGGAGAAGTGAAGCAAGTCACATATACATTGGAATATGGCTCTGTAAGTGTTATGTGCAAAATTCACAGTTTGTGAATCTTTGTAAATTTAGTTGTTTCCTGTTGTTTAAAGCCGTGTAAGGATGGTTCATGATCTATTGCTATGAATTCACAGCATGTATATCTTTTTTTTACACATTAACACACTCACTCTCTTTCTCTCCTCACTTCACCAGTGAGACTCAGTTGGGTACTTGTGAACACTACCATGAAATCCAATGCGAAGAGCTGTGTTGCATTGTGCACACATTAAAAACTACTTTTCCCTCATGCATTCTCCATCTTATGTAATGAACAAATTTACAGTTTCTTGTTTAAGACAATACATATTTTTTTTCATAATGTGCATTGAGTAGCACAGCTTTTTTTAATATGTATATTAAGCTCAATGAAGAAATAACGAAGCAGAGGATATTACACCAAAACTATGGTAGCTAGAAATGGGTCGACGGGCCCGTAATGGAGATGCAGGTGTGACGAAACTGATTCGTGCCCGTTTTCCCACTAGATGGCTTTACGTGTCTGGCAAGGTATGCACAAACGCTGCTAATCGAGCAGCGGCCGTGTCCAGTCATTCCCAATGGGTCCCGCATCAGTTGGCACCAGAACAAGAGGCCTATCGCATGGACGTGTCTCCTCAATCACTGCAGCATTACGACGACTGTGGGGACGATTTTCCTCTCAGCAATTGTTACCGGTGACGAAAGTTGGTGCAACCACTTTGAGCCCGAGTTGAAACAGCAGTCGTCGTTAGTGGAAGTACGCAGATTCCCCTCCACCAAAAAAGTTCAAGACCCTCCACACTAGTGCCAGGAAGGTCATGCTTTCGTTCTTCTTCGATCGCAAGGGACTGTTCCTCGTTGACTTCCTGGAGCATGTAGCTACAGTCAATGCCCAGCGGTATTGTGGAACATTAACGAAGCTCAGGAAGGCAATCAAATCGAAACGTCCTAGTCACCTTTCGTGTGGTGTCGTCCTATTGCCTGACAATGCTAAATCACACACAGCCAACGCAACAAAGGAATGTCTGAAAAAAATTAAGTGGGAAGTCCTGAGGCCCCCCCCCCCATAGTCCAGATCTGTCCCCATGTGACTTCCACATCTTCAGTGGGCTCAAAAAAGCACTGCAGGGACAACTGTTTCAATCGGACGATGACATCAAGGAATACATGTGCAATTGGTTCCACCAGCAGCCAAAGGAGTTCTACGAGCATGCCATTTTGCGACTGGTGCCACAATGGGATAAATGCCTAAACAGTGGTGGACAATACTTCTGAGGTTTGTTACGTAAGTACTGTGAAATATCCTCTGCGTCGTTATTTATTGACTGAGCCTCACATACAAGTACCCTCTATTGATTCCCTACCATGCACTGGGAGAAACTCAACTAAACAACACTTTTTTGGTCACAAGTTGATCCTCTATACTATGAATACAGTGGAACCAGCTTACCAAGAAATAATCCTACACATTCTCAATTTAAATACTACACAAACCACTTTGCTTTACACCACTGCAGATTTCAATAGATTTTCTTACTTATCCTGGGCATCAGTTCTATGAAGGCTGAGTTTATACGTGATTCTATATTTGACTTTTAATCACTCATTCAAGCAGAAATTTGTAATTATAAATTAAAATCTTTACAATCTAATTTTCAAAGATACTTTTCTTTGGTTAAGAATAAAAATATTTAAATAAATTTACATGAAAGAACCTTTAATATTACTTGTAATTGGGTTTATTTTTTGCAGGATGCATTTGAAGCACAGAGTGATAGTATTAGAAGTGGCCAAAAAGTTCTTCTAGTTGACGATCTATTAGCAACTGGTGGTAAGTTGCCTTTAGAATTCCTCAGTAACGCGTCTGACTACCATGCTAAAGGTCCCGGGTTCGATCCCCGGCCGGTTCAAATCCGGGAACTTTTCTAACGATGGAAGCGGCCCCGGTGCCCACCCAGTGTCGAGTAACATGGGTACCTGGGGGAAACCCTGGGGGGTAAAGGCGGTCAGGGGCGTGATGCTGATCACATCACCCCCACTCACGACCGGATCAAGAAAGTGTGGGGCGTTACCCCCACACCCCCTATACGCCTTCATGGCGTGGTGCTAAGCACAGGGGAACACTTTACCTTTTTTTTACCTTTTTTTTCATACAATCTCTCCCCCAGGAAATTAATCTTGGCAGTGCACATGTTAAAGTTACACTGGCATAGTGGCGTATTCTCTGTTATCGCATTTTCTGGTGGTAAACCAACTTCTCTCACAAAAATGTATCAAAGATTTAGCTCTAACATATATGCAATTATATAACAATGTTTGCTTGTATCATTTGCTGGGAGCTCAGAAATAGCAAAGACAAAATGTTAGTTATCTGATAGTGAATTTGTGAAAAAATTTTGGCGTATGTGGTGAGCCTTTCCAAAGACACTCAATTGTCAACATCTCTTCCAATTAGTGTACCCTGGACTGCATTTTGTAGGCTATTGAGGCTCTGGCGCCTGGACCTGCAGCCAGAATAATCAATCCTCTGTAGGATTTGTGCCATCCACATGTGTTTGTGATTCTTCCTTCACTCATCTAATTGTATCACCAGTCATCCCCATCATCGGGATTACACCAACCAGTGCGGATCTACTTATCGCGCCCCAAAGCAAAATATTACCAAAAGCCCCTCCCCACCTACCTACCTTTGCACACACACACACACATATGTACACATACTCATATATAATAGTTTCACTGACAGGTGGGATACCCCGGATGGATGATCTAGTCAGAATTTTTCAGACTTTGTCCCCCGCATAAAGCGGTTCTAGGGCCCACCCAGCCTCAAATCAAATGGTATCCCGGGGGAGGGGTAAAGGCGGATGGAGCGTAGTGCTGATCATCGATAATATGTGCGGCCCTACCCCCACATACCCTAAATGTGCATTCATGGCATGGTGCTATATGCACAGGGAGCTTTAAATTTTACCTTTACCTGTATATACGTATTGTATTAGTTTCTGTACCCCTGAGGAACTACGTTTTTTTTTTTACATACGCATATACGATGGCTAAGGCCCCTCCTAGAGCCTTACTTGTCTCCGGGCTTCCCCGCACTGGGGGGTTAAACGGTTTGTAGATCCAGCACTGACACCAACCTCCATGGTGATTAGCACAGCATGCTACAGTGCCAGGAGTCCCAGGTTCAAATCCCGGACTAGGCATGGGTGTTCTTTGTGAGGGTCCCTTCTTCAATTTCATTCATATCAGCCATCACTCTTGCTCATCTTTGCAATTAGCCAAATGTGGCAGAAAAGCGATAAACCAAATCAAACAATAAATTGTCCCGATTAGCCAAAAGTGGCAGAAAAGCGATAAACCAAATCAATCAATAAATTGTCCAGATTAGCCAAAAGTGGCAGAAAAGCGATAAACCAACTCAATCAATAAAATGTCCTGATTAGCCAAGAGTGGCAGAAAAGCGATAAACCAAATCAATCAATAAATTGTCCCGATTAGCCAAGAGCGGCAGAAAAGCGATAAACCAAATCAATCAATAAATTGTCCCGATTAGCCAAGAGTGGCAGAAAAGTGATAAACCAAATCAATCAATAAATTGTCTCAATTAGCCAAGAGTGGCAGAAAAGCGATAAATCAATCAATAAATTGTCCCAATTAGCCAAGAGTGGCAGAAAAGGAATAAACCAAATCAATCAATAAATTGTCTCAATTAGCCAAGAGTGTCAGATAAACGATAAATCAATCAATAAATTGTCCCAATTAGCCAAGAGTGTCAGATAAACGATAAATCAATCAATAAATTGTCTCGATTAGCCAAGAGTGGCAGAAAAGCGATAAACCAAATCAATCAATAAATTGTCCCGATTAGCAAAGAGTGGCAGAAAAAGCAACATAAAATAACCTAGTTCAGAAACCTACTGCATCCCACCGACTGTGCTTGTTAAGCACATGCTGTGAAATTAATTACAACCAGTCACATTGGACAATCAATCACATTGTGTGGCTTTTTTATTGTAATCTGTAATGGGTCTATGGAAACAAATTATTTTATTTTTTATTATGTAAAACCTACCTTGCATAATTACTTGCTATATATAACTTTTGCTTATGTTTGGTGTATTATAGGTTCATTGAAAGCATCATGCCAATTGGTGGAGGCTTTAGGTGGTGAAGTCTCAGGATGCCTTGTTGTAATGGAGTTATGTGACTTAAAAGGAAGAGATAATGTACCAGCAACAGTGCACTCTATTATCCAGTTTTAGTTACACATCACAATATATACAATATTTGTTTGATTGCAGAAGTGAAAATATTAGTTTGAGAAAACTACAATGAACAGTCAAAACCAACTGTGATAATTTTGAACTCTGCTACATTCCTTAAGAAGTATATCTTATTGTTTTCTATATATTGACTTGATGCTATTCATTCCTGTATACATATGTAATGATTTTTGTGGATGCACTCCCATTTTGAATGCAGTTTTACTTTTATAAATGGGTATCCATGATGTATGCAGCTTTGGGGTGTAAAAAAAAAAGTAAAGTGCTCCCCTGTTCTTAGCACCACGCCATGAAGGCATATAGGGGGTGTGCGGTAACGCCCCACACTTTCTTGATCCGGTCGTGACTGGGGGTGATGTCATCAGCATCACGCCCCTGACTGCCTTTACCCCCCAGGTACCCATGTTATTTGATGCTGAGTGGGCACCTATTTAGCAGTTTATATATTATACATAACTGAAAACTCTAATGGAAAGATAAACCTTCATAAAAACAGTAATAGTATACCTATATGCTGAAAAATAATCCATTAAAAGTATATATCCATGAATTGGTCACAAAAATAACAAAAGCATAAAAAAATATTCTATCAGCATAAAGTTGAGCTTCTCAAATCTCTTAAAAGATATACTCAGCAACATTTTAACCTGCTTGCCAAGTGAAAAGTGTCACAAGCATATCATGCCTTTAAAAATATATATATTAATTATTGTTCTGCTGGTTGTCAGTCAATTTTTTGAGCAAACACAGTTAAAATTGGATTTGTTAGTTGACGGTCTAAGAACATTTTCATGTGTCTAGTTTTATGTGGAGGTGGCAAAGTTATTTATATGCATGACAAATGTGCAGCCACAGGTGAAAAATATTATTGTTGGCAGACTGAACAGTTTAACAATGTGGCCATATGGCTAACAGTGGTTGGAAGCAGTTCCATTTTTTTTTCAAACTGGACATTAGAAGTTATAGAGGTATAACTAATTTAACACTAATTTAAGTTTCTGGTTTATTTGGTTTTGTTTCAAATGAGTAAATAAAACTATTAATGTTCAATTTGCAAAAAAATAAAATAAAAAAATTGTGAAGTGCAACACTGTTGGCTATGTAGCCACATTGTGTTTTATTTTGTTAGTCCTTCATATTGGTGCATTCTTACAGTAATATCTTGCTTGGTTTTCAAAATGTATCAGAATAATGGGAACTGGACAAACGTCACAACAGTGACACACAATTATAAATTTCAAAGCTTCTAAAATCTTTGCTTTTGTCTTTAATGACATCGAAGTCTATCTTTGTGTGCAAGAAAAATTGGTGTTACTTGTATAAAAATATCGCTAAGATTCACAGAATTCGAAATTTTAATTTGATTTTCTGTCAGACGCATATTGTTTGTTTGTTTCTTTCTTTTAAAAAAAACATTAATACTATTTAGTACAGGGTTATTTTTGACATGAAGATTTTGATCGCAGTAAAAACTAGAATTTATTCAAGTGGTAAATTTTATGACATGAGTGAAAAATTGACTCTGATGGTCAGAAGAGTAATGGTGAACATGTAAATATTAAGGTAGTGAAGTGAGAAAATGTAGAAAAGGATGGGTTAAAACTAGGGCTGAGCTGATACCAATGGTGATGATGGTATGAGTACCGGAAAGTATTGGTTGGAATTTATTACAGTAACCCAATGACTTATGTAAATTCGCAGTTACACAATAACTGTACATAGCTGTCACAAGACATTTTTTAAAATTGAAAAGTGTGATTTCCGTTTGTTTTTATATTCTTTTATATATTTTTCATAATTTTATAGTTTATATCCGAGTAAATACTGCTTCATGATGTTTCATTTATAAAATAATACTGTGTAAATATATACATACATATAATAATTATAAATATTGCAGTTTCTTGCAAGGGTTGTTTTGAAAGTTCGTGGACTGAGATCACTATTCAGAGTTCGAGTCAGTACGAGGGTTGGTGTGAGTTTCCTTTTTGAAATAGCACCCTTCACACTCTATACACAGATTCCAGCGATGCACTAGCTTCTCGAACACATGTTGCAGACCATTTTCTGAGAGTCTGTGTAAGGTTGTGGATGTGACAGCTTTCACTTCCTGGTTCGTGCTAAACTTCGTTCCGTGTAACTCTTTCTTAAGTGTTGGAAATGCCCAAAAATCACAGGGTGCAAGGTCTGGGCTGTATGGAGGATGGTCTAGAAACTGCCCACCAATTTTCTCCAAACACTGAACGCGACAGACCTTCTGTTCTTCACACTCGGTGAACGTGGCACCCATCTTGCACAAACATGAGACATTTTCTGGTGTTCCTTAATGATTTTGTGACATCTTGCTACACCAACATTCAGTTTAGCTGCCAATTCACGAATCGCCAAACGTCTTATCTTCTTTTAACAATGTCTCTGCTTTCACAATGTTCTCATCATTCAATGATGTTGGGGACACCCACTTCTCGCCTTATCCTGCACATTACGTTTACCTTCCCTAAAATGCTTCCACCACGTGCAACAATCACAGACTCGGCGCAGTGTTGCCAATCCACAAACTTTCAGAATTTCCCTTGTACAAATTACACTCAAGCAATTACTCATACCGGCCAATACTTTTCCTGCAATTTGACCTTTCGTGAGGTCCTCAAAAAGGCCACGCAAGATTTTGGTAGAGTGTAATTTTCCTGGAAAATAAGCAAAATGCAAAGCTTCTTTTTATTCTACACCAACCAGTTTTGCATGAATAAATTTTGTGGTAACGTGTCGGTGGGTAATATTGGTTTGGCCGTAGTTTAATCAACAAAGGTTTACTTGATCTTAAGTCCTGTTTGCATTATCTCTACTTCCCTAAGACTAATAGTAAGATTTTAGGATTTCTGAACATTAATAACAGCTGGGAAAGTATGTAGTAGTTAAAAATAAATGTATACATTAGGGATGGAACCCGTGCTCTAGCATTATTTGCTGATATTAAAATATGAGTGCATTGGGTTATCAGTAAAATGGCCAGTAATTTTCCCAATCTGATGTTTCTATGATGAGTCTGTAACTAAGTGCAAAATTCTGTCATTTTAATGGCTATAACTATGTAATTTACATGTCCAGTTTTGTAAATAAACGTCCAATTTCACAATTTCTTTTTCAAAGGTAAAACACATGGCAGTCATCTGGTTGCATTGATTATGGAGGTTAATAAACCCATTCAGGTTCTTGAATGAATTTGCAATTTATATCAGATTGGTACTTTATCATTATCAGCAAAAATTTCATATCAATTCGTCTCTAACATACTTTAAAATGAATCATGACTTTGTTTAAAATTGTTGCCATGTCTACATTTTTAACATTTCACTATGAAATACAGAAGTTAAAACCCACACAAAGTATATTTAATCATGATTGACATATTTTTACTATATTCTAAAGAAAAGTTCTATTTTTGTAAAAAATATTCCATGTTAATTGGTCATTAATTGTTACATGTATAAACATTCCATTTTATTTATTTGGTAACTTCATTGTTATTAAATGTAGTGTTAAGAATTGCTAAACATTAATTTTAAAAATGACATCTATTTTTATAAATGGGCACTTTGTTTAAATATATTGTATATTTCTATTGCACATTTGCCTCTGTAAATTACTTCTGCTCATATTGTTGTGATGCTCTATTGAAATTAACCGTTGATTTACGGTCTCAATAAAAAATATCACAGAATATTGTGTACTTATTACAGTATTAATAATCCTTACTGCTACATACTTGAATTTTTTCATCCAATTTCAAGTGTGTCAGAACTTAAAAGACAGTTTGTTAGTTCAAATTACAGAAGTAGGCATATTTTGAGAGGCTACTTCATATTGTACTTAACTAATTTATATGATACAGAGATATTTTACTGAAAGAACTTATAAAAACTAGTTAAATGACTTTTAAATAGAACTACAGGATGAATAGAATAAAGTAATTCAAAGTGTACTATTATTATTATAATTGTTTGGATTATGAATCTGTATACCTTGACAGTGTCAAATTAAAAAAAACATTAAAATATACTACGAGGGTGGATCATTAAGTATCGCACTACATTTTTTTTAAAAAGAAAGTTTAATAGGTAAGACAACATAAATTATACACATTGAAACCACATCTTTTAGCTACTTTCCGACATAGGAGCCAAGCTTTTCAACATATTTTTCCCATCGTGGCACTAGTTTCAATATACCCTGTTCATAGAACTCCGTCAATTTGGAATACAGCCATCTGCGCACAACCGATTTCACTTCTTCATCGGAATTGAAGCGTTGGCCATCTAGGAATTTCTTCATTGGGCCAAACAGATGAAAGTCTGAAATGTTGAACCGGCCTGACAAGGTTCTCAGATGGATCCGCCGGTCATTGAGAATTGCCTGCTCAATGGCTGTAACATTCAGTTTCGTTGCAGCTTTTACTGGTCGCCCGGAACGTGACGAGTCAACAAGCTTCAGACGGCCTCAGGTGCACCACCTGGAGATGTTGCTACGGTCCAAACAGTCTTCCCCATACACGCCCAACATTTCCCTGAGAATTTCACTTGGGTTTTGTCCTGTCGTCCACAAAAAAACAAACTACAGCTCTTTGCTTTTCACACGTTAACGACAATAACATGCGTGCCATCCTTGTTAAGTAGTTCACGCTTCTGCCACAAAAGTTATACCTGATCAAACAAATTCCGTCTCTAGCGCGAACTTCAAACCATACATCTGTAAAATTTCAACGTCCCAGCCACAATAACATCGCGGGAAAAAAATTGTTGTGTGATACTTAATGATCCACCCTCGTATGTTTCTTCAGTTTTGTGTACACGAGGATGATATACTAAAATGTTAAGGGCGTACTCCCACAGAGAGAGAGATATTGTGTGCATGTATGTGTGTGAATGGTGAGATTTGATTGATTTAGTAATTTAAGTCCACTTCATGCACAGTAAGGCTCATCGGGACAACCTGCAGTTTAAAGTGGGATCCGAACCACCATGTGCCTCCAGGTGAGAATTGACTGAGTCTACTAACACAATATTTGGAGACTAAGCAAGAGACTTTTATATAAATGAATTGCTCCAAAAGACTATATACATAATTAAATAATAAACCTGCCAATTGATTGATTTGCTTTATTTTACTTGGCTTCTTGTGCCACTTTTGGCTAATTTGCAAAGTGAGTGATGATATGATGAATGGACACTCGAACATCCATGCTCAGGCTGGGATTCAAACTCGGCACCCCTGGCTTCGTACCGCGATGTGCCAACCACTCTGCCACGGGGGCCAACTGTAAGATATTAAATGAGCTGAGTGGAGCTGATAGTGACATGGCGAGATGTAGGTAGTGTAGCTTCAAGATTTAAAGTCTGGCCACTCATTTCACTGATAGTTCTAGAATGGAGGTGTGTGTATTCACTACATTGTCTGACTTGTGGTTAATTGGTACAACAGAAATAAATGCGCTGGTAGAGTAAAATAGAGTTCAACACCACTGCTGACGTAAGCGGGTGTTTCCCTGCTCTGTGCATAATCCTCATTGCACTGCTGGAGAATCAGAAAGCACCTGAATTCTTAAAAAAACACGAAACTCTTCCCATCCAAGGGCTGAACTGTTGGACAGAGAGAGATAGAACTTGTACAGTGGGATCCATAAGTATTACCAAACAAACTGTCCATCACCACATTTACTCCCTTTGTTTTAAGCAATGAAAGCTTCAAGAACTGACACAAAACACCAATCTGCTTACAACCTTTGAACCAGTAAACGTAAAAATACGTTGGAAGAAGATAAAACCAACGAACATAGTTATAGATAATTTGCTGAGCAATACTTATGAATCCCACTGTACTGTTTGCATGACCTCGTAAACTACAACCCTACATCAGTTTCAAAACCTCTTGAAAGCCCACTCTTTTACAGCTTACGCATGATGCTGATCCTCAATACAAACAACAACAAAAATGCCAATGTACCTTTTTGGTTTTACGAGAGATACTGTGGAAATTTCTGTAAATTAATCAGAATTGCTCTTAACTATGTTGCAGCAAATTCGTAACATGCTTCACAAGTTGTAGGTTGTTCATTTGAACAGTATATAGCATGAAATAGACAAAAATGTTAGCAAGAAATGTTGCGTGTCCAATGGATATTTCCTATTAGTGGCTGAGACTTTCTAGGACAGTTGAGCATGCAGACGTCTGTCGAAACTTGTATAGAATTAAACACAATGCTATGAACTCTAGCACTGTATATGATATGAATACAGGTGACTTTAAGTTGTAATTGTTGGTGACAACAATAAACTGATTCCTCTCTTTGTGAAATTCCTCATCACTCATCCAATCATGAATATATAAGATAACCATAATGGCAGTCCCGCACCGAGGGCAGATGGTCCAAGGCATCGTGCTTCGGGCTATGGGATGCACAGGTTCGAGTCTCCTGGGGGAAGCATAACAACTTCTCTCCTGAGATTTCGGCCTGTGTATGGGACCGGTGGCCATCCACCATTTTAAGGAAATTGGGAACCTACGAATGAGTAGCGTAACCCGTTCATGGAAACCTACAATGATGACTGCGGTTTCGTCGTGCTGACCACACGTCACCCCGTAACTGGTTGTATGATCTCCCTCCTCAGCAGATAGGAGAGAGGTTGGCAGACGGTAGGCAGGCCCTGGCCCTCATGGGCTGTTGCATCACAGGGTTATTATTATAATGGCAAATTATATTTTTTGTTATACTACACACACAGACAATTATGAATTGGCCAAATTAGGCTACGAGAAACTTATGAGTTACATTTGTAGGTGATGATATTGTAGTCTATAATTAAGCAAACCATGGAGGAAGATATCTGGCTTAAGTATCATGGTACATTTGGGCTGTGGGAACTTGTAACATAACTCATCCCAAAGGCTACACTGACAAAGACTACCCAAGACAAAGAATGTTAATATTATCATACGCCCTGTATCAAAACAATGATTCCATGCAGAACAGTGGCAAAAAATATGAACATAGTCCAAGAAATATAGTATTTACAATGCATGTGTTCACTTTTACCCAGAATTCCAACATTCAAATTAGAACACAAAATAATTACAAGATTTTTATTTTGTCGTACATTGTTCTCAAATAACTTTCACAAACATATGCAAATTGTGCTAACGAAACAAAATCTGCATATTCACTCTTTTGGATATAATTTGTTCCGCTGTCACACTGGCAAATTCTGAAACCATTATGATTGAGTTGATAGTTGCAGTATTCTTATGTTAAAAAAAAGGCTGGAATTTTCTTGAGTTTCTGCATTGCTGCTTGATATAAACTAACTATACATCAAAATAAATAGTTTCACCAAATTCCTCAACATGGTTGAGAGATTTCCTGCTCCACAAAACTCAAAATAAAACGAGTGGAAATCCATAAACTGTGTCTTTTGTAAGGGCATAATATAAATCACCTGCTCCCAGGCAAGCATAAAAAGCAAACTTTAATGGTGGAAAGATCACATTAAGCACCGTTCAAACTCTCACATACTTCCTCCTCTCAATGCCAAAACTAAATGGAGCACTGAACCTCCTTGCACCTTATAATCTTGAGCGGTCTTTTCATCATTCCTACAAAATAAAAGATAACATATTCAATACCCATTTCGTTAGTTTTAACTAGGGCTGAGCCGATACAACTTTGAACCGATACTTTGAGAATTGTAATAAATAAAATTGGTTCAAAATATTGGTTTGTAAATATTATCCTCCAATTTTATGAATCAATTTTCAGTATTCGTCCATAATTTGTGCAAAATAAAATGAAAGTTTCAATTTCGTATAATTTTCAGGATAATTCAACTCCGCGAGAATGTCACACGACCCTTTTATGAATCCCATGAAACACCAAAATGCAGGAAAGTATCGGCTGGTACCAGTAGCTGTAATTCAACCGATACCGATACATCAGCATTGGCTCAACCCTAGTTTTTAACACATCTGAACTTTAAACACAAGATGAAGAATTAAGTACACTTTATGCTCAGATGGCTAATTGGGACTGAATCTCAGATTGAAAGTTGATCTAAACAACTGCATAATGTTCTTTTACCGACGTCTGTGGCAGAGTGGTTAGCACATGCCAGATATCACATGTTTGAATCCCGGCCAGGATTCTGACTGTGTCCCTTCATCCCATTCATCATATCACTCATTCTCATCTTTGTGATTAGCTAAAAGTGGCAGAAAAACAAAGTGAAATAAACCAAATCCATGTCCTTCCATCAGGGATCGAACTCTGGACCCCTTGATTACAAGGCAACAGAGTTAGTTGTACCGCTACATCTTTGGGAAGCCAGTGGCAATGAATAAGATAATAATACTTTCTACAGTAAGAAGAAAATTGCAGTTTTTATGCAATCACTAAAAATTTCCCAAAATTCATATTCCTCTTTGACAGAGAAGCCTGGTAATGGTAAAAATGGAAAGGCACTACAAAATGCAAGTTCATTTTTCAGTACATGGTGTATGTTGTAGGAATTTTAGCATGTTTTTCTATAAGTCCCTAACAGTGGCACTTCACTCCTGACTGTACATTAACAGACAAGGCATTATGGATGTAGTGGGACCACAATTTTATACAAACCACACGCTATCTTTGTGCCTTCAATAAAGTAAAATTTTATAAAATTCTTAGAATTTATATTTGCAACATTGTAAGTTATATGTTAAGCAACAAACCATTGAAAATGTATAATTAAAGTTCTAAAGTTCTCTATCGTGTATTTCAATATACATCTCACCTTACATGGTTGCATCTTTCAACTACTAATTTGAAAAACATTTCTTCTTTGCTCTCTTTATTAACTAGCATCAAATGAGATTTCAAATTGATGGTTGATCTGTAGTAGAAATTTCTAATGTATAGAAGAATGTTTTTACTGTAAATTTATCTCAGTTGAAATTGTAATATTTTTTCTTTGAACACACATGGAACTCACTTCATCTTTCTTTGCAAGCTCATGCTATTTCTTATTTTAAAAGAATAACTGACCCAAATTGTCGCTTCATAAAAAAAAGTAAAGTGCTCCCCTGTGCTTTGCATGAAGGCATATAGGGGATGTGGAGTCAGGGCCCCCACTTTCTTGATCATGACCGAAGGTGGGGGTGATGTAATCAGCACAATGCTCCTGGCTGCCTTTACCACCCAGAGTTTCCTCAAGGTACCGACTTTATACGACACGGGGTGGGCGCTGGAGCCACTTGAACAGGTGGAAAAAATCCTGGTTCTCCCTCGCCAGGATCGAACCCAGGTCTCTCACGTGGTGATCAGACACCCTAGCGACTAAGCTACCGCGGTTTCTTAAATTGCCACTTCATACAATTGTAAAAAAGGATGTATCTTTCCAGCTCTGAAAATTGAAGATTTTGTCTTCGAAAGTATCTGCAATTGCTAAATGTTAATTGGATGACTACTACAGCTCTGTAAAAAAATTCAAATAAAATTCCAAGTTTCGCAGCAAAAAACTCCAAAATTTTCAAACTCAATTTTTTCCCAAAATATTCTTCCAAAAAAGTTTTTGAAATTAGGATAAAACTAAATGTTAGTACATTTAATATACTGTAGAACCCCAAATGTTTCCTTTTAAGCACACTAATCAGTACAATTTGAGAATTAAAATGCTTGTGGTATCCAATACACTGATCATAGCAATCCTTAGTACTTCATACGTTTGATACAAAAGTACGGAATTTGTTGATAAGCTACATACCTTCATCATGAACATCATCTACAGTAATATAAGATGAGGAATTCTATTTTGAACACAGATAAAACAGCTATGAAGAACACACATTATATTTATGAATATTCAAGATGTAGTAAAGTCTTGATAAACCTATATGTATCATATGTACCCTCATTCTCTACTACATTTTCAGTTGAAACTGCATGAAGTATTCACATAAATACACTATTCATAACTGGGAAAAGAGAGACACGGTAGTATATAAATACGGAGAAACTAGTACTCACTTTTATCCGCGAAGCTGTTTTTTCTTTTTCGATTAATTTCAGTGACCACTGACACCATCCTCGTTGGAACTTGCTGTACTGTTGCTTGGCGTGCGTCTTTTGTTGGTATTTCTCTAGCTGCCACTAGTTACACTGTTGTTAACTATGCGTCTCGGTCTGTGTTGTCTTACTATTTCCAGGTGATAACTGTTGTAGTAGGGGAATCCAAGTGTGGTGCGCTTGCCCGCTATCGATGTTTAGCTCGTGCGGGAAGTGCATTATGGCGTGCGTTTCCTTATTTTTGGTGTCTACGAGCGTGTGGGCAGTGTGTTTGACTTGAACCTCTTGAATTTAACAGCTTCGCGGATAAAAGTGAGCACAAGTTTCTCCGTATTTAAATACACTAATTATATACAATTACTTTCAGGACATGTCTCCTATTTAAACAGAATTTATAGAAAATAAAGTTTGTACATGGCATGTTATGTTACTACGAAGCAAAAATCTCAGCTTTAGAATATGAATAGTGCAAACACGAAAAAATGAAATTAGCGCATTTACTCAAATACTAAATGTGCTAATTTTATTTTTTTAAAAAATGCAGTTTAAAATGAGGATGCACATCTTACACAAGTATAGTCAACTGAAGACAATGGGTGAAGTTTGTGGAAGAACATATTTTTCTTACCAGTGAGACAGGTCAATATTTCTTGTATTTTGAAATGCCATTGGACACTAGTGACAAAAAGAGTACAAGAAATCTTAGCTTGTGAAATGCAGCAATAAAACTTCTGCCATGAAAGCTCAAGACTGGCAGTGGAATTGACTTCAAAAGGTACAATGTTCCCCTTTTCAACCCCAGGTGCATGACTGATTTGAGGGGCAACGGTACTAGAATAAATATGGTGCACAACATTAAAAAAGCTCATGATGATGGATCAGAATGAGTTTACTCATGCAATTAAGGGTAGAATATATAACACTCACTGGTTAGCCTTAATGTGCCAAGGATATATGCTTGCATTCATACCATTTAAAATATTGGGTGCCCCACGAAAGCTCAACATTGGAGCAAACCGAGGTAGCAAGGTCCCTGGAGGCACTTGCTACCTGGGTGTTGCAAGGTGGTAATTGCTACTTCAGGCAGCAAGGATTTCACGTGCTACCTGCAGTCAACATAGTCGTCTGCTAGTGGCAAGATGACGGACCGGGGTCTTGAGCAGAATAGCTTCAACGGTATAATGCACAAAATCAATGTCATCAACATTTACATAGTTGTAAATAGATATCTTTGTTAACCTTTCTGGCCCTTCATTCAAGTTTGACATGCAGTGTGAAAAGCATGGATCACAAAATGTTTGTAATTTGTTATCAGTTGTTGCTTCCTGCTACTGAATTCAGAAAATTTCACAAAACATGCCCAACCTAGAAACTGCACTTTGCTCTAATGTTGAGCACTTCTGAGGCATCTATTATCACCCAGCTCACTGTGATCATGAACACACACATATACTAAACTGATTCATACCCAATGAAGTTCATCTGGCACAAAAAAGTATCTAAATACAGATTCTACTAGATTGCTATTGTCTTACATCTGTTTTCCTGAAAATATCAACCTCTGCTGCTGTGGGGGAATTCCTTCCTTTTCTTCAACCCTCTCCTTAATCCGCTCCACTTTGTCTGTTGGCTCAATATCAATTTCTATCTGAAAAACAAGAGTAAGCAGTCTGAATTAGTTGTAAGATAAATAACAATACATAATTTAGGGACAAACTATATCTACACCGTGTTCATAAATTATTGGCCGATTTTGTAGACTATATTTTCATCAATAATGAACAGAAATATATGATACTACCACCCTTTGAAAGAGGAATGTTTGAAGTTTTACATAGACGTTAAATGCATTTGACGTGTGCCCACCATGTGGCAGGGCAGATGTCCACAAGGTACAACATTCTTCGCCAAACCTTCTCAAGCATGTTTTGCAATGGCAGTTTCCCTGGTCACTGGACCTCATATGATGTAAGTTCATCTGCAAGCATTTCATCAAAGACAATGTTTAAGTTTCTCAAGTTTCACAGACACTGTCAGAATTGAGCACGCTGCCATCACAGACGTCATACAAAACATGCTTGAGAAGGTTTGGTGAGAATGGGAGTACCACTCATCAAACCATGCTTTGATGCACCAAGCAGTATGAATGAGGGCATTGTCATCTTGGAACACAGGTCGTTTGCCAGGGAACACAGTCCAGGTCATAGGATGGAGATGATCCCCCAGAATGTTGTGAACCTCCCATGAAGAACTACAAGTGGTCCAAGACTATGACACGATGTCTCACCCCACACCATCACAAAGACCCCTTCTCCATGCTTAACAGCAGGAAAGATCAGACCAACATGCTGATTCGTCAAACCAGATGACCTGTTCCCATTGTTGTTGTGTCCAGTCAGATCATTATCTGCTTCTTCAACTTTTGTCCACTGTTCCATTTCGAAGATGACATCACTGTGCTCCTTGTAACACCCACAAGGTTTGCTGTTTTGATATGGATGTTCACATTAATTTGTCAACAGCCTGTATCTTACTGCAAAATTGTGTCATTTTATTAATTCTTGTGGATAAACATGAGTTGTCATATACTAATTTTCCTGTGAAGTAAATGTCTAAAGACACAGTTATGTTTTCAAAAGAAAACCTACTGCAGCCACCTAATTAATAATAACCCATGGCTTAAGACACCATTGAGAGCCCAGGCCTTCCTACAAACTGTCGGCCTCACTCCCACACGATCGTACTCACTCACGTGCCTGAGGTGGGAGATCATCCAACCAATTATCCCACCAATTAAGAGGTGACTCGTGGTCAGCACTACAAACCCCCAGTTGTTGTAGGTTTTCATGACCGGGTTACGCTACTTATTTGTATCTTCCCAATTTTCTCACGATGCTGGGTGCCACCGTTCCAATACACTGGTTGACATCTCAGGAGAAAAGTTGTTACGCTTCTCCCAGGAGACTCAAACCTGCATACATCCCGTAGATGGAGCCCAAAGCATGATGCCTTACACTGTACGGCCATGGTGCAGGATGCAGTCACCTAATTACATGCATTAATTAGGGAGGTCAATGAATCACTTATATTCTAAACTGGATCAGGCCTTTGGTGAGAACAGTGCCAATAGGAGTTTGATTGCTGACCATGTTCTAACCCACCAAAGAGCAGCTTGATAGATCCTGGTCCTCAAAAGATTGTTGTGCTAGAGATATTTGTTTTAGTGTTGATTAGAATATCAATTATAGATATTGGTATATTATCAGTATCAGTAAAATTTCATACTAATCTATTCCTTCAACTTAATGATGATAATATTTCATTCCCACTGATATGCTATATATTTTTACATAAAAATATCAAGAATGGCCGGTAAGGTTGCAAAATAGGTACAGGATAGCTGATAATAGTTGTTAGAAAGGTGGCAGCATATGGTAGGTAAAAGAAACTAACATGCACAGCTGTCCTGATAATGCTGAACATGCGTGCCGAGTGCATAACCAAAGAGCAACTCTCTCTTGTGCAGTTTTTGTGGTAAAATGATTTCCTTAAAAGGATGTCTTAAAGACAAATTTTGAGTTTTTCTTAATACAAAAGAAAAAAAATAATGTCTCAAACTACTGGTAAGCACAGAGTTAGCTTAGGTATACTTAGACTATTCCTATTCCTATATAATGCAATGATTCAATATGGGATACAGCTCAAATTGAGCAATCAGATTCGGTTCCCTATATAAACAAAATCATTAATACTACTGTAATAGCACACATACTACAAAAAAGGGGGGAGAGGGTTCATTCAATACATACCTCCTTTCCAGTCAATGTCTGCAGATAATCATGCCCACATGAAAGAAAAGAAATATATGTAAACATTAGCATAAATATACAATTTCACACCCAATATGTTAATAATTTACTAGAAAATTCTGAGAACAGAATATCTTTTATAACAGTAAAAAAATATGTAAATCCAAAAAAAAATTATCCAAACTGAAATCTTAATAGTATTAATTAATAATCCACAATTAAAGTTCTCCACCATGAAAAATTCAAAAGCACACAAATTGAAACATACACAAAAAAAGTAAAATAACAATTACAGTTTGGAAATTGGCAAGGTTATTCCAAAACACAGAATTTCATAGTTTTCCATGTTGTGCAGTGGAATTGAAAACTTGCAGATCAAAATCTTCAAATAATCACAACATAATAATCTTACATTTTACTAAACAGGCAGCAGCATCGGTGCGTGATTCATCATATCGCATTTGTTTATAAAGTGCCATCTGAATGGGGGAAACCCTGGGGGGTAAAGGCGGTCAGGGGCGTGATGCTGATCACATCACCCCCACTCACGACCGGATCAAGAAAGTGTGGGGCGTTACCCCCACACCCCCTATACGCCTTCATGGCGTGGTGCTATGCACAGGGGAACACTTTACCTTTTTTACCTTTACATCTGAATGTGCTACAGTACATTTCCCTAATCCAGTATGCAGTCATTGTTGAATGTTAACTATGATACTCACTCTTATGCAAATTACTGAAGAATTTCCTCACTCATATTCCAATATGAGAGCCCACAATAACTCAAGAAAAGTTGTGACTCATCTGTCTTCCATGAAACAGAGAGAGTTGTGGGTGAATTTTATTTTTGCTACTTCCCGTTGCTATGATGCCACTGTTGTCTAATCCCAACAATGAGATGATTCATGATTAGATTAAATTGATGAAAGGAGACCCTTGCCCAAACCAGAACTCAAGTTTTTTGGCTACTGAGGCGACTATAATGGATAAAAAGCATAGTGGATGTCCATTGGTACTGACTCAGGGTTGCTACGACTTTTTGATTATGAAATTCCCTGACATTTCCATGTTTTCCAGTCCAAAAATGAAATTTTTCCACACTTGTTATCATCATGAATTTTGCTTTCCAAACTTGTGTTTTTCAATTAAATATGTAATCCGTTAATATTCACTTTCACAACTTTTTTTTTTTTTTTAGCAAATTTCATTCTACACACACAAGAAAATGTGAAAATTCTAAGAGTAAAATGTAAAATTACAATCGGTATCAAATGTATTGGGTGCTACAATCATGTGCATCTAGCCTTCAGGCTCAGGTAACAGAGGAGCATTATTTCACCATAACAGATCTCCACAATATAAAAGAAAAAGTTAATAAACCATACAAAATTTCTCATTTTCTGGTGGATCTATACTGTCGTAGAAAATGCTGCTTTTTTGCTTACATTTATAAGTACACAGAATCTGGAGAAATTTTTGTTGCATATAGGAATTTTATAGGAAATACCAACAAGACTAAGATCTATAAAACAATAGACGATAACCTCATCTTCACCAACCTTTCCAATAATTATGATCATATTGTCAATATACTTTAGTTATCAATCAGATATTTGGACTGCAAGTTTTACTTTGATATTCTTTCTAATATGGAGTATTATAAAAGTGAAAATTTATTACAGACATTCGAAGGAACCATAATTTTGCACGAGACTGAGAATCATAAGAACAAAAGAAACAAGTTTCTAAACTGAATCATTTTTGGGATTGGAATCACAAAACCGAATCCGGAAGTGGAAGTGAATTGTTTGTTCATTTTGCAACTTTTTCTCTAGCAGACTCCAAAATTCACATAAATTCCAGACGATGTGTAGAAGTCCCCATTTCCCAGTTTTCCAGGTTTTACAGATTCATAGCAAACCTGTGACTCAGATGAAAAAAAATATTATGATATTTTGGTACGAATATTGCACATTGTTCACCGTCCAACGAACATTGTGCCACAGTGTATAATCAACGGAACGAGTTTACAATACCGGACCACTCTCCAATTGCTATGAAATTTCGCCTACTCACTAATTGAGACCTCCTAATCACGAATCTGCATGTAATAATTGGCGGCAAAGTATGGAAATATAGAGAAAAAAATGAAATAAACTATGTTTTCCTAACGTAAGAACAGCAGGTCCACAGAAGATGCCATTTTCCCAACATGAAAAAATCAGGGTGCAATACACCGTTGCCAAACGTACCTAATGAAACGAGTCCACATTCCTAAATAATAATTTTTCATTGGATTTATGCTAATGGAACCTAACCTAACCTCGTAGGCATTCCTCGAACACAAGGTAGGAAAACTGTTGTGCGCGTCTCCCGCCCTTCTTCCATGCTGAACACAATGTAACTGAGAACGCAACAGTGTGGCAACGCTGGATACACCATAACGAATTGGGTCTCACTTATTGCACAACACTTGACCAACCTTGTGTTCTGACGTCAAGGCAAAAAGTTTTTCAATTTTAGTGTGTTAAGTTCTCTTTGCGTAAATAATAATTTTTCGTTGTATTTATGCTAATGGAACCTAACCTAACAGGCCTAACCTAATTTTGTAGGCATTCCTCGTCTGACGTCGGAACACAATGTAGGAAAACTGTAGTGCGACAAGAAATGCGAAAGAAACATGGTTGTCATTTGCTTTGTATGGAGAATCATCGTGATATCTAACAATGTTATTCTACAACTTCTACACATTATTTTACAATTTTCATGCTTGACCACCAATTATTAGATGCAGATTCGTGATTAGGAGGTTTCAATTAGTGAGCATGCGAAATTTCATAGAAATTGGAGAGTGGTCCAGTATTGTAAACTCATGCCTAAACAACATACCATAAAGTCGTCCTGTACATGTCAGGTTGTGCGACTGATATGTAACGCATAAATTTAACATCTTGATACAAATATATTTGAGGAATAAAAGCATTTCCTTAGTTAATAATAGACAACTAATAGCTATCATGGCTCACAACCTTAACCTGCGAGTGGTACACATGGGTCCTCAGGAGCCAGTGGAATTTTGTTGACGTGTTTACTCACAGATGGCAGGTCTGATTACTTTCATCTCCCCGGTAGTCTTTTGACTGGCAGTGGTGAGTGTTGTGCTGAAAAAGGTTTTCCGCAAAGTGTTCGGAAGGTTGTGTATTACAGGGGAGTGGGTCCCCAGGACCCAAGTGTACCATTTAGGTAACTTTTTTTTCTGGATGAGGGATTGTTGATCATTTGTTATATTTCCCTCTGTTCCAAACATTATGGCGGGAGGAAGTCATTTAACCAATGATGAAATAGCAGACATCCTGAATAGGGAAGACGATTCTGAAGATGATGCTAATTATGTACAGTGAACATGACAGTGAAAGTGAGATATCATCTGATAACACCATTGCTGGAACAGAGGAAATCGGTGGTATAGTGCTGCATATTCTTGGAGAAGCAGATCAAGAAGAACCACCAGCTGTTGTAGTAACTACTGAAAAATCCAAACATAAAAGTTGCGCATTGTGCCCCATCAAAAAGGACAGGAAAACAACTACTGCCACCGTTGCAAATTGCCAATCTTTCAGAAAAATTTTGATCTCTTTTGTAGCAACTCATGAGAGCATCTATATTGTACCTGAAAACTTTTGAGCAATAAAGAAAATGGTCAAAGGTCAAATTTCCAAATTTTAATAATACTGGTCCCCAGGACCCAAGTGTACCAGTCATGTAACTTTTTTTAAGTGTACCACTTAAGGGTTAATCAAAAATATAATTTGTTTCTTGGCATTTTACATTCAATTCACAAAACAAACTGAAATGAAAGACTTTGTCTATTACCCATCTGTGGCTGCTGTACATTATCCAAGCAAAGGAGCCTTGCCCCCCCCCCCCCCCCATGGGTCAACCTCTTCTTTCTTCTCTGATAATTGTGGTGGGTGCCGAAAGAGAAAAAAATGAGGAAGCGAGTAGATAGAAAGAAAGAGAGAAGGGAGATAGTAGGGGAGGGGGTTTGAAGATGAAGAAGAGAGGAAAGAAGAAAATGAGGCACCAGAGGCAAGACTTCCACCGGGTATAGAGAGAGAGAGATCGAAAGTGCACTGTATTTGATTTATTTTTATGGCACTTGATGCACTCAGTAATCAAGGAGATCTAAGTGCAGATTTCCTTATGCCTCGCTCCCCTTCAATGTTGCAAAAATTAAATACACTCTGTGGTCACATTGACTATTGGGTCTATAATACTGCATGGGACCACATTTGTTCACTTGTAATCATTCAAGTCTCCCACCCGCGAATGTACTGCGCCAAAGCATATACAATCAAAAATTTGTATATATGAGGTGTGAGACCCTTCTGGGTACTTATCTGATAAGGCCCGAACACCTCTCACACATTTATTTCCTTAATTTTAGCATTGATACTTACCTATTATGCATTGCGGAAGATTCTTTAAGGTGAAGTTTTGCCTTTTTTCCATAAAATAGTGTAAACTTTTCATATTACGAGTCATTATTTGTTTTCCTTGTTATGCTTGGGTAACAGACAATATGGCATGCACTCATCATGGATCATCGCACGTCGTGCTTGTGTTTTGTCGATTTGGAGTGGGTATGCAGTGTTTCAACCTTCTTAACCGAAAAATATCTACTTTCGTGTTCATTGTCATCACAAACCATTGACGGATAGCCCCAAAAACCATTGATGGATAGCCCTAAAAACCATTCACGATAGCCGCACGGACCATTTCCGGCAAAGTAAGGTTAGTTCGGTTAGGCAAACATAGTTAAAATTTGGTGTTGTGGTAGTATCAGAAATAAAAATATTTGGTTGTGAAACAAAAAAATTTGCGAAAATCGACAGTTTCCATTCCGAAAACGGTAAATTTCTCGTATCGGACAAACAGCTGAAATTTGCTAGTTCATTTAATTTGAATATTCGTACTTACGTATTCTGCATTGAGAAACATTACTTAAAGTGGCATTTCGCTTATTTCACAGAAATAAGCTCTATTTGCGACATATCGAGTAAGTTTTCTTTGTTTCTTTTTGCCTTCGGTAACACGCAATATGGCGGTCACAGTTTCACTACCGTACTCGGCATGCAGTGTTTCCACCCCACTGCACCCAAAAATACCTACATAGCCCCACGAACCATTTCCGGTAAGGTTAGGTTAGGTCGGGTCACGTATAGGTTACAATAGTTAAAAATTGGTTTCGAAAAAAATGTGCGTAGCCCCACACACCATTCTCGAATAGCCTCACGAACCATTGACACATAGCCCCACGAACCATTGACACATAGCCCCACGAACCATTGACACATAGCCCCACAAACCATTGACACATGGCCCAAAAACCATTTGCGGAAACGTACCTTCTTCAGTTACAAAAACACGTGTTTGGAAACACTGACCGGGATTACGTCATCACACACAGGCTATATCCACCTGGAAGTAAATGGATGCAAGAGCTTTCGTGCATCGGTCACACATTTATATCGAAAAGTAGATGACTTACCAGCAAAATTCAATGAACGATGCAAGAAAGCACTTACCCAAACTTCCACAAGTATAAAGAAACTGCATTCGGTAATTCCTCCTGTAAATTTGAAGAAATCAGTTTGTCCGATACGAGAAATTTACCCCAAAAACTAACGCCTTATTTTCACTTATTTTGCAATTTCTAGACGTTTCCAACAAATTTTAACTTCAGATTCGTGATTAGGAGGCCTCAATTAGTGAGTATGCCAAATATGAAGAAAGTCGGAGAGGGGTCCGGTCATCTCAAGTCGTTCCGTTTTCAGTTTCCGCGAAAGAAAATACCTCCAAGAACTTCGACAATGCTACAGAAACTGATTTCAGTAAGTAGCTTCTCCTGTAAATTTGAAGAAATCTGTTCGGGCGATATCGGATAGTTACCCATTTTCTGGATCAAATATCCAAGTTATTTGTGGTTTCCGCGTCTGGGAACAAATTTTAAGTTGAAAGAAACATCGAAATCTATAGAGTTAAAATAATCAACGTAATTTTCGAGGGGGTACAGTAAGCCACCGGCCACCAAACATGACTGGAACATAATAATAATATTTCACATGCTGTATATATCGTAAAAATATTTCGTAAAGGCACTCTTCATTCCAAAACTAATAAACAGACAGCGACTGTGATCCGACAATTTTGATACATCCCATAGTTATTGGGTATAGCGATCTATAATAGACGAACTACCGGTATGCAAATCTTTAGTGCCGGATAATAACGTTAAAATTGTACACAATCAGTACGGCCCACATAATAGACACAATGTTTGAAAGTTGTAACTCCGTAATTTGTTATAATTCATGTACATCTTTCAATATATTACTTACCTTCACTTTAATTAACATTTTCTTGGTTGACTTTGTTCTTTACTTCGTTCAGAAACACAACAATCTACAGATTACTGTCCACTCAAAATCACGTCACCGTCGGCAGGATTCAATGTTGCAGGTCACTTACAATTTGACGAATTTCGCTCCATTCTTTTTAGTTTTTACTCAAGAAAAAATGACAAACTGCTCTCAAGCGTAAATATGTATTTGCTATGGATGGTAATTAGGTGCACTAGCGTACGTAGCTTTTTTTTCCGGCGAGGGCTAGGTTACTGGCGTACGCCGAGGGGGGCTGAAGGGGCTACAGCCCTCGAACTTTTCATAAAATATCAATTAAGAGCAGCAAAAAACTGAAAGTGGTAAGGACAATCCTCCTGTAAACAGGGTGCGAAATCACTGCAGACTGGGGAGGGGGGGGGGAAGCAGCAGACAGACACACACACACACTCACTCTCTCTCACACACTAGTGTGTGTGTGCGTGTATATATAATACATATATATAATGTATTTAAATAAATAGCTTTGTGTCAATTATTAAATAATCAAATTATCCATATTATAAAATATACAATATATTATATCGACTGTTCTTAATTCAAAATCCGATTGCAAATTGAAGATTTTTAATATGCTTTAAGGGGGAAGAGCAAAAATTTAGAGACATTAAAAAAATAATAGTTCCCTATATAAAAGTCACATCTAAATGCTATTGTGTGTTTTGTTAATATATTTATATACTTCGCGATAGCTGACGAAAGGCGATGAGAAATGGAGAAGAAATAACAAGTCGGACTAATTTCTGTGTTCTGGGGATTGCTGGGTTCAGTGTCCTTAGAGATGAGGGTCATTGTTGTCTATTCTTCGTATATATTTTGTATCTTATTCCAATAAAGTATATTTGACTCCCAAACTAATTGTTTGTGTTTGTTGTGAGAACAAAAACTCTCTCCCTCGGAAACGTTTGGTGGGGGGGAAATTTCAGGACAAAATCGTTGATGGGGGGAATTTCCCCCTGTGCCCCTGGGATTTCGCACCCTGCCTCTAAATGACCCTTATAACCATTCTTGTCTTTTACTTTTAAAACGAAGGTTTAAAATGGTAATTGAAGCTCATATCTCATAGGGTATCACCGAAATCGATTTATGTAATGCCATGATCCAAGCAAGGATTTAATCTCAGTAGAAGTTATGTACCATTAACTTGAAAATTTTAATAAAACTGAACATTGATTGATTGATTGATTTGGTGTTTTAAGTCCACTTTATGCACAGTAAGGCTAATCGGGACTGGGCCTACAGTTTAAAGTGGGATCCGGTATCGAACCCGGGACCCCTTAATAAAACTGAACATTCGGAGGTCCAGTGCATTCTAAAATTGTCTGAACTTCTGACCAGAGAAGATTAGATTCATGATACTGATCTCACGTTCACATTCAGCTGTAGATATTGGTACAATTTCGATTTAATTCTCATAATATTTGAGTGAGGTGGAAATGTGTCTTGTATTTTCTTTGTAGATGTGAAAACCTTAACTAGTGACGCACACATGCTTTACTGTTAAATGTTTACTAAAACAATGTGATTGGTTTGGATTTCGATCCCTTAGGATGATTTAAAACCGAAACGACACGCGATGCTTGGAAACGAGCCAATCATCACCAACGTTTCACATTGCAGTGGCATGACAGGCCGCACAAGCCTGCGTTCGATTCCTGAAATCCTCAGGCGTCCCCATGTGTCACGTGCCGGTGTTAAATCTCCCTTAAATTCGCCTTGGCCAACACGCCGCATTTGTAGAAGAGCGTTCTTGCATACCCATGTGAACTGCAGAGCGAGCAGCTGTACTCTAGCGTTGTAAGAAGACCTCGAGGTTTAGTGTGCAGGTGCATTGGCGTATTTAGCGGGGGGGGGGGCACGTGTGCCTCACAGAAAAGATGGCTAGAAATTACTGATAGAATTATATTGCAAAGAACAAGAAACATTCGAGCAATCTTTTCCCGGATAGTAAAAAAAAAAATAAAGCGAAGTTTAGCACGAATGCATTGTTCAGCACTAGATTTACTAGACAAATACTCGACACCGGAAATCGAATCCGAGGTTTATTGGTTACAATGCAATAACGTTAACTGATTGACATAAAGCGAGAACCTTGTACGAGGGTCACTATTTATATTTTGAGCCTAACAATGAAAAAACAGGAATTTGGCATTGAAAACTGCTTTATTGTTTTTCGAAGTATTCTCCTTTATGGTCAATACACTTTTGCATTCGTTCGAACCATTTGTCAAAGCACTTTTTCCAATCTTCTTGAGACACCTCCATAATATGGATTTTGAACGCATCAACGGCGTCTTCAGCCGACGAAAATCGTTGTCCACGCAATTTATTCTTGACATTCGGGAACAAGAAGTCATTGGGTGCCAAATCAGGACTGGACGGCAGATGACCCATCAATTCGATTTTTTGACTGTTCATAAAGTCGGTTGTTAGACGAGATGTGTGACAGCTGGCATTTCTTGATGAAGAATGATCCGACGGCGTTTGTTTGTTTTCCGTATTTGACCGAAGACCTCTGGCAAACAAATTGTTGTGTAGCCTACCATTCAGAGTTGACCGTTCTACGTTCCTCTAAAGGCACAGTTGCCACATGACCAGTTTTCCCGAAAAAACAGGCGACCATTTGTTTCGATGTGCTTCGAGCGCGAACAACTTTTGTTGGATTGGGTTCATCTTGAAACACCCATACAGTCGACTGCTGTTTACGTTCCGGCTCATATGCATATATCCATGATTCGTCACCTGTTACAATCTTATATACGTCTTTTGAAGCACCACGATTGTATTTATTGAGCATTTGTTTGCACCAATTGACGCGAGCGTCTTTTTGAGTTTTTGTCAAATTGTGTGGGATACAACGAGAACATACCTTTCTCACAGCTAAATGATCATGTAATATTTTATATATGCTGGTGGCAGTGGCGTAGCGTGGGATTTTTAAAAGTGTTACCGGTTATCAGTAGGACATTTAAGGGAGGAGCCGTAAGACTTGGGCTCCTCTCCACCTCATGCCCCCCCCCCCCCCCCCAATGTCTTCCAAGTAGTTCGAATAATATCATTCTGGTACGATTGAAATTCAATACCAGATTTTGGTAAAGTTATTAATCAGGGGAAAAAAATGTTGGCATAAGCACTGAAGTGAAATCACACACATTGGTTGTTGACACAATATACATTAGCCTAATAAAGAAATACGTAATATGATACTTACAGAAACATCGAAGGCTACTTATAGAGCAGATCAATCCGACGACTCTTCTTTGAAAATAGTTTTATGATGCTGTCATAAAATGAAGTTTTCTTCTTGAGATCTCGAAGCAGGTTTTTTTCTATTGCCATCAATGATAGACCCGACAATCTATTCTGTCCTTGGGTGTTTCTCTGATACGTGTGTATCCGCCGCAAAGCGGAAAAGGATCGTTCTGCTGAAGCACTTGTAGTAGCAGGAATAGTTAAAATCAAACAACACAATTTGGTTACTTCAGGTAACGCTTCAGTGAGTCCAACGGTATGCAAGTGCATGTTTATGTCATGAACTGATTTGCTTCTAAATTCAGGAGAAGCATATATGTATGCAAGTTCATCCTATCACGTTAAAAAACTGTCCAAAGTTTCTCAAAAGTACGCGAAGCGCTTTTTCTGGGAAGTGTTTTGAATAAGTTATGAATCCATCACAATCAAGCAAGGCCAAGAATTCCAATTTATCAATATCTGCAAATTTTGTTATAAATTGACCTTTCAACGTATCGGTGATTTCGTAGAAGAGTCTCCGACAGATGTCTTTCTTACTGATAGCAACTCCACTAACTTTTAGTCTCTTTGACTGTTGCGCACTCACACTTTCATTCAGATTTTCCATTTTCGACCACAAAACGTCAAAATCGTCACGCATTCTTGTAAGGCTGTCAACAAAATCACTGATTTTCTTTTTGCAATACCCAACATCGTGTATTTTCTTTTGCAGAACACTGAACAAAATATCGGCTTTTGGAAATATAGCATGAAAAACTTCCAACATAAAGTTAAAATCAAAGTTTTGAAGGGCTCGAAAGTATCCTGCTGCACAAGCTCTAGTTTCGCCGTCCCATTCATCCGTGTCTTCCATCATGGACTTGAACAAACTTGTCAATTCATTTTTACAATTGAAAACCACCTCAATTATTCTATTCCTGTAATTCCACCTTGTGTTAGAAACTGACGGCAATCACCTATTAACTTCACGGTCTAGAGCTTCTGTTCTTTTCGATGATTTTGAGAAAAAAGAAGATAAACCTGAGATTGTTTCAAAGAACACCTTACATTCTTTTATGAAATTAACGGATTTTTCCAAAACTAGATTAAGTCTATGTGCATAACAGTGCACGAATATTACCTGTAAATATTTCTGCTTAACGAGAGTTTGTAGTCCGCCAATTTCACCGGCCATGACTGGAGCCCCATCGTAAGTTTGTGCGACGAGTTTTGTACCACAATTGTAGTCATCCACATAGCGACACAGAACTTGAAATAACCGAGCAGATGTTCTGTCAGAGCTTACGTCTAAGAAACCTACAAATCTTTCTTCTACGTTACCTTTCGAAGTGACATAACGGAAAACGGTCGAAAGCTGAGATTTGTTAGAAACATCCGTCGTTTCATCCATTATTACAGCAACAAACGCACTCTCCTTAACTTCTTTCTTTATTTCGTTCATCATGTGAGACGAAATGCACTCAATAATATCATTTTGGATATCGTTTGATGTTCCTGAGAAAACTGTAGAGGTTCGCAGGTGATGATTCAGTTTATCGTCAGTTTCGGCCATTAAATGAAGCAGTTCCACATAGTTCCCTCGATTCAAGGAATCGTTGGTTTCGTCGCTTCCTCTGAAGGGTAATTCTTGTGTAGCTAAGTAGCAATAGCTAAAATATATCTATTTCTTTTAACGTTGTCATTGTACTTATCCACAGATCTCTTAAAAGCTTCGCTCAAAGAAAAATCAATCCTTGTTTTACCAAATGAAGCTAGGGAACACATTGATGCAATATGCTGCTTCGAGATCTCGTGCCGTCCCCTGATGGTTCTGAAGTTTTCCATGTTATCCACACCTGAATTCCACACGTTTTTTTCACCCGAAAATAGAGTACATGGCCAACAAAACAGTTTCGACAACTGCGCACATCCACATAACCACGGATTGTCGTTATACCACGAAACATTGAAATGTCGGTCATATCCAGCAGACGACTTGGTTTTTAAATCGTTCCAAATAGACGTTGGCCTTCCTTTCGTCACAATTTCGCTTTTTTCTGCAAAAGAACGCGAACCGAAAGATTTCTTCAAAATATCTTCTATCGCACAATTACACACACTGTTCAGATAGGACGAACCAGACACCTTGGAACTCGGAGCAAGCTCCATTTCGCTTGTTAATTAATTTACAATGCCCGAAAACAACACAAAGACGAAAGACACCACTCACAAGAATCGCACTGCACAGTCCCTCCCGCCAACCGTTGTTTACTTTTGTAACACGTGAAGCACCCCGTCTCCCTTGACCCCCTCTCCTCTCAGCATCGGCGCTTCCCCAATAGCCAATATTTCCTTCGGAACCTTACACTGCAATAAATCTAGTTCTACTAGTGTTGCCATCTTAGTTATTTTGAAACCAGATTTGCCTAAATCTTGAAACTTTTCATTTCAAATAAGATGTATGTAGAGTAGGTGTCTTCATTTGTTTCCTAACTACTCCCATTCCCATGTTTCGCTAAATCCACAGAAATCTCATCTCTGACACCACTACTATTTCGTATATTTTACGTTCCTTGCTACCTTTAAGACTTTCGCTTTATAGGATAATCGTAATCGTGACGATGAGGATGCATGGTGAGTTATTGAAATAAAATTATTATTATTTTGTGTATGTAATTATTAATTTTTATATAACAACAAACATTGAAATAACCATTTCTTGCTGAGGATTCGAACCTGCGACACCTGACACTTTAGAGCGTGCTAAGATAACAATCTTTAAATTATGCTTGTAAGTAATGTTTTCATCCAAAAACAGTGTTGCTACCTCAAAAACATTGCTTCAATCCGAAATTATCGCATTCCTGCGTCAATCTCAATCGGCCCTTTCAACAATTATCAAAAATTCCTGTAACCGAAATAATATTATATGTGTGAAATATAAAATTTTAGGTTGACATTTTTAGAAGGACAGCGGACCCCTTGATCATACCCACCCCTCTCCTCTCCTTCTCGCCCATGATGTCGAAAAAGGACATAGAGGACTTTCGTAATCGCTGATATTTAGAGTAAATACAAAATATCACTTGGTAGTTTGCTTTTCCTCCAGTGTGATTTGATTTTTTTTAAATTTTGATTTGGCGATTTAAGTCCACTTCATGCACAGTAATGCTAATTGGGACAGTTTAAAGTTGGATCCGAACCACTTGTGCCTCCACCGGGTATCGAACCCGGGATCCCTTGATTATAAGGCGGCGACGCTACCACTGCACCATCGTTCCCCAGTGTGACTGGACACCTTCTGAGTAAGATAGACCCGATTAGGCGACTTAGCTCTTTTCTGTCAATTGAATATGGCAACACTGATCTGTTTCCTGTAAGGATCACCGGCAACTGCGCCGGCTAAACAGTCATGCCAAAAACCCACCTCCTCCTCCCGCGGTCAGTCTTTGCCGCAACGCGAAGTCTTCCTTGCGTGGGCTCAGGGCCCTTTCCTCATGTTGCCTGTGGAGGGTACCGGATCAGTCCTCCTCTTCGCTTTTGCCGGTGTCAGAAAAAATGTAAGTCTGCAATGTTTACTTTACGACAATATTACCAGTTTATGTACCTAATAATATTTTAAGACGGGTTCTTCAATTCTTTACATTTTGGTGTTACCTGCGGTAACAGCGGCTACATGCACGCCACGCCTCTGGCTGGTGGAACTAATGCCTATGGTTGCCTCAATCTCACAGTATGTCACATGACGATCTTGCAGTATTAGGTTTTGCACAGCATCAATGTTTTCTTGAACATCAACTGATTTTGGACGACCTTCGCGAATCTCGTCGGTGAGCGAATGGCGGCCACGATTAAATTCGTTATACCAGCGTTTCACAGTGGCAAAGGATGGGGCTTCATCGCCAAATGTGGAAGTAAGTTGATCGATGCACTCTTGTCTTGATAATCCACGTCGAAAATCGTAAAAAATCATCGCACGAAAATATTCACGAGTTAATTCCATTTTATTGTTGTCGCGCAATCTCCAAGGCAACATAAACAACACAAATGAAGCCATTGACAAAACATTTGAAGTTCGTTATGGTCAATAATGCCAGACGATTCCGTGCAAACGTCAAATCGCGCCTAACTTCAATCAGTGTTGCCAAGGCTCAAAATATAAATAGTGGCCCTCGTAGATCAAATATTTCCTATGATTATGGCAGTTTCGATTGACGAAATGAATTAATTCTCTATCAATCATTGATTATACACGTAGAACTACTTCTATCTCACAAAAATCTACTTATGTTATCACCTTATAATCAGAGACTTCTGGGTTCAGGTTCGTTTCCTGGTGGAGTTATAGTCACCGGCATGGCCGTAGGCAGGAAACATTTTCGGGGGGGGGGTTCATTCATAATTGTTCCCATGGGCGTCGCCAGAAATTTGAATAATAGAAATAACAACAATAATTATACAATATTTATTAAAATTTAATAATAATAAAACAAATTTATTCCATAATCTAATAATAATAATAATAATTATTATTATTATTATATCCATGGGGGGGAGGCTTACTCAATCCAGCAGATGATTGAATATCCAGCACAAGTTTTATTTTTTTAATTTTTTTAACGTTTCATATAGTGTGTACTGAAATGCACAATTATTATACTTTGTTATTATATTTTAGATAACTTTTTTAAAAAAAGCTTTAATAGTTACATGGAAATTTTAGTCATAAAGTTTTTGTTGTTTGACCTTAAAATTAAATTTTTGGTATTTGGGAAAGTGTGGAACCAGTTATTCTTTTAAAAACAGCCTGGTGCATGGATTGTAACCTCAATCGCGAACATAATGCGCTAGGAAACTGGAGATCCTAGGTTTGAACTCCTATCAAGGGGGATTTTCGACTTTTTCGGACAGGCAATTCAAAAGTTGGAGAGGGAATTTTGGGACAATCATAAGGGAATTTTCAGTCTGTATTCCTTGTGACGCAGGAACAACACTGGAAAGAGGACAGCAGAAGTGAAAATGGAGGGGTCGCGGGTGGGCTACGATTCCGAGAATAAATCCTGTTTCACTTAAGTTTCAGAATTCCAAATGTATGAAAATTCTAGCTCGATCGTTTCAACATTGTCTCCTTGTATTTTTGTGATGCTTCGAAAAAAAATTGAAAATGAGTTACAGATTTTGGTTTCTGAACTTCCACTAATCCAAAATGTCAGAAGTTTCGGGGAGGTTTGAACCCTAAGAACCCACCCCCTCTAAATACGGCCATGGTCACCCGAAATAAAAATGGGACACATCGATCCTGAGATACTCGCTTTCCTGTCATGCGTTAGGCTATGTGCGTTGCCTAACACTCCGGCGGCGATAGAAGTTGATATTGAAAATTTGGTATTAAAATCCACTTATCGCCTTAGAGTTAGACAACACACATAATGCATTGCAGGGAAGTTAGGATTTCAGGAAATAAATGTCACATTTTTATTGCCTGTGACTGTACATTAGGGTTCCAATTTTAAACTTATTCCGAGTAGTTTACCTGTCCACAATTCAACCTAAAACGAACCCTTGTAACTGTATTGATGTAATCACACACACACATATATAATTTAGAGGGGAAATGAAGTGTTTTAATTCACATGGAAAACTCAAAACAAAATTAGGTAAGTCTCCCTAAGTTCGCCACCTTAAGCAAATTTGTTTTAAAAATCAAGAAGAAATGTTTTTTTTTTCAAAATATGAAAATACTTTTGCAATGATAATGTTCAATAGAACAACATATAAATTTGTGAGAAGAAAAACGGCCCCCTCTCTCGACGCACGTGTTCCCTAACTTCGCCCCTTGTGTACAAGCGGTAAACTCAATTAATATTTTAATAACAGTAGAGAGTGGATGCAATTTATTTTCATACTAAACAAATTTTTATATTAGTTTTAATTGATAAGAAGCAATCATAATAATCACTATGCTACAGAATTAATGAGTTGATAATGAATGATTGATTGATTTTGATTTGGTGTTTTAAAGTGCTCTTTATGTACAGTAAGGCTAATTGGGACTGGACCTACAGTTTAAAGTGGCATCCACCGGGACCCCTTGATTACAAGGCGACGACGCTACTACTGCGCCATCGGGGAGGCCTTTGATAATGAATGACTAAACATAATTAGAGGTCAACTTTTTTCCCATTTTTTCCCCCCTGCTAGTTATGTAATGTTCTAAAATGTGGTATTCTTCTGATTAGCTTGCATACAATTGAAAATGGCGGGCCTCCCCGATGGCGCAATGGTAGTGTTGATCCCTTGTAATGAAAGGTCCCGGGTTCGATACCCGGTGGAGGCACATAGTGGTTTGGATCGCACTTTTAACTGTAGGTCCAGTCCCGATTAGCCTTACTGTGCATAAAGTGGACTTAAAACACCAATTCAATCAATCAACAATTTAAAATGGGGAATGAGTGGAAGGAAAGCGTTAGTTAATGCGTCAGAGAGATCTATAATGAGGCACGATCAGAAGTGTTCAGAAGCATCAGGGATTCAGGCGAACACTTCTATTGAATCTGTAAAGGCAGCTGAAGTGGAAAAAGGTTATGTCACAAAATAATCAGAAGACGTTTTCGTTTCTTCTGGGTCTGGACCTACAGTTTAAAGTGGGATCTAAACCAGTGTGAATTGTGTCTCCACCGAAGATCGAATGCATAGGGCATATTCGTTAGAAGGCGATAGCGTTACCATATATGGAAATATCTATAAAGAACTCACGCCAAACGTGTCATTTCATCACAACAGAATATGTGTATAATACCTAGGTAAAGAAAGGGATACACACAGGGCGGGATTAAGGTGGGTACTATTGATGCTGCAGCATTAGGCCCATTCCTGAAATAGGCCCAGATGAAAACAGATGAGAATTTTCCGAAAGCTGAACAGTTTTCTTCTTGCTATATTAACCTGAAAATAAATCTTAGAATGAAATGGAGCCCCAATTTCGGACGCCTACACACAGCGTTACTTATTATACAGTTACTATTATTCTTTCCGCTGTGACGTAACTATAACATCGTTGTGTTTATTGTTCACCGAAGATTTCAAGCATCAGGCCCAATTTCGTCTTAATCCGGCCCTGGATACACAGTACAGTATCACAATGGTATTGCCTGAGGATTAAAATACGTCTTACATTTACAGACAGAAATATTTGAGCCGGCTCGTTGGCGCGCGCATTAAGTGGTCGACTTTCAGTCTAGCCTCCGAAGATCTCGTGTTCGAGCCCTAGGCATGTGTAATGTCCAGCTATCTTATGAGACAAACCAAAACTTGCTTCGGAACAACGAATAGCAACTTATCAATTCCCTAACAGATTATTCAATGATAATATTTGGTCAAAATACCCTTTTTCTGGTCTACGAAAATTTTATACAGAATGAACAAAGAATTTGGTTGTTCCGGATGTTATAACTTTCGTAATAAGGCGTTAATTTTACTTTTCATTTGTGAATATTTTGTAAGCCAGGAAAATTGATAATTAACCCTCGATCATTAAACAACACTTCTTTCCAAGGTTCTTTCCGTTAAAACTCATAATATGATAAAACTATATATTCAGGTATAGACAATGGCGGCGACTGGGTTCCAAAACTGGGGGGCAAGGTTCCAAAACTAGGGAGGGTGGGGCAAGGACAGTTTACCTTCTCTTGATAGATAAGGTCTAGCATAGTGCGGGAGCAAAAGTTGCAAAAAATGGGGGGCAACTTTCTGCCCTCGCCCCCCCCCCCTAATCGCCGCCACTGGCGTATACACATTTGAGTTATGAACAAAATAATTGAATTATTTACTATTGTTTATCAACCACACTTTAATCAGTATCATCTATAATATAAAATGTACTGTGCGCCTTGTATTTTTTGCTCTTGATTGACAAAATATGATGTAACACACGCTTACACCCAACTCAAATTTATTTCACCGAGATGGAAGAAAGATAAAATTATAGAGAAATAGTGATATATATATGGACGACAAAATCAGATATATAGCTTCTGCCCACCTGATCGAAAATTTCTGGCGCAGCCCCTGTATTTGCACACAATAGCCTCTAAAAAGAAGTAAGAGACATATAAATTATAACTATTTCACTTTTAAAATATTCAGTTAAGAAATCTTTCACAAAATGTCAAGCTCGTTCGTAACAGTTTACGTCACACCTAAAATGAAAACAGAAGAGAGGGGAGGGGCGGGGGTTATCCGGTAATTTTAACGAACACGTTTAAGCGATTTCGTGTGCAGGTTCTTGTTTTTCTGAAGAATAATCGTTTTAAATTTTAACAACTTTACGCAATTTCTCCGAAACATTCAATTTGTGCAAGTCTGTGAAGACCTCCTACCTCGTCATAAGAAAACTCCAGAATGCAAAATATGTCCATCTCTAAAATGGGTTACGCCCCCTGCTTCTATTCATAATATCTTTGATTTCGAAATAATCACAAGAGCCGTGTCTGATCTGTACATAAAGGTCATCTATTTATTATTTACGTATTTCTGCCTGACAAGATAACAATTAAGGTTATAACTCGATTAATGTAATTTAGTGTGAGACATGACAAGGTTTCGATTTTCAACGTTACTAATACTTTTCGCTTTGCTGATTGTGCCACTAGTATGCAAAGAATATAATGATTCTTTGACGAAAAATCCTAGCTTTGCCGATGAAGACAATGATCCAAGAAAGCAGAAGCAATATTCTGGTTAGTGATTTCGTGTAAATAAACATTTACATTAAGTGAGAATTCTATTAGACAATTGTATTATTCAATTACGCAATGCCATGAGAAAGTTAGATTTCTTCTATTGGCATCATGTGGACAAACTCTTTGTTGTGTTATAACATTTGGTCTCCTACTTCCGTGACTATAAGGCCTCCCCGATGGCGTAGTGGTAACGTCGTCGCCTTGTAATCAAGGGGTTCCGGGTTCGATCCCGGTAGAGACACATGGCACAGTGGTTCCGATCCCACTTTAAACTGTATGTCCAGGCCCGATTAGCCTATATGTGCATAAAGTTGACTCAAAACAACAATTCAATCATGTGACTACATTTTCGTACATTTGCTTTATGAAATCAAGGGGTCCCGGGTTCGATACCCGGAGGAGGCACATAGTGGTTCGGATTCCACTTTAAACTATAGGGTCAGTCCCGATTAGCCTTACTGTGCATAAACTGAACTTAAACACCAAATCAATCAATCAATCAATCAATTTGCTTTATCAATTATTCACTTATTATTTAGCTTGATCAGACATTTTAACTATTTTCTGCTTCAAACACCCCTTCGACATTTCTATAATCTCATAGCGCCCGCCTCTGTGGCGGATGATTATCACACCGCGCTACGACGCCAGGGGTCCCTGGTTCGAATCCCGGTCTGGGCATGTGTGTTCTTTGTGTTTCCCTTCATCAGTTTCATCATATCATCACTCATCCACATCTTCGCGTTTAGCCAAAAGTGGCAGAAATGTGAAGTAAAATAAACTAAATCAATCATTATAATCTCATCTCATAATAGTGAGCATCTAATTGCCTAATTTAAAGATGTAACTCTAGTTTTAGCTTATCACAGTGAGTCAGGGAGCGTATGTCTCCCAGTCTTACTAATTAAGCAGTGATACCTTCCATTGGTCCCAAGTGAGATATTGGGCTTATGGTGACCCGAACTGATCTCCGTTCTAGAATATATTCTAATAGTTCTCACTTTCTGACTGCAAATGATTTCTTAAATTTAGAAATGCTTACTTAGTAATGCATATCATTAATATTTTGAATATCCTGAATCATCTGCTATGCTTTTGATTGAGTTATTTGCTTTATTTGACTTCGCTTTTTTGTGCCACTTTTGGCTAATTTGCGAAGATGGGGATGAGTGATGCTATGATGAATGGACACTCACAAACATCCATGCCCAGGCCTGGATTCGAACCCGGGACCCCTGGCGTCGTAGCGCGATGTGCTAACCACTCCGCCAAAGGGGCCGGCATCTGCTATCAACATTTGTGGACTGTTGACTGATAGATTTTACTTCGCTTTTCTGCCACTTTTCGGTAATCGCGAAGATGGGAATGGGTGATGATACGATGAATTGACTCTTGGCGTCGTGGCGTGATGTGCTAACCATTCCGCCACGGAGGCCGGCATATGTGAAATGTAAACACAGTAATCGGCACTGTCGAGAAAAATAAAATATGTCTGCAGGAAAAAAATGCAATTACGATTCTGCTCACAGACACAGACTGGCTCTTTCTATTTTCATTATCTTTTGCGTTTAACAAATCACTACAAACGTCCTTCTCCCAACACGTCCTTGTTCTCTTGTTTTGTGTATAGTTTCAATTCTCAGTTTTACACGTAGGTAGTATTAAGTAATTTTATTTGTCTCGAGGGAAGAAGTAAATATTTATGTCCGCTTCATATACGTTTTAAAATTTTTAAAATGATGAAGATTTTTGTAAATTTGTATTTCTTTCATTTTCTCATATCCTTGGAGGAAGGTGGTGGGGGTTGTCACACTATGATATTCACACGAATTCCATACTCATTTGTATTTTTTAAAAGTTTTTCTCTGCATAAGTTATTGTCCTTATTGACAATAATCGCATTACCTCTCTTCAATTTATCTATTATTATTATTTTGATCAGATAAACAAAAAAATAATTATACGTATTTACCTCTGCGATTGTGCTATATTTATCGTCACTGTCACGTAATGTTCATATTTCAGAACCCTTTTCTGTTGCACTTGGAAATATATTTCTTCATTACTATAGGTCTTTTCTACTCTTACGACGGCCGATCCTAATGCTGGCAAGGGAAGTGTGGAGCGAGAAAGCGACCAATCCAGCGCGATAAGAAACGCAGCAGCCTGTAGAACAAGGTGCACGTAGTTCTTCTCCCGCCATCACCGCTGTTGTCTGGTTGGTCTGCGACCTATTCCCCACTTCCCTTGCCAACATTAGGACCGACCACCATAACAGTAGAAAAGACCTATATTCTCTGCTACTCAGAGAAGGGTAGCTTTTCACATAAATACGTGACCAATGCTGGGAACTTTTAATTTGCGAATATTTCCAAAATTCCTGGCGTGTAAATTTCAATATTTCGGTCAAGCACATTCGAAAACGTTTTCTGTAATTTTCATAGAAACGTAAAATCTGAAAGATGGTTGACTAACTTTTTAATCATATGACTTATAGAATCGGAAATTAAGCGCAAACAACTAAATGCTTCATGTACATTTTTAACAGAAATATGGCGGATATGCAGACCTGGTTCATTCATTAAAGTTCCAATAGAAAGTGAAAAGGAAATGAACAAGATGGAGTTTTCTTTTGACAACGACAAACTACTAACGAGAGAGGTCTTCAACTGTTCCTTTGCGTTCACCACTGAAGAGAAGAACCTGCTATTGGTGAAATTTCAAAAAGTTGAAACAGATCCTTACCCGCTATGCTTGGACACTGGTTATGTTTCGGTAAGTTCTAAGTCTCCTTCGTAATGCAGCAAAATCACTTATATATCTGTAGTTTGGTTATTTTGCGTCGCTTCCACTTAGACCAATCAGGACGAGGTTGAGTTGTGAAATGACGAAAATAAATAGAGTAATCTGACTAGGCCAGGGCCACTCGCCATACTTCTAGAAGAGCGCTCTCGTATGCACCCAGGCCCGTAGCTAGAGGAGGGGCAGGGGGGGCAACTGCCCCCCCTGAGAGCCTGCTCTGCCCCCCTGTGAAAAATACAGAACACATTCCTACCTGGAATTCTCACTAATCTTTACAATTATATCATGTGTTACTCTAGCAACATTGCAAAGACACTTATTGATTTTGTGATTTATTAGGGTGTATGGGATTCCGTATAATGTTGTATCAGGATTGGGGGGAAAAATTCCTTTCCAGATTAGACTTCGGGAAATGATTTCACAATTTTCAGTATCTAGAACAGTTGTGACATTTTGAGTAGTATTGTATTAAAGGTGCCTAATGTGTTTGGATGTTTATCTTGGATGTGTTGCTATGAACTTTGAATTGCTTAAATTTTTGTTTCCAAAGTCCTATCTTTTGGTAATAGTGTGGTAGAGAGAGGGAGTGGATATTTAATTTTTGTTACTTTGCGTTGCTTTTCTGCTACTTCTAGCTAATCGCAACAATGAAGGATGACGTGAAATTGATGAAGAGACACTCATAAACAGTGCCGCAACTACAGGGGGCAGACAGAAGTCCATTCTAGGCGAAGCAAACATTGAAGTAAAATGAACAAGACTAGGAGAAACTAAGAATAGCAGGACAATTGGATACTCATGTTGGAATTAGTTTTTACATGTTCCTTGCACTTTTCTACAAGACTGCCAAGGGCACTTGCAAGGGGCACAGAGGGGCAATTGACCCCCTCGATTCCAAATTTTATACAAATAAAGAAACATTTCGTAAAATTTTCTTGCTCGCTTCGCTCGCAATCTCTGGTGTTCTTATAGTACAAGTTCAGAGCCAGCTATGGGTCGGCAGGGGTCGGACCTGGGAGCCAAAGATCTATATGAAAAAAAAATGTTAAAGAGAATGCCATGGTGCCCCGTGAAATTATTGCACCCTATTAAAACAATTTGTCCTCCTCTGTAGCCGAGCGGGTTAAGGCGTTCACTCGTCTTGAGATCGTTCGCTGCGGGACGGCGTAGGTTCGAATCCGGCTCTGGTCGGAATTTATTCGGCCTACGTATAGGGCCGGTGGCAACTCACCATCGTGAGGAAATTGGGGAGCTCCGAATGAGTGAGCGTAATCCGGTCGCGAAGTCCTACAATGGCTGGGGGTCAGTCGGGCTGACCACCCGTCCCCCTAGTCTGGCTGCAGATCTCCACGCCCCCTTGGTGGCTCGCGTGGGAGGGAGGCCAGCAGTCGGTAGGTAAGCCTTGGCCCGATATTGGGCTGTTGCGCTATTGGATTATTATTATTATATTATTAAAACAATTTATTTCTATGACACTTAATATGAAATATTAATGATGATACTGTAATCCGAGAAGTCATTGATCAATCAAGGGATTCCTATTGGTTTGTCAGGTTTCAAAAAATGTATTTCAACTATAATATAATACAATTCACACAATATTTTGCAAAATGGTTAACGTAACCAGTAGGCAAACGTTGTCTGTAGTGATGCAAGTCTCTCCCCTTTGAAAGAAATAGAGTCCGTGGTGGACTAAGGGACCCCTATTTTAATGCTTTAGCAAGTACAAAAAAAATGTATTAGCTACAAATTTTTACACAATTCATCAAAGTGTAGGTAATATGTAACCATTATTATTTAATTAATTCTATTTTTCTTGCATAACACAACACAATGGTGTTGTTGGATTCTCGTTAGATTCCTTTGTGCGTAAAAATCTTGCATACTGGAAACTAGAGCGAATCATTATGAAGCATGATTTAAAAAGGGCTCCCTTAATCAGTTCTGCAGAGAGGCCCAAAGTTGTTGGTGCATCTTAATCATCTATTAACATTATCGACCTGTAAATATCAAGCAGATACAGTCCCTATTAGCCTATTTATGTTAAACTTTATATTCTTTGGCAATCTGGAAAGGTCATTATCGAAATATTGTAATTTCATGTTGCTCGAAGTTCTTTTGTTCGTTGCAGTTTCAAGATATCATCCCTTTTCTGTTACTTATCTCTTTTGGGGAGAAGGGGCAAGTGCCTCTGTGTACCCTGTTATATGTGCCAATCCGACATAATATATTAAAAAATTGCCCCCTCTAGGATTGACTTCGCCCCCCTACAAAGAATTCCTGGCTACGGGCCTGTATGCACCAGAGAGAGCAGTACTGTAGTGTTGTAAGAGGAACGGAAAGAAGGGATTAAGTTTGACAGGAGAGTTCGTAGGTCGCGTTCGTGCAGTGGGAAACCTCTTGTCATCTGATTCGTAACAGTGCAGTGTGGAATTGTAATCAAGAAACAGGAGGTGGTGGAAAAGGAGGGGTCTCTCCTGTCTTTTTTTTTCAATTCTGAACATAAGCACTTCTACTCCTCCTGTCTGGTGCTTACTGACCTCCACATGTGCAAGCGAGATACTTATTATTCTGAAAGAGGATTCGAACTTAGGACCGCTTGGCTCGTTGCATACTATCTTACCACTCCTCGTCGGAGGCTGGCGAAATAATTCATGTTATTATAGATAATTGTTGAGGCGGTAATACAAATTTAAATGTTTGATGGATGCCTTGGTGACCAAGCACGTTAGCTGGCCGACTGACGATCCTGCTTCCGAAGGTTATGAGTTCGAATCCCGGTCAGGTATTGGCGCCACTAGACTTTATTATGAGTGCAGGAGCAACATAATAAGTGGAACGTTTATTTACAAATAAGATTTAAAAGTTTATCTTCTGAAATATTAAGAAATTCATCTTAATTTAACATATCGCCAGTTCAAATTTGTTTTTGTAATTTAATATTTGAACTGTTCATCTTCAGGCAAAAATGAACGTTTAAAAATTCGAGATTCATTTCAACACTCATCCTGGGATTTGAAATCAGAACTCCAGTTTTCAGAGCGCGTTTTATTAATATAAAATAGTGTTCCGAATATATTTTCTAATGAAAAAAAATAACTTAGTAACGGAAGTTAACCTTCTTTGATGGTAAGAGGACAGTAGTCACTGTTTTTCTTGAATGCCTGAATCAACTAGCTACAATTATATTGGTTTTTTGAAACTTTTTTCATATTTTGTTTACAGCTTAGAAATTCAGTTAATGAATTTTTTAACATAAGCAGAAGTAAGCTAGTCCTCTTCTCGGTAGTCCAGGACTGTCCTAGCCCCAATTGGTGCAACCCTGCTGCCAGAACATGAATATTATAGTCTGTTTGTTCTTTTATATCCTCATTGTTGTGATTAATTTAAACCAGTGTAAAATAACAAAAAATGCATTTAATAAAGTTGGCATTGAGAACCTTATCATCGCAACTCCCGTTATTATCATTGTTGTTACTATTATTAATATCATGTATGAAGACATCTGCATCAGATTGTTGGTTTCAGATACAGCTTATTAGGAAAAAAAACATATCTTTGAAAAATGTCTCTTCAATAGTATCAATACCAAAATATTAGTCATCAGTTTCAGTGACGGAGGGGTTGAAGTGGTGCATTGCGAATCCAGAAGGCTTAGCTTCAAATTCCGGGTAAGGCATATAAACAAACAACTTAATTGTTTGTTTTCGAACGTTACAGGAAATTGATTGATTTGGTGTTTTAAGTCTACTTTATGCACAGTAAGGCTAATCGGGACTGGACCTACAGTTTAATGTGGGATTCGAACCACCATGTACCTCCACTGGGTTTCGAACCCAGACCCCTTCATTACAAGGTGACGATGAGTTACAGGAAATGAATTAACGTTTGTCAGCTCTTGAGAAACACATACATAATATTGATTATACATTATCATCATGATCCTTTGCCGTTTCCTGCCTTTGGCTGGATCGGCATAGAAGTCAAGCCTCTCCATTTTCCCCTGGTCTTCCCGGGTTTAAATCCTGGCCTGGGCATGGATGTTTATGAGTGTCCATTCATCAATTTCATCATATCATCACTCATCCCCATCTTCGTAAATTAGCCAAAAGTGGCACAAAAAGTGAAGTAAAATAAAGCAAATCAATCAATCTCCTGGTCTTCCACCACCCCGCTCCTTCAACGGTGTTCCAATCTTGTCCTCTTCTCCTAACACTCTCCACTATCTGCTCTTTTCACCGACATCTTGGTCTCCCCCTTGGCCTTATTCTCACTTGTTGTCCATTGTAAGCTCTTACTGGTAGTCTTTCTGCATCCATCCTCTTTATGTGTCCAAACCATCTGATCTGTGCCTGATCTATCCTGTCCTGAAGCTTCATCACCACCACTGTCTGTCGTATCTCCTCATTCCTTATTCTATCCCTTCTAGTCTTCCCCAATATACTCCTTCAAAAGTTCATCTCCGCTGCCTGCATCTTTCTTTTGTCTCTCTCTGTCATTCGCCAAGTCTCTGCTCCGTACATAATTATTGGCACATAGTATGTGTTATATATTACCTGTATACATTAAAAATATGCATAATGAATGGTGGAATTTGTACATGTATGTATATTAAAATATCATTGTGAACTTAATGGATTATTTATTTTCCAGGTTTATGTAAAGCCACACGACAAACAGTTTATTTTATGCCAAGATATTATGATGCATGGAAACCGCACGATTAGAATATCAGATATTAAGTCTGAGCAAGGGAATATACTAATGAACATTCAAAGAACGCCTACAGGTCCCAAACAATTGGAACTCAGTGTCACTGCTATACCAGGTGAGTCAATGGATTACATTAGTGGTTCTCACCTTTGAATATGTTACCATACATTGACTACAATAATTGTTCAGAAAGTAAAGTACAATTACGATACATTGTTATTTGTACATTATTTATTACCTCCATTTTTGCTCAATTCTTGCATATTGTGTCATCCCAACATCACCTCCTCTTTCTATTTTTCTCCGAGAGGGTTTCAAACTCATGACATTTACATTATTAATCCAGTGTACAGTGACATAGTGGCTGCTTCTGCAATGCAGGGTAGGGAGCAGGAGAGGGGGGGGGAGTTGTAGGGGCCCTGCAATGTTCTTTCTATATGTCCCTGAAATTTTATATAATACCAGAAATTCATCACATAGCATAGTGTCACTTATTACAAAAATTCGATATACGAAACAGAAATCTGGTTCCCAGTAACATATCATATGACTATGTCTGCGAATAAGTACGAGCGTACTATCTCAATCAGAGGTGCCAAGACAATTTTACATATTGGTCCCCTTCAAATGCAAAAAAACTTACTTGCTCACAGATGGCTATCTATAGGAAAAATCCATCTCATACCTTTATAGATACGCCATTTGTGGTAAACGTCTAGTGTATCAATACACTACAGAAAGATTCAGTTTCTCAATCAGTCGATGCCTTAATGCTACACAATAAACAATTAAACTTTATGAATTTTACCATTAATATTCGTTTTAAGGGTGGTGTTTTTTCAAATGCAACTTTCTACCAGATATTTTCAGGGGACCCCAAGCCTTTAATATTCAAATATTTGCTGAGAAAACTTTTTCACATTGTCCACACTTGTTATATGTTACTTCAAGAAGGGGCCCAAAAACTCAGTAGGATGTGGGGTCTAGGGGGTGCAATTATCCCTTTGCCCTAAGGGCCAGTACACACTCTTCTCTCCTGCAGGGTATACAACGTATGAGTTAAATGTCACTATTATTTTGGGCGATTTTGTGAAGTTCATTTTTCTTCCATATTGAAATTTTGTGTACATATCTGTCAGACCAGTTCTTCTTTTCTAGTATGTTACTATTTTGTAGGGATGGGACCGATTAATCGGTACTTTATCGGTATCGGCTGATATAGGCATATCGGTGCATCAGTTTATTGGTAAATTTACCGATTATTTTACCGATCCGATATATCGAAAAATATCTCATAATTTAGTGCAAAATTCTGCCATTTTGTTGTAATTTTTATGGATAATCTCGATGTCCTACTTTCTAAAAAGTAATTGTCTAAATATTCAACTTCTTTTTCACTGCAGTCACCTCGAAACACACATTTATTAAGGAGATCAATGAACATTTCAGGTTCTTCAAGGACCATTTCTAATTTTATATCGGATCAGTAGGATATCGGTTATCGGTATCAGTAAATTTTATATCGGTACTTTATCGGTATCGGCCCATCCCTACTATTTTGTGATGTACAGTGATCGAAGTGGAAATTCTCAGCTGTGAGAGTATGCTTACTAGAGTTTGGGAAGAGAAGGGAGGATCCTTGTATGGATCAACATGGAGACAATGCAGTAGGTGGGGGATGCTTACGAAAATTATCTTAACTGGGGGATGGCATTCCCTCTTATCTTTTCCATCCACACACACACTTTGACCACTGATGATCTATAGGTATTTATGATGATCTTGTTTCATGAAAAAGTCTAGAAATGTATGTTTGTTGGCATATCAAACAGAAATGACACCATGGAAATTATGATTAATAATATCAAGGTCAACCAACATTAAAAATAAACACTGTCTCCATGTGGAAACAACATTTTGGGGGTCAAGTCTTTCTGATCAGCCTTTCATTGAATGACGCATTTTCAGTGAATAGAGTTCCATAGCCATTCTATTACCTGTCTTTGAAGACTGGAGTCTGCGTTATTTCCTTCTCGTAGATTCCAATTGACCTTGTGATGCTGGGTTAACACTGAGAATCTAGAGATCCAGTTCAACCCCCAAAACTAAAATGATGCTTTTGCTTGAATATACCTAGGTATTACTCACTAGTAGTATTAGATAGTGAATGTTCACGACTCTTCTGTTGAATCTTGGCCTGGCACAGTCAGGGGATGAATTCTTGGGCTGAAAGTGCAACTACTTCAAAGTTCAAAAGAGGAGTGTTTACTAATCTTGAAACAATTTCCCCAAAACAGTATTTTTTTCAATATCTGAGTAATATTTGTGTCATACGTAACCTAATTTTTCAAGAACAAATGTATCAAGCGAAATAAAAGGGACCATGAACAAAATATTTGGAAGCGTGAAGCCTCCCCTTCGTATCCTCCAAGAAAGAAACCTGGCTGTACCACTGTGTTGAAGTAAAAGAAAATATTTCCAATTTCTTCTTCCAGTTATTTGTCAAATATTCAGCCAATCATGACGTAGTTTCCAGAAACTGCTACATTGATATACTATATAAGTTGATAACAAAAGATGAGAAGACAAGGTATTTGGGGGAAAAGTTAACTTATTCTACAACTGATGGGGGGAGCATAGTTAACTATCGTCCCCCTCTCAATGGTGTATATGTCGTTATAATATTCTCAACATTTTTTCTCACTAAGGGACTCCCAATATTTTACTTTCAGGGGGGGGGGCAGTAAACTGAGCTACGCCACTAGTAGTGTACAACCCTATTCCAGATAGCACTCCAGAATTTGATGTTACTCATTGATACATGAAAGCAGTGTTGTAATTAGGTAATGGCCAAAGGTGATGCCATGGGGTAGGAAACATAGTTTCAGGAGAAGTTTTCACAGGGTTATTATTTTCACAACTGATGTGTGTGTGTGTGTGTTTTCTTCCTATTAATCTTATTGCTATCATTTTATCAATACAGAACTGTTCAAAATTCCCCGGCCGTTCAGGATCCCGAAAATTAGAAAATAATTTCCCAAAATCGGAATCGTTGCAGGAAGCTTTTCTTTTCGATTCCAGTATCAAAATTTCCGGATCCCGCACACCTGTAGTGATTTCTAAAATTTGAAACGTGTGTTGACATTATTCCTCTGTCTCTCTCTCTTTGATCATGTGTTTCTCCTCAATGATGTGAACCTATTCTGAGGTCTGAATTTGCACTAAATCATGTTCCGCTCTTTCTTGTTATAACTGTAATTCTTAAAATATAAAATAACGTTTATGAATCTAAATTATTGTTTCTTACTGCAATTTCAGAATCATCATCGTTTTCATTATCTTCCTCTCCTATCATAGCTTTGATAGCCGTTTTGGGTGCTATGATGCTTGTATTTTTTGTATGCATGGTATTAAAGGTAGTGAGAAGAGAGTCTAGTGATGCTGGAGAAGTTGTACTGGAGGACTGTGACGATCCAGAAAGTAGACCAACCACAGAATTTAAAGATGGGCAACCTTCCTCAACTTGGAACATTTATAATGGCAGCAGAAATAAAGTTTATATTAATGAGGAAGACTTGGTTTCAAATAAAACAGAAGATTTCGAGTTCATCATTGAAAAAGGTCTCATAATCAAAGTTCCTGCTTCGCTCATCGCACTGCCTCCTGAACTGGAACAGAGAAGACGGTTACAGCTTATGAGAAATCCTTACCTCTATCATAATTATACTACACGAGTTCATGGTAGAATTCCTAACATAGCAGCACAACGACCCTCTAGAGGTATAATTCTTAGAGACGTATTGTCCCCTAAGGTAGATGAACTTGTTTTGCCATGGTCAAATCAAACGCACGAAACACAGAGTTGTTATTTCTCCAAGGTTGCAGGCCCTTCAGCTGTAAGGGAGCAATCTTTAAAGCTGCAAGACGAAAGGCTCATCCCTGTACAAGAGGCCAAAACGACAGAACTTGTACCAGTTTCAGATATCTCTGCTACAACAAATGAAGTGACACAAAATACATCAGTAGAATCTAATGTGTCAACCAACATTGAACTAAAGCGTGAAGAAGTTCTTTTTAGTCTAGTAGACAAAATGCCATCACATCCTTGCGAAGATGTCGAAGCTAGTAAGAAAACGATAAAAGAAGTGCCTTCCATTATGCTTGAGCAAAATAAAACTCTCAAATTGAGATTTCTAGATGGCTCTGAGGGCAAGAAATCCAGTGCACCTCAAAACGTTTTAAAATCATCTGACATATGTCCTCTAACAAGCACTGAATGCATTGAGAAATCATGTGCAATGAATTCAACAATAGGTAAACCAAAATCGAATTTCAGGGAACAACATGGAAGGCATGTTAGAACTTCTTATGGAAACTCTCTACCAGCAAAAGTATTTGGAGAAGAACAAGTTACTGCTACCAACAAAACATTACAAAAGGAAATGCATCAATACCAGGAAGATGGTGCCGAATATACACCAAAACTTCCAAAAGATGCTCGTATACGTGATGAAGACATTTGTTTCTTATCCCTTAGAAAAGAACCCGATTTATCTCTCAAAGAGAAAAAGTCCAGAAGAAGCAGCAGATATTTCGACCACAAACAAAAAAATAAAAAAGAGTCTCCGAGAAGGTTACGTGCAGATATACCACAAGATGTGAACATTGTGTCTGGAGACAGGAAAATGGAGACAGCAATTAAAGCAAGAGATAAGAAACAGGCAGAAATAAAATATTTAGAACAGGGAGAAGTAATCGATGAAAAAGAACCTATCACATACATTCCTGTATATTCTAAGGAAGTTTATTCTGATACTTCAAAAGAAAAGGGTGAAGGTAGAACATTGACGACAAGGAGAGAAGAGCCATGTGTAGCCACGGTAGATAGAAAAAGATATAAAGTAGAGGGTGGAAATGAGGGTAGAAATAAGAGACAAGTGCAGCACGTATATGGACCCGAACCAACAGTTTTCGTCCCTGTTAGATCGTTAAAATCCACAAGACAAACGAAAGACTTGATAGGACTATTGCATGCGGATGAAAGCTATGATTCAAGAGTTATTCTAGAAGGGACACAACTTAGCAAAGGTGCAAACACTGAGAGTGTGGTAAGAGCCACGGAAGAAACAAGAGAGTCGATAGGTCTATTGGGTGCCAATGAAAATTATGACTCAAGAGTCATTTCACATGACAAGCAACTAGGCACAGGTGGTAAGATTGCGAGTGTGACAAAATCCAAAGGAGAAACGAAAGAGTCAATAGGACAATTGAATGCCTTTGCAGGTTACGAATCGAGATTAATTTTAGAAGATAAACAACTGAGTATAGAAGGAAAAGTTCAGACTTCGATGGAGAGCAGGATAACAGAAGAAGATGAAAATGTACATGACAGGGAGCCTTCACTTTTTCTACTTGGACAGCCAGCAGATTCTCCACCAGTTATCGAACAACAAGAGGGTGTATCCAGAGAAAAAGCTTATATAGACATAGAACGAGAGACGATAGCATCCAGGAAAGGTAATAGTGTAGTTAAATCCACACAAGAACACATTGGGAAAAGTTCAGAAGAGAAACCCGAAGAACAGGTAGAAAACATTTCTGGAGTAAAACAAGTCATATCTTCAAATTTAGAGGATGACACTTCTGAACCATCAATTATAAAGATGAATGACACAATAACCGAAGAAAAATTATATAATTATGAAGAGAAAGAAGTTTGTTCTACTTCAGCTTCTGGTCAAGGAAACGAGAAATGGGCATTTTATTATGGTCCAGAACGCTCTAGTAATTTTAAAGAAACACTATCACATAAATACCAGTTTCAGGAACAACCTCACCCAGGGAAAGTTAGAAAGGAAATGATAAAACCTCCATACGTAATTCCTCGGAAGCAAATAAGAGAACTAGTGTGCGAAGAGATACAACCAGAGAAAATCTATAAAGAAGCGATGGAAATTCCGACTGCAACTCAACATGTTGCTTTTGAGCACGATACAACTGAGCATAGTCAAGTACAGAGAATGAACACATACGTGTTATCAGACAAGACAGACAAAAATAGAGATTTAACAAAATCACATAAAAAATATTTTTCAGACAATATTGCTGCAGGTTCTGGAGCACAGAGTAGAGAGTCATCTAAGGATTTATCAAGTGAAGAGAGCGATCTCGTTCTACTTCAAGAATTGTCACCTTCACAGTATCGCTCGTTAAGTGGCCAATCATTAAATTCTGGGAAAATATGTGTGAGTGCAGAAACACAAACCGAATCAGATAACTCCTTGGTTGGGGCGGAGGGTGCTAGCAATGTTGCAAGTGTAGAAAGTTTTGGAGATAGTTCTCTGATACAAGTAGAATCACACATGTCTGCATCCTCGATTCACTCTGTGGAACAAAGTGAAACAGAAATGCGTGAAGTGATTGAAGAATATGTTAAAATACCTGTGATGTATATAGATGCAGGAGAAATCTGTATGTGTACTGAATCGCAAGTGGAATCAAGGATCTTGGATCCAAAGTATCCGTCCATGATTGAAATTCAAGACGAACCCGACAAGTTAGAGAAATTTTGCTCCAGCTCAGAAGAACAAACATCATCACAATTATTAACCCCAAGCTACGATTACCTAGTTGAAATCCCTGAAAAGCCTATTCATTTAGAGAGTATTTGTATGAGGTCTGAAAAACAAGTAAAATCAAAACTTGCAACTCAAGCAAATAGACCTCGAATTGAAATTATCGATAAACCTATAAATGTAAACAAATTGGTCAGCAGTACACCAGAAAAAATGCATGGTTATATTCAAACACCTACGTACGATCCACTAATAGATATCACAAAAGAGCCAATCAGATATAGAAGTGTTTGTTCAAGTTCAATCAAAAAAGTACAGTCTCCTGTTTCAAAGAAACTGCATGAGAGTCATCAGATTATTTCTGTAAGGTCTGCAACTGTAGAAAACAATTATGAACGTTCTTCAGAGAGAGCCCAAATAGCACTTCAAGAACCCTTACATGAACCCCAAGTCCATATTGCTGAAGGACACACAATTGCCAAAACACTGCGTCCAAGCCTTTCAAAAAAAATGCAATCTTCTGTATCGAGACAAGTTTCTGAAGATCGAATCGAAATTCCTGAAGAATTTGGAATTGTAGAGAAAACAAGTGAAATTCCTTTGGAACAAATTAGATCTTCTATCCTGAAACAAGATTTTCAAACTCAAGTAGAAGTTTCTGAAGAATCTGGAACAATGGATAAAATATGTGAAATCCCTTTAGAACAAATGCAGTCATTTGTACCAAAACAAGTTTTTGAAACTCAAATAGAAATTTCTAGAGAATCTGGAACAGTGGGTGAAACATATGAAATTCCGTTAGAACAAATGGAATTTCACTTTCCAAGAGACAATGTCAAAACTCATGTGGAAATTTCTAAAGTGACTGAAACTGAGCAAAATATCTATGAAAGTTCGCCAAATCAAATACAATCTTCCATTGCAAGAGAGGTTTATGAATGTCAACTTCATGTTTCTGAAGATCCTATAGCATTTGAAAAGTTGTATATAAGTCCTGAAGAAAAAGTACATTCTACTATTCCACAACAAGTGCACAAAGCTCTAGAAAAAATAGTTGGAATAGGGCGAACCAAAGAAAATCGAAAGATAAAAAATGCAGAACAAATACAATTTTATGCTTCAAAACCAAATTATGAAACTGAAAGTTCTGATGAAATGTTACCAAATACAGATGATGAACGGTTAGGTAGAGAATCACATATTCCATCGGTTTCTCAAGATTTTCAAAACAAATTGAAACAAAAAAGTGCAACGGCATCTGCAAGTTCCAGTATTGGTAAACATTTTCCTTCTGAAGATTTGCAGGAAACCACAGACACAATGTATAGTTCTTCTAATAGTGCACAGGTAATATCAAGAACAGACACAGTAGTCAAGACATATAGTACTCTAGTACGATCCACACCTCCTTTGCTTCTGCAAACGTCTGGAAAGCACTTCGCACTTGCTTCGGCTAAGTTACAAGACAGCAATGAAGGATGCATTGAAAAGACAGTGCCAGAAGGAAAACTTACCTCGTCATTGCACGAAAGTAAGAGGAAAGAGTGTCCAAAAGACATTAAAGTCAACAGCTCACCTGCCAATATTCACACAACTGTTGATGCGAGATATTTGGCCAATAAAGAGCACAATGAAAGACAAGAAGGAGCATCAAAATTGTCCGTTCAGAAGAGTCTACATCGTGATAGAACATTCATAACTAGCTCAAGTGAATCATGTGAAGAAGAGAAAGAATCAGTGATGCATTCTCCGTTAAAACTGGAAGACTCTACTGTGATAGGATATCTAACGAAACAGAGATATACTTCAAATCCTGTACCTGCAGAATCTGGAACAAGCGATATTGGTTCATCAGTTGAAAATTACTATAAATTGGAGAAAACTCTCACAGATGGATTACAAACTGGTCAGGGTTCCATACGAACTTCAGAATCTGCAGAAAATACTAAAATTAATATATTGCCATCCCAGGTATTATATGATGAAAGTTGCTGTATGCCTGGCAATACCAATGCACAAGGAGTAACAGCTGAACACAGACATTCGCCAACTTCAAAGTCTTCGAAACGTTCTAAAGGTAAGATTTATTCGTTCAAGACACCATGTGATAAAAGTTGTTGCAGGACAGATCAAACTGCTGCAGCAGGATTCAGAGGTAAGCACAAACATCTACAAACTTCAGAATCTACTGATCGTTCTGGAAATAAGATTTACTCATCCCAGTTATTATATGACAGAAGTTGCGATAATTCTGACCAAACCACTGACCAGGGAATGCAAATTGAATCTAGACACATGCCCACTTCAGCAACAGCTGAAGGTAGTAAAACAAAAATTTATTCTTCCGAGTCATTATCTGATGATCGAAAGCCAGGGCATATATCTACACGAGAATTACAAATTCAGCAGATGCAACAACTAACTACAGACACTGTTGAAACTGTTAACAGTAAGATCCAATCATGTGAAGAAAATGCTAAACTAGAGCAAACATCTGCATATGGATTACAAGATGAGCAGATATATACATCAACTATACAACCTGTTCAGAGTCATTCTGCCGGAAATTATTCAGAGCCAGAAAAAAGCTCTAAACAGGGATTACAGGTTGAGCAGAGATCCTCTCCAACTACAGAATCTGTTAAATATGATAAGAGTAAGATCCAATCACCTGATGAAAATTACCGTAAGTCAGAGCAATTTGCACGATTATTCCAAATTAAACAAAGATACTCACATTCTTCAGAAGCTGTTCCATATGTTAAAAGTAAGATTTCTTCATTTAGAAAAAAGAGTAAGCTAGAGGAAACAATTGAATCAGGATTACCAACTTCAGATTCTGCTAAACAACATAAAAGTAAGATTCATTCATCCAAGATGGATCATGACGATAATGATGTTCAAACAGAGCAAATGATTGCAAGGTTATTACAAATGAAGCAGGAATACTCAGTAACTGCAGCAACTGCAGAATATTCATCAAAGTTACCACATGACAAAATACATCTTAAACCAGGCACATCTCATGAATTAAAAGAGGATTCGCCTTCCACCGAAAAAGAAGCTATTACTGAACTTGACGAAACTGCTCATTCAGTTTCTGATTCTGAATCATCAAAACTACCATCTCCAGATGCTGCACGTGAAAGACCTGTGACGACAGAAATCAAGAAACCACACAGTCTAGAAAGGAGGAGGATGTCAGACAGTCCAAAACGTTCCTCTTCATCAGGACTACATAATAAAGAAGTGAAACCAAAGGAGGTTTTGCCATTGGAAGAGAAGGAAGACATATGCTCGTGTGCATCTGAGCAGGTGGCGGACCATTCGGAAAAGTGCAAGGACAAAGACAATACAGAACAACTCGAAAAGGAAGTTCAAGGCAGATTACGATGGAAAATTATAATAAACCATCACAAAGGCGATAAATGCAGCAAAATGTATGATGTAAATGAAAACATACAACATGAGCATCACAACGATGACGACTGCATGAAACTATTGCAAGAGCCAGAACCTGATGAATCGAAGAAAGTAAGAAAACATGACTGTGTGAAAAGAGAGGCAGAAAAATCGAACGAAGGCAAATCAAACAGCAAGGAAGGGTCTCAGAAAAGATCGCCACCAGGACGGAGTACACATGAAAATAAGAAATCGAATAGTAGCTCTAAAGAATCCCCTAAAAAGTTTTAGTGGAGGCAGAAATACAGATACCGCCATGAAATTCTGTTATATTATTTGCTCATATATTTTATATCATACCTTTATTAACTTTGCTATCTGATTTCTACCATTGTTTTTAATTTTTATATATTTGCATTTGATAGGTTTGTTTTAATTTTGCTTTAACATAAAATATTTTTTGTAATCCAAAAATAAAAATGTGTACATATATACAATCAATTCTAAAAATAAACTATATTAATATTTATACTACAGGTCTCATTTATTAAATATTCAATATTGTGATCTATGTAAGAAAGCAAGATCAAAACAGAACATAGCTTCAAAGGCGAATGCAAAGAAGAACTTACCGCCTACATGGCAGACTGCTGAGTGTAACATCAGAGGTCCCATGTTTGAATGATGATATAATGGATGTACCGTTCCATTTAGCCCATCACGTATTCATCAGTTCATCATTCATCCTCACCTGCTAGGTAGAAAAGTGGCGTAAATATCCAATACAGAAAATGCTTGTTTCAGTTTTAAGTCCACACTCATACACATTTAGGCTAATCGGGGCTAGATCTACAGTTTAAAGTGGGATAGAAACCACTGTGCAACATGCATCCATTGGGTTTCGAACCCAGGACCCCTTGATTAAAAAGCAACAACATTACCACTATGCTATCATACAGAAAATAGGAAAGGGAAGTAGTACAAAGTTATTAAATATGTATCAAGTACAATTTCTGTTATAACTAACAATTTGTAATTATTAGTTAATGTGTGTCCGCAGTGTAATTGTGTGGTATAAGCTTTGGGCTTCAGCTATGGGATGCAGGCAGGTTTGATTGTCCTGGGGGAAGCTTAACAACTTTTCTCTGGAGATTTCAGCCTGTGTATAGGACCGGTGGTCATTCATCATTGTGAGGAAATTGGGGAGTTACAAATGAGTGTAAAAGTGTTGTCACAGACAGTGGCATAACAAAATCATCAAGGCCCTGCTCGCAAGAAACAAATTTGAGCCTCTCAAGTACAGTCAGCAACAAAAGTTTCTTCCTAAAAAAAATAATATATGTAATTACTTTGAATGATTGGTTGGGGCTACATACTAATATTAATAATACAAGTAGAACCTACGTCTGTTAATTACCATATGATGCCAGGGGTCCCGGGTTCGACTGTTGTTTGCGAGTGTCCATTCATCAATTTCATCATATCATCATCCCCATCTTCGCAAATTAGCAAAGAGTGACATAAAAAGTGAAATAAATAAAACCAATCAATGTTAATTATCATAAATTATGATTTATTTTCCTTTGACGCTTCTTCCATATTTGAAAGTAGAAAAACAACAACGTACTTACTCTTCTTTACAGAAAGCTAACTTCCCATATATAGTTCTCTGTGCTGCGAATGACATTGTTACTTCACTAGCATTAATAGATCTTGACCTTTCAGATTCAACACTGAGAGTGCCGAGTTTGCTAAATGTGGCCTAAGTAATACTCCAGAACTAGTAGTTCTTTATAAGTTTCAATTTTGAGAAAGGTAGTTTTGCTGCAGCGACATTTACAAGAAAAGTAAGAAACAAACAGAAGGTGGTGCAGAGCTCAGGAACGCAGCTAGTCTATAGTTATCAACCAGAAGGAACTTTGCACAAGAATTACGGGATGTGTTGAGGTGATTTCAGATTTAAGTGTATCCCTTAAACTTAGAACTTGATCAGGAAATTCCGAGATAAACCATCATTGCACTTGTTACGGAGAGCAATCGCTGTACTATGAAGTTCCTCATCTGAATGGAAGTTTAGAACAAGAACTGTGAAAACTACAAACATTATCCATGCCCTCAAATCTGTTTTTAAGTTGAGTAAAACATGTCCAAACAAGTATTAAACACTGTTGCTCTTAATTCAATCTCCGTATTTACTAATCTTGCATCCACAAGCACAGTGGTTCAACTCCTCGTTTTAGCAAAGCAATTTCGCTAACACAATGATTTCTGAAAATTCTTTTCCATCGAAAGGCAAGGAGGGTCGAACCAATTGGCTTGGAGATGGAAATCCCGGAGGTATTCTACTTTGCCAAACTTATGACTGAAAGCAAAACACGTGGTAAAGGCATCCACAACAAGACCAAGGCTTGGCAAAGCCCAACGGTCGCCGCAGGGTATCAAACGAATGGGTCTCCGTTCCTCTGCCTCTCCCTGAACAGAAAGTCGGCTGGATTTTTGACCTGGTGTGCAGGTAGGGAAAGTTCATTTTAAGCAGGACAGGACATAATATCATTAGCAGCATGTCCTGCCAATGTGTTTCTCTGTTGACGGAAGAAAGAGCAAAATGAGTAGAAAGACATGTCTTTCTTGGGATTGATGACTGAAAATTCAAGAGCAGTCTTCAAACTGTAAGCAACATTTACTGAAGACTTATTTACAACATTTGTAGTCAAAGGAAAATCTTCAGTAAAATATAGAAAAAAATGCCGGGGCCATGTACGTTGGCTCTCCTTAACCTTTAGGGATGCGTGCTTACTTCACTTACGCACTTACTTTTTACATATAAAAATTAGCTGCTTTCACAAGCTTAAATTATTATATTCTGCATGGCTATGTTTTTTCTAAGGTTTTTATATTTATACTTTATGTTATTTATAATATTTAATTGTTTGGATTTATTTTTATTGGGTAAGATTGTTTTAATTTTGGAGGCACATTGTCCAGTGGTTCAGATCCCAATTTAAACTGTGGGTCCAGTCCCGATTTGCCTATATGTGCATAAAGTGGCTTAAAACACCAATTTAAGTTTCTAAATTATTTTATTATTTTAAATTGGTGACAAGTTTATTTTCAAGAATACAAAAGAATTGAAGTTATGTAAGAGATTATTCACTACAGTATTTTAATAATTCGCTTGAACTTAGATGAACGCAAATAAAAACAAATAAAAAATCGTCCTTGTCACCTGAAGATTCTTGAAGAAATCATTCTCTTTCACTTGTATCTAATCTATGTGACATGTTCAGAGTTTCCAAGTTCTTCGTGTTGCTGACAGAATACATCGTATAATATTACAAAAACTATACACTAGACTCTCGCTAATCCGGCCCTCAATAGTCTGCCCTGTCAGTAGTCCGGCCCACATCCGGCCTGTAGTCACTCAAGCAGAAATGACATACACAACAATGAATTATCTTGTTCAACAATGTTGTTAGTTAAAAATGTTAAGCAATGCTATACATACGTACAGTATTTGAAATTGTGACTTTCTTACAGTAAAGTTCAGTACATACTATGGCTTCTAAAAGGAAACACGTAAAGTACAGCCTCTATAGTCCCTATGTGTTTAAACTACATAGTAGTACGTAATTTCCGACCCTCTCAATAATCCGGCACTTCCGCGAATCCGGCACCCATATGTGCAAGGAATGGCAGGATTAGCAAGAGTCTAGTGTATTTACTACTCATAAAGCACACTGTGTATACAGAAAGATTGAAAGAAAAAAAAAACTCGATTTCATTTAATCAGTGATTATTTCGATTTGTATCAGAACCAAACATATTTTCCCACAAGACTTCTTCCTGTCTTCAAACCCAGTTTCCTCTGCATCATTAGTATTATAGACCTGTACTAGAACTTTCTACCTGGTCTTCTTTTGGAGCAATTACTGGTGATTGTTCGCTTCTAGCTGCCAATGAAAGACTTGACAATAAATGCATTGCAATAGCTGTTGGCTGGTTAACAAATGCTGCTGCCAAATTAGGTGTGGATATCTGTGTCGAGCTGTTTGTAAGACTTTCACTTTCAGGTTCTGTGTGCTGGTAAAAAATGCCTGTAATTGTTGGTACGTAGACTTTGTATCTGCGAACTGCAAGGAACAGTAACAAGCACAATGTAAAGAGAATGGCGAGTGTCTTAAACCAACTCATGTGCGTATCCTCTCCTGGAAAATAAAGAAAAAATATGCAGGTTTAATCAAACTTTTGCACAAGAATCAGATTGAACATATAATTCATATTGAGACGAGACAAGATGAGACTTGGCGAGGTCTCAGCATCTTCTCAAGTTTTATATGCCTGTCCCATTTTCAGTCTCGTCTCAATTTACAAACACCCGTCTTGAAATATATCTAGGTCTGAAAAATTCTCGACCTCGACCACAGATGGCGATATTGTCAGCAAGATTTTATTTCCCTAAGTTTGTACATCTGGGATAAGCAGTAGGGGCAGGCGATTGAGTGCTAAGCAGGTGGGGGAGGAAAGTTTACTTTCTGTTGGTAGACAAGGCTTAGCATACTGCAAAGGCAAAGAGTTGTAACAAAAGGGGAGGACTGCCCCCCCTCCCCTCTAATCGCCAGCATAGGCTGGTATAATCGCAAGTCATTCTATCATTTTTTATGCAGCTGTTTGAATCAGATGTGTGCATATATTCCTTAAAATAGATAAAATTGAATATCGTTTGCAAAGAAGGTTTAACGGCAAAGAAAAATCATTCAAAGTTCATATAATTTACAGATGACCTATGTGTAATAAGTGCAAATACAGCAGAAATCATTGAACAAATATGTACATGATGTGGTATTAGATTGATGACTGGCAAGTTAAAGTGCGTGAAATTGCTGGGGCCATAGGTATTTCGATAGAATGTGTAAAAAATAAAAAAAAAAGTAAAGTGCTCTCTTATGCTATGCACCATGCCATGAAGGCATATAGGGGGTGTGGGGTTAGGGCCCCACACATTCTTGATCACGGCCGAAGGTGGGGGTGATGTGATCAGCACCATGCCAGTGTTGCCACATGAAGAGAAATTTCTCTAATTGCAGGGAAATTGTGACCGAATTTTAAGCCAAAAGGGAAAAGGGAATTTCAATGGAAAATATCAAAATTTCAGGGAATTTTGAAGATATCAGACTGAAAAGTACGTTTTAGACCTATTATGTTTTGCTTCCATATTCACACTTTTTTTTATTGCTGTCACTTGCTATTTCCATTCCTTTGAATTTAAGCTTGTATGTATACTTAAATTTCTATTTTTTACATCACTTTTCCTGGCCAAGGTTCGAACTTGGAACATCTAACCTGATTATGTAAGCATTGTTAAATATTTTTCTTAAATACGAACATGGACCAATGAATATATTTGATACTACTGATACTTATTATTATGATTATTATCACTTAAAAATAAACTTAACTATTATTATTATTATTATACCTATGATTTCTTAGTTGAAGGGAAAATCTAGTCAAAAGAGGGAAATTTTTCTCCTTACAGAGGGAAATTCCCCTGCCTGCCTTTACCCCCCGGAGATTCCTCCAGGTACCCACTTTATACGATGCTGGGTGGGTGCCGGAGCCGCACCGCAGGTGGAAAAATTTCCAGGTTCTCCCCTGCCGGGAATCAAACCCTCGTCTCTCGCATGGTAGTCAGATGCCGTAACGACTGAGCTACCGTGACCATGATAGAATGTGTAGAATATATTTTGCATGAAGAATTGCATGTGTGGTGGGTGCCATGTTTGCTAACAGCAGATCAAAAATGCACTCGTATGAAAATATCTGAATAGTGTTTGGAGAGGTTTAACAAGAATAAAACTGATTTTTGTGTCGATATAAAACCACGGATGGGACTTGGATTCACCATTACATATCTGAATTGAAACAGGAGTCAAAACTGTGGCCAGAAGCCAGTTTACTACAAACTACACCATACGAGAGGACCTCCTAATACAAAGGCTGTCGCAGAGAAGGTGAGACAGATTTTTTCCTGGCTTGGCAACACTGCCTATGGTTTCGGCACTAGTCGAGTCATGTAGGTTGACTCATTCTGTTTCCGTAGCAAATTGTCACATGTTGCAAAACCACGTTAGTGAGCAGCTGTGTTGATTTACGTGGAACATGTTTCATTTACCGCTCCAGGTTTTTGTGTATAACATTGCTTTTCATGATGAGTATTCAAGATGAACAGCGACATGCCATAAAATTTTGTTGGCGTTTGTAATGCCTGTTTAGGGCTGATGTCAATTTACCCAGTTAGTACTATATGATGTAAAGGAAGCGCATGCAAAGGATACCCATATCAACATCTACAACCGCGCAAGCGATACAAAACCAAAATAATGCGACGTCCTTGCTTCGCGCGAGTTCCAGGAATTACTCCGCTAACATGGAGGTCACATTAGGTTCTAATTATTACTAGAAACACGAAGAACGGGGCTAATCCTGCGGATTCCGTTCTATTTTTACCCTATAAAGGAACAATGTTAGTTATTTTTACAAAAAATCTCAGATTAAGTAACCACTTTGAGCGGTTATCTTTCCATACCTGAAAAAGGTAAAATCATGCACATATATGTATGCGTATATAGATTATATCAACTATTATCTACCAGACCCTTGTAGCGTCTATCCTATATCACTAGAGGGATATCCAAAGGTTCAATTAATTAGTCATAATCCAATTTTCATAACTTTAACAATTTTCTTTTCTTTATTACGGTGTTTGACACGTAACCAATTGAACTCTACATCAACAACTATGCCGCAAAGGCATCCCTTCAAACATAAGTACCACTATACATTTAGTAATTACTTTGGGCTAACATCGCACCCTTCCTATGTCTATAGGTATAGATATATATATATATATACACGTGCACAGCGAACGTTTTCGCATTTAATCATACGCACAATAAATCCTCTTCAAAAGGACGCCGTTCTTGAAACAGCCGTACCATTCATTAATTCCGGTCCAACATTAACATTAAGAACAACTTTACAACGGACCCGTATAGGAATCAATTATCAACCAAAAAGGGATTCGCTAATAGCATAAATAATTTAAATTCTTTCAATGGCTGTATTGCTTGATTATACTAGGTCCTATTCTATACACTTCGTGGACGCTTAAACCTCCGTGCACGGAATTGATACTACTAATTACCAGGTAACCAAGAAAGTTCATGCGGTTTTTACAACTGCCCATAGTTTTCGTGGGGTAGTACGCAGTTCAGCCACCAGGGGTTCATGTATGTGTGATTGGCGGAAAGCTCATTCCTTGGCACGTCGGCTAACGTAGATAACAGGTCGCAGTCGATAGTTTGGGATTAAGTATTTGCAGTGAACCATGGCTGTGTCGAATGCAGTAATCAGGGCGTGTTTACTGTATGAGTACAAGTTGGGCTCAAAAGGAGCGGAAGCAGCAAGAAAAATATGTGCAGCTTTTGGAGAAGGTACAATTAGTGAGCGGACAGCGCAAAAGTGGTTTCAGACCTTCTCGAGTGGCGATGAGACACTGACAGACAAACCTCGATCGGGCAGACCGAAATCTCTCGATGTGGACCAACTGAAGGCAGCAATTGAAGAGGATTCAAGTCAAACGTGTCAGGAACTCGCTCAACGATTTGCGGTAAGTGCTGAAACAATTCGTGTGCACTTGCATGAGCTTGGGAAATCATGGAAACTGAGTAAGTGGGTCCCGCACGAGCTGACTGCTGCGAACCGTCTCCAACGACTGAACATTTGCGCTTCCTTGCTCACTAGGAACAACAACTGTCCAATTTTGGACCGCATTTTGACGTGTGATGAAAAGTGGGTAATGTACGATAACAAGAAACGCTCATACCATTGGCTATCGTCAAATGACACCATACCTTTAACTGCAAAACCTGCTCTTCATCAGCGGAAGGTGCTGCTGTGTGTCTGGTGGACTACGGCTGGGATTGTGCATTATGAGTTCTTGGAAAGTGGTAAAACCATCAACAAAGAGGTGTACTCCGTGCAATTGCAACGAGTGGCCAAATAGCTTACAAAAAAACAACCTGCATTAGTGAATAGGAAGCGTGTTCTTTTCCACCAAGACAACGCTAAACTGCATACAGCAAAGATGACCCTGGAGGTGATTTCTTCTCTTGGCTGGGAACTTCTGCCACATCCAGCATATTCACCCGACATCGCTCCATCAGACTACCATCTTTTTTTGTCTATGGACAACCATATGCGCAATCAACATTTCCAAACTCGTGAGGAGGTTGAAAACGCAGTGGTGCAGTTTTTTGCGGCCCTACACAAAGACTTTTTCAAACATGGCATCTACAGGCTTGTACAAAGATGGGAGAAGGTTGTAGAAGCGGATGGTGGATATTTTGCAGAATAAATATAAGGTAAACACATTTGTTTTGGACCTTTTCTTCTTTGTACTAAAACCGCATGAACTTTCTTGGTTACCTGGTAGGTATAGGTATCCTAAGGTCATTTTTCCCATTTATCGTGTTGAGTAAGATGGAGGGACTAAATGTTCCAATCATGAACGACGGTAGCCAGAGACAAGTGGATAAACTCCTCATTCGTTCTTGAGCAAGCAATTCAAAAAGGGGCAATCCAAGGTGGATTGAATTGTGCAGCACATATCTATCATGTTTAATTCTTATTTCCGCACGTATGAATCATTTAGGTCCTGCGCTTATTTGCCGTATTGGTTTAGGTCAATTTCACTAGTACAAAAATGGTCGAATAACGGCTAGTCGATTAAACATACAAGTCTCGCCAGTTCTTGACCATTAAGGTCGACTTCGTAGACAATAGGTCCTATCGTAGAACAAACAATGGGATATAGTATGCAGTCTCTGATTTACCTTGTGGTCCTTGACGCCTGCTTTAATGTTCCTCTTTTAACCGCACGGGTACCCACTTCTACGGTTAGCTGGTTCTGCATGGATGCAAGGCACTCGGCGACAAGGAAAGGCTCCCGTTTCCGCTGGCTGGCGAGGCGTGCGAAGGAACTGCAGTGCTGGTAGCGACTTCTGAACTGCCGTACTGGCAGCGACTTGTGAACTGCTGTTTGCTTCCGATCGTAGTAGTCGGGAAAAAAGGGGGGAGGGGGAGGAGGAAGTTAGTTTCAATTAAATCCGCTTGACGGCGACGAAAGTCCTGGCACAATACTGCTGCTGTCTACATGCGGATATGAGAACTTAGTTAAATCAAATAAGTTCTGTTTCCGTACCTTCACGTACGTGTAACTATCACAAAAGTCAATAAAAGCTTTGTGATGTTACACGTGTAGGGAAAAGTACTGCGGAAACATATGCAATGTTTCAACAGGCATATGCCGATCAAGACAGACTGAGTGAGTAGAGCCACAGCCACAAGGAGTCATTGAAACTCTGCGCCAGCATGTAGCAAAAAAGAGGCTGCATTTGAAGAACTCCTTCATATTGCACCACGAAATTGCACGCCCGCATCCCATGCGGGCTTTTCAGGATTACGCGATGAAGAGAAAAATATAAATTTTCCCGCATCCAGCATACAGCCTGGACCTTGCACCCTGCGCCTTTTGGCTATTTCTACTTCTAAAGGCCGCTGTACATGGTCGTCATTTCATGACGAACTAAGAAGTGATCACTGCAGAGCAAGTTTCTTCAGTTTGCTACCTGACGACGAATTTTCAAAGATATTCACAAAGTGGCAGGAGCGTATGGACGGTTGCTTAGCTGTCAATGGTGCCTATTTTGAAAAAGATGTACGTCTACTCGATATGGCTGATTCTGAATAAAAATTTTGTGGTTTGTAATTTTTTTGTTCCCTTTTAATGATTCTTGGAGGGGTCCATGTACATGCTTTTCTTTTAACTGCTACGCAGTCACGACGTTTTGACCTATTGTGCTCATTTTGGTCTCAATCAGCAGCCAATTAACCAAATTTTCATCCTAGTACATTTGCTAGCCAATAGAGGTCGCTGTTTTCCTATACAGGAATTAGTCTCACCTTCTCTACGACAGCCTTTGTATATACGTGTATATGAGGGGGAGGAGTGCAAAAATTGGTACACAGATATACATTAACTCCAAGTAGCAATTGTATACCCACTTTTGTATGTTTTGTTATAACAATAAACTACATATAGGCCTACGTGTAATTTTTCGGTTTGGGGGTGACCCTTTTCCAAAACTAAATCATTTTTTTTTTCCTTTTCCTTTGATCAAAATTTTATCGATTTATGACACAGGAACATGGGGTTACAAAAAGTCATAACCCTATATGATATATATATATATAATATATAATGTTCTTGTCTATCATTATTCTCTTTTGTTTACTTTTAATTGTATTTTGATGCTGTAGTGATTTTACAGTTTCATATGAAATAATATTTTCACTTTATGATTTAATTATTTCCCTACATAATTAAACAAACAGTCCGTATTAGCTATTTTTGATTGAAATATTTAAACACGATTTTTATATAGTATTTAGTTTGGAATATATTTTCGGTAATTTTGGATACTATTAAATATGTCAAAACAATCCATGAAGTCAGGAAAAGTCATATTAGTTGCCTAATTAGAAGCACCAACATTTTATACAATAATTTTTACCTGGTGCTGCCCCCCCCCCCCGCCCCATCACTGAAGCATGGGGCATCGGGCAAGTGACCCAGTTGCACCTCTCTAGGGCAGCTTTCGAGCTTAGACCCTGCATATTTTTGGTTCGTGCTATAATGGTGGTATGACCAGCAGCACACTCCCACCATCTTTACCCCCTCCCCTACAGACATCTATTGATTCGAGGTTGGGTGAGCATTGTGAGACATTGCCACAATGTTTGCTGTCAAAAAAATTACAATTTTCTGCAACGAGTGTGTAGTACACATACCATATGACACCTGGGAAGATACAATATACTACTACATTAATATTTTAAACACAAAATTGATACATTGGACTTACAACGCCAGTACAGTTCACTTTCATATACCTTATAGTTTCAGAGATATGTTAAACAGAACAGGATATTTCATCTGGAACAACCTTGGTACCTTGCAACTTAGGGACTTCTTATGACTATTCAGGCTCGGAATAGCAGTGGTGGTTCAAGCTAAAATTTTCACCTGGGTGAGATGGAATTTTGGTACTCCATACTTTCCACTCTGGTAAAACTTCAATTAATTATTGATAACAATAAATCCAACTCTAAAACAAATATCCCTGCACCCAGTGGAAGCACATAGTGATTCAGATTCCACTTTAAACTGTAGGTTTAGTCCTGCTTAGCCCTTCTGTGCGTCAAGTGTACTCAAAACAAGAATTCACACAAACAAACAAATAGTGAAGCAATATGTAATCAGAACTAAGGTTTTGGTGCTAATCAAGGAACACATCCTGGTTTAGTGGCCCCCAACGATGCACCTCGGGTTGAATGGCCCTTAAGCTGCCCCTGCAGAATGGTCTCCAAGTTGTAAGGTCGATGTTATGGCTAACTGCAGGTTGCTTACCCAGCCCAAACTTTCATCGTATGTCCTTTCTCAAGACTCTCAAATTGGGCTTCCCTGATGGTGCAGTGGTAGCATCATCACCTTGTAATCAAAGGGTCGATACACGGAGGAGGCACATAGTGGTTTGGATCCCACTTTAAAGTGTAGGTCCAGTCCCAATTAGCCCAATTAGCATAAAGTTGACATAAAACACCAAATCAATCAATCAATCAAGATTCTCAAATGGCAACCTCACTTCCACGTAGTACACCCTGACTGCAATCAAGACTCTCAAATGCCAACCTCACTTCCATGTAGTACACCCAGACTGCAATCAAGACTCTTAAATGCCAACCTCACTTCCACATAGTACACCCTGATTGCAATCAAGACTCTCAAATGACAACCTCACTTCCACATAGTACACCCTGACTGCAATCAAGACTCTCAAATGCAAAACCTCACTTCCACATAGTACACCCTGACTACAATCAAGACTCTCAAATGCCAACCTCACTTCCACATAGTACACCCTGACTGCAATCAAGACTCTCAAATGCCAACCTCACTTTTATATAGTACACCCTGACAGCAATCAAGACTCTCAATTGCCAACCTCACTTCCACATAGTACACCCTGACTGCAATCAAGACTCTCAATTGCCAACCTCACTTCCACATAGTACACCCTGACTGCAATCAAGACTCTCAAATGCCAACCTCACTTACACATAGTACACCCTGACTGCAATCAAGACTCTCAAATGATAACCTCACTTCCATATAGTACACCCTGACTGCAATCAAGACTCTCAATTGCCAACCTCACTTCCACATAGTACACCCTGACTGCAATCAAGACTTTCAATTGCCAAAATCACTTTCACATAGTACACCCTGACTGCAATCGAGACTCTCAATTGCCAACCTCACTTCCACATAGTACACCCTGACTGCAATCAAGACTCTCAATTGCCAACCTCACTTCCACATAGTACACCCTGACTGCAATCAAGACTCTCAAATGCCAACCTCACTTCCACATAGTACACCCTGACTGCAATCAAGACTATCAATTGCCAACCTCACTTCCACATAGTACACCCTGACTGCAATCAAGACTCTCAAATGATAACCTCACTTCCACGTAATACACCCTGACTGCAATCAAGACTCTCAAATGCCAACCTAACTTACACGTAGTACACCCTGACTGCAATCAAGACTCTGAAATGCCAACCTCACTTACACGTAGTACACCCTGACTGCAATCAAGACTCTCAAATGCCAACCTCACTTCCACATAGTACACACTGACTGCAATCAAGACTCTCAAATGCCAACCTCACTTCCACATAGTACACCCTGACTACAATCAAGACTCTCAAATGCCAACCTCACTTCCATGTAGTACACCCTGACTGCAATCAAGACTCTTAAATGCCAACCTCACTTCCACATAGTACACCCTGATTGCAATCAAGATTATCAAATGACAACCTCACTTACACATAGTACACCCTGACTGCAATCAAGACTCTCAAATGCCAACCTCACTTCCACATAGTACACCCTGACTGCAATCAAGACTCTCAAATGCCAACCTCACTTCCACATAGTACACCCTGACTGCAATCAAGACTCTCAAATGCCAACCTCACTTCCACATAGTACACCCTGACTGCAATCAAGACTCTCAATTGCCAACCTCACTTCCACATAGTACACCCTGACTGCAATCAAGACTCTCAATTGCCAACCTCACTTCCACATAGTACACCCTGACTGCAATCAAGACTCTCAAATGCCAACCTCACTTCCACATAGTACACCCTGACTGCAATCAAGACTCTCAATTGCCAACCTCACTTCCATGTAGTACACCCTGACTGCAATCAAGACTCTTAAATGCCAACCTCACTTCCACATGGTACATCCTGACTGCATCAAGAATCTCAAATGCAACCTCACTTACACGTAGTACACCCTGACTGCAATCAAGACTCTCAAATGCCAACCTCACTTCCACATAGTACACCCTGACTGCAATCAAGACTCTCAAATGCCAACCTCACTTCCACATAGTACACCCTGACTGCAATCAAGACTCTCAAATGCCAACCTCACTTACACATAGTACACCCTGACTGCAATCAAGACCCTCAATTGCCAACCTCTCTTCCATGTAGTACACCCTGACTGCAATCAAGAATCTCAATTGCCAACCTCACTCTCACATAGTACACCCTGACTGCAATCAAGACTACCAATTGCCCACCTCACTTACACATAGTACACCCTGACTGCAATCAAGACTCTCAATTGCCAACCTCACTTCCACATAGTACACCCTGACTGCAATCAAGACTCTCAATTGCCAACCTCACTTCCACATAGTACACCCTGACTGCAATCAAGACTCTCAAATGCCAACCTCACTTCCACATAGTACACCCTGACTGCAATCAAGACTCTCAAATGCCAACCTCACTTCCACATAGTACACCCTGACTGCAATCAAGACTATCAATTGCCAACCTCACTTCCACATAGTACACCCTGACTGCAATCAAGACTCTCAATTGCCAACTTCACTTCCACATAGTACACCCTGACTGCAATCAAGACTCTCAAATGCCAACCTCACCTCCATGTAGTACAACTTGACTGCAATCAAGACTCTCAAATGCCAATCTCACTTCCATGTAGTACACCCTGACTGCAATCAAGACTCTCAATTGCCAACCTCACTTCCACGTAGTACACCCTGACTGCAATCAAGACTCTCAATTGCCAACCTCACTTCCACATAGTACACCCTGACTGCAATCAAGACTCTGAATTGCCAACCACACTTCCACGTAGTACACCCTGACTGCAATCAAGACTCTCAATTGCCAACCTCACTTCCACATAGTACACCCTGACTGCAATCAAGACTCTCAAATGCCAACCTCACTTACACATAGTACACCCTGATTGCAATCAAGACTCTCAATTGCCAACCTCACTTCCACATAGTACACCCTGACTGCAATCAAGACTCTCAAATGCCAATCTCACTTCCATGTAGTACACCCTGACTGCAATCAAGACTCTCAATTGCCAACCTCACTTACACATAGTACACCCTGACTGCAATCAAGACTCTCAAATGCCAACCTCACTTACACGTAGTACACCCTGACTGCAATCAAGACTCTCAAATGCCAACCTCACTTCCACATAGTACACACTGACTGCAATCAAGACTCTGAATTGCCAACCACACTTCCACATAGTTCACCCTGACTGCAATCAAGACTCTCAATTGCCAACCTCACTTCCACATAGTACACCCTGACTGCAATCAAGACTCTCAAATGCCAACCTCACTTCCACATAGTACACCCTGACTGCAATCAAGACTGTCAAATGCCAACCTCACTTCCACGTAATACACCCTGACTGCAATCAAGACTCTCAAATGCCAACCTCACTTCCACATAGTACACCCTGACTGCAATCAAGACTCTCAAATGCCAACCTCACTCACACGTAGTACACCCTGACTGCAATCAAGACTCTCAAATGCCAACCTCACTTCCACATAGTACACACTGACTGCAATCAAGACTCTCAAATGCCAACCTCACTTCCACATAGTACACCCTGACTGCAATCAAGACTCCCAAATGCCAACCTCACTTCCATGTAGTACACCCTGACTGCAATCAAGACTCTTAAATGCCAACCTCACTTCCACATAGTACACCCTGATTGCAATCAAGACTCTCAAATGACAACCTCACTTACACATAGTACACCCTGACTGCAATCAAGACTCTGAATTGCCAACCACACTTCCACGTAGTACACCCTGACTGCAATCAAGACTCTCAATTGCCAACCTCACTTCCACATAGTACACATTGACTGCAATCAAGACTCTCAAATGCCAACCTCACTTACACATAGTACACCCTGATTGCAATCAAGACTCTCAATTGCCAACCTCACTTCCACATAGTACACCCTGACTGCAATCAAGACTCTCAAATGCCAATCTCACTTCCATGTAGTACACCCTGACTGCAATCAAGACTCTCAATTGCCAACCTCACTTCCACGTAGTACACCCTGACTGCAATCAAGACTCTCAATTGCCAACCTCACTTCCACATAGTACACCCTGACTGCAATCAAGACTCTGAATTGCCAACCACACTTCCACATAGTACACCCTGACTGCAATCAAGACTCTGAATTGCCAACCACACTTCCACATAGTTCACCCTGACTGCAATCAAGACTCTCAATTGCCAACCTCACTTCCACATAGTACACCCTGACTGCAATCAAGACTCTCAAATGCCAACCTCACTTCCACATAGTACACCCTGACTGCAATCAAGACTCTCAAATGCCAACCTCACTTCCACGTAATACACCCTGACTGCAATCAAGACTCTCAAATGCCAACCTCACTTCCACATAGTACACCCTGACTGCAATCAAGACTCTCAAATGCCAACCTCACTTATACGTAGTACACCCTGACTGCAATCAAGACTCTCAAATGCCAACCTCACTTCCACATAGTACACACTGACTGCAATCAAGACTCTCAAATGCCAACCTCACTTCCACAGTGTACACCCTGACTGCAATCAAGACTCCCAAATGCCAACCTCACTTCCATCTAGTACACCCTGACTGCAATCAAGACTCTTAAATGCCAACCTCACTTCCACATAGTACACCCTGATTGCAATCAAGACTCTCAAATGACAACCTCACTTACACATAGTACACCCTGACTGCAATCAAGACTCTCAAATGCCAACCTCACTTCCACATAGTACACCCTGACTGCAATCAAGACTCTCAATTGCCAACCTCACTTTCACATAGTACACCCTGACTGCAATCGAGACTCTCAATTGCCAACCTCACTTCCACATAGTACACCCTGACTGCAATCAAGACTCTCAATTGCCAACCTCACTTCCACATAGTACACCCTGACTGCAATCAAGACTCTCAAATGCCAACCTCATTTCCACATAGTACACCCTGACTGCAATCAAGACTCCCAATTGCCAACCTCACTTCCACCTAGTACACCCTGACTGCAATCAAGACTCTCAATTGCCAACCTCACTTGCACATAGTACACCCTGACTGCAATCAAGACTCTCAAATGCCAACCTCACTTCCACATAGTACACCCTGACTGCAATCAAGACTCTCAAATGATTACCTCACGTCCATGTAGTACACCCTGACTGCAATCAAGACCCTCAATTGCCAAACTCACTTCCACATAGTACACCATGACTGCAATCAAGACTCTCAAATGCCAACCTCACTTCACATAGTACACCCTGACTGCAATCAAGACTCTCAAATGCCAACCTCACTTCCACATAGTACACCCTGATTGCAATCAAGACTCTCAAATGACAACCTCACTTCCACATAGTACACCTTGACTGCAATCAAGACTCTCAAATGCAAAACCTCACTTCCACATAGTACACCCTGACTGCAATCAAGACTCTCAAATGCCAACCTCACTTCCACATAGTACACCCTGACTGCAATCAAGACTTTCAAATGCCAACCTCACTTTTATATAGTACACCCTGACTGCAATCAAGACTCAATTGCCAACCTCACTTCCACATAGTACACCCTGACTGCAATCAAGACTCTCAAATGCCAACCTCACTTCCACATAGTACACCCTGACTGCAATCAAGACTCTCAAATGCCAACCTCACTTTTATATAGTACACCCTGACTGCAATCAAGACTCTCAATTGCCAACCTCACTTCCACATAGTACACCCTGACTGCAATCAAGACTCTCAATTGCCAACCTCACTTCCACATAGTACACCCTGACTGCAATCAAGACTCTCAAATGCCAACCTCACTTACACATAGTACACCCTGACTGCAATCAAGACTCTCAAATGATAACCTCACTTCCATATAGTACACCCTGACAGCAATCAAGACTCTCAATTGCCAACCTCACTTCCACATAGTACACCCTGACTGCAATCAAGACTTTCAATTGCCAAAATCACTTTCACATAGTACACCCTGACTGCAATCGAGACTCTCAATTGCCAACCTCACTTCCACATAGTACACCCTGACTGCAATCAAGACTCTCAATTGCCAACCTCACTTCCACATAGTACACCCTGACTGCAATCAAGACTCTCAAATGCCAACCTCACTTCCACATAGTACACCCTGACTGCAATCAAGACTATCAATTGCCAACCTCACTTCCACATAGTACACCCTGACTGCAATCAAGACTCTCAAATGATAACCTCACTTCCACGTAATACACCCTGACTGCAATCAAGACTCTCAAATGCCAACCTAACTTACACGTAGTACACCCTGACTGCAATCAAGACTCTGAAATGCCAACCTCACTTACACGTAGTACACCCTGACTGCAATCAAGACTCTCAAATGCCAACCTCACTTCCACATAGTACACACTGACTGCAATCAAGACTCTCAAATGCCAACCTTACTTCCACATAGTACACCCTGACTACAATCAAGACTCTCAAATGCCAACCTCACTTCCATGTAGTACACCCTGACTGCAATCAAGACTCTTAAATGCCAACCTCACTTCCACATAGTACACCCTGATTGCAATCAAGACTATCAAATGACAACTTCACTTACACATAGTACACCCTGACTGCAATCAAGACTCTCAAATGCCAACCTCACTTCCACATAGTACACCCTGACTGCAATCAAGACTCTCAAATGCCAACCTCACTTCCACATAGTACACCCTGACTGCAATCAAGACTCTCAAATGCCAACCTCACTTCTATATAGTACACCCTGACTGCAATCAAGACTCTCAATTGCCAACCTCACTTCCACATACTACACCCTGACTGCAATCAAGACTCTCAATTGCCAACCTCACTTCCACATAGTACACCCTGACTGCAATCAAGACTCTCAAATGCCAACCTCACTTCCACATAGTACACCCTGACTGCAATCAAGACTCTCAATTGCCAACCTCACTTCCATGTAGTACACCCTGACTGCAATCAAGACTCTTAAATGCCAACCTCACTTCCACATGGTACACCCTGACTGCATCAAGAATCTCAAATGCAACCTCACTTACACGTAGTACACCCTGACTGCAATCAAGACTCTCAAATGCCAACCTCACTTCCACATAGTACACCCTGACTGCAATCAAGACTCTCAAATGCCAACTTCACTTCCACATAGTACACCCTGACTGCAATCAAGACTCTCAAATGCCAACCTCACTTCCACATAGTACACCCTGACTGCAATCAAGACTCTCAAATGCCAACCTCACTTACACATAGTACACCCTGACTGCAATCAAGACCCTCAATTGCCAACCTCACTTCCATGTAGTACACCCTGACTGCAATCAAGAATCTCAATTGCCAACCTCACTCTCACATAGTACACCCTGACTGCAATCAAGACTACCAATTGCCAACCTCACTTACACATAGTACACCCTGACTGCAATCAAGACTCTCAATTGCCAACCTCACTTCCACATAGTACACCCTGACTGCAATCAAGACTCTCAATTGCCAACCTCACTTCCACATAGTACACCCTGACTGCAATCAAGACTCTCAAATGCCAACCTCACTTCCACATAGTACACCCTGACTGCAATCAAGACTCTCAAATGCCAACCTCACTTCCACATAGTACACCCTGACTGCAATCAAGACTATCAATTGCCAACCTCACTTCCACATAGTACACCCTGACTGCAATCAAGACTCTCAATTGCCAACCTCACTTCCACATAGTACACCCTGACTGCAATCAAGACTCTCAAATGCCAACCTCACCTCCATGTAGTACAACTTGACTGCAATCAAGACTCTCAAATGCCAATCCCACTTCCATGTAGTACACCCTGACTGCAATCAAGACTCTCAATTGCCAACCTCACTTCCACGTAGTACACCCTGACTGCAATCAAGACTCTCAATTGCCAACCTCACTTCCACATAGTACACCCTGACTGCAATCAAGACTCTGAATTGCCAACCACACTTCCACGTAGTACACCCTGACTGCAATCAAGACTCTCAATTGCCAACCTCACTTCCACATAGTACACCCTGACTGCAATCAAGACTCTCAAATGCCAACCTCACTTACACATAATACACCCTGATTGCAATCAAGACTCTCAATTGCCAACCTCACTTCCACATAGTACACCCTGACTGCAATCAAGACTCTCAAATGCCAATCTCACTTCCATGTAGTACACCCTGACTGCAATCAAGACTCTCAATTGCCAACCTCACTTCCACGTAGTACACCCTGACTGCAATCAAGACTCTCAATTGCCAACCTCACTTCCACATAGTACACCCTGACTGCAATCAAGACTCTGAATTGCCAACCACACTTCCACATAGTACACCCTGACTGCAATCAAGACTCTGAATTGCCAACCACACTTCCACATAGTTCACCCTGACTGCAATCAAGACTCTCAATTGCCAACCTCACTTCCACATAGTACACCCTGACTGCAATCAAGACTCTCAAATGCCAACCTCACTTCCACATAGTACACCCTGACTGCAATCAAGACTCTCAAATGCCAACCTCACTTCCACGTAATACACCCTGACTGCAATCAAGACTCTCAAATGCCAACCTCACTTCCACATAGTACACCCTGACTGCAATCAAGACTCTCAAATGCCAACCTCACTTACACGTAGTACACCCTGACTGCAATCAAGACTCTCAAATGCCAACCTCACTTCCAGATAGTACACCCTGACTGCAATCAAGACTCTCAAATGCCAACCTCACTTCCACATAGTACACCCTGACTGCAATCAAGACTCTCAAATGACAACCTCACTTACACATAGTACACCCTGACTGCAATCAAGACTCTCAAATGCCAACCTCACTTCCACATAGTACACCCTGACTGCAATCAAGACTCTCAATTGCCAACCTCACTTTCACATAGTACACCCTGACTGCAATCGAGACTCTCAATTGCCAACCTCACTTCCACATAGTACACCCTGACTGCAATCAAGACTCTCAATTGCCAACCTCACTTCCACATAGTACACCCTGACTGCAATCAAGACTCTCAAATGCCAACCTCATTTCCACATAGTACACCCTGACTGCAATCAAGACTCCCAATTGCCAACCTCACTTCCACCTAGTACACCCTGACTGCAATCAAGACTCTCAATTGCCAACCTCACTTGCACATAGTACACCCTGACTGCAATCAAGACTCTCAAATGCCAACCTCACTTCCACATAGTACACCCTGACTGCAATCAAGACTCTCAAATGATTACCTCACTTCCATGTAGTACACCCTGACTGCAATCAAGACCCTCAATTGCCAAACTCACTTCCACATAGTACACCATGACTGCAATCAAGACTCTCAAATGCCAACCTCACTTCCACATAGTACACCCTGACTGCAATCAAGACTCTCAAATGCCAACCCCACTTCTATATAGTACACCCTGACTGCAATCAAGACTCTCAATTGCCAACCTCACTTCCACCTAGTACACCCTGACTGCAATCAAGACTCTCAATTGCCAACCTCACTTGCACATAGTACACCCTGACTGCAATCAAGACTCTCAAATGCCAACCTCACTTCCACATAGTACACCCTGACTGCAATCAAGACTCTCAAATGATTACCTCACTTCCATGTAGTACACCCTGACTGCAATCAAGACCCTCAATTGCCAAACTCACTTCCACATAGTACACCATGACTGCAATCAAGACTCTCAATTCCAAAATCACTTTCACATAGTACACCCTGACTGCAATCGAGACTCTCAATTGCCAACCTCACTTCCACATAGTACACGCTGACTGCAATCAAGACTCTCAATTGCCAACCTCACTTCCACATAGTACACACTGACTGCAATCAAGACTCTCAAATGCCAACCTCACTTCCACATAGTACACCCTGACTGCAATCAAGACTATCAATTGCCAACCTCACTTCCAAATAGTACACCCTGACTGCAATCAAGACTCTCAAATGCCAACCTCACTTCCACATAATACACCCTGACTGCAATCAAGACTCTCAAATGCCAACCTCACTTCCACATAGTACACCCTGACTGCAATCAAGACTCTCAAATGCCAACCTCACTTCCACATAGTACACCCTGACTGCAATCAAGACTCTCAAATGCCAACCTCACTTCCACATAGTACACACTGACTGCAATCAAGACTCTCAAATGCCAACCTCACTTCCACATAGTACACCCTGACTGCAATCAAGACTCTCAAATGCCAACCTCACTTCCACATAGTACACCCTGACTGCAATCAGGACTCTCAAATGCCAATATCACTTACACATAGTACACCCTGATTGCAATCAAGACTATCAAATGACAACCTCACTTACACATAGTACACCCTGACTGCAATCAAGACTCTCAAATGCCAACCTCACTTCCACATAGTACACCCTGACTGCAATCAAGACTCTCAAATGCCAACCTCACTTCCACATAGTACACCCTGACTGCAATCAAGACTCTCAAATGCCAACCTCACTTCTATATAGTACACCCTGACTGCAATCAAGACTCTCAATTGCCAACCTCACTTCCACAAAGTACACCCTGACTGCAATCAAGACTCTCAATTGCCAACCTCACTTCCACATAGTACACATTGACTGCATTCAAGACTCTCAAATGCCAACCTCACTTACACATAGTACACCCTGACTGCAATCAAGACTCTCTAATGCCAACCTCACTTCCACATAGTACACCCTGACTGCAATCAAGACTCTCATTTGCCAACCTCACTTTCACATAGTACACCCTGACTGCAATCGAGACTCTCAATTGCCAACCTCACTTCCACATAGTACACCCTGACTGCAATCAAGACTCTCAAATGCCAATTTCACTTACACGTAGTACACCCTGACTGCAATCAAGACTCTCAAATGCCAACCTCACTTCCACATAGTACACACTGACTGCAATCGAGACTCTCAAATGCCAACCTCACTTCCACATAGTACACCCTGACTGCAATCAAGACTCTCAAATGCCAACCTCACTTCCACGTAATACACCCTGACTGCAATCAAGACTCTCAAATGCCAACCTCACTTCCACATAGTACACCCTGACTGCAATCAAGACTCTCAAATGCCAACCTCACTTACACGTAGTACACCCTGACTGCAATCAAGACTCTCAAATGCCAAACTCACTTCCACATAGTACACACTGACTGCAATCAAGACTCTCAAATGCCAACCTCACTTCCACATAGTACACCCTGACTGCAATCAAGACTCCCAAATGCCAACCTCACTTCCATGTAGTACACCCTGACTGCAATCAAGACTCTTAAATGCCAACCTCACTTCCACATAGTACACCCTGATTGCAATCAAGACTCTCAAATGACAACCTCACTTACACATAGTACACCCTGACTGCAATCAAGACTCTCAAATGCCAACCTCACTTCCACATAGTACACCCTGACTGCAATCAAGACTCTCAATTGCCAACCTCACTTTCACATAGTACACCCTGACTGCAATAAAGACTCTCAAATGCCAACCTCAATTCCACATAGTACACCCTGACTGCAATCAAGATTATCAATTGCCAACCTCACTTCCACATAGTACACCTTGACTGCAATCAAGACTCTCAAATGCCAACCTCACTTCCATGTAGTACACCCTGACTGCAATCAAGACTCTCAAATGCCAACCTCACTTCCACATAGTACACCCTGACTGCAATGAAGACTCTCAAATGCCAACCTCACTTCCACATAGTACACCCTGACTGCAATCAAGACTCTCAATTGCCAACCTCACTTCCACATAGTACACCCTGACTGCAATCAAGACTCTCAATTGCCAACCTCACTTCCATGTAGTACACCTTGACTGCAATCAAGACTCTCAAATGCCAACCTCACTTCTATATAGTACACCCTGACTGCAATCAAGACTCTCAATTGCCAACCTCACTTCCACATAGTACACCCTGACTGCAATCAAGACTCTCAATTGCCAACCTCACTTCCACATAGTACACCCTGACTGCAATCAAGACTCTCAATTGCCAACCTCACTTCCACATAGTACACCCTGACTGCAATCAAGACTCTCAATTGCCAACCTCACTTCCACATAGTACACCCTGACTGCAATCAAGACTCTGCATTGCCAACCTCACTTCGACATAGTACACCCTGACTGCAATCAAGACTCTCAATTGCCAACCTCACTTCCATGTAGTACACCCTGACTGCAATCGAGACTCTCAATTGCCAACCTCACTTCCACATAGTACACCCTGACTGCAATCAAGACTCTCAATTGCCAACCTCACTTCCACATAGTACACCCTGACTGCAATCAAGACTCTCAAATGCCAACCTCATTTCCACATAGTACACCCTGACTGCAATCAAGACTCCCAATTGCCAACCTCACTTCCACCTAGTACACCCTGACTGCAATCAAGACTCTCAATTGCCAACCTCACTTGCACATAGTACACCCTGACTGCAATCAAGACTCTCAAATGCCAACCTCACTTCCACATAGTACACCCTGACTGCAATCAAGACTCTCAAATGATTACCTCACTTCCATGTAGTACACCCTGACTGCAATCAAGACCCTCAATTGCCAAACTCACTTCCACATAGTACACCATGACTGCAATCAAGACTCTCAAATGCCAACCTCACTTCCACATAGTACACCCTGACTGCAATCAAGACTCTCAAATGCCAACCCCACTTCTATATAGTACACCCTGACTGCAATCAAGACTCTCAATTGCCAACCTCACTTCCACCTAGTACACCCTGACTGCAATCAAGACTCTCAATTGCCAACCTCACTTGCACATAGTACACCCTGACTGCAATCAAGACTCTCAAATGCCAACCTCACTTCCACATAGTACACCCTGACTGCAATCAAGACTCTCAAATGATTACCTCACTTCCATGTAGTACACCCTGACTGCAATCAAGACCCTCAATTGCCAAACTCACTTCCACATAGTACACCATGACTGCAATCAAGACTCTCAATTCCAAAATCACTTTCACATAGTACACCCTGACTGCAATCGAGACTCTCAATTGCCAACCTCACTTCCACATAGTACACGCTGACTGCAATCAAGACTCTCAATTGCCAACCTCACTTCCACATAGTACACACTGACTGCAATCAAGACTCTCAAATGCCAACCTCACTTCCACATAGTACACCCTGACTGCAATCAAGACTATCAATTGCCAACCTCACTTCCACATAGTACACCCTGACTGCAATCAAGACTCTCAAATGCCAACCTCACTTCCACATAATACACCCTGACTGCAATCAAGACTCTCAAATGCCAACCTCACTTCCACATAGTACACCCTGACTGCAATCAAGACTCTCAAATGCCAACCTCACTTCCACATAGTACACCCTGACTGCAATCAAGACTCTCAAATGCCAACCTCACTTCCACATAGTACACACTGACTGCAATCAAGACTCTCAAATGCCAACCTCACTTCCACATAGTACACCCTGACTGCAATCAAGACTCTCAAATGCCAACCTCACTTCCACATAGTACACCCTGACTGCAATCAGGACTCTCAAATGCCAATATCACTTACACATAGTACACCCTGATTGCAATCAAGACTATCAAATGACAACCTCACTTACACATAGTACACCCTGACTGCAATCAAGACTCTCAAATGCCAACCTCACTTCCACATAGTACACCCTGACTGCAATCAAGACTCTCAAATGCCAACCTCACTTCCACATAGTACACCCTGACTGCAATCAAGACTCTCAAATGCCAACCTCACTTCTATATAGTACACCCTGACTGCAATCAAGACTCTCAATTGCCAACCTCACTTCCACAAAGTACACCCTGACTGCAATCAAGACTCTCAATTGCCAACCTCACTTCCACATAGTACACATTGACTGCATTCAAGACTCTCAAATGCCAACCTCACTTACACATAGTACACCCTGACTGCAATCAAGACTCTCTAATGCCAACCTCACTTCCACATAGTACACCCTGACTGCAATCAAGACTCTCATTTGCCAACCTCACTTTCACATAGTACACCCTGACTGCAATCGAGACTCTCAATTGCCAACCTCACTTCCACATAGTACACCCTGACTGCAATCAAGACTCTCAAATGCCAATTTCACTTACACGTAGTACACCCTGACTGCAATCAAGACTCTCAAATGCCAACCTCACTTCCACATAGTACACACTGACTGCAATCGAGACTCTCAAATGCCAACCTCACTTCCACATAGTACACCCTGACTGCAATCAAGACTCTCAAATGCCAACCTCACTTCCACGTAATACACCCTGACTGCAATCAAGACTCTCAAATGCCAACCTCACTTCCACATAGTACACCCTGACTGCAATCAAGACTCTCAAATGCCAACCTCACTTACACGTAGTACACCCTGACTGCAATCAAGACTCTCAAATGCCAAACTCACTTCCACATAGTACACACTGACTGCAATCAAGACTCTCAAATGCCAACCTCACTTCCACATAGTACACCCTGACTGCAATCAAGACTCCCAAATGCCAACCTCACTTCCATGTAGTACACCCTGACTGCAATCAAGACTCTTAAATGCCAACCTCACTTCCACATAGTACACCCTGATTGCAATCAAGACTCTCAAATGACAACCTCACTTACACATAGTACACCCTGACTGCAATCAAGACTCTCAAATGCCAACCTCACTTCCACATAGTACACCCTGACTGCAATCAAGACTCTCAATTGCCAACCTCACTTTCACATAGTACACCCTGACTGCAATAAAGACTCTCAAATGCCAACCTCAATTCCACATAGTACACCCTGACTGCAATCAAGATTATCAATTGCCAACCTCACTTCCACATAGTACACCTTGACTGCAATCAAGACTCTCAAATGCCAACCTCACTTCCATGTAGTACACCCTGACTGCAATCAAGACTCTCAAATGCCAACCTCACTTCCACATAGTACACCCTGACTGCAATGAAGACTCTCAAATGCCAACCTCACTTCCACATAGTACACCCTGACTGCAATCAAGACTCTCAATTGCCAACCTCACTTCCACATAGTACACCCTGACTGCAATCAAGACTCTCAATTGCCAACCTCACTTCCATGTAGTACACCTTGACTGCAATCAAGACTCTCAAATGCCAACCTCACTTCTATATAGTACACCCTGACTGCAATCAAGACTCTCAATTGCCAACCTCACTTCCACATAGTACACCCTGACTGCAATCAAGACTCTCAATTGCCAACCTCACTTCCACATAGTACACCCTGACTGCAATCAAGACTCTCAATTGCCAACCTCACTTCCACATAGTACACCCTGACTGCAATCAAGACTCTCAATTGCCAACCTCACTTCCACATAGTACACCCTGACTGCAATCAAGACTCTGCATTGCCAACCTCACTTCGACATAGTACACCCTGACTGCAATCAAGACTCTCAATTGCCAACCTCACTTCCATGTAGTACACCCTGAGTGCAATCAAGACTCTCAAATGCCAACCTCACTTCTATATAGTACACCCTGACTGAAATCAAGACTCTCAATTGCCAACCTCACTTCCACATAGTACACCCTGACCGCAACAAGACTCTCAAATGCCAACCTCTCTTCCACATAGTACACCCTGACTGCAATCAAGACTCTCAAATGCCAACCGCACTTCCACATAGTACACCCTGACTGCAATCAAGACTCTGCATTGTCAACCTCACTTCCACATAATACATCCTGACTGCATTTTGCAGACTAGCAAGGCTCTGAAGTCTGCCCGTGGCCAGTATAATCCTCAATGGGACTTATTTTGTGATCTGCCCATATATGTTTGCGAGTGTCCCTTCATCTATCCATCTTGTCACCATTCATCCACATCTAGAAATTAGCCATGACTGGCAGAAATACGATGTAAAATAAGTAAATTAAATAATTCAATCATGGCAAACCCTGAGTAAAAGTAAGACAAGGCCCCATAATGTAATGTTTTCCATAATGATAATTTTTAAAAATATTTGGGTTTTGATTACCTTTGCATAATTGAGGGTCTTCGTCATACTTATCAGGCACACCACAATTCAAATGACCATTGCATTTTGTTTCTAGCGCCATGCATGTCTTCAGGTTTCTAGATTCACACATTAATTCTCCGTCGTCAGCGCAGTATTGAGAATAATCTGAAACAAGTACAAACAACAACAATAATAATAATTTTACTACAAATATAATTTGTAAACCTACTATTAAAACTCATGTATTCCCGTGTCACCTAATAGCTTATCAGCACAAGATAATGTTGTCATTTTAGGTAAAATGGTAATTCCTGTTTTGTCTAATCCAGTGTAAGGGGAAATTTTGGTAGTTAGGGAAATTCTGGCCATTAACAGAAATATAAAAATATATATGATTTGTTTTATAATGATAGCATATTTTCTTATTCTTTTTATTTCAATATAAATGTTAAATTTATGTCAGTTTGACACAAGATAATGCCTTACAATGTTTTGTTGGAATATATATTTTTCTTATAAGTATATGAAAAAACGTTTATAGTTAAAAGCAAAGGGAAAGGTAAATATATTCCCTGTGCATTCACTGTACAGTGGGATCCATAAGTATTATCAAGCAAATTGCCCATCACCATGTTTACTCCCTTTGTGTTATGCAATGAGAGCTTCAAATCTGACACAAACCACCAAACAAGCTGCTTACAACCTTTGAACCAGTATACGTACAAATACAGTCCTTAAGAATACGTAGGGTGAAGATAAAAACCAACGAAAATAGTCATGGACAATTTGCTGAGCAATACTTATGGATCCCATGTACCATGAAGCCACATAGGCAGTGGAGAGGTTGGATGCCACATATTCTCGATTGCGATCATATCACAAGTGATGTGATCAGCACCACATCTTGGCAGCTTGCACCTCTCTCTAGGGTTTCCCAGGTATCCATCAATTAGAGGCTAGATGAGTTCCAGAACTACTTTAAATAAGGACATTGTTGGAAATAGCACGTGAGATAACCCATGTTGGGAATCGAACCTGGCTAGGTATTATATGATTCCATGGTTTTCCCAAATTGATGTTTGGTCCCAAAATACTCATTCTGTAATACAGTTAACATCAACCGGGTATGGGATTAAAAGAGTGATTATAATGGATCCTGTGAGAATATTGAAAGCAATTTCATAAATTCAGTTTCTTTGTTTTCTTTCCTTATACTTTACTGATATCAGTGCTCGAAGCGAGGGGGGTCCAGGGGGATGGTATCCCCCCAGCTAGCAAAATATTAGCAAAGCATCCCTCCAGCTATCTCATTGCCACCAAGTTAAACCATAGAAGCATCCCCCAACTAACCCCAAGGCTCGAGCAAACATCCCCCCAGCCAACATTTTCCACTTCAAGTGTTGACTTATATGGATCACGGAGGTCTAAGGGAGAATTCACACTGAAGTGACAAGCAATGCTTGAGATTTCTCCAATCGAACGCAGGTTTGTGGGACCTGTCATACCACAACAGTGTGAAACGTTAGTGCTGCTTTGTTCATTACCAAGTGGCATCTATTGTGTGTCGCTTGTTGCCTTGGTGTGAAATTCTCCTTAACATACAATGCAGCTGTATTTTAGTCCCTGCCAAGTGGCGATGTTAGAGGGAAAGAGAAAATTATTTTTTCTTAAAGAACAAATTAATATTTTCTAATTTGTGGGAAAGAGACATCCATCCATCTTAGATTAAAGTTACTGCTTTCTAGCTACTGTATTAGCTACAGGAGTTCCAAAAATGAAAAGTAATAGATATGGAAGTCAAAGTGCGCTACTAATACAGGGTCCAAGGCAAGGTTCAAACCCTGGGTAAGGTATGGATTTGTCAGTGTTTTCTGCTCATCCATGTCAACAGTACATCATTCATTCTCATCGTCACCATTAACCCAAGAGGTTGAAAAGTGGAAGGGGATGCAGGAAATGCCAGTTAAAATTACTCAAAGCATCCTCCATCTGTTTAATTGTTCCCCAGTTAAAATATAGAAGCATCCCTCTCAGCTAGCCAAAAGACTAGTCCCACATTATACTTTGAGCACTGTATCTATTTATATATATTTTATATATACTATATATGATATACAAGTACAGTCGTTAATCCGGACTAATGGGGGGATAAGTTGACCTGTTTAACGAAAGTCCGGATTAACTGAAATAACCTAAAAGAACAGTAGAAAGTGCATTAAAACTCTGTTTATAGCAACAAAACATGTCTATTATGGTGTATTTAAAGGCCATAGTCCTAAATACACTATAACGTACAGTACAAAGTCTGCGGGAAAGAAAATTTCATCAGTGGTTGACTGCCATTTCTTTGGGAAGTTGTCTTGTTGACTTCTAGCCACATTTAAAACCTTGCATTCTGCTTATTTTGGCCTTTTGCCTGTCCTTATTAAGTCATAGGTGTAGCTACGGGGTGTGCCGGGTGTGCCTAGGCACACCCTAATGGGCTGCTATATCAAAGAGAATTAAATACAGATATTTCAATAAGAGAGAAAATAAGCGTCAGTTTGTAAGAAGTTGAAAATGTCATTACTTGGTAAAAACGTGTGCATTATCGCTGATGAAACGGGTGTCTATAGATTTTTGATTTTTTTATGTCATTGGAGAAAAGATATTTACTGCATTCTACTCTGTACTGCAGCGCCTTTCTTCTATACCTGCCACAAGCTGCACGTGTGAGAGAGCTTTCTCCAAGCTTACTCAAGTTAAAACTAAATTAAGAGCAACTCAGAAGCAGGATAGATTGGAAGCCCTGCTCTTGCTATTTGTGGAACAGGAAAAAGCTTAGTTTATTGATGTAAATGAAGTTATTGATGAGTTTAAGAACATTGTACCTTTTGACAGACGTCTCTTGTTATAGATGACATGTATTTTGATGTATTTGTTTGTAACATTTATGAACATTTTGTGTGTGTGTGTAATTTCTATGCAATTTGATTTTTTTCTACTACATATATTCAGAAATTTTCAACACTGTCATTTAGTGAATTTATATTCCTTTACAAACATCAGTGCAGTTAAAGAGCCAAGTGATTGTGTTGCAAAATATGCTATTAAAAAGGTACAAGACCTCATTTTTTTTTTTGTGCACACCCAAATATAAAGTTCTAGCTACGCCTATGGATTAAGTGATGTCCAGCTTATCGGGGTCTGGATTAACAAGGTCTTACTGTATATGAGTGTCTCTGCCTTCTTTATTTCTTTTCTCTGTTCATCTCTGTACATTTTATTTTCTATTCTTTCATTCTTTATTGTTTCTTTTCTCCTTCCTTTAAAATATTTACTTCTTCTGATAACAATGTAAACATGACACCAATATATCCAACTTGAGAACACAACCTTTCTAATTTAACCCCTGCACCCTGGAAAATTTTCGGTGAGCGCTCAAGTGTGTGTGTGTGTGTTTTCTGCAGTGCATCACACTTACCTCGTGCAGCTGTAACAGTCACCTTCAATACCTCGGGAAAAGTGAGGTTGATCACCATCCAAGAGTGACCTACTCGGCAAATGTGAAGAAATATGTTTGAATTCTCCAGCTCCTGTCGAAGACTAATTTCGGCACATACGTCTCGGCCCTTTAACCGAAACAAGCCGGTATCGTGCACCTGCAGGCAATGAAAATTTGAAAAAAAAATTGTGCCAGTAGGATGCAATATAAATGAATTCTTCTTGTAACGCTGGGGTGCCCACTGAAGTGGAGGGAAAACGAAGAGAAATGATGAAACTATTCGCTTCGGAGCGGTGCTAGCCCAGTGCCAGCAACAGAAGTAGACTTCTTCCATATATGCAAGACAATTACAAACTTATACAGAAATATGTCTTATTACAAGAAAATTGAAGAAATACGTTGTAAAAATGATAAGTTGCTAAAATCTGTCAAAATATACCTTATCAAATTTGTCTATTTCAGCTGATTTTCATCAGATATGTAAAGATCTCAACCCAGTATTCGAAAATATGTTATAACATAAAGTCCTGGGTCCTACTCAGGCCCGTAGCCAGGAATTCTTTGTAGGGAGGGGGTTGGGAGGCGAAGTCAATACTAGAGGGGTCAAATTTTTAATATATTGTGTCGCATTGGCAGATATAGCAGGGTACACAGAGGCACTTGCTATCTCCCCCAAAAGAGATAAGTAACAGATACTGCAACAAACAAAAAAAACTTCGAGCAACATCAAATAGCAACATTTCGATAATGACCTTTCCAGATTGCCAAAGAATATGAAGTTTAACACAAATACCTAGGTAGGCTAATAGGGACTTTATCTACTTGATATTTACAGGTCGATAATGTTAATAGATGATTAATATGCACCAATAACTTTGGGGCTCTCTGCAGAACTGATTAAGAGAGCTATTTATAAATCATGCTTCATAATGATTCCCTCTAGTTTCCAGTATGCAAGATTTTTACGCACAAAGGAATCTAACGAGAATCCAACAACACCATTGTGTTGTGTTATGCAAGAAAAATCGAATTAATTAAATAATAATGGTTACATATTATCTACACTTTGATGACTTGTGTAAAAATTTGTAATACATTTTTTTGTACTTGCTAAAACATTAAAACATGGGTCCTTTAGTCCCCCACAGACTCTATTTCCTTCAAAGGGGAGACTCTTGCATCACTACAGACAATGTTTGCCTACTGGTTACATTAACCATTTTGCAAAATATTGTGTGAATTGTATTATATTATAGTTGAAATACGTTTTAACACCTGACAAACAAATAGGAATCCCTTCATTGATCAATAACTTCTTGGATTACAGTGTCATCATTAATATTTCATATTAAGTTTCATAGAAAGAAATTGTTTTAATAGGGTGCAAATAATTTTACGGGGTGCCATGGTATTCTCTTTAATTTTTTTTTTCATATAGATTGTTTGGCTCCCAGGGCCAACTCCTGCCGCCCCATAGCTATGGCTCTGAACTTGGACTATAAGAACAGCAGAGCAAGCAAGAAAATTTTACGAAATGTATTTTTATTTGTATAAAATTTGAAATCGAGGGGGGCAATTGCCCCTCTGTGTCCCTTGGAAGTGTCCTTGGCCGTCTGGAAGAAAAATGCAAGGAACACATAGAAACTAATTTCATCATGAGTACCCAATTGTTCTGCTATTCTTAGATTCTCCTAGTCTTTTTTTTTTACTTCAATGTTTGCTTCCCATAGAATGGACTTTCGTCCAAGGTCAGGGAGGGGGGGGGGGAATGTGCCCTGCCCCCTGTGGTTGCAGCACTGTTTATGAGTATCTCTTCATCAATTTCACGTCATCATGCGATTAGCTAGAAGTGGCAGTAATGCAACGCTAAGTAACAAAAATCGAATATCCACTCCCTCTTACTTCCACATGAATCACTATTATCAAAAGGTAGACTTGGGAAACAAAAATTTACGCAGTTCAAAGTTCATAGCAACAGATCCAAGAAAAACATCCAAACACATTAGGCACATTTAATACAAGACTACTCAAACTGTCACAACTGTTCTAGATACTGAAAATTGCAAAATCATTTCCCGAAGTCTGAATCTGGACTGGAATGTCTCCTCCCAATCCTGATACGACATTATACAGAATCCCATACACCCTACTAAATCACAAAATCAATAAGTGTTTTTGTTATGTTGCTAGAGTAACACATGATATAATTGTAAAGATTAGTGAGAATTCCAGGTAGGAATGTGTTCTGTATTTTTCACAGGGGGGCAAAGTAGGCTCTCAGGGTTGCAGTTGCCCCCCCTCTAGCTACGGGCCTCCTCCTACTTATCACCATTCATCCCCATTTATACAATTAGCCAAAAGGGGCAGAAAAGTGAAGTAAAATGAACTAAATCAAGCAATCATTGTGATAACAAAAATTCTTGACTTCTTGACCTACTTGTTGATTTCTTTACTTTTCTTGAGGGCCTCCCGGATGGTGTAGTGGTAAGGTTGTCACCTTGTAATCAAGAGGTCCCAGGTTCGATATCCAGTGTAGGTACATGTCACAGTGGTTTCGATCCCACTTTAAACTGTAGGTCCAGTACCGATTAGCCTTCCTGTGCATAAAGTGGACTAAAAATAACAAATCAATCTTTACTTTTCTTGACTTTCAAGACTTTCTTGGCTGGAGTGATTGATTGAGTTGGTGTTTTAACTCCACTTTATGCACAGTAGGGCTAATTGAGACTGAACCTACAGTTTAAAGTGGGATCCGAACCACTATGTGCCTCCACCGGGTATCGAACCTGGGATCCTTTGACTACAACCCTGTGGAGTGACAAGCTGCATGTGTCTAATTGGTCTGTTGCAAGTACATACATAGTGAATGCTTTTCTGCAGAAGGGATGGAGTCCAACCTGCATCTCACCTAAATGAGTCTCTGCTCCGTTGGTTTCTTCATTTTGCCTCCATTCCAGTGGGTAGCCAGCTTAACTCATGTGAGTGTTATATATGAGATCTGAGTATGAGAAAGTGTCGCTTACCTGCCCTCTAAAAAAGGTGAGAAATAAATCACTAAAACCTCTGGATTTTTAGTAAGCAGTAACTTGGAACTAAGTTATTTTATTTTTGGAACACCATAAGTATCACTTTAAACATAATTTTAAATACTGTTTGCACATGTAAAAAACAATAACTTGAATTTCACCTACATACAGAGTACATTTGTAACTTTGTAACAGACAATTGTTTGAAAAAAATAATAAATTGCACTATCAGCGTCACACTACGAAACCGAACGAAATGAGCCGGTAAGTGATTTTGAACCCATTGGAGGGTACCTGGGAGTGCACAGAGTGAACCCTCATTTGGCATGTTTGTTTATTTCCATCAGCATCTATGTTTGCACCATCAAAAATTAAGAAAAAGTTGTTGGCCTAAATGACATCTATACGCAGTGTGACACACTCTGTATGTTGTACAAACTATGTATTTCTAGACTCAAGATGAGACCAGGACCAAGAAAGAGGCAGACATTTACAGGAGGCCACTCTAGCACCATGATAAAATTTAAGTATAATTCCTGGATTTCAAGGCGAACTTTCCAAAAATTCAAGGGTACAACCAGATATTTTATTTCAACTTAACGTATTACCACCTCTCACCACCCCCACACAAATATATTAGGGGTGTAAGGGGCGACCTTCCACGTAGTACACCCAAATGTCAACCTCACTTCCACGTAGTACACCCTGGACTGAAGACTAACGAGGCTCTGGCGACTGGCCCCATGGCCAGTATAATTTTGTTTGTATTGTCCTGTTCTTTTGTCCTTATGTGTGCTGAGTGCCCCTTTACAGCCTCAGCTTTTAACGAACGTCAGAAGATTTTAATATTTTATGATTTTAGTTCTGCAATGTTAGAGTTGTTATTTGTAACGATAAGGGGCTGGACCCCGTATATAATGTGACGGGTGCAAAATAGCCTTAGTGCTGACGCACCCAAATTTTTAAATTCAAATTCAAATTCAAAAACACAAATATATTAACAATGTAATGTCTGTGCGATACCAACGTATCAAAAATTCTACTTCAATTCAATTAAATGGTGTATATACTTAAAATATTTAATTTACATTAGGCACATATACTCAGACTCGAAACATCTACAAACAGAAGTCACAAATGTTACGGAACATTCTAATCTACGAAAAATTGCAGCTTTATTTTCCTTCGTTGATAAAAATTGAAGACTAAAATTGGTAAACGATGTAAGTGTCAAAATAATTCAAACACCGTTTTCCACGTTAAACTGTGAAATGTGCCATGCTTTATAATGTGGTAAACGTGAAAAGTGGCTGGTAGCCCTCTAAGTAGTTCAAAGTGCGTGCAAAGAGGTCACTAGCATGAACGATCTTACAGGCTGATGTGCGGAACGATGCGATTTCCCAACATCTTTGCTTTTGACACTTACAACATTTACCACTTTTAGTCCTCAATTAAAGCTAAATCTTGAAAAAAAAACTTACCTCAGGGCATTTATAAATATGTATAAACTCAATAGGATTTGGATTAATAAAAGTTGCAATTTTTCATGTCTACGGAGAAAAATTCATGCATAATTCCTGGAGCCAATAATTCACACAAAATCCTGAGTATTTAGGAGAGCCTTATCGTGTTGCCATCCCTACTATTAAATATAAATATTTACATGCGTAAAGAAAAGGACGTAAGCATATTTTCCATTTCCAATGGAGTAACTTGTTGACACATGGAGCTGAATCTTACCATAATGGAAGTGTTGTTGCCTCTATAACATGGTCTTCTGTCTGCTGTGTTATTGGGGAATTCGGCAACAATAAATAAGTAGTATCCCTCCTCTGTCAAGAATCTAATCAAGCAGCTTGCAGGTTTAGATTCCTTTGGAGATGCTAGAAGGACAACAGAATCAGAACTTCCCATGCCATACGTGAGGAAAAACCCATACGTTTGATCGTCTCTACAAAGCTTAGTTATATCTGTAACAAAATATATAAACACCAAAAATTAAAGAAAGCATTCAGAGTATATAATCCAATGCCTAAGGTAATTTAGGACAGTCCTATATTTCTTTTGAAAGTTTAAGGATAACATATGCTGGTATTATGTTTATGTAAGCACATGTGGTAGATAGAAAACGTTTCCAGAAACTATTGAAGGAAATAAATGTGGGCAAAATTGCCGTTGCCCAGTGGTATGTTCTTACATTTCGCCAACCATTTTCAGTACGGTTGGGCCAACCACTTTTGGTTACTTGGGGTGGTCCAAATACCACCTTTAACTGTAGGTCAAGTCTCGATTATCCTGTTTGAACATAAAGTAGATTTGAATTGAATCTGGGACCCCTTGGGATTAAAATGAATTTCTACTCTTTGAATGAATCTCACCTGGAAATGGAATGTTTACACATAATTATGCAAATTGAAGGTTACGTACAACATTATGTTACCTGTTACCTGTTTAGTAGATTAAAATGAATGGAGTTCTAAGCAAGATAGGGCTAGACTCTACTTTACGTCCTTATCTGAATGGTGATTGCTTCTTTGCATTCGCGGTGTGCTTTCGTGGTGCGGCAGCCGATATCTCTTCGGGTAAGTACCTTTTTCCTTTTACACTTTCTGTTCACGATAGCCCCACTAACCATTCACGGGGACGAGGTATGCCTACGAGGTTAGGTTAGGTTCCATTAGCAATCATTTCACCCCTAAATATGTTCTTCATCATCGAAAAAATTCCTCAGTACGTTCAATTATGCATATACAGACAACATCGGTTTTCTCGATTTACTCCTCCAGGAAATTTTTTCTCGCTTTGGGATTTATGTTGTTGAATTCCTTATACAATAAGCTTTCCAACGATATATGACACGTATTCCTTAGGAAAAGGATGTAAACTAGAGTCTTACCCAAGATAGTACATTCCCACTTACCTACAACACCATGGTTATGATCACTTATCTTTTTTCCATAAGCAACTGTAATTAATGAGAACCCAACAACATAAGCACATATTTTAATATCTAAGATTGAATTCATAATCAGTTCATTCATGTGTCAAACTATCATTGGAAATAACTTCTCAAACAACAGGTTGTTAAATCTCAATACACAGTCATTTAATATATATAATTACATGCAATAATGAGAAAAATTAAGCAGTAACATGCAGAATAGATATTAAAAAAAAAACAGTTCTGTGAATTGGAGATGTGCCATGTACATTTTCCAAGAACTATTTATTGTAGGATGAGACTCTTTTCCCATAAGCTTGTGCATATTCATTATCGACCCACAGAACCCTCTGGTGGCTGGAAGACATATTACATTGCAAGTGATCAACATGATGTTTATTACACATATAGTAATATTTTAACAAGATATTAGGTATTCAGCTGGGTTTTCAATAAAACATCATCCATGCATGTTTTAGCTAGAAAATGAGATGCCTCACTAAGCCACAAATGTTTTGAACTCTGGTGTTATATACCTTGTTGTTATACCTTTCTGCATGACGCAAGTCATTAAGAAACCTACCTGTATCACAAGCGCCTCTGAATAACAGTAGAGGTCATTGTTGTTGGTGATCCAACTTCTGATTGATTTGGTTTATTTTACTTCGCTTTTCTACCACTTTTGGTTAATCGTGAATATGAATATGAGTGATGATATTGATGAAGGGACACTCACAAAGAACACCCGTGCTCACGCCGGGATTCAAACCAGGGACCTCTGTTGTCTTGGCTCGCTGTGCAAAACACTCTGACATGGAGGTGGGTGGATGATCCAACTATAGTACACTCAACTGACGTAACAGTGCTGATTAGTAATTCAGACCACTGTTTATTACATCTTGAGAATGTTGATAAACATTTTAAAATAATTTTGTCGGTAACGCGTCTGACTACCATGCTAAAGGTCCCAGGTTCGATCCCCGGCCGGTTCAAATCCGGGAACTTTTCTAACGGTGGAAGCGGCCCCGGCGCCTACCCAGCGTCGAATAACATGGGTACCTGGGGGAAACCCTGGGGGGTAAAGGCGGTCAGGGGCGTGATGCTGATCACATCACCCCCACTCACGACCGGATCAAGAAAGTGTGGGGCATTACCCCCACACCCCCTATATGCCTTCATGGCGTGGTGCTAAGCACAGGGGAACACTTTACCTTTTTTCCTTTACCAGAGATCATTCGATGTTAAGAGTTTTCAAATGAATGCTAAACATTTCCATTGACAGATACTAATGAAAAATAATAATAATAATAATAAAAAGAATAGTTTTGCAGGTTAAGTGGTAGAGCAGCCACAGGCTGAACTTCTACCACAAGGACTTCACCAACTTATTTGACAAAAACTGTGTTGATCTTTTAGTTTTCAATGCACATCGCTGTTTGTGCAATAAACTATACAATGCAGTGGCCATTATGAAGTGGTATACTTGAGTTTGGTAAAGTTACGTCAGCCAACATTGCATATTGTAGCATCACATAGCACGAGTGGCATGAGCGTGAAGAATGGGGTAGGAATTCTACCGCTGTCGTCTGCTTCAGAAGGCAGGAAGGGTCACATGAACCAATCACCATAGCCCTCTGATCTGTATGCTGGCGTACAAGAGAGCATTTGCGCGTGTGCTGTAGAGATCCTAGCTTTCCCTCCAGATAGACAGCAAGGAATATAGAGTTCTTTACGCCGAACCTGCACGGCATCCAGGCAGGAAAGGCATTGAAAAAAAAATGCTAGAATGAGTGCTGTTAGTGGAGCGTTACAAGCGGATCATGAAAAATAGCTATTATAATGCCATGACGGTCAAACATATATGAGATTAGTCAAGTTTTACTTTATATTTACAGCATTTACGCATTTTTGAAATTTTAAATCTGGGAACGCCGGGAATACAGGCGTACTATAACGCTACACCACTGATTCTTAGTAACAGAGTGAAAAGGATGAATAGACAGCTAATGTTAAATAGAAGGGTGGATTATTATGTATCGCATAACAATTTCTTCCCACGATGTTATTGTGGCTGTGACGTTGAAATTTTACAGATGTATAGTTTGAACTTTGCGCTAGATACATCATTTGTTTGATCAGGTATAACTCTTGCGGCAGAACTACTTAGCAAAAATGGCGCACATGTTATTGTCATCAACGTGTGAAGAGCAAAGAGCTGTAGTTTGTTTTTTGTGGGCGAAAGGACAAAACCCTAGTGAAATTCTCAGGGAAATGTTGGGCGGGTATGGGGAAGACTGTTTGGACCGTAGCAACATTTCCAGGTGGTGCATATTCTTTCAAGGAGGCCGTGTGAACCTTGTTGACTCATCGCATTTCAGGCGACCAGTAACAGCTGCAACAGAACGGAATGTTACAGCCATTGAGCAGGCAATTCTCAACGACCGGCAGATCCATCTGAGAACCTTGTCAGAGCGGTTCAACATTTTGTACGGTACAGTATGCGATATTCCTACGTGGCCAATGCTTCAATTCCGATGAATAAGTGCAATCGGTTGTGCGTAGATGGCTGTATTCCCAAATGACAGAGTTCTATGAACAGGGTATATTGAAACTAGTGCCACAATGGGGAAAATGTATTGAAAGACTTGGCTTCTATGTCGAAAAGTAGCTAAAAGATGTGGTTTCATTGTGTATAATTTATGTTGACTTACCTATTAAACTTTTGTTCTAAAAAAGATGTTGTGCGATACTTAATGATCTACCCCCGTATAATGGCAGGATGTGTACCAATCAGGAAAGTTATGAAAGCCAAGAAAAAGTAAAGAAATCAACAAGTAAGTACACAAGGAAGTAGGTAGGTAGGTAGGTTAATCAGTCAGTCTAAACATGGGTCATTCTAGTATTTTAGAACAGGGCACATAGCTCTTAATTTCTAAAATACAATTTGCATAACTTTGAACCGCCAATGTAAAATAATAATAATAATATTCACAAAATATATTTTTTTTTACTAATTCTGTGGGTATTTTCAAGTTGGTCTTAGCAAGTTTTAAAAATATGTGCAATTCAGGAACAGATAAGCTAGAGACTTCATTCCATTGTTTTGCACAAATCTTAAACAGTTTCTTCCCCTATTAAGGCTTCTTCTAAGAGCACAGATCAAGTGAGTTAACTATTGTAATATAATAGATTCACAGTGGTTTGAACTGTTTTGGAAGTAAGATAATACAGACAAAAAACTTTTTTTGCATTTAGCTACTACAAATGAGATTCTCTGAATGAAAACATCTTTCACCTGTCAAATTATTGGAAGAGGGTACAAGGGGTACAATTTGGGTAAAAGGATTTAGGGGAGTACTTTACTCCCACCCAAAAATTGGGAGTACAATGTACTTCTTTATCCCCCTCCCCTTCTTGTTCCTGCACCAGTGACTATTGGTGTCCACATTCTTCATGATTGCCTTGCTCTGGCATTGAAAGTGTAAATCTATTATGAAGAAATACTTTCTCTAAGTTATAAGTTGGAGATGGGGTATTTTCTCACATTAATTCAGCTTTTTTCCTTCACAGAGATGCATTTTTAAAGCATACTATAAATTCATTTGTGTATTTTGATGTTTTAAATGGATAAAAATGAAAATTGGGTGTATAATGCACATTCTATTTTCTTTGTGCAAATAACTGTGAAAGTAACGAAAGAAAATTGAAATTACGTACAAGTTCATGTTTACTGCCTACTTTGATGGATTTTATATTTTATAATGCATATTTTCATTTTTGGTGCCTATTTCCCTACCTATTTTAGGGGTTTTAAGTCTATAAATATGTCCCTTAATCTTTATCATTCTTCATAACCCACACTTCACACCAAGTGTCATTCACTTTCAGGAATGTAAGAATTTCCCTAGTTACATTACTCATACGTAATTGTCAAGTATCGGTCTTATGCACGAAAAATATTTCCACAATAGCCACTGCTAAGTTGGAAATGAAAGTCTATTACTTACATCAGGTACATTACTTACAGTGTTCATCTTGAATGCAGGGCAATATTTTTTTATTTTTTTTTAAACTTGACGGACTTAACTTGTACTCTTGTGTCATTCTTGATACTTTAGTTCTGTAGGCATGGAAGGCATACATAAAGTAAAAAAGTAAATAAGGTTTGAAATAATTCTGCATGTATTTATTTATAGGTGTAACTACAATTACATACACAATAACTGAAAATTTAGCAACCCCAATCATGCAATCAAGCAGAGCATGACAATTTATTTCTAAACTATGTTTTCCTTAGTTTCAAACTTTGTCAATTTTTCTTTTTCAAATATTTGTAGTAAACATGAATAATCAAGTCCATTCGTTATATATTTGTCAATATATAAGAAAAGTAACACAAATAATAAATGATGTAACCAGAGCTGATGGTTTCAATTTTAGTTAAACATATTTGATGCGGAAGTAATTGATTTATGGAGGCGACTGTTATGTGTTGCTAAACTCCATTTTGTCCTGAATAATTTGTTGCATATGAAACAAGAATACACATTTTCTTGATTGCTATGTTTAGCTTCAATATGACGTTTCAATACAGGTATTGATTTGAAAGTGTTGTTGCATACATGGCAGAGGAAACAGTCTCCAGCTATAAGAGGTTCTTGCATTTCTGAAAAGAAAGAATGAAAATATGTTAGTTTTCTTATATCTTAGTCTAAAGACATATCAATATTATATACTTCAGCAAAGATCATATCCACAATGCTTACCCAAATGCAGGAGCTGATTTGTTTGCCCAAAATATGGTGGTGGAGCGTGATTTCATGCAATGAATTGTGGGGGAAGTTGTTCACTGAATATCATCCATTACTTTACATGAAACGCAAATTTCGATGTTTTCAAACAAAAGAAAGTTAATAACTGGGAATATGCTGAGCTATCTAGAGGTTCATTATACTCCCTCCGTTCCACAATATGGTATAGAAACAGGCCTTTTATGTTGTTCCACAATATGGTATAGATATGTTAAATTTGAATATTGTTCCACAATATGGTATAGATATGTTACATTGTAAAGCATTAGAGGGTTAGGCTGTATGTTAGGTATAGACTAGAATGTGGTTTACAATTTCATACTCATAATAATGCATTTTATTCCACATTTTGCTGGAAATAGAGACACATTTGCGAACAATACATGGTAAAGTTATGTGACAACATATGGTAATGTTGTTCCTTCTTTCAAATACCTAAATAGAGTTGTTTGCAGGATTCCAATAGCAGAAGCCAAAGATCTAATTGTTCCATGTTTATACAGAGGGGTGTCTTTGATTCTGTTGAATTGAACAGAATAGTCCTTGCCCTTGCACCTGCACTTCACCTTCTTCATGCTCCTAACATCAGCATTTAATATCCCTTGGCCATACTGTGCCTTAGCACGATGCCAAATGAGTGAAATAGTTAAAGATGTTACCTTGAATTTCATTGCAGCTGTCTTAATGGCACCCTTCTTTAAGGTACCATTTCCCTTGAATTGGAGTAGGAATTGTAGAATGGCACTACAACATTCGGCTGTTAATTGTTTTGCTTTGGTGTTTCTACTCACATTTGCCTCGGTTACTGGTGTGTTTCCTCATCCTGGAACGCCACAACGGGTGCCCACTTGACTGACGTCCATACTCAGCTCCGTATCTGTTTCCTTTGCACGGCTTGTAGTACGCTCTGCATAGTGAACGTCTGACTGGATGAAGGATCACTTAACTACTGCACACCCAATCATATCCGACCACTAATCAGATGTGCATGCATAATAAATAAGGGCATTCATCCTGTTTCTATACCATATTATGGAACGGAGGGAGTATGTAATACTGTATACACAATTAAATATTCATATACAAGTACTGGAATTCTAATAACAAGATTTATTAACAATAATCCTATGTCAATTTCTAAAATAATGTCAAAAGAAAATGTAGTGCAATTTGACCATGTATTGAGTTAACAACAATAATGGAATACTTTCAACAAGAATAATTTGATAATCACAATTTTCATTCATAACAAACCCTTTCAAATGAAACTGGAACAATATAATAATCACAAATATCTACCAACATCATTATATTGGTAAAAGTTGGTTAGTCAACATAATACTTGGTTCTGCCTCCTCTAATTAATATGCATTTAATTTATTATCAGAGATTTATCTGAGTTCTCTTCATTCAAGAATGGTATTAAATTCATGATTATGTATCGAGAAAAGGTCACATCCAACACACAACACTGAATATATCTAACTATTGTTAAAAATTCAATATGAAAGGCTACCATCAATTCACTAAAGAATAGCAATGCAACACCAGAACCACATGCCTATAGGTGTGTATCACCTACATCACAAACTGTTGCATTGTGGCTTCAAGCAGCAATGATTGAGGCCAGTTCTTGTAATCACATGGAGTTCAAATGGGCATGCTGGATATACTAACACACACATTCGTGATTTAGAACTAACGTGGAGCTGGTGCAGATGTAACGAACACTCTATGATGGATATTTCCTTGCAAGTGACAAATAAAATTTGCCGCAAACATGGCAGCTGTGTGCATCCTGACGTCACATGAAACCCACTTATACTCGATGCAGACATGGAACCGACGTCCAGAAAGTTACTTTTTAAAAGTAATTGAGTTACAGATACAGCAACTTGGTTTTAAAAAGCAAGTTACAATTACTTAACTTTCTGCTGGATATTTTCTTGCAAACACCCCTAACAATTACTGATGGTTTATTGTAATAAAATAAATAGTTTACAAACTTACATGAGTTTTATTTGCTTTTGGTACATAATGTAAGACTTATATATTTAATTATTACAAGTAAAAAAAAATGGAACAAAGAGTCAGCAGTGATATCACCCAGGCAGGAACGTATCTAGAAACATGTTTTGGGGGGGATCCAAACCAACCAAGTGTCTCTCAAAATAATAATAAAAATAATAATTTTAAACTAAAATAATTATAATTAGCTATATTAAATTAATTAATATTACATTTTTATTACATTAATAGGTAAATGGACAGTACAAGAATAGTGATACAACAGTGCATATTCATTATCTAGCTTACGTGTAGTTAAGATCGGCAAAATTTCTAAAAAAAAACGACTGCCCTGGCAAGGAAATTAATTAATTTTATTTTATTTATTTATTCCTTGTTTTGGATGGCGAAGTTAAGACAAGCCTTTTCTTCCACTTAACCATCTCTACTTTACATTTTATAAATTGATTTTTGTACCTGTTTGTGAAATATATAAAAATTAAAACATTAAGATACCAAGAAATGAAATATATAAAAGCTAAGAACATTAAGATACAAAAAAAAAACACAAGAAAAAATAAAAGAGAAAGATGCAAAAACATAAAAAATAAAAACAAAAATACATACACACTAAGTAAAAAAAATACACGTAAAACATAAACACACACGCAACAAACATAATCAAATTACAGAAAAAGTCGGTGGGTGTTGGTCCTACAAGTTTACATGAAGGTTTAATTTTATTTCCCTGTTTTCAGTACTTGTACTAAATGTCAAATATACAAAGAATTGAATATTTATTGAATATAAAAAAAAAAAGGATGTTAGATCCAGTTGACGATAAGTAAAGTTCCTGTAATATTTTATGTATATTATTATAAGTAGTAATAAATCTTGCATAAATCTTCTTTGGTACTGTCATTCAAAGTCGTATGACCTCAATATAATCTTTGCCTTCCAATAAGTTTGACAGAAATAAATAACCCTCGATTAAACAACAAGCATATTTTCATTACTTAATTGTAGTTATTTTATTATTTCATTATTGTACTTAGTAGGTCTTTCAGGGAGGGGAGGTCTGGACCTCATCCCCTAAATACGGCCTTGTGCCCAGGTCTCTTGGCTCTAAAAATCTGAGGTGGGATTGTGATAGCATCAATTCCATTTGCATCTGTTCCTTTCTCTTCCATTCCAAGCTCAACAAGAGTTTGAAAGTTACTTCTCTCTAGCTTGACTACCACGTTCTAAATGAATGCAGCAATCTACCCTAAACACACAAGTCTTTTATGCAATTAGAAATGATGGTTGCAGTAAAGGTGGATGTTCTAAATGTAGCATACTACGAAGCCTACCTTACTTGCCTTAGTTATTTAAAATTTAACTCTTTCCCACTTTACAAATTTTCAAGTGTTGTAAAGTAACTGTTGACAACATTATTTCTATTACAAAACAGTAATTCTGTTACAATTACAGCTACTTACTTTTAAAAGTAGCTACGGTTGATCCTTGATTATACATTTTTAAGGGGAGCAAGCTGCAAAAACTTAAAATGCCGGAAAATGTAAAATTGAGGAAAATTTTATAACATTTTGCTTTCTCAACACATATCTCACAAACTTTCCTTTTTTTCCTGCCATACACAATATTTATGAGAGTACCAATGGAGTACTGATTACTCTGTTTTGCCTCTAATAAGTTATACTATCAGTTAATGTAGGCTAAAGTTTCGTAATTTTTATAACACGAATAAACTATTTTCCTCAAGGAATTGCATTTACAACAGCTTACCAATAGTGGATTGGAATAACATGTTAACAATTCACCTGAAAAGCATCATTTGCCCATAAACTCATGACTTCTGCTGAGCACCATGATATATACTTCTGTGTGTCCACATGCTGTACCTGTTTTTGAACAGTTTGCCACAAAATGGACATTCAGTTTCATTGCCCATCATGTGAGTTGCGTTGATATGACGGCGCATAGATGTGCCAGGTTTGATCCATTTTCCACAAATTCCACATGGTCTCCCCACTTTCATTGGAGTGGAGACTGAAAAAGAAACAACTTTGTGTCAGTTGTTTTAACATATTGTTAACAGTTGTTTTAATTCCCTGTATGAATTTCTGTACTTAATATTATATACGTATATGCTTGTATCACAGTAAGTGGTTTAAATATAATCAACTTACTATTATCTGGATTAGAATGAGCTAAAAATGGATGAGTTTTTCTGTTTTATCCTAAATCTGAACAATCAGAAAATGGTTGAACATCTTTTTACAAATTTCTTAAGTGTGCTGTTAAAAATAAGTACATACACACAATTTTGTACAACTTTTCATTGGTTCAAGAGTCAGTGCATGCAAAAAAATACTGTAAATTGCAAACAATGTTGTCCAATAAACTAGTAGCAAAAACATTTCTCCTTTAACTTCTGGACCCACAATTTGCCATGCTTCCACAGAGGACTGAACCGATGATTACAATTACTATTATGCCATCAAGGAGCATGGTGGCAAGTTTAAATTCCCTTATTTGTGAAATTAAAAAAAAAGCATAGCTTATGCCTTGTGTCAACATGTTGATGGTAAAAATACTTCCTTTCATTGGTATTTCTGGCACTTCTTTGATTTTTCCACAATATTTCAACCGTTTCAAACAGTCTTAATCAGGTGAGATTTAGCATACTTGTTATTATTCATCTGATTAAGGCAGGCCCGAGGAGATGGTGTGGTGGTAATATCATAGCTTGTAAGCAAGGAGTCCTGGATTCTATACTAGACAGAGGCACATGGTGGTTTGGACCCAACTGTAAACTATAGATCTAGTTCTGATTAATCTACCTGTCAGGCACATATCTAGAAATATATTTCGGGGAGGGGGTCCGAACAAAGTGTCTCAGGAATAATAATAAAAAAAATATATTTTGATTAAATTAATTAATACTATATTATTATTACATGAATAGGTAAGAAAGACCAAATAAGAATAGAGATAGAACAGCACATATTCATTATCTAGCTTCTCTGTAGTTAAGATCGGCATAATTTGCATAAAAACAAGTGCCTGGGGAATAAATTAATGTCAAATAGATGAAGAAGTGAATATATATTGAATGAAAAAGGATGTTAGATCAAGTTATAGAAAAGTAAAGTTCCTGATTAATATTTTATGCATATTATCATAAATAGTAGTATGCAAGCATAACTCTTTGATAGTGTTCTTCAAAGACATATGATTCCAATATAATCTTTGCCTTCCAATTAGTTAAGAGGAAATTATAATAATCAATCGTACAATAAATGGTAAACAATTAAATTTTCATTATTTAATTTTAGTACTCAGTGGGGTCTGGACCCCCTGAACCCACTGCCATAAATACATCCTTGCTATCTGTGAAACAAGTGGTCTTAAAAACAAAACTCCAACTCAAACAAAACACCTCATAAAACATATAATATCTAATTTAAAATTCTGGGATGTTAGAATTTATCGGTTACATTACATTATACACATACATAATTGTAATGTAAATCTCTCATGCTTGCTGCATCCTTGTGTGAGTTGCTTCACATTAATGGTATGACAACCCTTTCGGAAGTTTATCTGATAATAAACATCTCTGGCTCTTTCAGAATATGATACAAACTGCAACCACTGTATCAAAGAATCCAAGTAACTTGAAATTTCTGAGTAAAAATCAATATACTCATCAACAGACATAGCAACCATTGGGAATTGAATCATGCCTGAAATTAAATAATGGCACATCCAACAGCAAAGATAATAGAAGCAAATTGCATCACTACTTTCATCCTTTCTTTATTGCGCATCTTGTGTATTTTTAAGGAATGGAATTCTGTTAATGCATTGATTGATTCATTGACTTGTTTTATTTTACTTTGCTTCTTGTGCAACTTTTGGCTAATTTGCGAAGATGGGGATGAGTGATGATATGATGAAATTGATGAATGGACACCCACAAACATCCATGCCCAGGCCAGGATTCGAACCCGGGACCCCTGGCATCATAGCGCGATGTGCTAACGACTCTGCCACAGGGGCCGGCTTCTGTTGATGCGAAGCAGTGCTGTCTACTGCTAATTGGCATTCCTATTTGAATTCATGATCATCACATTGTGGAAAAGAGACTGAATTGACAATGATGTTGAACAATTCACCTGCTATTGCTTTTGCTGTTGGATGTACCCATAATTATTTTTAAAACTAAATATCGTGACAAAAAAATAATAAAAACACATTTCAGTAGGATGAAATTTTATTGCTCATAATTTTGATAAAAACATTACAGTTTTGTGAGGATTATAGAGAATATGGCGCATGAAAAATGTTTGGCATGATGAATGAACATGCTAAAAGGTTTGCCATCACAAAATCCTTTCCATGAACTTCAATATACTTAAGATATCATTTACATGTGTACAATCTTTACACATGAAAATAATACTTTCACTGTGACGACACTGAATAGCCAACATATTTGAGTCTCTTCTTTCCATAACATCTAGTGGTAGTTATGGGTTGTCGTTTGAAGATTCCATACGTAATTTCACAGTGAGTAATGTGATATATTGCTTGAACAAAATAAATAAATAATAATTATCATGCATTTTATATAATAACAGTTTTTAACTACATCCTAACCATATGGTAGTGTTTTTCAAAGTTGTTTGCATTTCTTGAGTCAAAAAGAGATTTATATTTTGATTGTTGCCTTGTTCAATTGGCAGATTATATAATTCAATACCGAAAATAAAACACCCAAATGTCAGTGTCAAGTCTGGAAAATTAATTAATATTATTTACTTAGATGGCTATTAACTAAATCAACCCTGAAAAACAGCAAAAATACAGTTCGCATATGAAGAACTATATTTTGCTTATGCCTAAAAAAAGATATTGTGTGCTTGTCAAAGCTTTTCTTATATACTGATTTGAAATATAACTGATATTTTATTAAAGTTTACATAAAGATAGACAAAAGTTACAGCAACTAGATAATTATCGGCAATTTCATTAATTTTGATTTGACAAATTCTCATCCTATCAATGATGCTTATTACTTACGTAATTCTCTTACATACATTAGCAAGAGTGCTAGTTTTCAGAAAAAAATCCTTGTTAAATTTTTTTGTTAAATAGAGATGTTAAAAATACACTTTTTGTCACCAGATAACACAAAGAAAGAAACAAACAAACAAACAACAATGAAAAGAGAAAAATACAAAAATAATACCTATATGAATACATCTGTAGGAATACATAATGATTAGAAGTGATGCAAACTAATTTAGTTCACTTGCAGAAACACGTATACTGGCTATTCAGTATCGCTTATGATACTTGCTGCGGTGTGCCCACATTGCATATTTATTCTTATACATTTTACCACAATGGGGACATTTTTCATAATTTCCAGTAATGTGAGCTGATTCAATATGGCGAATCATGGATGTAGTCTTTGAAAACATCTTTCCACAAATATTGCATGAAGATTCATCTTGTCTTGAAGCTGTGAAGTTTTTCTGCCAAGTTAATTCTGTAAACAAAAGCAAAGACAGTCGTTCAGGATCAATGTATTAGAATAGTACATTTAGTCTACTGTATAGTCAAATGTAATGCATAATATTAACTTTTAAACTCTGAGTCTGTAGGGTACAGTAAAACCTCGTTAATCTGGACTTCGCTTAATCCAGACAGGCAAAAGGCCAAAAAAAAAAAGCAGAATGCAAAGTTTTAAATGTGGCTAGAAGTCAACAAGAGAAATTCCCAAAGAAAAGGCAGTCAATCACTGATGAAATTCTGTTTCCCGCAGACTTTGTACTGTACTGTATAGTGTATTTAGGCCTATGCCTTTTAAATACACCATAATAAACACGTTCTGTTGCTACAAATGGAGTTTTAATGCACTTTCTACTGTTCTTTTAGGTTATTTCAGTTAATCCGGACTTTCATTAAACCGGTCAACTTATTCCCCCCCCCCCCACCATTAGTCTGGATTAATGAGCTTTTACTGTACTTGCGCAAAAGCCGAGGACGTTTTCAGCAGAATTTTTAAACTTCCATTATGTTTTAAGTAAAAATTAATATCTCGGGAACTATAAATGGTAGAGTTACAAAGTTTTGTTCAGTACAGATAGGCTATATAAGCCTATGGCCGGAAGAAAAATACAGTGGAACCCAGATTATATGTTAATGTATTTTACATTTTCCTGCAGTATTCATCAGTCATGATGGTCCTAACATAAGAAAATGTTATACAATTTTCCTTGATTTTACATTTTCCCACATTTTAAGTTTTTTCAGCTTGGTCCCCTGAAAAATGTAAAATCGAGGTTCCACTGTAATTATCAAGTAGAAGAAGAAGAGGAAAGAAGTCAAAAAACGTACTTTTGTTATGAACATTTCAAATTCGGTTGGCTCCCATCTGGACAATGCTGTGACATGAGGGTTCAGAATAGTACCTGAATGTTGTCTGATATCTGTGGCACTCTCGTTGCAAAAATTATGCACTTCAGAGGAATAAAAAGAATTCCAAAAGTAAACGAACACACATCTTTATGTCAGTTACATCTGCAACTATACATGAACTTCTTTGTTGTCAGATGGTCAAAAATAGCTCCACTTTCCCAGACCCCTCTCGCTCTTTTGTGACTCCAGTCTCCCTTTCTCCAAGCTGCTGACAATCGGCACCAATGAAAACATATAGTTTTGAAACCAATAAGTCGCTGACCAAGGCAGTTTATTAAGGTAAAAACACTTAACACGTAACGTTTCGACCCTGTAGCAGGGTCTTCCTCAGATTTTTTTTTTTTTTTTTTTTTTTTTTTTTTTTTTTTTTTTTTTTTTTTTTTTTTAGTTCTTCGTCTGAGGAAGACCCTGCTACAGGGTCGAAACGTTACGTGTTAAGTGTTTTTACCTTAATAAACTGCCTTGGTCAGCGACTTATTGGTTTCAATATGGAAACAAGGCTTAATTATATTACAATATAGTTTTGCTGTCTATAGTAATGGCTAGGGGCATGCATATTTATTTTTTACGAAAACACAAAATGTGGAAAAAAAATGTAATGTTAATTTTTCATGTTTTTGAAAGGTGTGACGTGCATTTTGACACCATCTTTTGTCATGAAATGAACTGCAAAATGAAAAATAAACTCTTAAACACAAAATTGAGAGTTTATTTACCGATAGGACACCTTCTGAGATCTGAATTATACTGTGAGTTACGCAAATCATGGAAAATTGATTCATTCTGTTGCAAATCGCATAAAAATAATTAATTCTGGTGTAAATATTTGAGAAGCAAAAAATAAACTCCTTTACACAGGAATAAATTTAGTAATCTGATAACTATATAAATTAGCTATTAGAAGTGAAATGTTAATTTTGTGAAATAAGTATAGTTTTTAAATCAAATTTAGGTTTCTATTTACCATTTTAACACTGAAATGCCATTCTATTTACTGCTTTTGATCCCAAAATATGCCCAATTTTTGTGCCGATATCTTGATCTCTTTTTTACCATAAATATGTGGCTCTAGTAATGGCAGAAGCATGACTCCTTCCCCTTCCCACCACTACCCCCTCCACCCTTTCAAGAAGTGCAAAGTTCAAGCTTCCGATAGCAAACAGGAAAGGAACACTACTTGTAGATACCAGAACTGGAGAACAATGATGTTCACAAAATCCAATAAAAAAATTAAAAGAAAGCTAGACACTTCAAGAATGACTTCCCCTCATCAACCCTACAAACATAGCAGAATTAAATTACTTTTCACAAATTACTAATAATATACTTCAAGGCATATGTAGCAATCGAAACATGTATCTCCCCAAATATTATCTAAGTCACACTATGCAACAATGCTGCTTGTTCAAAAATGGTCCAAAAATACCTGGTGTCAAGTTCTGAACCAGCTTGGCACCTAAGGGTTAACTAAATTACAGAAAAAAAATAATTAAAAAATATTATCAATAAGATGAATGACTAGGGTTACCAGATCGCTGTAAGGGAAATGTAGGACATGCTGACCCAAAATGTAGGACATTAAGTCAAAATGTAGGACACAAAACATTCCCAATAAATAATACATATTTCTAAACACGTTAGAAAGTAGTTGAAAATTGACACTTTTCAGTTTCAAAAAAATGATTTCTTAATGAATTTTTAAATGTAAAATTTCAAAACTTGTAATCATACTAATCAATGAACCTCTTACTACATGATTTAAGTGGTCCTTCTCAGAGGAGACAATTCTTATTAAAATTTCAAGTTTAGTCAAACTATATTTATTATTTATGTTAGGGTGGACAGTCAACTCTTTGAAATTATAGGGACCAGTACCAAATATTTTACAGACATTATGGAAAAATAATCTCTCTCGTGAGTCGGTTGTGCTGATTGTAATGAAAGTACTCTCTCAACATTTGAATTATGACCTGTAATGGCAAACAAATATTCAGCATTTACCGTAATTTAAAATAGTTCCAGAAGTTTCAACTTGGGTAGTTTTTAGTTCAATAACAGTGTGTCTACAAAAATAACAAAATCCAGAAATCTTGACTTTTTCTGGACTTTTCTAGACCTTTTTCCAGTTTTTCTTAACGTTTATTTATTCGACCCCTACTTAGATAAAGTTGGAAATTAGTAATTAAGAAAATAAATATTTATTTAATGAAAACCCCTACCAAAGGGCCAGTTAAGATGAAAACTGATGCTGAATTTAAGAAGAGAATTAGATCTGCTTTCTCGTGTTAATGCATCCTGAACTGTGTTTGGCAGACAAGCGAGGCTTTGGCGTCTGGACACACAGCCAGTATAATCTTATGTGGTGCTTGTGTCGGTTGTCCCTATATGTTTGTGACTGTCCCTTCATCCATTTTATCTTACCACCATTCATCCTCATCTTCGCGATTAGCCAGAGGGACAGAGAAATGTGAAGTAAAATATACTAAATCAACCAATCAGTCATTATGATAGTAAAAATTCTTGACCACAAGAATACTTTATTGCCTTTTAATTGACTTCTTGTTGATTTCTTTACCTTTTCTTGACTTCCACGACTTTCTTGACTGGCAGACACCCTGAATAACTTCGCTCTATATACCCCTGCTTTACAATCAAATTATATTGAATATTGAATAACAACACCTTGTTCCATCAGTATAAACCCTAAGGCAAAAATTCTACTCAGGCATTGAACAGTGACGTTATCAGAATGTGGTCCCAAAACTTTGTTCATTAATTGCTTCCGTTTTCCCGTTTGGTTAATAGCAGGACAAACTTTTTCTTTTTGGCCAATGACTGAATCGAAATATATTTTACTATTGAGTTTGGAAGCACAGTCCATAGACTTGTAACTTGCATGATTTTTTCTGTTACATATTTTCCTAATTAATATTATGTGATGCTCAAAATGTAGGACATTTATAATATTTTTCAAATTCCTCCCGGATGCCGGACATAAGGCTAAAATGTAGGACATGTCAGGGAAAATCCGGACGTCTGGTAACCCTATGAATGACCCCAGTTTGATCCAAGGTGAGAAACCCAATATCATTAATGTTCATTTTCCACACTGTGGGGTTCAAAATCAAAACAAAAGCACTAATAAGCAGAGAACCACATCTGGGCATGAGCATCCAGAAAGGGGACCCCCTGGAAAATGAATGTCCACGTAAAAAGTATATATTTCACACATAATTTCATCTCAGTCACAGTGATTTATGTTATGTATTAGTGAGTTGAAGGAACATGATATTTTCAGACTGAAGCAGTGTTACTATGGTGGACATATGGCTTCTTTGCCCACCTGGAAAAAAAATACCCTGCTTGCTCCTCCCTGGAAAAATCCTGCAGACGTCCATGCATCTGGGTCTAGCGCAAGTAAAATTCAATGGAAAGACGAAGACATTAATTTGACCAAAAAGCCAATAAATCACTTAGGAACATTTAGTTTTAAATGATTTTCATTCAATTTCTTATTTAAGCTGAAAATGGAGTCCCAACTTTCACACTGAAAAATGAATTGGAGAATTGGTGTTGAGGCCAATACCATAGAAAACATCTGACATCTAAGTAAAGGTTAAAGTCATACACATTTAAAAACTGCATGTTACAGGGCCATGCCATGGCTGAACATAAAATGTCATTCCATGGCTTATAACATAACTATTTTTTTTAGAATAGTGGTCATTTATTAAAAATGTTGAGTACATAATCTGTTACTTTAATATGCTTAAATTACAAAATAGAGAAGCCACATATTCTTGAAGCTAAAACAAATCATTTCCAAATCACTATATCCTTGATCATCTCTAGACACATACGTTAGTGTAGAAATTAGCCCTAACACTGACCTTGAGTTACTAATGCCGTTTAGGTCGCCTATTGATAGCATCAACGCCATGGCGTAGAAGATGAGTTTTCATATGTGCTGTGCGACTAAATACTTTGCCACAAACAGGACACGAAGTATGGCCACGATGGCATTGTTTGTGAGAGTACCAACTTTGGCGATGGCGATATACAGCTCCACACACAGAGCATTCAAAATTTGGATGTGCATGTTGAGAAATCTCTGGACACCCTACAAAAAATAATGTGAACTATTATCTGTCTTAAAATGACGTATGCAATTCAACTCTAAACTGAATGACCGTACAGTGGCAAGGTGCCTCTTCCATTAATGCTTACAATAAAAGAAGTAAAATATATGTATGGCTGTATGTGTTTATGAATAATAAAGATAATGAGCATCCTTTAATCTATTCCAATTTTTCACTTGCTAATATATACACTAACATTACATTTTAACTCAATATTTCAGAACTCCCTCATATTCTCTTTACACTGAGACATTACTCATACATACATGTGTATTGCATGTGAATGTAAGAATAAATAGTTGTGAAAAACCATATGTTTCATGTTTGCAAAAAGTGGAATGCATTTATCATAGTGTAAACACACTACAACTTGAACTTATGTCTAGTGTTCCTGTCCAGAAACCATTCTGGCTCTAAATTGTTAACATACTGCATGATTTGTTTGTTTTACACCTGACTTGTTGTGTCCTCCACTGACTCACAACTGAGTGAAATAATGTAAATACGAGAGCTGCAAAATGAACCCAACGTACAAAGATTAGGAAGTTTCTAATAAATAATGCAACACATTGCAAGTTAATTTATTTTACTTTGGAAAGTAACATTATCATTATTGTTACTTTAAGTAAAGCAATATTTTACTAATGTATTATTTTCTGTCATATAATATAGATGGAACTTACAATAGGTTACATGGGGTAAAAAAACATTAAACACAAATATAATGTACTTACTATTTATTCCATCATATCATGAGCCATATAATAATAACATGAGTCACATATTTATTATTATCATTAAAGTTATTTTTTACAAAAGTCTGACAAAGTTTGCTGTAAGTCCACTGTCTGGTCAGATTGGCTTATAGGCACTGGACCAACAGTTTAAAGAGGGGTGATAGTCACTGTGAAATACAGCAGAATTCAGATGAAGCAAACTGTATATTAACCTTAATTATATCAAAGTTAATGATTTAATACCTATTCTAAACTATACTACAATGTGACTTTATTGTTACGTAACATTAGCCCCTCCCCCCAAAAAAATCCAAAATACCTGATGATGAAACTAGTTTTACATACCTGTAGATGTTAAAATTTTGATTTCATGTTTTTTGAGCTGTAATGTATGAACTAATTGTAATTGAAGCAATTCAGCATAAACATACATCAGGTAGGCACTTCCACAGTCACAGGTAAACTAACCTAATTTTTTGATTATTTTTAAAATGTTTTGAGGCCGCCTATCCACACTACCCTTAGGGAGTACTGATAACTTTTAGCAGATTTGAATCTTTGTGCAAATGCTAAAAGACACTGACCTTACGGGTGTGTGGGGCGTTACCCCCGCCCCCGCACCCCCATGGTGTGGTGCTAAGCACAGGGGAACACTTTACTTTTTTTTTATAATTATTATTATTATTAAACCTTACAGGCATCAGAAGCAGATTTGCCCAGTTTCTTCCCCACACCTTCCAACATGGGAAGAAAGAAATAGAGCTTGAAGCTTCATTGGAATATTTTCATCTCCTCACAACTAGAATTGTACAATATTTTGTGCAGTGTTGTTTGGATTCGAAGTTAAAAACCCACTACCAAAGTCATAACTTCACAGGTGTCCTTTTCCAAGAAGTGGTTGGTTGCACATGCCTCATCAAGATTTGAGCCTCCCCAATAGCATAGCCTTGTAATCAAGGGGTCCTGGGTTTGATACCCAGTGGAGACACATAGTGGTGTGGATCCCACTTTAAACTGTATTAACTTTAAACAATTAGCCTATCTGTGCTAAAAGTGGACTTAAAAAATAACCCTTCAAAATTTGAAAATATTGCGATAAAAATAGTTTATTTCTGTACCAAAGACAACTTATTTTCAGGAGGGAAGAAGCAAGTTTTCTGCAATCCAAACAGAAATTTTGCTAATCGTGATAATGAGGATGCATAATGATTACATGAAATTGATGAAGTCCATGCCAAGATCAGAACTCAAACTTGGTGGAAATTATGGTTGTGAGAGCATGACGCTATCATTCAATGTGCACAGCATCATGACAGCTTAGGAAAGGTCTCTGAAAAAAAGTGGTAGAGCTTGCATCACCTATCATGCGTTCACTACCTATTTTGGGTGGCGAGTGAGGGCAGAACCTTAACACACAAAAAGTACTAAACTGTCCTGCCTTCCGCTTGAGCATCACACTCCAACCTAGGACATCTGCTAATGCTCAACAGAGTGACCTCATCTGAATGATGCCTTGTTTGGATGTACTACTAATATTTATTGTCCCCCTTAAGATACCTGAAGTGTATTGCTGTCTTTAAACTCCCGCACTACCACAGAACATTATGCTAGACACACAGTTACAAACCCAGCAATGTGAAAAGGCATTTGTGGTGTCCTGAGCTTATCAGCTTTATGGGAATTTTAAAATTAACCCACAAATATTAACTTATCTTTTTCTTCTGTGGCTTCATTAGCCAATTTCGGTGGTACTTCTGCATTATCTTTTACATTAAGAACCCTTTTTGAGAACTGGTAACAGTTGGGCTGAAAAGTTCGTAGGCTAACATAGTAAAAAATATTTTTTTGACAAAATTCGATTTTATTATTCAATATAGTTGCCTTTGAGGGCGATACAACGATTATAGCGGTCATACAATTTTTCGATGCTATTTTTATAGTACGATTTCTCTTTAGCCTCAAAATAGGCCTCAGTTTCGGCGATTACCTCTTCATCAGTGCTAAATTTCTTTCCAGCGAGCATTCTTTTAAGGTCTGCAAACAGGAAAAATACACTGGGGGCCAGATCTGGAGAATATGGTGGATGGGGAAGCAATTCGTAGTCTAATTCATATAATTTTGCCATCGTTTTTATTGATTTGTGACACGGTGCATTGTCTTGATGAAACAGCACTTTTTTCTTCTTCAAATGGGGCCGTTTCTTCGTGATTTCATCCTTTAAACGCTCCAACAACGCTATGTAATAATCGCTGTTGATGGTCTGGCCCTTTTTGAGGTAATCGATGAATATAATACCATGCGCATCCCAGAATACTGATGCCATAACCTTGCCAGCCGACTGTTGCGTCTTTCCACGCTTTGGATTCGGTTCATCATGTGCAGTCTACTCGGCTGACTGTCAATTGGACTCTGGAGTGTAGTTATGGAGCCATGTTTCATCCATTGTAGGTAATATATCGCCGGAAAAATTTGTGTTTATTACGGTTGAATATCGCTAAACATTGCTCCGAATCATCAAAACGTTGTTGCTTTTGATCGATTGTGAGCACGCGCGGCACTCATTTTGCACACAGCTTTCCCATGTTCAAATATTCATGCACAATATATCCAACACGTTCCTTTGATATTTTTAAAGTCTCAGCTATCTCGATCAACTTCACTTTACGATCATTTAAAATTATTTTGTGGACTTTTTTGATGTTTTCGTCGCTAACAGCCTCTTTGGGGCATCCACTGCGTGCATCGTCTTCGATGCTCATTTCGCCTCGTTTAAATTTAGCAAACCACTTCTCAACGGTTGATTTTCCTGGTGCAGAGTCCGAATAATGTTTATCAAGCCAAGCCTTGGCTTCAACAGTATTTTTTTTCGCCAAAAAGCAATGCTTTATTAACACACGAAATTCTTTTTTATCCATTTTTTCACAATAACAAAAGCTGCTTCACTCACAATATCACGAACTAATTATCCGGCAGCTGTGAAATTTATACACGTATCTTTTGAAGGTTAGTACTAAGCAAAAATCACATGGATTTAATTCTAGTAATGCCATCTATGAGTCAGCCTATGAACTTTTCAGCCCAACTGTTAAGTTTAGCAATTTGTAAACAGATACTTATATCCACAAGTTACTCAAGAATTTTTTGAGTGCTACAATTTCCTGGGAACAGAATTCCATTGTAGTGTCAAATGATTGATACTGAACAAAGATATGGCTATAAAATGCAAGAAGATAATATATAATACATAATACAATGGACTTATACAGTACATGCTCATAATTATGCATGGAGCAGGAGCATGAACAATGAAAGAAAGAGAAACAAAATCCAGGAAATGGGATGAAATTCTTACAGAGGCCAGAGGAGAAGGGAATGGGGAGATTAAAAAAAGGGGGGGACAGTGAAGCTGCAGTGATATATGTAAAGTACCAATGTCGAATTTACAGATCTAACACAAAATTTTAAATGTTCCTTAAATAATATGAATGATTTGTTAACCTCTTCGTAACCAGGTGATCGCAATGGGTCTTGCCTTTGAAAAATAAACTGCATATCTAATAAAACCAGGACATATGAACGGTTTACATTCATAAAGTTAGGGATGTAGTATTAGTTCAAATTTAATCTCCAATTTTAGCCAATACTGTTCTGGAGTCCAGGTGTCTTGCAGAGCCCATAAAAATGCAATGTGACACTTCTGTGAAGGCTGAATATCCTGGAAATAATGTGGACTGAAATGTAATTTTGTTATTAAATGGATAAATTAAATGATTATTATATTTTCTTGGTCAAATTATGAGTAATTTTTCCAATAAACTGATGCACTGATACACCTACATACTGGCTCATGACTGCCTTCAGGTAGGGATCATCCACCCCTTACCCCAAACCATGAACACCTCAGTAGGAAAAAGAGGGGAGGGTGTGCATATCAGCCATGAGTGCAACCACACACCCTGGACTGTAACTTTCCCAATGAAACCCCATTTCCACTCCTCATCCCCACCCCCAACCCCTCTCTTCTCACACTGCCCCCTTGCTATTCTAAATACCTCATGTAATTTTCACCTCCGATTAGTTAAAAAAAAGTGAGTCAGTTTGAAAATTCAAACTACAATTTAATACAATAGAGTATTCTTCATGAAAATGTTGCTTCTATGCTTGGGTGATGCAGTTTAAGCATTTCACAAGAAAACTGAACTCTATAAAAGTGATAGGTTTTAAATCAATATATTTAGAAATTAAGAATCATACCTTTATTATTGATATTGTAACATTTACATTCAGAAGGGCTAGAATTGTACTTATGAAGCAAATCCAGCATTTAATTGTGCAAAAAAAATTATATATATTTTGTTAAAAAAAGTACTTAATAAGAAAAAAATTCAGAACCTTATTGTTTTGATAATTTATAATGAACACATGCAAAAGAGGATGGTAAAATGGGATACAAAAAGACCAAAGCTAAATTAGCATGCACACACAATTTGTTGGGCACATTTTGGTAGTATTGCTCTGGACAGATATACCGTATTTACACGTGCATAATGTGCATGCATGTATAATACGCACCCTGGTTTTTGATGGGAAAAAGTGACAAACCATTATATCTCGTATATAATGTGCAGTATAATTCAGGTTCAAGAAATGGAATGGCCTTGTCATGGAATGACCTTGTACAGTTTCATGTTGGCTGTCCGAATTATTCCATGCATAATACGCACCAGTTTCTGGGGGCAAATATTTTGGAAAAAAGAGTGCATTATACGTACATGAGTAAATACGGTAAACCTTTTTTTTCTCTAGATAAGATCAGATATCTTCAATCATCCCTTCCATGAGGGAGCACAGCTTGTGCTTGAGTGCCATAAATAACTGCAGTTGGAAAATTCTGTAAAGAATCAATGGAATTGCACTTTCACAGGACTGTGCAAAGATCAAGTGCCTTTCTTCTGTTCAGAACTTTAAGAGAACAAAGATCAGTGTGAAAGGTATTTATTTTTTAAAAAAGCTAATAAAATAGAGAATAAATTGTATGAACTTTCATGCTGAAGTAAAATATATAATTAAATCACACAGCTTGATTTCCTATTCATAAAATTTCACTCGACTTACGTCAATATTCATGAGTTTAGCAATTAAAAATATATACTGTACTTAAAGGGAATTTAGTAAGAAATAACATTGGAATCTAGTGGTTCACTCTTTTGTAAAAGACGAATCATGTAATACATACAGAAACTACATATATGTTCACAATTTGAAAAAGAGTTCAATTACTCTTTCCACATCATTGAAGCCATGTCTTATGTTTTTCCTAGGTTTGTTGAGATCCATGCACTGTATAAAGATGACGCAGGAAATTTGATTTTCGACTGAATATTTTTGTACAAATATGGCACTTTGTTTCTCCCAAGTGAACTTTCATATGTGATGTTAAGTTAGGTGCATGTTTATATCCAGCACCACAAAGTTTACACACATGCTTCTTTTCTTCGTCTTTCGATATTTGAGCAGGTAACATATGGGTAAGAACTCCGTGAAGTCCTAGAAAGAAAGAAAACAATGATGTCATTTATGCAAGGATATACACAAAAATATACTTCTAAATAGATTTAATTGCTGTTGAAAAGGATTTTGTGTGAAATAAAAACCAATCATCGGTCATAAATAGCTGTATCTTGTACAATTGAAACTATTAACGTATATTATATAATTTACATATTTTATGAGTTAAGAGTATAATTACATTATAGCTCAATAGTGAATTTCCTCTTGCTGTATCAATTGTACATAACAGAATTTTTTTTATGTTCTTTACTTCAATTGTATTTATACTTGTTCTATTATTAGAACCACATATTGTATTTGTGGGTAACAGGAAAATTTTCTATGAATTTCAAGTACACTTAAGTTAAAATTTGGTACATGATAATTATCATTTATTTGCTTTTTAAAAAAATCCACCCATAAGAGATATAAAAATGCATATCTTCACCTTTTATAACCTATGCAAAAATATGGGAGTAAACAGCTTAAGATTTGTTGAAAACATTTTCATGCCTACCTAACAGAAAATAATATGCAGAAAGCCCATTCTCACACAGTCAGTGATAGATACAGTTATCCAAATTGGTTTTGCGGTAAAATAGTAAATTTCTGGATAAGGCTCTGAGAGTTGAATTACACAAAGAAAAATCCTGATCATATAAATAAGAAAATAAATAATTCTCAAATTACTTTTATTGAGACCAATACAAAAGAACTATCAATCTCTTAGCAAATTCTTGCCATTAAGTTGAAAAGAATATTTAAAAAATTAAAAATTATTCCGAGTAAGTTATTTATGTTACAAAATCATTTACATTTCAACATTCCATGTTAGATAAAGATGAAAAGAAAAGTATAAATGAGATGCAGAAGTCCCTATAAAATTTAATTAACACTTAAAAGCAGCCTTCAAAATGAAAGGTTAGAGAGGGTAACATGCTCCTAGCTAGGAAAAACACCCCTCCACTTCACAGTTGGGCTGAAAAGTTCGTAGGCTGATTCATAGATGGCATTACTAGAATTAAATCCATGTGATTTTTACTTAGTACTAACCTTCAAAAGATACGTGTATAAATTTCACAGCTGCCGGATAATTAGTTCGTGAGATATAGCATTGTGAGTGAAGCAGCTTATGTTATTGTGAAAAAATGGATAAAAAAGAATTTCGTGTGTTAATAAAGCATTGCTTTTTGGCGAAAAAAAATACTGTTGAAGCCAAGGCTTGGCTTGATAAACATTATTCGGACTCTGCACCAGGAAAATCAACCGCTGAGAAGTGGTTTGCTAAATTTAAACGAGGCGAAATGAGCATCGAAGACGATGCACACAGTGGACGCCCCAAAGAGGCTGTTACCGACGAAAACATCAAAAAAGTCCACAAAATAATTTTAAATGATCGTAAAGTGAAGTTGATCGAGATAGCTGAGACTTTAAAAATATCAAAGGAACGTGTTGGACATATTGTGCATGAATATTTGAACATGGGAAAGCTGTGTGCAAAATGGGTGCCGCGCGTGCTCACAATCGATCAAAAGCAACAACGTTTTGATGATTCGGAGCAATGTTTAGCGATATTCAACCGTAATAAACACGAATTTTTCCGTCGATATATTACCTACAATGGATGAAACATGGCTCCATAACTACACTCCAGCGTCCAATCGACAGTCAGCCGAGTGGACTGCACGTGATGAACCGAATCCAAAGTGTGGAAAGACGCAACAGTCGGCTGGCAAGGTTATGGCATCAGTATTCTGGGATGCGCATGGTATTATATTCATCGATTACCTCAAAAAGGGCCAGACCATCAACAGCGATTATTACATAGCGTTGTTGGAGCGTTTAAAGGATGAAATCACGAAAAAACGGCCCCATTTGAAGAAGAAAAAAGTGCTGTTTCATCAAGACAATGCACCGTGTCATAAATCAATGAAAATGATGGCAAAATTATATGAATTAGACTACGAATTGCTTCCCCATCCACCATATTCTCCAGATCTGGCCCCCAGTGTATTTTTCCTGTTTGCAGACTCTAAAAGAATGCTCGCTGGAAAGAAATTTAGCACTGATGAAGAGGTAATCGCCGAAACTGAGGCCTATTTTGAGGCTAAAGAGAAATCGTGCTATAAAAATGGCATCGAAAAATTGTATGACCGCTATAATCATTGTATCGCCCTCAAAGGCAACTATATTGAATAATAAAATCGAATTTTGTCAAAAAAATATTTTTTACTATGTTAGCCTACGAACTTTTCAGCCCAACTGTTATTGTATCGTCATTAGTCTGAGCCATACAAGCACCAACTTCAAATCAACTTTTTGCCATTTTGTTTCAAACATATTTATTGCCATGGCTGTCATCACATCACAGACGAGGCCTTGAAAATGCTTTGATATGCATCTCTGATATTGTTTTAGCATATTTCCAAATACTAGAAACTTTCACAAGTCACAATCAACAATTTTCATACTAAGCAAATCTTCTCTGTACAAATGTCAATAATTTCTTTGCTTCAATATACCACACATTAATTTCAGTTTCCTGTCATGGAGATCATCATTAACTTTCTTGTTTATTTTCCATAGAACCCAGTAACAATGCACTCATATCATCATGACTACAATTAATTGAGTTTTTCTTCTTCTTCGGTTATAGGCATATCAATGCTTTGGTAAAATTCTGCCATTTTTTTTTTTTTATGGAAATAAAGATAAAATTTCTGTATCCTGGTTTGGTAGAGTAAATGTACACAGTTGTCTGGTTACACATTTTAAATTAAAGCAATTATCAACTGTTATTGCTTATTGTTCGTCAGTGTGGCCACTCCAGGACCATGATAAAAGTCAAGTAAAATTCCCAGTTTTCAAGGTAAACTTTCCAAAAATTCAAGGGTACAAGCAGATGTTTTCTCTATTTCAACTTCATGTATTATTGTCTCTCACCACCCCCACACATACACACACAATATATTAACAGTATAAAGGGTCTGTGTGATTCCAATGTATCAAAAAATTCTAATTCAATCCAATTAAATGGTGTATATATTTAAAATATTTAATTTAAGGTACGGAGTTTACATTTGCCATTTTACATACTCAGGCTCGGAACACATCTACAAACACAATTCACAAATGTTACGAGATATACTAATCTACGAAAAATTGTTAATTGTATAAGAATTTCAAACTCAAATTTTAATTAATCAAGATGTGATCTTGTAATAATCTTATGTCTGTCAGATAGACTGCTCTGCAAATAACACCAACAAAATAAACTGATCGAGAGAATTCTTTTTTATTTTCCACGCAGCTTCTTTTCCTTCCTGGATAAAAATAGAAACTACAGTGTGAAAAACTTGCCTCAGTGCATTTAAAAATATGTACAGGGTGGCTCAATAAGTCACTTAACACCCCCAGTACAAGGCCACTGCAGCGCGCAACATGGAAATGGTGATGACCAATCGTTATCAGGCCAAGGGGGAACCACATTGACGCCACCCACACGGTCGGCGGCCATCTTGATGTCCGCCATCTTGAATTCAACTTCAGAATTTTAAATGGGAAGGGGGTCGTGTGACATATCAAAATGGGCTAGAATTTCACGAGAAATGCAATGGTGAAGTTTTTTTTGACATATCTTTCAACAGTAAAAAGTTATGACTGAATTCTTGTACCAATTAGCTCCTTTTTGAGGTGTTAGAAAAATGCCTTAAAATTTGTTTAGCGCATCGGTAATGCATCGAGATCAAAGTGACGTCTAGGGAAAGAAGTTCGCATGCCATTGCACACGATTTTAATCGAATACATCCATGAAGAGCTGCGCATTATGAATGGTTGTCGCGAACAATTTACAGTGTGACGCTTCCATTGAATTAAAAGTCCTTCACAGTGACAAGGCTAATGTTTATGTTCAGAAGGAAGTTTATAACAGAATATTCGATGCTTTTTATCTGATAACCCATTTTCGACAGATCAAAGCTGAATGGTTAGTGTTGGTAAGTTAATGGTGTGGCGTGCTGTGTGGAACACGATTGGTTAGTCAATTTTCCATCAACGGAACCTTAAATGCTTAGGGCTAATTGGATTTGTTCAATAAACAGTTTTTTTCATCCTTGCTTATGGAAGAAGGTACTTTTTACAGAGTTTTTTCAATAGGGAAGAGCACCAGAACACTTATGGGAACATTATGAACCAATTTTTGTCCAAAGTTAGTTATCAGATGACAAGCATCACACTGTAAATTGTTCGCGACAACCATTCATAATGCGCAGCTCTTCATGGATGTATCCGATTAAAATCGTGTGCAATGGCATGCGAACTTCTCTCCCTAGACGTCACTTTGATCTCGATGCATTACCGATGCGCTAAACAAATTTTAAGGCATTTTTCTAACACCTCAAAAAGGAGCTAATTGGTACAAGAATTCAGTCATAACTTTTTACTGGTTAAAGATACGTCAAAAAACCCTTCACCATTGCATTTCTCGTGAAATTCTAGCCCATTTTGATATGTCGCACGACCCCCTTCCCATTAAAAATTCTGAAGTTGAATTCAAGATGGCGGACATCAAGATGGCCGCCGACCGTGTGGGTGGCGTCAATGTGGTTCCCCCTTGGCCAGGCAATGATTGGTCATCGCCATTTTCACATTCCATACCGCAGTGGCCTTGTACTGAGGGTGTTAAGTGACTTATTGAGCCACCCTGTATAAATTCAATGGGATTTGGATCAATATAAAACGTTGCAATTTTTCATGTCTACGGAGAAAAATTCACGCAGCCAATATTTCACGCATAATTCCCGGAATTCAAGGAATTCCTGGTGAGTAGCCACCCTGTTCATGGAACATTTGTAATTTAACATTAGCTTAGCAGAATATCAATATTTTATCTTATTATTTGCAGCAAAAATTTTAGTTCTCTCTCTCTCTCTGGCTCTACAGCTCTTGGTGGGCCTTGGCCTCCTCTACAATCAGCCTCCATATGTACACACATACACACACACACACAAAAAGGAAAGGTGCCAGTTTCCCACTCTGTTTCTAAAGTGACAATATGGCCAGGCTGCAAAACATGAAAACTTTCAAACATATATAATAAAATCAAAATAGAAAGAAAGAGAAAATATTCAACGAACAAAATTAAATTGTCAATATTTCACAACCCAGGCACATTACCCTTTGGTCTTCAATGAAAATCCAGCCAGACTGTGAAATATCAGTATTTTATTTTGTTTGGTGAGTATTTCCTCTTTCTTCCAATTTTGGTTCATCTGCTTTTCAGGCTTTTTTAAATTTGTAATATTAACCTCAGAAACTGAAAACTAAATATCAAAGGAATGAAAAACTTTCAAAAGAAGAATTATTGCATTATCTTGTAAAAAACATTCTATACCATAACTTTTTTACTTTAGTTTCTCTGAAACAAGACTTCCCGTGTTATTATAACAGTATGACATACGCAAATCACATCACAATTATATTTGCGTTCAGAATAAATTTAATAGATAATGGCAACAATATGCAGGGAACCCCAATTTTGCATTCCTGGGTTTTACATTTCAGCTATTATATATCCAATCTTCATGGTCCCAACATAGAAAAATGTTACATAAAACTTTCCCCAATGTTACATTTTCACATATTTTAAGTTTCTTGAACTTGTTCCCCTGTAAAATATAAAATCGAGGTTACCTGTAGTCTCAAATATTGATGTACATTTCACAAATATCATATAAAATAACATCACAACTTATAAAATTTTGTTTATTGTATCAATTACAAATTAATGTAAACTATGATCAATTACACAGATTAAATAAATGAAAGCTAAGATCTTTTCTATGGTACAATAATAATGTTGCACAACACAATGCAATTTGGATACAAGGTCTATATGTTTCACAATACTGAAGGCCTGGATATGTTTCTGCTACTTAGATCTTATGAACTCTACCAATGTGACGAACAACATGGGATTTCCGGCTGAATATTTTATTGCATAAAGGACATTTTGTCTCCCCTGTATGAAGCTTCATGTGTGACAACAAATTTGGATAGTGCTTGTATGCAGTCCCACAAATCTTGCATTTATATTCTGTTATGCCTGCCACCTTTATGGCCTGCCTCCTATCAGAAAGTCTCCACTGCATACCTGATGATAAAAAAAAATCTAATTAAAATTATAGATAAAAAAACAGCCGAATTAAATGTACAGAACATGAAATTTATAATTTTGTCTAAACTGAAAGTTGTGCACCTTTAGTATTAGGCTATACAACATATTTTTCAACAGATGTTATCTGTCAAAAATACTTTGGCGAGAGAAGTGGCACCTTCTTGTGCTTCTCTTCTACTTAAAAGTTTGCACCCTATGCTCAGGGTCTTTCATAAATCAAGGGTTACTTCTTATATATCTGACAGTAATATTGGAAATTGAAGTTAATGAATATTTATGAGTGTGTGGTGCAAATTTTTTGTATAATAATTACACAGAAAAGTTATTTCAGTGAGATTTTAATTACAAAAAAATCACATTTCTCACAGACGATGTAATAATTTAGCTTGTCACTTGCATCTTACTGCTATCAGTAACATATCTTTCAATGAGATTTTTTAGTGTTAGTACTACGCAATATAAAGCATTGGATGTTCTCCTTGTATCCTTAAAATATATCATGTTGTAATACTAATGTATCACAGATCAATAATAATGTCATCTAAGTTGGAAACGTTTTGAATGAGATGAGTTAATATGTATCAAGAAAACCTTCAGTAAGATCTTTTACACTGTAAAACCTCTTGGAAAAGGAGGTTTCAAAGTGTGACCTCCCTTAAGTCAAATGATGATGGGACACAGATGTCCAATTCATCTGGGGAGCATAACACTCAATGGAGCTTTCAGATCAAATAGATAAGGCACCAGCAACAAGGGACACTTTTCACACCAAAGTGACACGACAGGCTGCACATGTCACTCCACCTGAACCATCTTGTCAATAGCATCATCCACTGTGTTGCTTCAGTCTGTTGGTCCCACATGTACAGTGAATGCTTCTTAACAGACTTACTTGTATTGCTTGTTGTGTTTCCCTTTGGTCAGAATCTCCCACACAACATGCCACTTGTCATTTGTCACTTTGGTTTGAAAGTTTCGTAAGTGTTGGGAAATAAATACACTAAGTGAATAATGAATTAACTGTTTATTAGTCTCACACATATCAGTGGAACAAAATAATGTAACATCAAATACAATAGAAATATAATGAATATATGTTTGCAGACAAGGAAAGTGCATTGAAATTTATGTAAAAAAAAAAGAAAAACAACAAAAAAAAATGTTAATATTCTTTAGCTTTTTCTTCCTCTTGCTCATATGAAGGAGAAAAACCATGAGTGGATCTTAAGTGCCTTATAAGGTGAGATTTTCGACTTAGCACTTTGTGACACAAGTGGCATTCAGTTCCTCCAAAGTGCGAGTGAAAATGATGCTGCAAGCTCTGCAAGTGTTTATAAGCACTTCCACATTTATCACAGACAAAACGACCTTCTTCCATACCCTTCCATCTTAGAGATGAAAGTGTAAAGGTGGAATCTCTCTTCATGCCAGTGAAGTATGCTTCTGAAATGAAAAAAAAATATGCATGAACAATGAAACATTTGACAATCAGCATGCTATACAATCATAAAAGACAGTATTGCTAAATTTCCCAGACTTTCATTGGGTTCATATGGTTGAGATAATCACGTTTAGAAATTTCCTTTGAATAAAAAAATTAGGAATGTACTAATACATTTTTTTGCATATACTGATACAGTAATGATATAGAATTTACATTCATCATAAACATGGTCTAGTGATGTGACGAAATCGGAAATTTATGACACAATCTCATAGTTCCATGAAAAATGTAAAATCAAGGTTTCACTGTATGTGTGTGTTATGTGTTGGACTAGCTTTCCTGCTATGTGGAATGCAAACATCAGCATTAAAAAAATCACTGCCCTCACTCCAAGGTTACGACATCTTGCAGCAGACATATGTATAAGAGCAGTACACATAGGCGCCGACTCCATGAGGCTTAGGGGGGCTCGAGCCCCCCCAATGTTAATGATGTGGGGGCAGAGCCCCCCCCAATAATTTTGCTTAAGAGGATCTAATGTATTATTTTTCTTCTCTTGTAAAATTTACTCTGAATTGTGCCACATGAACTTAACTTTAAATACACATTTGAAATGTTCTAGACCAGGCATGTCAAACACGCGGCCCGCGGGCCGCATGCGGCCCTCGATATATTTTTGTGCGGCCCCTTTGCTATTACCTGTTTTTAAGTAGTAGAACCTTCAGATGTAGCAGTTGCTAAAATATCTGTGTTATTTATTTATTTGCCTTCTACAGAGAAAGGATATCTCCAATTGAACTGTAACACGATGTGAAATTTCACACGTTTTCCTCTTGGACAGGATATACCCGTCGGTAGGTGAAAAAATGTGATCGTGTTGCATTATTGGGTGGTTGACGAATGTAGTGATTGCCAGTTGTTCAGAGTCGAAGGCTAAGTCGTCTTCCTGTGCAGTTTTCCCTCCGGAATCTAGAATGAGGGGAGGGTTGAAGGGAAAGGGGGAAAAGCTGCCTTCACCTGAAAACCTATTACCGCATCTTATAGTCTGCACGACTCACCCCTCTCTTGCCTCTCCCGCATCTTTGCTACCCTCATTCGGTTCCATTTTCCAAGAAGTTCTGGTCTAACAGTCTATTCGGGTTGCTTTGTTTGTGCTACCAACAATGTCTTTGTCGAAACCAAGTGGTAGTAAACGAAAAATTTCTGATGAACATCGTAGTTTTCAAGAGAAATGGGAGTTGGAGTACTTTTGTTGTGAAGTGAAAGATAAAATTGTTTACTTGGTGTGCAGATCAACCATTACTATACCGAAGTTATATAATGTCAAACATCATTATGAGCAACACAGAGCTACATACAACCAATACGACGGATTAATGAGGCAAGAAAAGCTGAGAGAGTTAAAGGCAGGATTGAAACAACAACAAAGTATGTTTACTAAAGTAGCTTAAGAAAGCAAAGCTGCGGTACGCGCAAGTTACGCATTGTCGGAGTTGATAGCTAAACAGTCAAAACCTTTTGCCGAAGGCGAGTATATTAAACGGTGCTTGGTAAAAGCTGCTGAAATAGTTAATCCCGCAAGTGTAAAAGCTTTTCAAGGCATTTCACTATCCTGCAACACGGTTGCTGAAAGAGTAACCGAACTGGCCTGTGATTTGAGTGATCAAATTAAAAGAAAAGTGTCAAATTTCATTGCTTATTCCATCGCTTGTGATGAGAGTACAGACATCGATGGTGTAGCTCACTTAGCTGTGTTTCTTCGTGCTTGTGATGAGGAGTTCAACATTTTCGAGGAGCTATTGGACATTGTACCGTTGCATGACACAACTACCGGTGAGGATATATTTATTGCTGTTCGTGAACTTTTGCGGAAGTATGATTTACCTCTGTCAAAGTTATCCTGTGTAGCTACGGATGGTGCCCCTTCAATGATGGGAAAAAACAATGGTTTTGAGACAAAACTGCAAAATGAATTTCGTGAAACCTGCGATAAACACATGTTCCATCATGTGCATTGCATCATTCATCAAGAGGTCTTGTGTTCAATAGTAATAAACATGGAAAGTGTGATGAAGCCTGTGAAAGAATCTATCAACTTCATAAGATTCCGTGGCTTAAACCAGCGACAATTTTCTGCTTTCTTATCAGATTTAGAAAGCGAATATTCTGGAGTGCCCTACTACACAGAAGTGCGCTGGCTATTGTGTTCTATGGTTCTTGAAAGATTCTGGAACTTGAAAGATGAAATATGTCAATTTTTGGAAATGAAAGAACAAGACACCAGCCCTTTTTCGCAACCAACGTGGTTACAAGATCTTTCCTTTCTTGTTGATATAACGAAACACTTGTCAGATTTAAATTTGAAACTGCCAGGAAAAGCTCAATTAATCACCAACATGAATGATCAAGTCAAAACATTCGAGCGTAAGTTATCGCTTTGGGAAAAACAGTTAACAAACGAAGACTTGACACATTTTCCAACTTGTTCTAAATACAGATCAAGTTCAAAGGACCCTGTTTTGTACAAAAAGTACGCTGAAAAAATTGAGCTTTTGAATACTGAATTCGGGAAAAGGTTCCACAATGTTCGTTCTTTCGAAAACAAGATCTCCTTGTTTTCAGCCCTGTTTACGACTGATGTAGAAAAAGTGGCAGCACATTTTCAGATGGAAGTAATTGAAATTCAGTGCGACTCAACTTTGAAACAAAAGTACAGCGAAGTGGGTATCCCTGACTTTTACAAGTACTTGCCTGCACGTTTTCCAGAAACCTGCAAATTTGCGTGTGAAATAATTTCCATGTTCGGTAGCCATTACCAGTGTGAAAAACTTTTCTCACTCGTGAAAGGAAACAAGTCATCAACGAGATCCAGATTATCAGACGTTCATCTTAGCTGTGTTCTGAAAGTAGCTGCTTTAAATAAGATGTCTCCTGATATTGATAAGTTGGTGGCAGAAAAAAGATGCCAGCTGTCAGGCAAGAAGCAATGATCAAGTTTCAATGAATGTTCAATATACTTTATTAAGTGTTATGTTAGTCATTCTCTAAAATAAAGTATTAAAGAAATAATTATTTTTTTTCCTTTCGGCCCGCCCTATTGAACACTACTGACTATTTGGCCCAGTTCAGATTTTGAGTTTGACATGCCTGTTCTAGACCATGAACTTTGGGGGGCGAGACCGCTAAACCATCAACTTTGGGGGGGCTATGACCGGAAACGGCAAAACACATAACTTATAACTATACACTGAGTACGTATATAATTATTATTTACTATTATACATATAATAATCAGAGACATAATGAATTTAGCCGACTTCTTAAAGACTGTTTGGGAATCACATAAAAGAATGCAAATATTTAGGAATATTATTGATGTGAATGAGAAGGCTGGCCATACTGGACTGCGACCACTTTGCCCCCGTCGGTGGACGTTGAGAGCCTCCAGTATGCAACAGATCTTAAGGAACTATGAAAACCTTCTCAATTTTCTTGAGAAATTTTCTGAAGAAGATTCTACTGACGCAACATTAAAATGTGCTAGATATCTGGAGACAATGCTTCACTTCAAGACATTTTTCTTTCTCTCCCTCTACTGCCATGTGATGGGTCCAATAGAAGAGGTAAACTGTAAGATTCAGTTTCCACGCATTGGTGCTACAGAAGTAGAATCAAAACTAAAATACTTGACTGACATCTTTCAAGAAAAGTGAATGTGTTTTGAGCAGTTTTGGCTGAAATGCACAGAGGGCAAACCGAGCCTCGTTGAGCCAGAATTGCCCCGGCAACGTCAGGTCCCTAAGAGACTTGAAAATCCTGATGCTGCCAAACATCACAAGTTCTACACTCCAAAATAGTATTATAAATCAATATACACTGACGTGTGTGACACAGCAAAATCATGTGTTAAACAAGGACATGAATCTACAGGACTACAAAATTAACAGCCGTAGAGAAAGAATGCATCTCAGCTGTGAACAGTTGCACAACAAACTTTCAGCAAACGCGAGAATTCTTTCGCAAAGATTTGGATGCCGATAGGCTCTCCTTACACATGTCCATGCTTGGTGATATCGCCAAACAGAAGAAAGTGGTTCTAACTACCATGCATGATATAAGAAAGTTTCTTTTGGAAGACAGCACCCTCCAGGAGCCAAATTCATGATGGTCCTCCGCATTGTGCCAGTGACGAAAGCCACAGATGAAAGGTCATTTAGTGCTATTAGCCAACTAGACATATTTGAGATCTACAATGAGGTAGAAGAGACTAAGCAGCTTAGCGGTACTCCACATACATCAAATTGTGCTTGATAATTTGGACCTGAGACCACTCGTTAATTAGTTCATAAAAAATAACCCACTGCGTAGAGAGACTTTTGCTTTATTTTTAAATCCTGTAAATATGTTTTTGTTGTGTATGTCAATTTATATCTTAGTGTGCATGCTATTTTTTTTATTATTGCAAAATTAAATTTAAAAAGTAAAATATTGTAGCAAGAACAAAAAAGTAAAACCATTTTCCTGCTATTTGTGTTAGCATTTATGTAAATAATTAAATAAAACTGTTAAATATTGTAAATATTGTTTATTTTATGGGTTATTTGCAACCCATCACATGTCTGTTGCGGACATTAAAACACGACCATGCCCTCGCCAGAATTCGAACCCGAGACCTCTGGATCAAAGCTGGTTGAGTCTGCCCGCCAACACGCTCGGCCACCGAGGTTGGCATAAAACTTTTAGGTTGGTCTCTTAATGTAAATACATACTTTCCAATAAAAATGTTAACTGTTATCTAAAAAACAAATGAGCAGACACAATAGACATAAAGAGACTTTGAAACATTTTCTAAACTTTTTTCATGTTACATTTCATTTGCATGAGGAATATAATAGCTGCTTAAAAACTGCTATACGAAGACGTATTTTTTATTTTGTAAAAAAGAGAGGGAGTGAGTCATCATTTATTTATTTCAGTGATCAGAGCCCCCCCAATAATTTTGACAAGTCGGCGCCCCTGGCAGTACATCACAATTCCAGGATAGAGGTTCCATTGTCCTTAATATGCAATTCACTTGGCTTGGCAACACAGCCTATGGTATTGGCACTAGTCGCATTGTGTAGGATGACTCATTCTGTTTCCGTAGAAAGTTGTCACATGTTGCAAAACCACGTTAGTGAGCAGCTGTGTTGATTTACATGGAACATGTTTCTTTTACCCCTCCAGGTTTTTGTGTATAACATTGCTTTTCGCTATGAGTATTCAAGATGAACAGTGACATGCCATAAAATTTTGTTGGCATTTACGGAAAAGTGCTGCGGAAACAAATGCAATGTTTCAACAGGCATATGCAGATCAAGACAGACTGAATTCATGATGGTTGCGGTAAACGCGGTTTAAAATTACTTACGTGAAATTTAGAACATTTCGCACTTTCGCATTGCACAATTTAATGGTTCAATCCTATTAATTTCAAAGATCCGCTGTCTTCATTCACAAAAGAGTGACACGGTACCATCTCCGCTTCAAACGCCGTACCCTTTTGTGAATGAAGACAGTGGATCTTCGAAATTAATAGGATTGAACCATTAAATTGTGCAACGCGGAAGTGCGAAATCTTCTAAATTTTACGTAAGTAAGACAGACTGAGTAGAGCCACAGTATTACCAAGTAGTTATTGAGACTCTGCACCAGCACGTAGCAAAAAAGAGGCCACATTTTAAGAACTCCTTCATATTGCACCACGATAACGCACGCCCGCATACTGCGCGGGATTTTCAGGATTACTCGATGAAGATAAAAATAGAAATTTTCCTGCATACAGCATACAGCCCAGACCTTGCACCCTCAGACTTTTGGCTATTTCCACTTTTAAATTCCACTTTACATGGTCGTCATTTCATGACGAACAAAGAAGTGATCACCACAGTGCAAGTTTTCTTTAGTTTGCTACCTGACGACAAATTTTCAAAGAAATTCACAAAGTGGCAGGAGCGTATGAACGTTTGCTTAGCTGTCAATGTTGCTTATCTTGAAAAAGATGTACGTCTACTCGATATAGCTGATTCTGAATAAAAAATTTGTGGTTTGTAATTTTTTTGTTTCATTTTAATGATTCTTGGAGGGGTCCATGTACATACTTGTCTTTTAGCTGCTACTCAGTCACGACTTTTTGACCTATTGTGCTCATTTTGGTCTCAATCAGCAGCTAATGAAGCAAATTTTCACCCTAGTACCTTTTCTAGCCAATGGAGGTCGCTGTTTTCCTATACAGGAATTAGTCTCACCTTCTCTGCGACAGCCTTTGTATATGTAAAATACGATAACACAGTAATTGCTCTATTAATCCAAATACTTAAAACAAAATGATTGTTTGAGTTGGTGTTTTAAGTCCACTTACCTTATGCATGGTAAGGCTCTGGGCCTACGAACCACTATATGCCTCCACTGGCTATCAAACCCGGAACACTTTGATTACATGGCGATGACGCAACCACTGTGCCATCGGAGAGGCATAAAGCAAAATGAACGTAAGAGCTTATGTCTTTATTCATTCTGAAAAAATACATACTGATGTAGTAGCAAGACCAGAACAGGAACCGGTCCCCGTGGGAGTGGTTAGCACATTGTGCTATGATACCAGGGGTACCGGGTTCGAATCCCTGCCTGGCCATGGATGTTTGTGAGTGTCCATTCATCAATTACATCATATCATCACTCATCCCCATCTTCGCAAATTAGCCACAAGTGGCACAAAAGGCAAAGTAAAATAAAGTAAATCAATCAATAAGAACAAGGACAGGAATAACAATAGCATGAAGAACAAAATATTACTGGTGCACTGTGTCATTGAATGCCAAAAATACTTTATTTTGAGTTGCAGTTGAGTTATTGTGTAGTAACTTTTCCTTTCTTTCCCCTTTATTTCTCTTCTTTACTTCCCTTACAATATTCACACAAAGATTTACATGAAAAAATTCTGGCACTTTGTAACTAAGTTGATTTTCATAGCTTTTTCTACTCCTTGTGATAACTATCAGAGGCGGCGAATTGGGGGGGGGGGGTGCAGTTGTCCCTGCACTTTTTGCCACATTTGCCATCGCATCTAAAAATGGAAATATACTGCATTTGCCCCCCCCCCCCCCCCCAGTTTTGGCACCTTGCTCCCCATTTTGGAACCCAATCACTAGTATGCTGCAGTGAGAGGTTTGCACTTGGGCACCCAATAGTTTGTACAGATTATGCTAGTGTACGGAATTGAGAGCTCTTCCCTCATCATAATGCCATGAGTGAGTAACAGGCACTCCAAACTAGGTAGTACCACATATAAATGTAATTTGTCTGTGGTAGTGAGCTCTCAAATGAAATGAAAGATGCAGTCAAATTGAAACTTAAGTGAACATAGTCATCACTTCCATAATAACATGTAGTTTAGTCTATTTTACCAATACATAGTGATATGTGAAAATGAAAAAGATGATTGTAGGGTGAAACTACCGAGACGAATATATATGTTGTTGTAATCCCGTTTTACCTAGGATCTGAGGTCACAGGGAAGTTTCAATTATACATTTAGGTACAGCTTAATTGTATCTGTTGGCTGAACCTGCTCCGATTAGGAGGGTAGAGATATGGAAAGTTGAAGTAAAGGTTATTCACGCTTGTTCATACCTGGTAGGTGTGTGATGTTCTTGTCCTGATGCTTCTTGCAGACCGAATCGTGACAGGTGCCAAGGTTCTATCCTTCGACCCTTAGCTCACCAAACCGAGCAATCCCTTGCGACTTGTAGCATGCTAGGCAGCCGTAACTCTGTGTTCCGTCGTCGTAGTTCAGTAGTGTTAATGTGTTGTAAAGTAATCAGAGACTAATTATCCATGTGAGCGTCGATTAGAGTCAAAATCCAAAAGAGAGCGAGCTCCGGAAGTGAGCTTGCTTTTATAATCTTAGGCTTCGAAAGGTTGTTAAACCTTTCGAACGCGGTAGATCTTGTTTTGATCCACGCGTTTGCCTTTCAGTTCCTTGTTTAACGGAAGTTACAAGTTAGCGCATTCTTGGGATCATCCGTTGGTCGGACAATTCCAGGAAATAAACAAGCGTGAATATTACCATGACGAGGTTTTCTCGGTTTAATAATCTCCATATCTCTACAATATATATATATATTTTTTTTTTTCATGTAAGAGTATTTTATATATGTATGTTTCTACAATTACTGTCACATTAAAATGATGTTCAATTGTATGTTGTTATTGAATTTTATTATTTCACAGAATGTGATTATCCTTTTCTACAGTGAAAAATTATGTACAAGTATTTGTTGCACTGTGATATGATATTTTGAATTGCTTAGGCAGGTCTGTCAGAATGTGTACCCAGGGGTTCCATTTAGTTTCGATCTGTAGATACTGCATACCTTCATATATAGTATTTCGGTCTCACATAGTAATGTACAAATTTATTATTTAGAATTGTAATTTCATAAAGTAGTATCTTTCCATGTATGGGTTTTAGATTGACAGTGCTGCTTATTCGACTCCATAATATGGAATGATAATACCTGTAAATCATTACACTACAAGTGTTACGCTCGAGCGCAGGACACTCAAAGATAGGTAACTTGAATGATTACTGGTGAGTGAAAGTGATTCCATGCAGACTCTAGTGTCCACTCAAACAAAATTTTCTGGTGATGCCACAGTATAACAAAGTTATGCTCTGCATAATTTTCAGGCAATCCGTGCAGAATGAAATAAAATAGCTTAAAGAATCATACCTGTAAAAATTATTTGTAATGCACCAAGATATTGAATCCTAAATGAAAATTGCTAAAATTAGTGTCAGTGCTCGAAGTGGGAATTCATAAATGGGATAATGCTTTTATATTTCTTTCCATCTCAGTTCTTTACATTGCTTTTCTACCTCTTAGTTAATCGTGATGATGATGAAAGGGGAAACATACTGATACAGCCACAACTTACCCAGGGTTTGAAACTGAGGTCTATGCCCTCATAGCATGCCTCACTGATTACTTCACCACGGAGGGCATTGGGAAAATTCTTGATTAAGTGTTTTGGAAACCTGAGTTGGTGGGGTGCTTATGCAAATTATCCTTTCTGGGAAGATACCTTGCACAAACTGTCGTAGCTTGGGGCAGCATCCCCCTGTATCACTCCCATTTTTAGCACTGTTGCATTTTTTGATACCTTAAATCTTCCAACATAAGATTTAATAAAAGTAAAACTGTTACTTGTGTTCAAGCTACTGTGTTGAACCACTCACACACACACACAGAGAGAGAGAGAGAGAAAAATAATTGTCTTACATGCAGCTAGAATTACTACTTAGATTTCAATAAGTAACAGAGCCTATCAATTAGAAATACAAACTGGCCGATCATGAAATTCTCTTTAACTAACCACCAGGTAAAACTTTGGAATTCCTTCCAGAAACCTGATCCATGAAGTACGAGAAGTTTATTTACAATATTTACCTTGATGTCCTACTTGAATGAAGCATCAAATTCAACTTTGTGAACACATCGCATATGTCTTCGCAAATCATATTTTCTGTTTAACACAATAGAACAGATTGGGCACTTAGTTTGATTGTTGTGAGACTGTATGTGACAATACAGAGATGCGTAATATTTATATTTTCCCCCACACATAGTACAAACATAAGGTGTAGGGCTATTATCCTGCCCTTCTTCAACAATTGCTGTGGAGTGGCTTGAATATAAAACTTCTTTCCAGGCAATGTCTAGGAAGAAAAAAGGATAAAAAACACATAAATCATGCTGTTATACCAACAGTTTTAACATTAAACAGTTTTGAGGGTACTGGATGGTACTTACATTGCCAACATAAAAAATAGTTAACCTCAATGAACACAAACTCTTCAAATTGATAACTAAGAAAATACCAACAGTTTCTCTAAAATTTATTAAAATCCTTAGCATCTAATCTTTTTATTCTTATACAAGTCATTTGCAAATATATTAATGTCAATTTAAAGATATTACAGAATACTTAGGATATTATGCCTTTAGATTAGCCCCCTCAATTCAACAAAAGTGAAACAATTTCTAATTAAACTGACCATTCTTTTGACATGAGAAATTCTCCAAATAAAACTACATTTTATTATAACAAGAACATTTCTACATTTAATAGCAACAGAGTAATCAAATGTTTTTTATCCTTTTGGGTAGAAATAGATATATTCGATCATTTATACCTGATATGAAAATATAATTATAAAATATGCTTGTGGGAGAAAACTGGGATCTAAAATTTATCATATCCTAGGAAATTATTTTTTCAATAGTGTTTTTTTCTCTCAATAATTCCTACAGGATTACACAATAAGCATGTACTATGGGAAACAACTGTGCAGTAATGTATTTTCAATCAACTATTTCTCCTTCACTTACAGTATCAGAAGTCTGTAGGTTCATTCATAATTTTATACATCATAAACATATTTTCCACTTTAAAAAATATGTAGTTTTCCAAGGGACATTTACATAAAGTTATAAAAACAACAAAAGTGTAATAAAATGTATTAGTGGTTGCAAACACATTCATATTCACTCATTTTTTTTACATAGTCACCATTATTATGCAAGCACTTTTGGTACTGTGGAACCAACTATTATATATGCTCTGCATAAAATTCTTCCACTTGGAGCCTCAGCCAGTCCAACAATGCTTCACACCTTACTATCTTTGAATCATTGAGATGCAAACAACTTCTTTAGGGCAGGAAGACATGATAGTCACCAGATGCAAGGACAAGCCTGTAAGTTGGATGATCAAATCTTTCCCATCAGAACTTCTGAATCATCTGGACAGTGCAGTCACCTATGTTGAGGGGCATGTTATGGAACAAAATTCCATAAAAAATTAACTTTCTTGTATGCACACACTACACAAACACTGATAATATATGAATTTTCTATTGTTTATCTTTTTATGAGTTCCATATGGAGCACTGAAACAATTACTGAACCTTATATACAGCAGTGAGAAAAATCCATTTGGAAGGTGATGGAAGTAATTCTTGTCAAGATAAAATATTGTACATTGCATCCTGTTAGGTATTTAGCATACTGTTTGTGTAATTTCTATGAACAGTTTTCAAGTGGCGCACCAAAACATACTTTCTACTGAACACCACATTACAGATGTGACACCTGGTTTCATTTCTATGAGCTTGCATATGGTTAGCAAGAGATGTCTGATGACTGTATCTTCTGCCACACATGTTGCACGCAAAATATACTTTATGAGAATCCACACCAGGTTCAGTTCCTTGCGTTGTATCAGAACCAAATAATCCTGACATGCTTGACTCCTGCCAGATGCTTTCTGAGAATAAGAAAGGAATGAAGCATCTCATTATTTTCAGAAGAAACATACTATGAAGAACAAGCTAACATTTAGAGGGAAAATATGCACTTCTGATATAATTAGTCTCTTTATAGTAAAGGTATTCTAATGACTTATTTCCTTACAAATATAGACCAAAGTATATGATGTGTGAAGTGGATATCAGTATAGCAAAAACATTAAAGGAATACTTTTACAATATTAAAAATTGTTTGATGTTAATATAAACTAAAGTTGGGGCAAATCACTTCTCTATTGGTACTGGCTGATATAGGCATAACAGTTTATCAGTAAAATTACTGATAATGTCCAATATACCTACAACTAGCCTGTAATTTAGTGCAAAATTCTGCCATTTTGTTATGGTTTTTACATTTATAAACATGTAATTCAAATGCCTTACATCTGTACAGACAGAATATTTTCCAAAACAAAACACATTACAGTCAAGTTCTTCAAGAAATTAAAGAAAAAATGTATCAGAGTAGGTGTCGATAAATTTTCATATCAGTAATTTCAGTATCAGCCAAAATTTCATCAGTCCATCCCTATTGTAAATGAAAGATTTTTCCATCACAATTTCAGGTATGGAAGCCATTTATAATCAACCATAAGAAGAAATTTGATACTTTACATGTCCTCATGTGGGAAATTTATCGAAATTAGATATACAACTCACCAATCAGTACTCAATCCAGGTCTGAAAAAAAAAATGTTGATAATCTTACCAACACATTTTGGTGCAAAATTTGCCATTTTATACAGTAAATGTCCAAGTATGCATTTTCTTTTTGTAATGTAAAACTTATCGCAGTCCTCTGATTTCATATATTTAATTAAGGAGTTGAAGAAACCAGTAAAGTTCTTTATGGGAAATTTACAAGTTTGTGTGTGTACTTCAGGAAAAAATAAGTTGATCTGCAGACAAGCATTTAGGCATTCTTCACATGTGACATTTACAGTATCCTCACTTTTAAGGGTAAAGAGGAAGTTTCCTCATCCTTAGTTGAATGAGAGGAAGACCTACACAGCTTGCATTGGTTGATTGATGGATTTTTGTTATTTAGCATCGCTTTCTGCCACTTTTGGCTAATTGCGACAATGAAGATGAGTGATGATATAATGACATTGGGTGCTTATGCATCAATGGTTTATGCACTTACTTTAGGAATATGTTACTTACACAAAGCACATGAATAGAAAGGAGAAAGGTTGAAGAATATAAAGTCAGACCAGAAATGCCAATTGTTGCTCCGAATCAAAGTAGATTGATTTAAATCAGGTGATTTTTTTTAAATCACTGATTTAAATTACTTTAAATAAATAATTTACAGAATAATGTAGATAAGGATTTTGTAGCTATCAGAAACACTTTTGGTGAGAGTATATTACTCTTGTAATCATTTAATGGTGTTAATAGGCTCTAAGAAAGGAAAATTGATTGATTGATTTAGTGTATTTTACTTCGCGTTTTGTGCCTCTTGGCTAATTTGCGAAGATGGGGATGAGTAATGAAATGATGAAATTGATGAATGGACATTCACAAACAACCAAGCCCCAGCGAGATTCGAACCCGGGACCCTTGGCGTCGCAGCGTGATGTGCTAACCACTTGGTCACAGGGTCAGGCTCTAAGAAAGGAAACAAAATGTATATGTACTGATGGTGTGAAGCTCATACGAAAGGAAATGTAAAATGTAAACTGTAAACACAAGTAAATTTCTCTTGAAATAAACTTCAATAATTTTAATGGGCAAAGTTAGCAAACATTTTGTGTATAAAAATATACAAAATACTAATCATGTTAAACCATAAATAGTGTCATTATCATTAACTGTAAATATGCATGGCAGCTGATATTTTGCAAACTACCATTAAAGAAATTGCGAAAGTTCAGCTACATGTACAAGGACCATAAAAATATTTTAAGATAAAAGTATGCAGTACATCCAGAATGATTTATTTTCAGTGAAAGAAAAGTTACTGAAATTATTATAGTTTCACTAACACACTGAACAAACATTTCCATAGTAAGTTCATACATACAGTATGAGAAACAGAAAAATGTATATTTACATATATTTTTTATTTACTTCAATCAAACTGTTCAAATATTTTACAGGGCCGTTTACTAGAAAAAGCCTTTCTATAATAAACATTTATTTATATGTATGGTGTCAAAAACCATGCAAGCATATTTAAGAGTGGTTTTAAAGAAAATAAAAAAAATGATTCAAATGAAAAAAAAATCATCAAAAATGATTGTTTTAAATAAAAATCATGATTTTTATCCACCCTGCTCCGAATAGTGAAAATGTTAATAAAGAGGAAACATTTTCACTCTCCATAACAAATACACATACTTTAGAATACATCAGAAGCCTTTCTCAATATCAAATTGTATTTTGATAGAATTGCAATAATTGTACACTTTATGCAAAATTATAACTCATGCTCTTAATGTGAATGCTAATTAGGGAATCAATTTAAAACATTTAAGGTCCTGAAATATTTAATTGTTTAGGACAATACAAGTTTTTATGTTATTTTGTACTTTAGGGATTATATAACAATGGTAACAACTGTAGGAGTAATTTAATGTTATTTCTGAAGCAATTCAAACATTATAGTGTGCTTCTTGTGATGTCTTCTTCCCCTGAGACATTTTGATCCAATACAGATGAATTCTTCAGTGTCTAAACTTGCTAGAAAAAGTATCTGTGTATGGTGTTGAAATGTTCCAGTAATACCAGAGTGGGGCAGGGGGTACAGGGTGCAACCAAGAAAAAAAATATTTCTGTAATAATGTAATTATCTGCAATAAAACTTCTAAAATCAGCATTTGAAATTCATCAACTGAGATACAATTATATAAATAAAGTGTGATATATAAATATGTTTTAATTTATTTCTTACTATACATTATTCATGAGCAAATCACTCATCAATTTTCACCCACAATATTTAAAAAATATCAAGATTATTATTTGAATTCTTATCTCATATGTGAAGAAATAACTCAGAACATTGCAATAATTTAATATATTTTTTAAAGAAACTGATAGTTACTTACAAAGGCACATTGCTGATTAATTTAATCTCAACAGGATTAGAGTATTGCAATTTTGAAAAATCATTAAAATCGTGAAAACTTTAAATATACAATAGAACAGAGGTTGTAATACCAGAATTGGTAAAAACATGTAGAACTGCAATAGATTAAGGTTACATATATTCTGCATAATTTTTCTTTTCAACAGGGCCAACATGATGTACCATTTGAATGTGATATTTTAGATTTGATTTCCTGCTGAATACCTTATTACAAAATTTACATTTTGTTTCATTTGAGTGAACATGCATGTGATTGTATAATGAAGTCAAATGTTTATATTTTGATCCACATAGTTCACACGAAAAAGGCCTTTTTCCTTGTCGAGAAGTTGCTTGTCTTGATTCCTCATATGGTAATGAATAACATAAACCACTTGTACCATCTGGAAACAAGAAACAAAGTTCCATTACTACATGGAATGCAATATTTTAATTTCACATGGAAATAGAAACGTTAACTTATTCTTGCAAGTATGTCTCTGACTTGAATTATTTAAAATTAAGTCTATTGTGGAAAGACAAGAGTTGTGCAATTAGTATCGGAAAGTACTAATTTAAATTAATTCACGAACACTAGCCGATTCTTTCCTGAATCCTGGGCATCTGAACTATTGCAGAGTGGTTGTTTGGGGACTAAATGTCTGACCCCTTGATTAAAAGATTACAACATTACCACAATGGAATCAAGGTGTAAATGAAAATGAAAAATATGAATTTGTTGCAAATTTTAAATTTCTAGGTAGGATAATCACATAAAAATATATGTAAAAAATACTGCAATACCTCATATTACATTTACACGGAATGAAATAATCAGACAGAGTAAATAAATACAAATTGCTGCTGTAACATCAATCCATGCTAAAACATTTCTAAGACATTCCGTAACTGCTAGGTTCAAATAGAATCAGGTGCAATTGCTATTTCAAAATGAAGATAACCTAGTATGGTTGCTAAACAAAGGCTTGAAAGTGATCTTGATCGAAAAATTAGGATTAGAAAAAAAAGTACACATTGTGACCTTCTTGATTGTTTTTATTTAATTGAAAGTGTTGCTTCAGACACTTTCTAGTATTTACAATAGATGCTTAATAAATAGGAATATACCAATGCATTGCAAAGGTGTATAAAATCTGAACACAATCAGAAAACTTTCTGAGCATAACCTACACAAATAATCCACAATAATCACTCAATGTCCAACAATTTATAATCAGTACCCTTATAAATTTTTTGAGCTACTTTTAATTAATGATGGACTGGTACGCAATTTAATAATACCTATGTAACTGACATTCTACTGATCTGATATAGAATTACAAATATTCTACGGGGAACATGAATGGTTCAATCATCTGCTTAATTAGTGTATGCAAACAGCTAACTGCAGTAGGTTTTACTTTAAGAAAAGGAACTGTGCATTTAAGCTTTTTACTTTACAAAACCAGGGTATATAAATTATACTTTTACATTCCTAACAGCAATTCTACCAAAAATCAAAGTACCTATTACAAATGATAACAAAGAATACCAATTAATTTGTCCCAATTCTACTCTTAATAATAATTTACATGGCAATTCTTAAGGAGGGCAAAAAATAAAGAGAGAAATAACTTCCAAAAAATTCAATTTAAGACAGCAAGATCAGAATATTCTTTCGTGATTTTTATAATTTTCCTTATTGATAGTATTTATTATTTTTGTAAATTTATGTTTAGTCATTCTGCTAGCTTTGTATATTGTGAATCATATATTTTTAACCTTAATATGTATATGTGTGTGGTGTGTGCACAATTCCTTCTGTTTATTACACATGATTACCAGCTAGTGTGTCTTGTCCATAAAATGATAGAATGTTACTAATATACAACAACCAAATTTTATTAACCATTCAGAGAAACCACATATAAAATTTTATGTAAAATATAAAGAACATCTTCTACTAATGATGCACTGAACATGAATAAATTCATTGCAGTCACTGTCCAACACCATGAACAACAACAAGATGTTGTTTCAAGTACGATGTGCGATTTAGAACCACCTGACATATAGGACATTGAGTCTTGCCTTCATGTACACTTCTATGCTTATACAACGAATCAGGATATTTGAAAGATTTTCCACATGTGTTGCAAACATAAGCTTTTGGAGTTTCAAAGGCACTGACAGTTTGATCCTTGGGTGAATTATCTTGCATTTGTGGAGTCTCTCCTGGTGGCCAAGAACCGGTTTTTGAGAATACATCCAACCATTCACCACTCAGCCATTCAGGCTCTACAGAAATAGAAGGAAATCAGTGATAACTAAGAAAGGAATTAATCATTTAATAGGATACAACTATAAATAATTGGATTACATATTATAACAATACAGAAAAAATACATAAAAAGACCAATGTGATAATAGAAAAATAGTAGCAGACATTGCAATAACTATTCTTAAACCATTGGGATATTATGTAAATCATACATATATTTACAGTTCCTCCAAAGCAAAGTGTCAAAAATTAGCAACCACAGGCCGGATGCAGAAAACCAGAGAGGAGAATTCTCCCTCATTCCTCTTTGAAATACCACCCAATAAACACCTAAGGTTAGATGGCAAGAAGTTTTGAAAAAAATAACTGTAAATTTCACAAGGAAAAATCACAACCATGAATAAAAATAAGACATTGAAAGCTCAACAACTCTTAATTGATTGATTTGATTGATTTAGTTTATTTTACTTCCTGTTTTGTGCCTCTTGGCTAATTTGCGAAGATGGGGATGAGTGATGAAATTGATGAATGGACATTCACAAACAACCAAGCCCGAGTGGGATTCAAACCCGGGACCCTTGGCATCGCAGTGTGATGTGCTAACCACTCGGCCACAGGGTCCGGCTCGACAACTCTTAAAAACTAAACTATGTAGTACAATATCTCTACAAGAGCTAAGGAAGGCCATCACAACTTTTGACTGGGTGATGTGTGTCCAGTCCTTCAAGTCCTATAGCCATTGTCATTATGCTTTCTCAACCAGAGAACATGTCTATTTCTTCCAAACAAGTCGGCAATATTCTTGTTGCTGGTTCAACAAAGAATTCTGGGACTTTCAAGGAACAGGGTATTTATTTTGAATACATCCCAACTATATACATATGTGTTGGATTATTCATCTCTATCATATAAGCTACAACTACGACACTAAGAATTAAACTTATGTAAAATGAAAAATTAATATTTGATTTTGAAATAAGTATTACAGCATTAAACACTTTAAATGTTTGGATATCTTACATTGCTTTCCTTTCTCTTGAGTTAATCACAATTACGAAAGTGAATGATAAAACTCATGATGTTTTAACCATAGTTCTAACCTGGGACCTCAGGTTTTGACCACTTTGTCACAGAGGCTGGTGATTAAACACTTTCCAATTCATACTTTTCTATGACATTGTAGACATCTGTTTACTCAAAATCTACATTATTTACATTATAGAGTACATCCAGAATGATTTATTTTCACTGGAAGAAAAGTTACTGAAATTATTATAGTTTCATTAACAAACTCAACAAACATTTCCATGAAAGGTTCATGTATACTAGAAACAGAAAAATTTACATGTGATTTTTTATTTGCTTTAGTGAAACTGTTCAAATATTTTACAGGGCCGTTTACTACAGAGCATTCCCCAACATTCGCTACGAGACTCGGCGGCAAGCGGCCCGGCATCTGCGCTTGTCTTTCCCGGTGAACGGGGTCCGCGACAGTCACTAGAGTCGGCTATTAAAATTACAGTTTTCATATTGTGTACTAATCTTGACTACATAAGGTGTTGAAAATGATGTCCCTCTGCTGCAACACATTCCTGGCATCTCCGAAGGAAATTGGCATTTACACGCGCAAGTTCGTCTACTGTAATTCTCCCAAAATACTCTCTTTTAACTCATGGATGGTGTGCCGATTGTCTTTGTATACTTACTTTTTTAGATTTCCCCATTTTTCTTTCCACTTTTATTCAGAACTGAGCCTGTTACTCTAAACTTCTTTACAAGGTTTAATATAGTGGTCCTATGTGGAACGGGAACACCAGGAAATTTTGTTGCAAAACGTTGTCGCACTTCTCCACAATTCCTCTTTCCGAAGTAGCACTCGACAAGATAAATCCTTTGTTGTAATGTAAACTTTTGTGGTGTCATATTAAGCCACAATCTTCAACACACAGACACCACACAACACAACTTCCCAGGGAAGATTATACTGGCGTCAGTCTGCAATGTCAACAGAAAGGGAAAGAGAGCGAAGGTAGGGAGAGCGGAAAAAACAGACTGTAGCATGCGACGCCGGGCTGCTTGCCACCGAGTCTCGTAGCAAATGTCAGGAAATGCTCTGTATAAAAAGCCTTTCTATAAAAAACATATATCTATATGTACGGTGCCAAAAACAATGCAAGCAATTTTAAGGGTGTTTTTTTAAATCGATTTAAATAAAAAAAATAATAAAAAATGATTTTTTAAATAAGAATCATGAATTTTATCCACCCTGATAAAAACATAGTTAAAAGGTTTACAAGGAAAAAGACACAATTTCGATTTTAGTAAATAATACTTTTTTATTAACCTTCTGAAATAAATATACATATTGGATTGACATGTATTGAAGTACAAGTAGTATGAAACAAAATCTTATTTAATCTGCAGGTTACATTTCACTTTATATATATTTCTTTTCTTTCAGGGATGCAAAATAACTTAGCACTTTCAACAGTTGAATTAATCAATGCATATGTGTTATACTGTCATCAATTTTTATCTGTACCTGTTGTTGAAGTCTTATCTGCTAAACTTCAAGGTTATCAGGTACACATGTTATACACTGCATGCATTCCCTATAATCTACTGTATCTTTTCAAAAGATAAGTGCCAAGAATGCCAAATGCAGGCAAGATGGCCATGCTACTGTCTGACTTCTCCCATGAAGTCATCAGAGTATTTCCTTAGATATTGCACATACAGTGGAACCAACTGGCACAATATCTAACTTCACATGGATGGATTAATAATAAACAACAATAAAACAAAATTTATGGTTTTCAATACAATCCGAACCATGGATCACAAACACTATGCATAGACATTGAAACTGTATCTTCAGTGAAGTTTTTGGGCATAACAGTAGATCAAAAATTAAAGTGTGAAAAACAAATTAACAACATCTGCAGTGCTATCATCTAACCTGCTAAAACAAATGGCTGAATATAAATTATCAGAAATTACAAATACATATATTATGGACAAATTTACCTATATATTGAATATGGCATAATGGCACGGGGTGGAGCGACGTCAAAAGAGAGTACTTAGAATTATGTACAAACAAGACTGTAGGGCATCTTGCAAATAATTATTCATGGAGAAACAAGTAATGACAATATACTCCCTATACATCTATAAGGCAATAACATTTATTATAAATGCTACAAGTATTACTAAAAATAACCAAATACACAACCACAACATAAAAACAAAAGATAATTACTACCAGAAACAGCTTAGACTTAATATCTCAAAACAATCGCCAAAGCAGGGAAAATATTCTACAACCAGCTGCCTCATGAGGTAGAACTGATAACTCCCAAAAATAAACAAATGCAAACATTAAAAAACTATTTGAAAGAGAGAGCTCTTTACAGTCTTGCAGAATTCATAGAACAAGACAATATAAATTAGAACCTGCTCAATCCTTGCACACTTCACAAGTAAATCTCACGATAGCGGAACTAGACAGCCTCCCTGCTTGAAATTCCAGCAAAACAAACATTTTTTTCTTTTCTAATTGTTATTCTTATTTTAATGATGCAATGTCAATGTACTGAATAATATGTTTTCTATTTTTATTCTTTCTTTAATGATGCAATGCCATTTTTCTATTATATTTATTGCAATGTAATGATGTATTTTTCTGCTTTTACTTTGGTGTAATGATGTAATATCGATGTAGTACACAATGTTTCTTCTGTTTGTTTTGTTATAATGATGTAATAACTAAACACCATTTTGCATCTTGACATTTTCCATGCCCTTTTAATCAAGGGTCTACGGAAGAAAATAAAAATTCAAATTCAAATTCTACATTTTCCTGCATTTTAAGTTTTTTTCGGCTTGGTCCCTGAAAAATGTAAAATCAAGGTTCCGCTGTACTTCCTATCTCCCTGACACTGTGTGGGAAAGGGGAAGGGGGTCCACATACAATTCATGCATTAACACACATAAATACTCAAAAATGCTTAATATTTCATTATTTAAAAGTGCTGTAGGCAAGTGCTACAAGTGTCCATGATGTAGCTGTTTTAAGTCCTAAGTGCTGGTAGGGACTGGTCAATAATAATTGCTGACATTGAATCAATCGACACCCAACATCAACATCTTATGAAGAATGTACACGTCTTGCATGTTAAGATGCCATAATGAAACAGGCTAAAAAATGGATGTTTCTATCATTGTCATTATCTGAAGATTTATGTCAACTCAATAACACAGATCACTTGAATCTCATATTTCTATTGTACTTTAAAGAGCAGCTGTATTTGTTGTAGTTAGGTATGAAACTATATGACTGTGCAGGATGATCCTCTATAAAGGAATATCTAATTCAAAATATTTAGTTATTACTAACATTCCAACATCTTCTTCTTGGATCCTTCACTTCTCAAAATGAAGCACACAACACATTATTAATACTTTTCCATCTCCTTGCTCTTCAGAGATGTACAGTACACACAAACTACATACATTGTCAAATTTCAATACACACATACAGTTTCCTGCTTGTTCAAGGATTAGTTCCATGAACAAATACCATATGGTGTCTCATGTACGATGGTCGACAAAGAACTGCTTTGCATATTCTGCATTTAGTCTCTCCTTTATGGACCGCCATGTGCTGTTTTAACGACCCAGCTCGTTTGAAAGTCTTTCCACAGACATCACAAATATTGGGAGCATCCTTCTGTTGTTTTGGATACAGAACAGTATCTTTCTCCCAGTTAGGGTCGAGTGGATCACCTTCATTAGTATGGTCTGGCCATTCATTTTCTTCCTTAATTATGAAATCTGGAGGAAGAAAAAGGAAACGTGACAAGATGTGGAATGCGACTCTAGAACAAATTAGTTTTGTTATGTAACTTCACAGACATTTTAATGCTCTGAGTAATTTCTACATGTAAATTTATGTGATCTTAATAGGATAGTGGTTTTTGTGATAAGCTTTCTTCACCCATGAACATTTCCACACTGCAGATGTGTACTTTCTCAATCATCCAAGACATCTGCTTTAATCCACTGCATGCAGAAAGTCATTGTATTATATTTTAGTAAATTTATGTCACTTTTCTCTTCCCCCAAGTCAATTGTGATAAGTGAGCAAATAAACACTAATAAATATGCAAATTGGTGCAGGATTCTAAAATAGGACTCCTGCCTTTATAACACATAGTTGGAAAAAACGTCAGATCAAATTTTACATAAACGTGCACTAAGAAACAACTTTCCATTACTCTGTTGTAATAAACAGTCATACATTATCAATAAACAGCTTCTATGAGCTATGTACAGGCTACAGAAACTTTACCAATAAGTCAATAAACCAGTACACTTTTACTATCCCAGCTACGTAAGTGATTCCAGTATTGCACTTTAGTTAAGACAGAAACAGAAGCTATTAAAAAATTGTTAGATATTTGAAGTAAAACACAAAATTAAGTCACAAATTAAAATATATGTGGACATGAAAGAGCCTATCCAAATAAAAGATGATGCAATGAAATGAAGAAGCTCCAACAAATACAAAGGTTTAAACCAGAATTTTATCAACCGATGAATCAGCAATGGTAAATATATTTCGTAGTTCAAGGGAACTGGAAAATGAAAATAAATAAAAACATTGGCAGAAAACTTGCTGGTTTTTGTCTATGTATGAGAATGAAAATGCAGTGAGTAGTTTTTTTTTTCTACAAACTAAAACTACAACAGAAGTGCAAAATAAAATTTTACCTTTCACAAAGTTCGGTGGCTCAGTCGGTAACGCGTCTGACTACCATGCTCAAGGTCCCGGGTTCGATCCCCCACCGGTTCAAATCCGGGAACTTTTCTAACGTTGGAAGCAGCTCCGGCACCCACCCAGCGTCGAATGACATGGGTACCTGGGGGAAACCCCTGGGGGGTAAAGGCGGTCAGGGGTGTGATGCTGATCACATCACCCCCACTCATGACCGGATCAAGAAAGTGTGGGGCATTACCCCCACACCCCCTATATGCCTTCATGGCATAGTGCTAAGCACAGGGGAGCACTTTACCTTTTACCTTCAAAGTTCGGTCTGTGAAAGAAATGAAAACAAAAAGAATCCTGACAATAATATAAAAACACAACAAAAGTTATAGTCAAGTAAAAAGAGAATCATGCCTTCCTTAGGTCAGATACTTAGTGCAAACGTGAGTGATGATGATGACCTTGCAGTTCCTCTACAATAAATAGGCCTACCTTCAAACTTCTTTCAGGTACGAGTTTCTCTTATATGCTGCAGTGATATGATATAATCCTGTGTAGAACACTTCACTATATATTTCATTGTACTCAAATATCACGTGCATGCATTATACATAAAAAGTTGAATATTGGACAGAACGAATTCTCTGTGTTTCCCTTCCGCTAGCAGTTGGTTTGGCAACAGTGCGACAGCACTGGCTGCATATTGACTGAACTCATGTTCCTTCTAAGAGCGTACGCTGTATAGTCCACAGTTACACGGGAACAAAAAGAACAGAGGAGATAACATGTCGAATCAGATCAGTGGTGTCATCAAAGGTTAGTCTTAATTTTTCCTCCTCATTTTCTCACACAACAAAAGATTGTGTATCCTGACAAGAAAACATTTACAACAGTGGTATTGGCCCTTGGGGACAAATGACCGGGAACAGTTTTAATTCTCAAAGAGGCATTCCTACTATCCACTCACGTGTCAGTGTGTGGCTAACGTACTCAGGTGCTCTTACATGATTACTTCTCATTTGCTTTCTCTAAAATTATTTTCACTGATGTTGATCTGTTCTTTGGGGTTTCCTTCCTTAAAAACTCATGCGCTGGCTAGAACTCAAACCAAGAACCTACAGTAATAAGACTGAGACCCCAGCATTAAAAGTGCTACACCATCAAGGCAGTTGGAACTGACAGTCACATGTGGATCAAAGATGAGGAAAATGCAGCAGAATAATGTAAGTACAGTTTTGCAGAGCATTTTTTTTAAAACACCATACTTAACTCATTTTAAAACACATGCCGCATAAATAGATATTCTATGTTGTACATGAAGATCATTCTAGGAAATGTTTAGTACAATGTCATGAATATTCACAAAGCATAATTATTATTTGTTTGTCTCTTTGTTCTTTATTGGATGCCCTTTTTTTTTTTGCTATTCAAGGGACACATGTGAGATGAGAAAGCCACAGATACTCATATGTTTAGGTGACAATCTATTAGAAACACCAAATTGGACAGCAGACTCCCAGCCTCCTATGGGAGGGTTGAGCCTCAGCAACCGGGCGGGTCGCAGGTGGCGGATAGCGAACGGTCATCAGATATGGTGGTTAGATGCGAATAAGGCAATGCCAAATAAGCAGTCCCGGGCCGAGGCGGCCGTGCTAACAGGGTCTGCGGGGGTTGGTTTGTGGCAGGACCATCCTCATTAAAACCCAGAAAAGCCCGTTGACAGCACTGTGACATGGCGAGGAAGTGCCACCATTAAATAAGCACTGCCCCTGCTGCCTTGCAGGGAGGGGAGGAATCCCCAAAGGCTAAGGGAAGGATACCATGACAAAAAACAAGGGTGGTGCAACTGCCCCAGGGGAGTAAACCCTAAATAAATCCACCCTGCGTTGGGCCAATCCACCCCCCCCCCCCATGCAAGGACATTAACGGATTCAGAGAGAAAACAGGAGCCTCGGAATGGACAGATCAACACAAATGGAAACGAGAACGAAATTAGAAGAATGAGTTGAGACCGGACAGAGTGGATGAGATGGACAGAACAAGGTACCCGATGCTTAACGGCATAAGGGAAAAGAAGAGAAGAAGAAGATAAGGACAGCAGACAATAACAATAACATACAACACCGTGCCATGAAGGCACATTTAGGGGATGTGGGGTAGGGCCCTCACACATCTTCGAGGTGATGTGATCAGCACCATGCTCTGGCTACCTCCCCCCTTTCTTCCTGCCAGGGTTGCCCCAGGTACTCATTGATTTGAGGCTGGGCGAGCCCCAGAGCAGCCTTATGAGGGGACAAGGCTGGAAAAATTCCAACATTAGATAACCCACCCTGAGGATCGACAATGGTTTAAATACCACTGGAAACCAAGCAACCGACTTTCTTGATTGAAGCTGCTTTATGGATAAATCTTCGATTACAAAATAGATTGAGACCAGCAAACACACATTTTATTGCTACTTAAATAATTAGAAAAGAAGAAGAGGCAGAATCCTACTCTAGTAGTACAAGACATATGCCTTTTTATGAATTTCATGTCTCTGAAGCAAAAATAAAAATCTTAAACCCTGTACCAGCTAACTGTAGACCAGGTGAACGACAACACGTCTCTGCACAAGTAGTGACACGAGACAGCTCCACCAATGAACAGCAGTGAGAGAAATGGGATTGCATAATGGACGACTGAAGTTACAGGCTTTCCCTGCTTCACTTTGTCTGCATTGCAAACTTTTGAAAACGATAATACCGTACGCACATGACAAACGGACCGTATTTTTGTCTCCAGGTCCGTACCCTTGGTTTAAGAATTTCCTAGGGAAATATTAGGGATACAACAGCAAGTGCAAATTTTGATAAGCCGTACATTTAGCATATGGACTAAGGTCTGGACCGTACGTCCGTACATGCCATGAAATTTCTGTACATGTACGGTAATGACCATACGGTTGGCAATGCTGCACTTTCACCACTCTCCTCCTCTGCCGCTATGCGCAGCTCTGCTCCACAGTTAGCTGGGATAGGGTATAACTTAAGATATGTAAGATAATATCAATTGGGTAAGAAGGCTGGAAATAAAATCAATGAAAAGGTAACTTACCTTTGCTTCCAATACTTCCCTTCCTCCTTTCTCTTCAGTTTCAGTTACAACACAAAACAAAAACCCATTTAATCATAACTCTGTAGTGACAATGAAAATAATCTAAATATGCTGCAATGTCAAAATGAGATGTTCTACTGAGAACAAGAACAGTAAAAAGAAAAAAAAATCCTCTGAATGTTAGTAACAATGGTTCTACATTAGCATGCAATGTTAATTGGACATTATCAATTGGCTAGTGCTTGTAAATATACGTACTCTACACAATTAGAATAAGTAAAGTTAAAAACACTTGATAATGGAGAATGTTCAATTAACAGTGATTACTAAAAACAAAACAAAAAGTTTCGATTAATGCTACTTGAAAATTTATGACAACACTTAAACTCAATGCAATGCAGGGTATTCTCAAAATATCTTGTTAATGTTTATACTGTTGCCGTAACGTGATATAAAATTATTTTTAGAACCAATAGTTTTCTTATGACAATAAAGTTAATAATTAAAACATACTTTGTATTTAAACATATCTTTATTGAAAAAAAATACCAAGTACAATTCTAACAGGCTTGCCTCAAACCTAACTCATTATGGATAACAATGGATTGATTTTAATAATTCACATCAAGGAATATGTCTTCCCCATAATTATTTCTATTAATTATTACATTAATAAGAAATATCACTTGAAATGTCAACTTTGCATCTTAATGTACGTTTTCCAATAATAGCTAAGAGATGTTTTAGAGAGGAAAACATATTTACAGTAAAAATTACTGCAATTATGGGCACATGGTTCTGTTGGCATGATGGCACTCTTTGGTCTCAATTCATCATGACATTTTCACATAATTGTAGTTCAATTTCTCCAATCACACATCAAATTTCTTCTTTGAGTCCATCAGTGGTTGTTAGTTTGTTGGCATTACCTTTCACGTAGCCACAAACAAAATAATCAAGCAGTGTCAAATCATGCAATCTTTCGCTTTCTCTTTAGGGTTCTTATACAGACCGAAATAATCAAGTATTTGGTGAAATGTGATTCTCACAGAACATGAACTCATATTATGTTTTTAACCATATGCAGACACTGTTCAACTGTTTTTCGCTCCATACTTATCACAGCCTATAACTGACAGCCAATGAATGGTATTCTGAAACAGTGTTGCCACATAGTAATCATAACCTGAAAACATCTGGTAGCTCCTACTGGACAACCATGTGTAAAAGTGCACAGGATAAGGAAAAACCTTTCTTATTTACAGTACATGCAAAATGTTTATGATATATTTACCTAAAATCACTCATATGCTTCCTTACTATGTCAATTTTCCAACTTCGAGAAAAAGAGATACAAGTGAAAATATTTTCATATGTTACGTGAATCTATTCAAACAAGAGGAAGTCTCAAAGTGGCTACATAGCATAGGCCCAGCCCTTGGACACATTAATCAGGATGATTAAAGGAGAAAAAATGTGTAGCAGTAGATTTCCAAACTGCACAGATATCTGATCTCACAAGTTATGTGTGTGTGATGGGAGTGTGCATGATGTATGATGAATATGCAACCAGTGTCCCAGGAGTTTGGTGCTAATCTTGGGAATTCTACCAGCAGGAGCACACAGACAAAATGCAGAATAAATGTACGTAGGTTGTTCAATAAGTTTTGCCTCCTGGGGTTTGAGTGAGGGAAGTTTATGATTTTACATTCAAATGAGTTTGGAATATCCTCTTTTAAAGGGTAACATCACTTTCGATGTAGTTTCCACCAGCGTGTACATAGTTTCTGCATGCCATCAGAGAAAATAAGGTTGCCTAACATTTGTCAGCTGACGAGAGACCCACCTTGAACACTCTTTTATGAACCCAAGTTCGTCATTGATGATACGATTCACTATTTCAAGCCAGAATGTCTACGATCTCCCTCTGCTTAATGCGGCAATTACCATGAATTAGTTCATCAACATGTGCCACCATCTCTCGAGGGATGTCCACTGCGGTGCTTGACTTTAAAGTGGCTGTAGCTGGGCTGTCCATGTGTGCAGTTCGCACTCATCTCCTGGCCATGCTAACATCCAACACATCCTACCCCATATACGGCACGCATCCGACGGTGGATTTTGATACATGGAACATCTTCCACAGTCGGAAATTCAATCACAACATGCTGCTTGAACCACATGTCCACATAGTACGACATCTTTCAAGCTACTGCTCCGACGTCAGTGGCAGTGGCTCAAACAGAAAACATCCTCTGAGAGCAGACATTCCAAATGTTTATTTAAATATAAAAATCATAAACTTTCCTCACTCAATAAAAAAGTTATAGGCCTGGAGGTAAAACTTATTGAACAACCCTAGTACAATGTGATGATAAATTACATGTTCACATGGTGTAATGGTGCAGGATGTCATCTGACAGTTGCACTACTGCCATGGCAGCAAAGATTAGAACTCACCCCCATTCATACAGCAGTCGACATTGATCAATTGAATTCTTTTATTTTACTTCGCTTTTCTGCCACTTTTGGCTAATTGTGATGAGGATGAAAGGTGGCAAGATGAAATTGGTGAAAGGACAATCACAAATACACGTGAACAGCACACACTAGTCTCACAGAGGATTCTACTGGTTGTGAGTCCAGATAGCAGAAAATCATTGGTCTGCAAAATGCAGTACACAGTGTCAAAAGTACAACATAAAAGTCTACAAATGAAGCCCAGAACAAAACAAGAAGAATATTTGCAACCAAGTATGGCAAAGAAAGAAAGTCAATATAAACAATGGCAAGAAAATACAAGATTACACAGAATCAAATTATCTTGTACACAGAACCAGTACAGTTTACTGTAGGGCATAAAATAATAATAATAATAATAATAATAATAATAATAATAATAATAATACACCCATTTAGTGCAAATCATGCAACAACAGTTTTTTAGATAGAATACCTGTGCTTTTGTGTGGTTTCAAAATATATCACTACAGCTTCTCTTTTTTTATTACCCCGAAGAATATATTTATCAGTTCAAATGCAAAGATGAAACTATACCCATACATGCACACATATGTCAACGTTCAAAGTCTTTAATTTTTCGTGATTCAAAATCTTTAAGGTTTGCTCTTAGTAGTAGCTGCAGCAAGATGAAAGAATATACAAGTATGACAAGTTTAATATGGGTGTCTGTTACATGCACAGTATATCTAAAGTGTTGTGAAAAATGCCTAATACAATAGTAGACATAAGGAAAGAAGCACTATGTGCAAAAAAAAGTTTGTAACAAATTTTCTAATGATAAGTTAGAAGAAACAAATCAGCATCCAAACAAACTTTCACGCACAAACACTCACACAACCACCTTCATTAAAGAGTTCATAAACTTAAAAATGCATTTTAATGCTTTGGATTTCTAGATGGAACTGTTTGTACAATCTCAATTATCCTCTTGTACCAAGAGTGGACTTAATATATATATCCTGAATATTACCCGAAATGCCTATTTTGTTCCTGTGATCAGATACTCAGAGTTTCGGTACACAAGTAGGTTTCAGGGTAATACAATCATTCTACAGTGCCTATGATTGCCGATTTTCATTATTAGTTCATGTAACAGTGTTTCAAAAGAGGAACAAAATAGCATTTCAACTCTGAAAAGTGTGTTTTTCTGCCTCTTTTGTTTACGTTTCTCCACAGGCATATTCAGGGAGCACAGGAAGGTGCTTCCCCTTATAGAACTTAACAATAAATATTAAATAAACATGAGAACAAAGAGTGATCGCGTCCATGACATCATCTTCAATGTGCATAGTAGGTAGTAACTAAAAAAATGTTCATCCTTCTGCATCTCGAGAGGAAGCCCATCCATTCAAGGTGATGGGTACCCATCAAAGTTCAAGTACCCTAGTAAATGGTCGACCCACATCTCAATACCAAAGATTCCTAGGTTGAGGGCCTCCCCGATGGTGCAGTGGTAGCGTCGTTGCCTTCTAATCAAGGGGTCCCGGGTTCGATACCCAGTAGAGGCACAAGTGGTTCGAATCCCACTTTAAACTGTAGGTCCAGTCCCGATTAGCCTTTCTGTGCATAAAGTGGGCTTAAAACAACAAATCAATCAATCAATCCTAGGTTGAATCCCAACCTGTGTATGCCCTGTCATCATGAACACAGATCAATTATTGTTATACACTATAGAAGTTTTCTATTATTTGAAGTTAGAACAGATAATTTTTTAAAAATTTCTGTTTTGAAAATGAATAAATAATGTATAAATATGTGATACTTTTTCAGTTAAATCAAAAATTATATAATTATTATACAATCCTCAGTATGTAATTAAAAATTACATCTGTTTACATTTTGTATGAGAGAATTTTAATTTGAAGCCTCTCATTATTCACAATACTGAAAGTGAATTATATGCCTTATTTATTTTAGTGCCTACAAATCCAGGCTCAATTAATAATAAACCTAATTGTATTCACACACAACTAACAAAAAGGTAACTGCGTTGATCTGATTTTATAGTTCATTCTAATCCATTAATACCAAAACAAATAAATTTGAAAATCCATATTTTTTCAGTATAAAACAAAAATAAAATAGTATTTACTGGAGATACTGGATTAACAAAAATCTGATTCAACTATAACATTTTTCTTACAAAACTGAAAATTACATATTTGAGCAGACACAAAATCAAAACTAATTTGCATTCATATGAATTTCATAAAATACATTTTAACTTAGAAATATTGATACAGAAAAACTGCACACACATGAAAATCAATAACAAAAAAGTGACAAGATTAACAGCAAATTAAAAAAAAACTACACTGAACTCATAAATATAAATTCATACAGGTCTGTTTTGGGGTTAAGCATGAAAATTTCATGTGAACCCTTGATAATTATGTAATCTTAATGTAAAATATGACAACTAAATTACAACTCATCAGTGTTTAACGTACACCAAAACATTCACACTCCCCCGGGGATCAGTGTTTAACGTACACCAAAACATTCACACTCTCCCGGAGATCAGCTAATATGGATGGTTTAAGTTGGTCAAAGTATTATCCTTTGTATCAATACTATCCAAGACCGAATCGGTGCTTTCATCATTGGAGACAGAAGAGTACTCTTGAAGAAATGTGGTACATTTTCCAGGCCCATGAACAGACAACATATGACGCTTCAAGTGAGAAGTTCGGCTGAGTACCACTTTGCATATTGAGCACTGTGTTTTGCCAGCATGGACATTATTGTGCTTTACTAATGAGCTATAGTTTCGGAAAGTCTTTCCACACAATTTGCAACCATATTCTGGAGCATTTGATAAGGCATCCGTTGGTGCTGACCATGTTCCATTGCTAGTATGTCCCAGCCAATCAGCTCCTGTCCATTCTCCTGCTAGAGGAGAAAAAAAGCAACAAAACGGTCAACTACTTGAATAACGTATGGCATATGAATCAGCAGAAAGTAATATCTAGTTAAATATTAATATCTTCGACCATTTTTGAACTAATACAAAATTTGCATATAATTACTATGATTAGGGCCGAGTGGATACTGCCTTGTTTCATTTTGATAGTCTTATGATTCTTGCTGATAATAATACAGGATGTGGCACAAAAAATGGGATATTTTGTTCTTGTTGAGAGAGTTTCTGTAATGATGCGGGAAACACTTTTTGTCACTTGCATCACCAATGTACGCCATTTACAGACATGGATCGCTGGAGCTGTAGCTGTAAGAGCATTTTTTTAAAAAATGGTAACACTGTTGCTGCTGAGAGGCAAGAAAATTGGCGTTATTTTAAACGTTTTAATGTATGGCCATCGGCCAATGAAATCAGGATGTGGGTGAAAAACTTTATGAGAAGTGCACTGAAGCAGAAAGTGACAGGTTTCAGATGTTGGAACATGCCATGGATAATTTTCATCACACATTCTCCAAGAATGAACGACGAATTGGTGGTCACATGTTTCACATAATTTTCAAAACACGAACTTGACTGTGCGTATGTCGCAAATGGCAATGTGTAAGGATGTAGTTGATGCGTTTGTGTGTGTGTATATATATATATATATATATATATATATATATATATATATATATATATATATATATATATATATATATAAGCGTAGTATTAGTTTTGTTGCATTTTTAAAGCCCATTTTTGTGCAACACCCTTTACTTGATAACTAATGAAAATTTGAATTTTGCATAATTCTCATGATATTTAGTTCCAGCTTCTGGAAACCTGGAAAAGTATCAACATGGATCATGTACAGTAAACCCTCGTTAACACAAACTCGCTTAAGACGAACACTCGCTTAACATGAACAAACTGTTGGTCCCGGCAGGGATGTATTATATTTTATAGAAAGTTTTATCGGTTAATGCGAATTTCGGTTACGAGCTGTTTTTTAGTCCGTTGCGTCATTAGACCTTATTTAACATGAACTTTCAAAGTTCTTCATAATTTTTTTCTGTTGTTCCTCTGCTAGGTATGTAAGAAATCGCTCAACAATCTCTATCATCTTGTCAACAATCAACTTATACAGTATTGTAACAACAGATTCAGATCAACAATGAGTTTTTCTATTCTTTAAAACACAGCCAGTATAAGTAACATCAAGATTAAAACATGGGTGCAATTGCTCGACAACCGCGATCATTGCATCAACAATGAGCTTATATGTATTTAACCAACAAATTCAGTTGTGTGTTCAGATGTGTTTTTCTATTATTTAAAACGTAGCCAGTACGAGTAACATCAAGTTGCAAGCAGTAAGATGGGACTCATGGCCAAGAGAAAGCAGACAGGTATAGATCTGCAAACAAACTGAGAATCCTAGAGGAAGTAGACCGTGCTGCATTGAAAAAAACGACAATTGCTGAGCAGTATAGAATTGCCAAATCTACATTATCTACAATACTTAAATACGTAATACGTATTGTAAATGGTTAATGTGTAGAAAGAACTGTATTGCAACAATAAAATTTGAGTCCCCGGTTAGCACAATTTTTTTTAACACAAACTCTTTAATTTTTCTGTCCCTTGGGATTCGTGTTAACGAGGGTTTACTGTAGTACTAATATAATGGTACAGCCATAACCAGAATAAAGAAAATATAAACAATTTTCAAGTACTGGAAGCCAACTTTTTACTACACCAAAGCACCAAATATTTAGCACACAGAGTATATCTCGAAAAAGAAAGTAAAGCTTGGAGAGTATTGTGCATTGTAAGTAGTGAAGTACAAAACCTTAACCCTTCATATGTTTCTATATGCAACAAGAAAAATGTTAGTATTCTGAGAATGTTAACTACAAAACTTAAAGAAAGTTTTGTGGTAAAAAGTACATATCAAGCAACATGTAGTAAATACAATACCATAGGACATCACATACGTATTATACAAATAATGGCTGAATTAAAATACACAGAAGAAAACTGCACTATTTTACATTTAACATGCAGAACATGAAGACAGATTATATTTAATCTCATATATTAATATACATATAAACACTAATGGTAACACTATTAAGCCTTAGGCACAGTGGTAGTGTCGTCGCCTTGTAATCAAGGGGTCCCGGGTTCGATACCCGGTGGAAGCACAAGTGGTTCGGATCCCACTTTAAATTGTAGGTCCAGTCCCGATTAGCCTTACTGTGCATAAAGTGGACTTAAAACACCAAATCAACCAACCAACCAACTATTAAGCCTTGTTTCCATGTTTAATAAAATACTAAAAAAAATCTAAATGTAAAATTGTTCATCAGACGAAGATGTGAATCTTTGTCTGATAAAGATCCTGCAAGAGGGTGGAAATGTTATGTTCTGCTTGGTCAGCATTTTCAGGGTTTTAAATAACACTAAATATTTTATATACAATGACATTAGCGTATCATAGAATGTTCCATTGGATTGAGAAAAATGGTAATTATGAATTATCATAAATGAAAATCTTCATAAAAATTCTTTTTAAACACATAACTAGTTTAGATTTGTTTGTTACAGTACGGAACTCTTATCAAAGTAGAGCAATGTGGTTAGCTGACTTCTAAAGACATTTCAAAATATATATATATCTATATATATATATATATATATATATATATATATATATATATATATATATATATATATATATATATATATATGGACGATAGGAAACTTTATCTGATATTGACAAAGTACTTATTTCAATTTACTGAAATTGATAAACAATATTCTACTGACCTGTGTAAAGAACTTGAATTTGCTCACTTCCTTACTTAATGTATGTAAACAGGTGACTGAAATGGGATTTGCCTTAAGAAAAACCTTTGTATTTTGATGTTTACCTAACAATAGCAGGGTATCTGAATACTTTTATAAGTAATGAAAAGACTGTGAATGTACTCTATCAATATACCGTTGTTGCCTTATAATCAAGAGGTCCTGGGTTCAATATCTGGTGCAGGCACATAGTGGTTCGAATTCCACTTTAAACTGTAGGTCCAGTCCCGATTAGCCTTACTGTGCATAAAGTGGACTTAAAACAGCAAATCAATCAATCTATCTATAGGAATATTGGTGTTGCATAGTTCTCTGAATATTAGCGACAACGGTTCTTTATTAGCATGCAATGTTAACTGGAATTTATCCTTTGTCTAGTGCTTCTACTTTTATTATTATTATTATTTTAAGATTATGTTTCAAGAGAGAACTTGTTTTGTTTTAACAAGAACTAATTTGTTTTTGTTGGTGGTGGGGATCAAATCTACAACAGACCTGTAATTTGTTCCACAACTGATACAGAAACCATTAATCCATGGCACCATGGATTTGGATTTGGAGCAAGTTACAGGTCTTGCATAGGTCAAAGCAAAACCAATTACATGAAATTGGTGAATGAACCATTTATGATCTTCATGGAACATTTAGAATTTTTCATTTGAATTGGTAGAATTTTGGTTATCAGTAATAGTAATTATTATTTATGTACTTTTTTTTGGTATCAGAAAATATTTCATATCAGTCAACCCCTGCTAAAAACAATACCGAAATAGGGGAATTATGTTCCCAATCAAATATTGATTGATGTTGTTTTTCTGATTAACCAATACACCCAAATTGACTGCTAAGCCTATGTTACTTTGAGCAGACAATGATATTCTAAGCAATTCCTACCAATACCGACTCTTGAAGCTAAAACAATTTTACATTTACATTATTTTTCAAAATATAAAGTACCCAACTGAAACTATACCACATCAATATACGAGAGATTTTGCTTCAAAGTATTCATAGATGCAGATATGGTACAGTCACGGACACTGTCGGGTTGTAATGAATACATTGATTTTCAATGGAATCGTTACAACCCAGCAGTGTCCGTGACTGTACAATTAGAGCCACATATTTATGGTTAAGAAAAGATCGAGATTTCAGTACAAAAAATTGGCATATTTCAGGATCAAAAGCGGTATATAAAATGGCAATTTGGTGTTAAAATGGTGAATAAATACCTAAATTTAATTTAAAGCTGTACTTATTAAACAAAATTATCATTTCACTTCTAGTAGCACATTTATATAGTAATAAGAGTATTAAGTTTGTTACTGTGTAAAGGAGTCTATTTTTGCTTCTCAAATATTTACAGCAGAATTAATCAATTTTCCGTGAATTGCATAACTCACAGGATAATTCAGACCTCAGAAGGTGTCGCATCGGTAAATAAACTCTAAATTTTGTGTTTAAGAGTTTTATTTTGCATTTTGCAGTTCATTTCGCATCAAAACATGGTAGCAAAATGCACACCTTTCAAAAACATTAAAAATTAACACTACAATGTGTTATTTTACATTTAATGCTTTTGCCAAAAAGGAAATATGCATGCCCTTAGGTATAATCAGAATAATAAAATCATCTACGTTTATTGTTACGAAATCAACTTTTCACACAATAATGGTGTAAAATTAATGGGAACTGCACATTTTGCAGAACCCGCAGTATTCTCCTATTCTATGGAAAAATATAGACCAGTATTCAAGGTGGTGTTTTTCAATACTGACACCATGCTGATTTCAACTCAGTCGAAATATAGGTTGGCAATAGAATGAATGGTGGTATTCTTCTCTGATCATTGGTGAGTAATGGCACTGACAAAAGACAACCCACAGAAGATAAGTCTTCCTTATGACAAAAGGGTTAGCCGAAACAGGAGACATCCAGAGAGGTCAATAAATTATGGTGTAGTTGCAGTCGACTTCAGAAACAGTTGCCCAACCTCACCCAGCAATAAAATCAATTCAATTCAATCAACAGCTGTTCTGGAATCTTCACATCTTGAAGAGAATTCAAGGAAACATGTTGAAACATTTGGGGAACCATGCTGAGATTGGTGGCGGACATGTGGAGCACATTTTGCATAAAGGGAATGTGTTGTTTATCAGTTCTCTCATTGCTTCCAGACTTTGTGGGCACCCTGTGCTGACAAATTAGGCCAATCCCTATTTCATTCTATTTCTGGATATCTTGCTATCTCAAATAGGCAATTTTTATGGCGAATTTTACATGCTCTACTGATGATTGACTTTTTGGTTATTGGAAACATACATGGGGAGGGATGGACGTATCCTTACAGAACACTCTTGCCACTTACCAAATTTCTAACAACTCTCTGCACAGCAAATAAATAAAAAACTGCATGACTTGATAAAATTGATTTATTTATACAATTTTCTCAATATAACACAACATACATGAAAATTTCTGTAAAAGTAAAAATTATTACACAATTATAATATTTTATACTCTTGAATTCAACTGAAATGCGAAAAAGTTACATGTAAAAATCTCCTTAGTACAGCTTGTTTCTTTGTTTACACGGTAGTCATTTTCTTGTTTGTACCACAAAATAAACCTCTGTCTAAATTCTAACACATGTAAAGTGGCATTACTTGTACTTGAATTAATTTGCACTTAACAAATAATTTGAGACACAGAATATATCACTCACTACGTTATAAAAATAGATATTACAAACACATTTTAACAACATATGGTAAAAATTACAACCTCCTGTTTTACATATTATTTACATAGAATGTCTCCAAGTATGTAACGAGAACTATCTACAGTGCATTTATTGTTCAAGTATTTACCTTACACAAAGATATTCTGTATTCAGACCTAAGAACAAAAATGTAAGACAACTTAAACACTCACATAGTTACAAGCTGATAAAATATAAAACTTTGATACCAAACTTATTTATCAACCATGACATTTTCTTGTACATTAATTTTGCACCTTGGATGACATTAGTATAGTCTACATACGTTCATGGAAACTTTTATAGCTTTATGTGCTGCAAATCTTGTGCAAAATAATGGAACTTAGAGCAGAGAAATAGAAGAACTTAAGTTCGGTCAGTGTTCGAAGTGGAAATTCCTGGGTGCAAGGGGAGGGTGAGGGGTGTAATTACACATTATTGGGGATGGCATCTCCCCATGCCACCCTCCCTATTCAGAGTACCCACTTTGGCGAGTTTCAACAATGTGCAAACTTCAGATGACTTACTTCTGAAAGTGCAATAGGATAAATATTATCAACAGTAGTTACTAGAGTCCCCTATGCCTACTACATGGCCTATATTATACATAATAATTAAAACACTAAGCACAGTATGTGAATAGGCTATCTAAACCTTACTAAAGTTACGAGTATTTCACGTAACTCTGTAAATACTATTTAAATCTTGTTCACAATGACAAAGACTAATTCTCGCTTCAGAGTCTGCAGTTAACACTGACTGAAAAATAACAACTAGGTGAAATAAAATGACTTCTTAAGAGTTCACCTCTACACTCATAGATTTCATCTTGTAGTTCCATTAATGTATCTCTCAATAAGGAATCATCTTTACTACATGAACAAAAGTAAACATAATACCAGTGGTGTATTCTTCCATGTTATCTAGTTTACTGTTGAAAAACCAACCTTCTTGATATTGTCTGAAAATTTGAAGCTGTCGGACTTTTGTTTTTGTTTAACTTGCATGCCTACATTGGTGTTTTATTTCTATTATATCTAATTAATATATAATAAACGTATAGAATAAATAAGAATTGTTGTGGTAAAACAGTTCAAATTTTCTGAATGTGCCACTGCATAATACTAAACTAAGAAATGAGAACAAATTAATCAGATTGGTGCAACTTGTTAACTTAACTAATAACTCGAAAGCATATCGGAGGAAAAAAACTAACAATATTGATCCAATCCCAAAGAAGACTATTCATTCTACTGTTTCATGTCCATGTCTACTTTTCAAATGTCGCTTTAAATTTGACTTTCTACTCAGAACCACACTGCAAATACTGCATTTTGTTTCATTACTATGTACTCGTGAATGAGACACAAGTGATCTGAAGTGTTTGTATGCTGCTCCACACAATACACAGACATGCTTCAATTCAGTATTATCTGGCGTTCTTGGTTCACCTCCAACACTTACAAGATAGGGATGAGCCGGCTCAATGCCACCAAGGCCTCCTTCTGGGAAGAAGAGATGGACAAGATCATCAGCAAATATTCACACACAATGCTGACGTCATGTAATTACTAATAAAAGTAATATAGAAGTAAAAAATATATACCAAATATTGTTTCATGTGCAAATAGAAAAAATGCACAGTATTCCTGAAAATTCAGTATATAAAAGTGAATTTTAAAAAATGCAGTGTTTGATTTTATCTATTGAAATATTACTGGTTTCTCACATGTGTAACATTGTTTCAAAGTACTGAAAGCCATTTTTTCTCCATTAATATGTACAACTATTTAAAAACAGTATCAATATTAGAACAAACTCTGATATCTGTACATTGGTGGATAAAATGAACATAAAAATATAAATTCTGCAAGAGTTACATATATCCTGCACATGTGTGCATGTGAATGCAAGAGATGGACTGACATGAAATTTTTGCCACTGCCTTGAAGTAATATTTACCAATGCTGATAACTCTATTCCTTTGATATAAAATTTCAAATGTTTCACAAAGAATTTAATTAATTCATCACCATGTGCAATATCCTGTTTGACTGCAATAGGTTTTGCCTTAGAAAATAAATCTTATATTTAGTCATTTACTTTAAAAACAGATTTATACTTAGATATTCACAAAAACAGGATAAAAACTAAAGTATGTGCTCAATGGATGATATTCAACTTGGCGTCATTACACAGTGCACTTTGGGGAAAAACAGCATGAAGTCGTGCAAACAGATTTGCACTTGTTAAAGAAAGCATACAAGAAGCCTTCTTACAGTGAGTAATTTGCGATATTTTATACATCCACATTCCTCATGTGATCATGATAATCATACCTTGAATCGCTTCGGCAAAGATCATATGCACAATGCTTACCCGGCATGTTTTCAATGAAGGATCTGATCTGTTTGTCCAAAGTGTGGCAGCAGACCATGATTTCCCACAATGAATTGTGGGGGAAGTTGTTCGCTGAATATCATCCATTACACTCAAAAAACAAGTGTTGGAAATTGCTAGAAGTGCTGAAAGAGCAACTTGTAATGCATGTATGCATTACTAAGCATAACAAAATAACACAAATTTGCCATAAATTGCAGGCAGTAATCAAAGCCATAAAACTATCAGCAATGTGATTACGTTGGTGGGTTAATGTATATATTAATCCACCAACTCTCTCTCTCTCTCTCTCTCATAACTTCCCTATGATATTAAATTTCTAATTAGAGTAATTGTCCCTTGCACCATAGCTGTGCAGGCTATGGGATGCAAGCAGGTTCGAGTCTCCTGGGGGGAAGAATAACAACTGAGATTTTGGCTAGTGTACGGGACCAAGGGCCACCTAGCATCGTGAGAAAACTGAGGGGCTATAAATAAGTAGTGTAAGCCAGTCATAGGAACCTACAACAACAACAACATTGAGTTCATCGTGCTGAGCACACATCACCCTGTAACTGGTTGGATGATAGCCCACCTATGCTGAGGCATTTAAGAGTGAGGCTGGCAGTCGGTACGTAGGCCATGGCCCTCAAGGGCTGTTATGCCATGGGCTATGTTATTTAATTAATTTAATTATTCAAAAATAATAATTTGAAAGGAAGACTAAATGCATATCAACCAAGAACTATTTTCAATTATTTTCCAGTAGGGATGGGACCGATTAATCGGTGCTCTATCAGTATCGGCGGATATAGGCATATCAGTGTATCGGTAAAATTACTGATTATTTTACCGATCCGATATATCGATAAATATCTTATAATTTAGTGCAAAATTCTGCCATTTTGTTATAATTTTTATGGATAATCTCGATGCCCTACTTTTTAAAAAAGTAATTGTCTAAATATTCAACTTCTTTTGCACTGCAGTCACCTCGAAACACATATTTATTAAGGAGATCAATGAACATTTCAGGTTCTTCATGGACCATTTCTAATTTTATATCGGATCTGTAGAATATTGGTTACCGGTATCGGTAAATTTTTAATCGGTACTTTATCGGTATTGGCCAAAATTTCATATGGGCCCATCCCTAATTTCCAGTAACATCCTTTATTATTGAACAGCAAGTTTTGTTGTTTTGGTTTCATTGGTGCTTTAAAGCACACCACTAAGTGCACATCTGATATTCAACTTGCTTGATATATCAACCATATTTATCATATCATATCATGAAGTTAATATGCCAGTTTTTGTGGTGAGTTGGTCTACTTAGTGTGCTAAAAGCTAAAGGTCCCAGGTTAAAAATTCTAGTCAAGGAATGGGTTGTTTTCATTACTTATCCCAGCATCTACTTTATCTTTTCATCATTCTTCCTTATTATCATGATTACTTCAAGAGGTGCAAGTGTGATGCAAAATAATAAGTAAAGTGCTCCCCTGTTCTCTTCACCACACCATGAAGGCATATAGGGGGTGTGGAGTTAGGGCCCCACACTTTCTTGACCACAGCTGAAGGTGGGGGTGATGTGATCAGCACCATGCCCCTGGCTGCCTTTACCCCCGGAGTTTCCTCCAGGTGCGCACTTTATACGACGCTGGGTGGGTGCCAGAGCCATTTGAACAGGTGAAAAAAATTCTTGGTTCTCTCCCACCAGGAATCGAACCCAGGTCTCTCGAATGCTAGTAAGGTGCCCTAATGACTGAGCTACCATGGCTTGCTAATAATATTTTAAAAAAAATATTACAGCTGGTAACATAAAATGTCCAGAAAGTAAATGCTCGGTTAATAATGTAATTGTAAGTGAAAATTCAAATATGAACAATTTTAAGACCAAAACACACAGTGCGTCTGAAAAGTTCGGTGAATGATCCCATATTTGAAAAACCGTGCTTGTTAGGATGACGTGCCCGCGCATGCGCATTGAGAGACATGTCTACAAGCGGCCCCTATCGTGCAAATCGTCGAAGTGAAGCAGTGGTGCACCCTGCGACAAAGCTAACGGAGTGAGTGTGCGAACTCGTGTCATTGCAACTTGGAGCGCAAAATGGAGCAATGCGTTAACATAAAGTTTTGCTTCAAATTAGGGAAAACGGCGACGGAGACTCATGGAATGTTAGTGCAAGTGGATAAGAATACAAAGAATTTTATTTCCTAAACAGTATACAAGATATGGTTACATAGAACGATTATTATTTTTATGTATACGGATAAAAGTAGTCAAGCTACTTTCGGAGGTATGTGCTTATGCCCTGGTACCTGAAAATTAACCCAGGGCGTCAGTTCCGTGAATTTTTTACGGATTCCCCCGCTTTTCTTTGATTCATCCTTGATTTCCATTATTTTTTTAATTACAATAATTCACTGTGACATTGGCAAGAATGTCCCAGTGTGAAGAACCAAATTTGTTCGGTTTTCCTGAACAAAGTTGGTTTCACATCATTCTACAAGTGTATTAGTGCAAGTGTATGGTGTTGAAGCAGTGAGTAAAAAATGTGTGTTTGAGTGGTTTAAACGCTTTAGAGACGGAAATGAAGGTGTCGAGGATGAGCCGCGTTTGGGTCGACCGTCAACAAGCACAATTCCAGACAACATCGAACAAGTTAGACGGATGCTTGCGGATGATCGGCGACTGTCGTTGAGAATGATCGCAGAAGAGTTGCAGATAAGCAACGACAGTGTACGCACTATTGTTCACGAACATTTAAAAAAAGCGAAAGATTTGTGCCCGGTTTGTACCGCACACGCTGACAGACGAGCAGAAGCAAACTCGGATGGAAACGTCTGGAGATGTCATCGACATGTCTAACCGGAATCCGCTGTTTTTGGAAACCATCATTACTGGAGATGAGACCTGGTGCTACCAATACGATCCGGAGACCAAGGGACAGTCAATGGCAAAAAAAAGTCTGCTGACAAAATCCAAGATTAAGACGATGTTGTTCACCTTTTTCGACAGCAAGGGCTTGATCCAGCAAGAATTTCTACCTGCCGGTCAAACTGTCAACGCGGAAGTTTACGAGGGAGTTTTGAAACGGCTGTTGCAATGTCTCTGGCGGGTTCGGCCAGAAGTGTACCAGAGTGGACAGTGGACTTTCCTCCACAACAACGCACATCCGCACACTGCGATCCGCGTGGTCAAATTTCTCGCTCAACGCTAGGTATTCTCCAGATTTGGCACCTGCAGACTTCTTTTTGTTTCCCCGCCTTAAATTAGCCCTGAAAGGCTTCCGCTTCGCAGACGTTGCGGATATCCAACGCGTGACCACGGTGCTTCGTGCAATTCCACAAGAAGTGTTTGCTGCCAGTTTCCAACAGCTTTACACCCGATGTCAGACGTGTGTTGTAGCTAATGGTGATTACTTTGAAGGCCAGTAAAGGTATTTTGTTTGTAACTCTTGTTTAGTTTATTTTCTGAGACCATTCACCGAACTTTTCAGACGCACCTTGTACATGTCTTTCCCACTTCAAGTGTCTTGAGAGTCATATATAGCTTTTCCTGGAGGTATGCGTAAATAATGTGTACCAGAGTTGAGTTTTCTGTAGCCAGCAAAATGTAAATAAGTTATAACAGTAACAGTCTTAAAATCGAGCACATTTGAAAGAGAAAGAGGAAGAAAAAATACCCTTCACCATTGATGAAACACTCATAGTAACTTATATGATTAATAAATGCTACCACATACCATATAAGTACAGCACCATGGCTGTGCTGTCTAAGGTGCAGGCTTTGGGTTCCGGCTACGGGATGTGCACAGGTTTGAGTCTCTCGGGGGAAGTGTTCACAAAGTTCCCTCTGTTCGGCCTGTGTTTGGGGCTGGTGGCCACCCACTATCATGATAAAATTGGGGGAACTATGATTGATTGATTTGTTTTATTTTACTTCACTTCTTGTGCCACTTTTGACTAATTTGCAAAGATGAGGATGAGTGATGATACGATGAAATTGATGAATGGACATTCACAAACATCCATGCCCAGGCCAGGATCTGGGCCCGGGACCCCTGGCATCGTAGTGTGATGTGCTAACCACTCTGCCAGGGGAGCAGGCTTGGGGAACTATGAAAAGTAGCGTAACTCAGTTTTAAAAAACCTACAAAAATGACTTTGGGATTGTCGTTCTGGCCACACATCACCCCACAACTGGTTGCACGATCTCCAACCTCTAGTAGGAGTGAGGCCAGTAGTCAGTAGGTAGGCCCTGGCCCACATGCCACGGGATATTATTACATACCACATTAGTTTTACATGAGTACTGTTTGACCAGCGATTGGAGAGCTTCAGTTGGCAAAGTGCCAAGGAAAAGGGGAAGGCAGATGGTAGAATGCCATTCGCGGTTGCATGTTGAACAGTGTTACCAATCTGCAAGGATGCTTATCCACCAGAACGTAACTAACGAAACTGAGGGACATGCACAGAACTCCTCACAAATACACTACACACACGAACAAACTTCAAGTCTTTCCGCGTTTTGTTGAAAACATGCCGCACCATGGCCAGAGCACTTCCAATATCTTGTGTCAATATTCTCCGGTTGGCAACATTGCTCTCTTTCCCCACGTGACACTCGTGCTTCAAAGAAGCAGCTCCACGAACTAACCCAATTTATGAATTGACTCGGCTACTTCGGTCATGCGCAGAAAACTCGAGAGCTCTCTGATCGCTGGTCAAACAGTAATTAGTGTTACAGACTCACAATCTGAATGATGCATTTTCAACCCTCCCCACAAGGAATCTTATTTCCCACTTGCCAATTGGAAGTATACCTTTGCAAGCTCAACACGTGTCTTCAAACCTGCCATGTGACAATATTTTATGCACAAGTTATATGAGATCATTATTTTTTTTTAAGTCAATGATTTCACATATATAAATTTGTAAAACATATTTCTTATGATAAAGAACTACTACTTGTTGGAATATCATCCTATCTACCAAGTGGAAAATGAACCCTCTTAGAGCCTGCCTTCAAATCAAGTATGTAAATAAATATTGCTATTAGAATTGTTCTGGAATATTATTCATATACAAAGCTATGTATTCTTGAACAAGTTATGTTAACATCTGGACTATTTTGGGCAGAATGTATAAAATAGTAATATGACATTTGAGTTTCTATTTTCCGTTTGTGTTTCTTTTTAAAATCATTGGTATGTATTGTGTAAATTCATTCAACACTGTTTTCTTGAAATGACCACTTGCCTCAAGGTTATTAAAAATTTGTTCCATGTATGATGATTGAGGCAAGATTTTATTGCGTAAATTTAAATCAGTAAACGGCTCCGGTACCCCTTTCTACACCCTCGTTTTCAGGCACATTTCAAACATTTTCGTGAAAATATTTAGTTCCTCATAACAAACAGTGTTTGCAAATAGCGCGGAAGTTAATTTTTTAGATCTATGTGCTACGAAACTTACGTTTTTTATAAAATTAAAATTCCTTGTGTAACGTCAAAAAGGTTTTTCAGAACTTCTATGATGGTGGATGATGGATTCATGTCACAGGCGCACGTCTGATTTTTTAATTTTTCTTCTTATGATTGACTTGTGCAATGGGAACATTTGCGATTGCAATATGTTATTTGTGTGATATATTGGCAGATTGGACATTTCAGACATTGGATTTAATTTATGCGACTTCAGAAATTGGAATTAATTATTTCTTTTTGGCAACTGCAGGCCTTAAAGGGGAGGGTTGTTTTTTTCTAAATGACTTGTGCGATGGGATAATTTGCGACTTCTTATTTTTATGATAAGGGAGTGGAGGGTGGTATTCTGTGGAAAAGGACAACAAGGACTTTCAACGTAGGACTTACTTCATTTTTGGACTTACAAATTTCACTTCGACCTGCAATTCAGTGCCTGTCCTTGGTAAAAAGAGGTAAGTTACCTTCTTAGGTTTAATTTTATCCTTCATTTTTGGTATCTTCATGTGTCAATGCGGAAAACAGTGAGAAATAGTGTTGGGGGCAGGTGACTACGGCCAATTTCTAACATGCCATTAAAAGGGACTCTATAGATAAAGGTGGGGCCGCAGTAGTGGTAGGGGGCGGTAAGTCAATTACCCCAGGGGCGGCGCCCATAATTGGTGGGAAATTTGGACTCAACAATTTCAAACGACAAAATCTCAACTTTAAACGGCTGTACAGTCGTAAATACTTCTTTCCACGCTCCAATTTCTTTTATTCACAATTAGGATCACATAATCTTCTTAAAGAAAAAAAAATGAAAATTCGAGGGTGTAGAATAGGGTACCCGACCCAGTAAACTTCATGATACACTTCAATAAACTTCATTAAACACTCAGTCAATAATATAGTGACACTGATTTCAAGCACAACACTAGTTTTATTTAGACACTTGCTGTTTTTTATATTTGTGTCACATTTCATGGTCTTAACGGAAAAAACATTGGTATTTAGCAGTTTCAAAACAAATTGAAATTTCAAAAACTGTTGTTGACTTGAATTTGAACCCTTGACACTTTGTACTGCAGTCAGTTTTAATTCCCACTGGACTACACCATTATGCTTGCCCAGTTTCTCATATGCTCCTGCTCATTTATACTTGTGCTGTACCATATTTATCTGATATTCATAGAAAGCATTTCAGAGTGAAGTCATTTTCAAATCATAATTAGTTTTTCTTGTGAGCTCTACATGTTGAAACTAAAGTGTCTAAGAATTCAGCCACATATGGGATAACCTATGTCATTTATGAAGAAGACCAAGTTGATAATGTACAGATCTACAGTTGGCAATCCTCAGGATTTCTGAGTAAGACACAACACACACAGTCAATGTGATGATTCTCTCAGCAACATGTTATCATCCTTAGTTCATTTGCAGAGATGTAGCCAGGAACATAAAGGGCTGTTATTTCTTTTCCCATCAAGACATCAAAAATAGATTTTTTTTAAATTGTTTCTCTAATAAATGTTGACAATACATTGCTTCTAAAGAGCATTCCGTGACATTCGCTACGAGCCTCGGCGGCAAGTTAAAAAAAAGAAGTTTGTTTTGAATGTGATTTGAACCAGCAATCTTTGCTAAGCCAGCTTTTTACCACTTCCCCACTCACAGTCGAATAAGCTAAGTTGACATTTTGTTTAATGAGTCCTTGGCAATTGCAAACTTTTTAAATCTATGTGCTGTTTCTCCCTATTTTATTTTTATCAAAAGGAACAGACTTTGAGGTTTGCAACTCAGAACTAGACTTCTATATTAATTTATTCTCACGCATCTATTCTAGTGTGGCATGCCTCGTGTGTTGTAAATGTAAAGAATAACTGTTGCATGTTCCAAACAATTTCTCATTCCCGAGTGTTAGTTCCAGAATTAGCTGTCCACTGTACCTTTACATTCTGGACATATAGTACCTATATGTACCCAAGCACGTACCCTACAAATATCTATTTTTAAGAGTGTGCAGTTGTAATTAATTTTGCTTCCTTAGCAGGATTAAACATCTTGTAAAATAAGTTGTAATACACTGAGAAATTCATCTTCAGAGATAGTGACTGGTGATAATAAAATTCTGGTTATGGGCTTCTATGTTAAAGTATCACATGACAACAATTAATTCATCATTTCTCCAAAACTGAACACGATATTTCAGTTCTGTCCTTTTTGTTCATTCATATTCATATGAAGCTATGAAATATTCAAATTAAAATGCAATACAAGTATGGTTCGTATAGCTGCTACAACTATTTTTCATCGTTGTCGTCTTCTAAGAGAACCAAACCCAACAAGCCTAACCTAACCACCGATGGTGTTTAAATTGTGTCCGATAAGTGAGATCCCACAAAGCTACCAGCCAATGGCAATGCTTATAACAGTTGTAGCAGCAATCATTGTGTTTGCCAAATGTAGTTTATATTTTCTAGTCGATATGAATCTTAAAGCACTTCACTGACCATTTTCCATCCATGTATATAACTGCTGTTACATTCATTATATTCATACACAAGGCTGCAGATCAATGGGTAAACGTATTATAAATTATGTTACACACAATTCAAAATCTGGAAATTAAGAGTTACCAGTTTTCACCAATCATATTAAAATTTTATTTTCTGTTGGATACATGTGTATTTTTTACCCTGCCATTTACAAATTGGATAATAAATTTTAACAAATACTGATGCACAATTAAGTACTCACATTTCTCAAAGTTTAATTATTATAATTAATCTCTCATGTCAACTGTTTTGATTCATATACATACAGTGTAATGGTAATTAGATCTACTTGCTACTTTTAGATCCACAATTGCCCACATTAATTCATACTAAATGAGGCAAGCTTTTAAAAATTCATTTATACCTAAAAGCATTACATGATTATAGAGTCTGAAGTCAAAATTATAAACATATGTATTTGTCATGCATTTCCCCACAATGCATCATTTAAACTGGAAAGTCTTGTATTTGTAAATTTAACAACATATACATAAACAGTTTCAATAAAAAGTCCACTGGAATGTCATTTATAACTTGTACACATCACCACATCTTCTAGGAAAACAAATGAACAATGTATACAGAAGAACAAGTTCATATAAGATCTGATCAAGGCCTCGAGAAGCAGATTGAATGCAATATGCACTGGAAACCAAATTTTACATCCAGGCTTTCACAGTTTCCTACATTTCAAATATTTTTTGACTACCAGCCCATGTAAACTGTTTATTCAAGGTTTCACTGTGTGTGCATATGTCTTTTAAAAATAAAATTCACATAAAATTCCAGATTTCCCAGAAATTTTTTTTCCAAATTTTACCATTTGAACATTTTAATCCCTGTTTTTAGAAGAATGGTTCTAAAAGTATGAAAATCACTATTTTTATCCAAGGAACAAAACTCTATTTTACATCTCTCCCAATGGTGTACTTAGAAGTTCTGGTAAATTAGCATGGACTGGAAATTAAAATTAACATCATACCATGATACACTACCCATAATTATATAGTAAGTACATGCATTTAATAAAAGACAGAAAATATGTTCGCAATGTCACATCACTGTTTGCTGGGTTCTTGACATCATCAATTCTGTGTAGATAAAAAAAAATATGATGATGACATTATGTTTGTGAATATTTCATTGCAGTTGTTTAGAACCACACCTCATGTGTATCATATTCATGTGCAGAATTCTTGTTAAATTCCCAAAATTAAAGAATTCTCAATTCCTGGTCATTAGACATTGATTACCTTAATATATGTCCAGATGAAAGCTAACTGGAAACCCTCAATCTGGATTAATATACATTCATAATTTATCATTATCATTAAATCAAAAAATTATTGCTTTTGTACTTTCCAATATGCATGATCACATTAATTTCTTCAATAGCATTATTATTAAGTAAATATGCATATGAATGTGCTTATCACATGACAACACATTTCCATTGTAAACTTAGTTTCTACGAAAATACTTCAACTTTTGATACGTAGATATATATTATCTGCATGATTCTTTTTCACTACATATATCATACACTACTAATGCATTCTGGAGGGATTATGTGATTGCTAAATACAAGCATTTGAAGTTGAGAACAAATGCATGTGACAGACTTCAAATTCAAGCATTTCAGTAATAGTCCAGGGGCATATGTCAATATTTCTATAGCCTGTGGGTTTTTGAATGAAGGGAATATATGACTACCGGTAATATGTTGCTAGTGTGGTACACAATAACGTACTACCAGGTGTTTTGCTTGCAATTGTGGCAGAAGGCCTGTGTGATGTCCTAAATCCAAGATGGCTACCACTTCATGCACTAACTACGAAAATCCATCATAACTCCTTTAATAGTGGTTTTGAAAATATATATATGGTCAAAAGAGTTAAGGAGATGGGGTCATTTTCGTTTTTAATGTCTGCAGAGGCAGCCATCTTGGATGTATGATGTCACACAGGCAATACGCCACAATAGTAGGCATCAACAACATATCACAGGCAGTAATTTCCCCCCTTTATATGCCAGAATGTCAAGTAAAGTGTAAGATATGCATAGAATCCTTGCAGAAAAGGGCACGAAATAGTTTCACTAGATATATATCTATAACTGTGCGAGATATGAAAAAGACTGTAAGAATCAATTTTGTTCCTTTTTCAATTCTGAACAAAACATGTATCTATAATTGTTCTTTCAAAACCACTATTAAAGGAGTTATGATGGATTTTCGTAGTTAGTACATGAAGTGGTAGCCATCTTGGATTTACGACGTCACACAGGTCATCTGCCACATTTGCGAGCAAACACCTGGTAGTACGTTATTGTGTACCACACTAGCAACATATTACGGGTAGTCACATATTCCCTTCATTCAAAAACCCACGGGATTACAAATGCCCCTAGACTATAAATACTGTCATGGAAAAAAGCATATTCTTTATTTAACTGGACAAATAACACATCTCCCTATGCACCGTTTTCATATGTCGTTTCAAATCTGATTTCCTGCTCAACACTACAGAGCAAACCTTGCACTTGGTCTCGTCAGTGTGTACTTGAATATGCGACTGCAGTGAGGTGTAATGCTTGTATCTTGCTCCACACACATAGCATGTGTATTTGCGTGACTCGCCTGCCTGTAGCTCCTCAGTTCCAGCACCAAGAAGGGGATCACAATACACTGCTGCAGAGCCATGAGGTCCTTCTGGGAACAAGAGATGGGAAAAGCTTCAATTATTCAGTAGAAGCTTATGTACATCTCTTATAATTATAGTTCTTTAGTTGCAATTAGATTCCTTATACAGCCTTACGAAATGTTATATATATATAACATATATATAACATATATATATATATATGTAACACAAAATTAGGACAAATTCATTCCTTTTACATGCACATCAAATGAAACTTTTTTACCTGTAGTGTATGTTTGAGTTACACAACAGTCACACTTTATTATAGAACTTTACAAAAACTTCTGGTCTGAACTTTGAAAGTAATACTTTACTAACACATGTGACTTTATGATATAATACAGACAGATAAAGGTATTTCACCTTAAGCCTATATATGAGGGTGATTCAAAAAGCAAGATAACAAGAGCTCTCACAGGTATCATATCGCTCCTGTTCTTCGAATTTCCTGCTAGGCTTGCAGCAGAACAGCAGAGCTTTATCATACAGCCGTTAGATGGCACATATGTTGCATCAGACGCTCGCAATATCAGTTGGAAGATGGCTGTGGTCACGGAAACATGGTCAAGTGTGGAAGTGCGTAGTGTGATCAGGTTTTTGTACCTAGAAATTCATTGTCAACTGGTTTGGGTGTACAGTGCATGACCACACTCAGCCAACATCACGTGTGAATTGTTACAGCATTCCAGTTGGAGGTACTGGACCATCCTCCCTACATCCCTGACCTGGCACCCAGTGATCTCCATCTCTTCGGACCATTGAAGAACCACCTGGGTTGTAAGAGGTTCACAAGTGATACGGAAGTTCAGCAAGCAGTCATGAAGTGGCTTCAGGGACTTGACACAGATTCCTTCTATGAAGGCAATGATGCCTTGGTGTACCGTTGGAACAAATGTTTGGACAAACATGGTGACTATGTTGAAAAGTAATGTGTATCAGTGCCATACTACTGTGTATCAGCATATCTGCCTGTGGAATAAATTTTGTCCACGACAGCTCTTGTTACCTTACTTTTTGAATCACCCTCATACATAATGTTCACAACATCATGCTGATGTATGTTCATATTATTGCCAGTTGGAATTGTGAAAAAGAAAAACATGCTTCTTTATTCGTAAATCAGGTTTCATTCTAGCAAACATATTTACAAGTTCTGAATTTAATAACATAGCACAGGTATAGTAATATAAACAAATGATCGTTACTTTTAGAAAATAAACCACCATTGCAGTTACTGACATCATCTAGCAACATGATACTAATGAAACTGACAAAACAGTAAGGGGTAACAAGTACTCACGTTACTTGCATTATGTTTGTCAGTAACCATGTTTTATAATGTATTCATGTAATTCTTGGATACTGACAGTTAAAAAAAGTAACGAGAAAGTAACGTATGAAGTAAAATGAGTCAAATCAATACCAAACTGCAGAAGTTGTAAAAAGGAAGCTACTTAAAAAAAGAAATAGCAAGCTCTGGTCCAAGAAGTCAGAAAAACAGCAGTGATTGGACTCTATGCACCCACGTGCCACCCAATGAAAAGCCGTTGGCAAGCCTGGGCTCTCAGAGGGCTATTGTGCCACAGTGTTTAGTTTAGAAATTGTACTACCTAGGTATATGAAAATAATTAAATCAAGAAGAATTAGGTGGGCAGGTCATGTGGCACGAATGGAAGAGGAAAGAAGAGTTTACAGGATTCTTGTTGGGAAACCTGATGGTAAGAGACCTGTAGGAAGGTGAAGACGAAGATGGAGGGATAAACGTTGAGATGGACCTAAAGGAAATCGGTAAGGATGGAAAAGATTGAATAGATAGTGGCCAGGATAGGTTAGGGACAGGTGGAAAGCTTGTGTTGATGCAGCCATAAAACTTCGGGTTTAAGAATTCTGGGGAGTTAGTTAGTTAGGTACATGGAAATATATGTGTAAATTAGAAATTCAACTGCAGGTAAATTTTCCATAGCATGAAACAATAACTATTTGTATTCTGAGAATCAAGAGACTCAAATTATGCTGTATTCATTGAACATCAGAAGCTAGGGTAATGCGGGTGATAATTTACCAGTCTATAATTCAAACATAGAAAATTAGTCACCCCAGCGAAAAGTCCTTGCTTTGAGTCATAACTTGAGAGTGGGTGTTCTTTGTAAGTGCTCCTTCATCAATTTCATAGAATCATAATCATTCATGAAAACCACTTGAAGCCAGGTGTCTACATTTCCAATATAATCAAATGTTTTGATGTGTGTGGAGGTTCCAAATGTGATTTCAATTCTTCCATGCTTGTTGTACAAGTTAGTGTTCCAATTCTGGCATTAACAAATACAATGTGCTACAAGCACACTATGGCAGTAATATATTACTCTATGTTAAGTTGTTAACATTTCTTGCACAGAGGACACTCAATGTTAAGACACATGAACATTTTTATTACACTGAAACATCGACGCTTAATTCTTTAGAAAGACAAATCAACAAATTTCTTTTTTTATTTTTATTCTATTTTCTTTCCACGCAAGTACCAATAATAACGGTAGGTTGTGAAACAATTTTTACATATCACAGGCACTGTACAGAATGTGGCCTTTGGTGGATATGGTCTCCCTAATAGTATGAAGGTGATGATTTATTGTAATCAAGGAGTCCCAGGTTTAATTTCCAGTGGGAATACGATGTACAATGGTTCAGAGGCCTCTTTGCAATTCTATGACCATTTGCAATTAGTCTATCTGAGCGTAAGTGCAATAATTTTTTTATCTCTGGTGGAGTGATTAGCATATTGAGGATCCTAAGCTTGATTCTAGGTTATGACTATACGAGGGAAGTTGATCACACCTCCTCCTCCTCCTGGGTCAGACTTTTTAATAAAAGATCACCTGCAAAAATGTTAACAATTAACTTCTCAAAAAGAAAGTGATAGCCTCTTCTTATGGCCACAACCACTTTTCACTAAATACCCATGCACATACCAACTTGCATTCTCTCCATATTTGTTTCTTGCAGATTGTCTTAGCTCAGTAAATATTAGGAACGGACAGTGGGTTGACAAATGAAAAGGTAGGAGAAGGGTTATAGCTTCTGTTCTTAGTAGTCAATGCTATATTTTCCACTTATTTTGTTTAAGTATCCAATTTTTTAAAAAGAAACCTTATATTAAAATGAGGATTATAATCCATACAACTTCATACACATTGTTCCAAGTGACCTAATGGCTCTTCTGTTATTGTTGAAGTGTAGCGGAATTACTGCTTGTTAATAAAATATGATAAATTCATAATTATTGTAAAAGGAAACAAAAATAAATGTTTAGTACTACAATATTAAAGTCTGGCATAAAAAATAAAACTTTCATGACAATATCAAAATAAAATTTATTACCAAGGAAAACAAAGTGCATATATTACACAGACATTTTATGAAACTTGTTACACTGGATTTCAAGTTACTTTAACTTGATATATATATGAAAGGTTTTAACATTATATATATGTAAAATTTTCAAATGATTTCACACTTAGAAATTTTCACAATGCCATAAAAGTGGCTTCAATGAAATTTTAATGATAATCCTATTTTTATAAATTAAAAGAATCATAACTAAAGATAATGTACATGTAATGTTAAGCATGTTCCTTAACCAAGTCCAAAGGAATTTTGTGAACAATTTTTAAATGTCGAATCAAGTTTGATTTTTTACTTAAGACAAGATGACAAATTTGACATTTTGTTGCATTTCTATGGACATGTACATGTGACTGAAGAGAACTGTAATGCTTATATTTTGCTCCGCATGTTGGGCATACATATTTAGGACAGTCTTGCTCTTCGTGTTGATTCTCTCCAAAACCAAAGATCACTTGGCACGTTGCTGGATCTAACTCGTCAAATGCTCTCTCTAAGGAAATAAGATATGGACAATATCTCAACAAAAGTATATGGTATTTAACTTATAAATAGACACACTGGGATCAATTTTAAAGATTTTACAATTCATATATATTTGCCAAAATACTTGCTTTGACAAAAGTAACCGACAGTAGCATAAGTAAACACAATCACAAATTGTGATCTTAATTCTGTCGCCATTTTCTTAGTCTCCCAGAAATAGAAAAATTGGAAACAAAATCTTTAGTTACTTAAAATCACAGCAAGACACTTTCACAAGATATTTATAGAAAGTTAAGACAAATGTACAAATTATATCTTACTATAAGGGCATTAATAAAGTTAATATATTTCTCTTTACTTAAATTTGCAATATCTGATGACCACTCATGGCTATCAAACCAAACTGGTTCAGACTGTTAGATAATGAGTACAACCAAAGGATATGCATTATATAACAGCAGTGATGATTATGTTAACCTATTTATTCATAATGTATTACTACTGTGCAAAGATTCAATACAATATACAGGTGAGAAAAGATCTATCTCCTGCACTGTCCGCAAATTAGATATATGGGCCACCAGTTGTCAATTTCACTACACAACAATAAGAAAGTTGTACTCGTTATTGCCAAAGTCCATGAAAAAATCCCTGTTCATATGTACTTGTGTATTATCCTTTTCACTATAATCATTGAAGATCAGTTTCCATAAGATTGTAAATTTTCAGTCTGAAAATATTGTATATTTTTCTCTCTTCCCAATCAGCACAGTTGCCTTTCACAAAATGCATTTTGCACACCTGTAACTCTACGAATATGTATTCTGCCAAATATATAGGGTGTCAAAAGTCAGGTTACATAGGGATTTATAGTATATCTTTAACGTGTGCACCTTGAACATCAATGCATTTGTACACATGACGTTTCAAGTTCTCCAGAACCTTTTGCAGAACGTCTGGCATAATCACGTCTGCACATTACACAATGTGTTCCTTCATATGCTGGATATTTTGAATCTTAACTTAGTGGACGATCATCTTTAAAAAATCCACTGGTGTCACGTCTGGAGAGCACGGTGGCCACTCAAAAGGACCAAGGTGACAGATCCATGCACCTGGAAGCTGGACATTCAACCATTCACAGACAATTAACGAGACAAGGAAAACTTCCTACGTAACCTGACTTTTGCCTCACCCTGTAGATAGACTTTTTATTCAGTCAGAGTGATTTCTCAATTTCTATGTTACCACTGTTGTTAACATCAATATCTTACTTCATGGCTGCTTTATAAGTAATAAATAGAGAGCAACACACATGTATACTGTATGTATATCTTTGTGTGTGTGTGTGTAGAGATACAGACAATGCTAAGATCCCAGATTTTCAACTTTTTTAAGCACTTAATTTCAATTCCACAAAATGTGCAAAGTCAGGCAAATTTAATTCATTTTTGGCCTTCTTGTGAACATAAACTAACTTCTTGTTATTGATCTAATCATGCACAAATATACATGGAAGTGTAATCCAAACCAGGGAACTGCAATACATTGACTTCACAAGTAATTTTTGGTCTAAATGGTTGGTTATTGGGCAAATTGAGAATGTTAGTCTCCTGCCATCAAATATACCATTTGTTAATAAAATATGTGTGGGATATAGAGCAGTAAAAAACAAAATTACTATCGATTTTCTTTATTTCTCCAAAACTCTTTCACAACATTAAAAAAATAATTGTTACAATACCATGAGCACAGTGTAAAGGTACAAATGAAACTCTCTCTCCAGAAAGAGTGAGCCAATATTTTATAATTTACTTGCATGATATTTTAAGGAAGTTTGTGAACATCTTTCAAATGCCGCATCAAATTTGCCTTCTTGCTTAATACTAATTTGCAAATATGACACACAGTCTTATTCTTGTGAACTTCGATATGATTTGTAAGTGACGTGTAATGTCTGTACCTCGATCCACACAAGTTGCATTGGAATTTTCGGAGAGGGTCATACACTTTTCTCTCTCCACCACTCACACTCTCATAAAAGTAATTGGCCTGAACTGCACGGTGAATCTCATGAAATACTCCTTCTGTGAATGAAAGAGAAATACGGCATGACTTCCATCACTGCCCACATCACAGAGCACTTATGCATAATACAATATGTGAATTCAACTTCCATGAGAATGCATACATCAACAAGATTATAAATTTCATGGCTGGAGTTACCAAGACAAATCATATCTGGTAAAGAGAACACGTTTGTATAATGCAATTGATTATGAATTAATTAACAAAGTCAACATTTTAGCTACGTGAAAGTTACTCCTAAAATTTTTCAGTGCAATAACCCTTACACGAATTTATCATTCTCGACACAGCTGATGTTTTCAATACTTTGACATATTGTATTTGATATTATCGGACTCTTACAAAACTGACCTTTGAATGATACCAATTTCTAACATAGATCATTGTAAATGTGATGAAAACTATGAAAAAATTTATACTTTTCAAAATTCTAGTATGCAAAATTTCTTGTTCTTTTATTTTCTTACATGAAAATTTAATATGAAACCACTTCAGAACATCTATTCATCATCCAAAAAAACATCTTCGTTTACTTTTCAAAGGTATCAAGAACTATTCCATAAATGCCTTTATGTATGCATACACTCTATCATTTATAGCAAAATTGTGGATTCATTTCCTGGAAACAAAATTACTGCTGTCATTGGTTATAGAACACATGCATTTGTTCTTTTCTAAAATGCATAAATATGTGCTTCTCTCAGAAGTAAAGGAAGTAAAAAGCATACATGAATATTGCTAGGATTTGTACAATATTCCATTAATTAAAACTTTAATTTGTCTGTAGGTTCCAACGTAGACTTATGCACTGCTTTTAAATGGCGAACAAGATCATATTTCCTGCTGAGAACTATGCCGCAGATTTTACACCTCGTTTGATCCATATGGACAGACATATGAGAATATAAGGAGCCATACTGTCTGTACACAGCACCACAAATTTTACAAGGAAATATCTTCATTCCTTCAACAACATGTTCCTGACTTTGACCAACAAATGAGAGTGCAGGGATCTTCTCCATGTAAAATCCTAAAGAATAAAAATAATCCATATTACCACAATGTATGGCTAATTGTATTTAAAGATAATTGTGATGAGTGATGAACTTGACAATAGTTGACCTATTCTGTTACTGTTGTTGACAATTCTGAAGCATTAAAAAGATTATAATGTTCATAGGATATTATTAAAAATTGGAGTCTTACGATTTCTCTTGACCCTGGCTTACTTGTTTGAGAAAAAAATGCAAACTAATACATCTCTTCACCTGCACTGGAACATTAACAGCATTTTGCCACCGTTTTTTAAAGCTGTGAGCACCAGCATTGTGGTTCTCCTAGCACGAAATGACTAGTTAAAAAAAGTTTCATTAAAATAAAATACCATCCAAACAACTCTAGCATTTGTCATATTCTTAACACCTTTATATTTTTAATTACCTTCAAAACAGACACAAGCACAAAAAAATACTGCTATATACCCTTTTATTGTAAATTACTAGTGGACAGCATCACGTGGGTCAACGTCAGACCATTGCACGAAGTATTCATTATCAAATCTTCTACTACTTGTGTACATTTAAAATATATTAATTTTGTGTTTTCGTTTGCTGCATATGCATAAACAGTGATATCTGAAACACTAAAAATCAGGTAAAGAGCAAATTTGCATTTTTCGAACTTACTATGCATAAAAATGTGCGTAGCAAGGGCATATATTCAGGGCTATCTGTGAAACCTAGACTCTGTTACCAAAATACAGAAAAAACATCTATCAAAAAATGTGCATAAAATTGTTCATTTCAACAATAAGATGGACCTAATTTCTTAGGAGTTTGAAACCTTGCCTGTGAGGCTGCATGGTTAAAACATGGCGAAACTACCACGAGAACCCAATCAATGTTGCAAACACATTTATCCCACCATGTAATTTCCCCAGGAACGGGAAATTATGGAGCTAAACTGTTACAGGGGAGGAAAAAGGGTTGCATATGGCAGGGAAATTGCCCTCTTAACTTTCTCAACAACCTTGGCCAAATGTTGCAAACCCATTGTTATCATCATGTAATTTTCCCAGGAAAATGGAAGCCAAATTATCACAGGCAAGGGGAAAGGGTGGTATACGACAAAAAAATTACCCCTGGAGCAAGAACATTGTTGAACGCTTGCAGATGAGTTGAAAAAGAGGATGTTGACCTTCAAACAACCAGAGAATTTGTTGGCTGACCAGGAATGTCCATGAGTGCATCTAAAAATAACTGAAATGACAAAGACCAGTTCTAGTCTTGATCGCTCTGAGGGGTGTTAAGGATTCCTTGGTGCCCGGAATTTATTTAGAGGCAGCATGTGAATGAAGTAGTGAGCGAGTTATTGAATTATATTTTTGTGAATGGTATGTACTGTGTTGTGTAGTGCACTAAAATGAGTGACATAATTAACAAGGTGTTTACTCAGCTTACTTATTAAGATAAGCTCCAAATCGTTGTGGATTTTTGTTTGATGTCCACTTTATACACAGATAGGCTAAGTGGGATTGGACCTACAATTAAAGTGAGATCTAAACCACTATGTACAGAACACGGGACCCCTCAATTTCAAGGCAATGACATTACAACTACACCAACGAGGAGACCCCAAACATCAAATAGTGAAAATAGGTAGGAAGAAGTTTATTTTTATTCTCATATATAGGCCTACATAAGTATTTCACAATATTTTTTTTTGTATGCGTGGAATTATTGAAATCCTTTCTTACTGTTTTTCTTTTAATGTTACAGTGTACTTTTCATATTTTATTTATGAGGTATGTATTTTTAATCACAATACCACATCACTTCAAAATACCAAATAATTAACAAAAAGAGTCCCCCATCCCCACAACTTAAGGCTCACACTAACAAGCCATTCAATTCGGTACAAACTGGTCAGTTTTCGGATCAGCATGGGATGATGCCAAGAAAGCTGTCACATCTTCTGGCACATACAGGCTGCAACCGTAAGCCAAGTGCAGCATTGCAACCTTCAACCATACTGAGTTGCAAATGAGCATTACCCACTATATAGTGAAAGCTGTTTGACTTTGGCTGTGGTGGCTCAGTCGGTAACGCGTCTGACTACCATGCAAAAGGTCCCAGGTTCGATCCCCGGCCGGTTCAAATCTAGGAACTTTTCTAACTTTGGAAGCGGCCCCGCCACCCACCCAGCATCGAATAACATGGGTACCTGAAGGAAAACCTGGGGGGTAAAGGTGGTCGGGGCATGATGCTGATCACATCACCCCCACTCATGACCCAATCAAGAAAGTGTGGGGTGTTACCCCCACACCCCCTATACGCCTTCATGGCATGGTGCTAAGCACAGGGGAGCACTTTACCTTTATCTTTTACCTTCAAATGGAACATTGTAGGTCAAGCTGAAGAAATGGCACACATCAGGTTGTTCCTAACTTCAGTGAATTTTACATTAGCACATCACACTTTATACTTTCACTATCTATACCTTCCAGGCACATATTGTAAATGGGCATGTTGAGGATCACCCTGTACATCACAGTTTCCCTTCCGAAGAATGTTAATAAAGAACTTGTTTGGAAAGTGAGAACTGACACTAATTGTACTTATTAGGATATTGCTTTCAGCAGAGTTCCTTTCTTCTTCTTCTTCTTTGATTATTTTACATCACTTTTTCTACCTCTTCAGTTAATCACGATAATGAGGATGAGTGATGAACTGATGGGTCAAATGCAATGATACATCCATGGGGTTTGAACCTGGGACCTCTGACTTTGTAGCACAACTGATACGCCATGAAAGGCAAAATGTTTAATAAATATTGTTTTACATTTATTTTATGCAAATCACAGACGTCACCCTCCCCAGAATTGATCATGAATTCAATGGATACAAAGGCGATCATTTTAGCTACTATGCTATTAGGTACACCTTATACGGTCTGTACAAAAATAAATATATTCCTTCAATTGGTTCATACTACTGGGAGATATCCGACACACTGTTACTACACGTATTCCTGCTCTTCAAACACATGTCTGTAGAGTTCCATCAATTTATTGCATGAAATACTAATGTTGAACATTATCTTTCCCCTCTTTTGCTTATACCAACATCACGTTTTCAGAAAGAGCAATCTTCTTTGATTTCATGAGTATACACACACACAAAAAAGAAGAAGAGAGAATTACTAATGTCCAATTCAGATAGCATGGCACCACCATTCAGACACTGGTTTTTACATAGCCAGTGTTGGTTTCAAATAAGTTTGATGAATTAGATGCCCTTAAAGTACTTATCCTCTTCTCACACACACACACACACACACACACAGTTATTTGAAATTAGTAACCTTACGCCTGCTCAGATCTGATATACAGATATACATAGCTTTGAAATACGTTGTTCTAATTCATCTTTGCACTATTATTTAACATTGGATTTTGTAGAACAAGACAACATTCCACACCACTGAAATCCCCATGTCACATATGCAATTAATCCAGTCCAATGAAGTGGAGTGAAAGCTTGTGGCTTAGATTTTAAACGTGGCAATATTGTGAAAGTTTCCGGTATACTTGAATAATTCATGACTTGACAAAGGTAAAGTTGCCCATGCATACAGCACCGTGCCATGAAGGAACATTTAGGGGATCTAAGGGTAGAGCCCCACATATTCTCAATCTCAGCCATTTCGGAGAAGTCATGTGAACAGCACCACACTCTGGCCACCTTTACCCTCCAAGGTTGCCCCCAGGTACAAAATTAGTTTAGGTAACTAATTTAGAATAACCCCATGTGTAAGTGCTTGTGCTTGAGATGACTGTAATATACTATTTTGTAAAGTAGATGCAAATCATATGAGTTTATTTTCCTGAGAAATAAAGAAAATACTTGTAATCTCACTGGTATATTGAGCAATATCTTATACATAAACACATCACGTAAATAAAGTCTTACACTCTTGTCCAATGCCATTGGAATTTCTATTGTCTTACAATAATCTCATCTGCTTTACATCATACAAAACTTATCATGGTTTTCAAAATACAGTTTTAAAAATGGACTTTGCAACTGACAATTGTAAATTATTAATTACCGAGAAAATTTTACCCACAACACGTACAGTTGCATTTACATTATTCAGTTCTTTGGACTAGTCTATTTTATGAACAGATCTCAAATGACGTAATAAATGGTACTTTCTACTTAAAACTAAGTTACAAAGATGACATTTTGTTTCATTCTTGTGAACCTGCATATGGCAATACAAAGATGAATACTGCTTGTATATTGCTCCACACTTGTTACAACGGAAGCTTACACCATCAGGGGACACGTGAACATGACTCCACTTGGAACCGAGAAGTGAATTATCCCATCCCTGGATTTCTCCTACGGAATAGAGATAAGCAAGTGTGAATATTCCAGTACTTCTTTTTATGTCAGTGATTAAATTGTCATCACACAAAACAAGTATATTAAATTTATACACATAAAATGTAAAGATTTTGATATGAAATGCAATGAATGGACAAAATAAAATATTAAATGTCCATTATGACACATTGAATATAAGTGAAATTTCGCATTTCAAGTATTTTACAGCATTGTAAAAAAAATGTACACTCTGAAAATAGGCATCACACTACTGGAGCAACAACAAGCAGCATTCCAAGTACCGAAGGTAGAAGAGTTATAATACAAGGAATCTAAAGAGTACATTAAACATTACTAAATTCTAAAACCTGTTCCTATTGAAAACCATATTGCTACCGTGCTTTACATGCACACATAAAAACTAGGACCGAGTCGATACCGATATAGTATCGGTATCGGGAAGTATTGGTTGGAATTCTTCTACCGATACCAGAGATACTTTTCCAGCATTTTGATCTTTCATGGGGTCCGCAAAAATCACATGTGACACTTTCGCAAAGTATCCTAGAAATTATGCAAAATTCAAACTTTCTATTTATTTTGCACCAATTTGGCATGAAAAACTGGATGTTGTGGTTATACAGGGTGACTCAGACATGTATACCCATTTTGGAATGAACATTACAGTTAATTGTACACCAAACTGTATTATTTTTGTTGTATAATGTGTGTGATCTATTGCCATTTATTTTACATTTATTTATTTATTTATTGCAGTTACCATGGAGTCGTGGTCGGTGGAACATCACATGTTCATGTATGATGCCTATGTTGCAGCTCAGAGTTTCAGCACCTGGTGGTGTTTTTGGAGTTACAGTGCCTGTTGGTCGAAACTGCTTAACCCATTTTAAGATTGTTTTGCATGTTGGAACTGCTCAATGCCACCTTATGTGGAAGTGCCAGCGGAATAACCTCCGAGTTGCTGTTTCTCACATAGGCATCATACGTGAACACGTCATGTTCCACCGACAACGACTCCATGGTGACTGCAATAAATAAATAAATAAATGTAAAATAAATGGCAATATATCACACACATTATACAACAAAAATAATACAGTTTGGTGTACAATTAACTGTGTAATGTTCATTCAAAAATGTGTATACATCTCTGGGTCACCCGGTATAACATATATTTTAATATTATGATTTAATTATTGAATATTCCAAAGCAAATTTCTTGGTAAATTAAGGCATACAAGCGGAGAATAATATACAGTATGTAAACTAATATTGATCAATGTTTTGAGCCACTTTTATATATTGCAATTTTCAAAGTATCGGTATCAGTGGAAATTGGTACGAGTATCGGCATTGGCATCGGTATCGGTTGAAAGTGGTATCGGCTCAGCCCTAATCAAAACCTATTTTAAACAATTCCAATAAGAAAGAAATCTTTCAGTATATTAAAAATTATCTGTACAACTTCTATTTCATGACATTATATATATTTGCATACGATGTTGGAAAACATAAGATGTAAAAAAAGAAATTAAATAAAATGAAGTGAAGGAAATAAACAGCTAAAGATAATATAATACAGAATCGTAAACCTTAAATTTGGAAAATCATACAAAATAATACATGATCAACCTACATTAACCCTGACACCATAAAATCGGATATACAGGCATTGTAGATGCATATGTATAATATTTTTTTATTAAATAGATAGATATTATATTAAAATATCAATAATTGAATTCAAAATAATTAATGTACAGCATACAGACATCTATAGCATTTTTCAGTAAACTTTATAACCTGCTACAAACATTATCTGCTGGTCATGCCTCAGAGACCTTCTATTAAAGAACAATTGTGGAAGTTATGCCAAAAGGCTTAAATTCCCAAGAGAATACCATGAATATATATTTTTCACATGTAATATTTTAATTACTCCATGTTAATATTGTATGAATATATTTATAACATCGGGGGTTTCCTAATTATATTCATCCAAAACAAAGTTCCTATCAGACAGACACAAATAAGTAGCAGGGGTGTCGGTAGGAAGAAAAAAAAAATCAGAAAAACATTATTAGGGTGTGGCACAGCCTAAGATACGGAATCTCAACAAGTCTCTCAACCTACAAGAAAAGTTCTCTATGACAAATATTGCAAGCTATTACTTTTCCAGAGGCCAGATGAACTACATTTATAAACGAGAAACATACACACATCTATTTATTTGACATTTTACTAATTTTGGTGGTCTTTGGCACCATCAACTTGGTGTTTTCACTAGAGTTGAGTCAATGAAACTTCGTATCGATTCCCATCCTAACCACTAACTCTCTAACCTTCTTAAACCCGAAGGTTTATGGCTGCAGCAACACAAGCCTTCCATCTGTTCCTATCCTGAGCAAGATCAATCCAATCCCTTCCATTTTTTTTAGGTCCATCTCAACATTATCCCTTCATCTTCATCTTGGGCTTCCTATCGATACCCATAAACATGGCAATATTCTTATCGATTCCCACCAATACCAATGTTTGAAAAACGTAAAAAAAATAACATTGTTCAAAATATTGATAAATATTAAATGTGTAAGTATTCCACTCAAAATTATAGGCAGGAATTTACCAAGCTAAACACATAAAATATTCAAGAATTTCATAAGAATATTAAAATACATGTTATGTAATCATAAAACCACATTTTTCACACAAACTAGTGAACAAACTGGCAAATAAATTTCAGCTGATGCTTTTTGATATTACCAATATATTGCCAACAGAAAAAGGTCAACCTGATTTTTCAGTGTTAAGCTTGATCCAAAGTTTCAATGAGGACAGTGACAAGGTGCACCAAAACTAAGGGACAGTCAAATTAATAGACATTCATACGTGTTTCACGTTTAAAAATATTTCATTTCATTTGCAGTTTATCAAAACATGAAGAAGTAAATCATTGGCTTCCCGAAACTTCAGCACATAAAAAGCATGTGTTAAAATTTTGCTAAAAGTGTGCCATCATAATGGTTTCAAACACAAGGAGCAAAGAATTCCGCATTGTGGACTTTTCAACCCCTTTATGTAGTTAATCCTTAGTAACTACGTTCATGTATGCCACAGAAATGATTCAAATACAGAACAACATAAGTTTATGCACTGTAATTCAGTTGTCAACTAATTTCTGATGCTGTTAGTTGATCATTTTAACAAAGGCAAGAAAAACAAACAAGAAAAGAAGTTCTCCAAAATATTTAAAAACAGTGTTGTTTCCATAAACTTAATGCCTTTGTCTGTATTCCCGTAATTTCACCAAAACAAATTCACAGACTGCTCCAGATATTTTAAAACAAATGCCCATGCAATTTGGCACTGTTTAGGTGCTGGAGTTATTAAACACACATGTGTGATTATTAGCATTATAAAGCCAATCATTCATTTCTATTTCTAAATATAGTACGATGCCAGGGGCACCAGGGTTGAACCTGACCTGGGCATGGATGTGAGATTTCCTTGATCAATTTCATCATATCACCCATCCTCATCTTCATGATTATTCAAAAGTGACAGAAAAGAGAAGTAAAATAAAGCAAATCAATCAACTAATTCTAAATGCAACAGAAGCTTAGTTTCAAGTTTAACAGAAATAAAAGTATGAATTTCTCTTTTAACTGGTAATCTATTACCTCTCAAAAATTATAAAAAATGAAAAGATGGTTTATATCGCAAATATTTATTTATAACTTGGAAGGTATACATTATGCAATACAAGTGGACCTTTAAATAAAAAGAACAAGATACTTTCTAATTTTGTCAATGTCTTCTGCAAAAGTCAAGATATTTGAGTGGCTCGGGAGTAAATCTTGATCATCCACAAAAGTATGCAAATGAGGAAACATGTCAGTGCAGCATTGGAATATGACTTTTTTTTTTATTCCACTGAAAAAACATTATGTCTTACACATTACCCAGATGTTAGTGCATATTTCTGCCAATTACTAGGTAAACTTTTGTGGAGCAACTGGATCAATATTACCTTAATGTTAAATGGAATGTGAGTTACCAAGTTTTACTCATGAGCTGTTTATGTATCTTGCTTAATTATATTAAATTAATTTCCAGTAAACAGGTGTGCAGCTAGCTCAAGGCTGCCCATGTTTCAATAACATGTGTCTCCTCAAGTTGTCACATCGACTGAAGATAGTATTACATATTGGGCACACTGTTTTCCCCTTATGGAAATCTCTGTGTTTCAGAATTGAGTGCCGACTTTGAAATACCTTGCCACATATCTTGCACTCATACACGTTACGTGACTTATCACTAGTGTTATAATCTTCTGCCTGTTGCCTTTCAGCTACGAAAATTTGTCCTTCAATAACTAGAAAGAGAAAAGCAACACAAATGACATTTGCAAGATACTCTAAATCATAGTTAAGAGTTTTGTGTGAATATGCTCTATAAACATTAGCAATGAATTATACGAACATGGGAATAGTACATTACCAAATAACAAAAACAACAAATCAGGTTAATTATTATTAAAAGATACCAGCACCATCAAAAATAGTATTAAAAAGGTAATCTACAATCAATATGTAAAATAATGTAAAATACTGTACAAACATGCTCTCTCATTCAATGACAATTATCTGAAGTTATTGAAGTAGGAAAAATAATTGGTGGCAGGAGGTAGGTGACTGAAAGTACACACTAATTCTAAGGTTAATAGTTATCTACAGTATATTGGTATTATAATTTTAATTAATATATTACCAACAATTTGCTGCAGCTACTCATTTGTGAACCATTTGAAACAAAGATGACAAATTAAAAGTTTGTCTTTTCAGTGGAATGAAAGACTGAATAATAATAATAATTAATAATACATTTTTAAAAATAAAATAATAATAAAAAAGTTGCATTTCAATGCTTCACTACACAGCACTTGTCTAGTTCCTCTCATTCTGGTATTGCCAAAATTGTTTGTACTGTTTCTCCATAGTGGATGGTTAAGGTGCTAACAGTAATGGAACACACACACTCGCCTTCTTATTTTTATTGCATTGTTTCATTTTTATGAAGTAATATAAGGTGGAGATACTGTTGTGCATTGCTCTGGATATATCAAGAAATACCACAGGGAAATAATGTGCTTTGTCCATTTTTAGCCAAATTAGGTAAAGGTGCTATCACAGCTTTGTGAAGGGTATTTCTAAGAATTGTAGAATACTAGAATGTACTTTTTCCATCCATTACAAAGAGGTTTAGATTGTGTATAAAGGGAAAGACGTTCTCATGACAATGCAAACAGGGAAATAACATGCTCTAGTGCAAAATCTATAAAATGGACCAAGAACGTTCTTTCCCTGTGGTCTCCTTTCTCCCCCTCCATTGCATTTTTGAGGATGTTTGGACTTTGTAGAAGTAACACTCTTCATTTCACACGACTCATCAGATAGACAGACTGCAGAAATATATAGGTGATGAGAGATCACTTTGCTCTAATCACATAATATAATTATGAATAATTTGAGAGACATGACTCAATAGCTGTGGACTTTCTTTTCTGCAATTACAATATTATGACCTTTTGGAAATTGTTCTCAGTTGTAGAAGGGTGTGGGTTATGCACGGTGAACAGCCACACCGAACTCCAAATCGAATTTAGAACCACTTTGTTAAAAGGCAATAGATTTGGTTATCTTGTTATTTGCACTTTCCTAATACTAAGTGGAGTCCAAGTGGACCCCAGCTCTAAGTTTTTATTAAAATATATGGAAAGTAATTTAAGAAAAGAACCAACTGACATCTCCTAATGGCAGTAGACACCTAGATTATGTGTACTAATGTTTATTGCAATAATATTAAGAATTCCATAAACCACCATGAAAAATCATTATTGTAGTTGTATATGGGGTTCACCTGGAACTTGGTTGATTACATCAATTCCATATCATAACATTAGGAAGGATATGGAAAAAAATAAATAAAGGAGAAACAGATGGGTTTGATGAATCAGGGGGGAAAAAAGAACAAGACTATGATCACAAGCTTTACAAATACATAACACACAGTGTTTCAAAATGACGTGAACGATTTCAACCTATTATATTTTATTCATAAATTGTCAAAATTAGATACAACTTCACACATATGTAATATAACTGTCCAAGTTTAAGTGCCAATGGTTATCGCGAAGTTAACTCGCAAATGCTCAATGTGAGCAGCCTTCATTACTCTGTACACTTCAATATGGTAATCTAACTCCATCTAGACACACGTTTCAGCATGTTCTCATCAATAATTTGCACCCCTGCACTCTAATAAGAGTTCTTTGCTAGCGGATCTTTATGAAATCGTGTACAAAACTGACGTTGTATGCTCACGACCAATTATCACAAAATGCTTTCTCCTCACCACTGGCAGCCTTTTTACAGCTGGTCAGGCTGGCATCTGGTGGTAGATTTAGAACTACTGGGAGCGGGGAAAAGAAAAAAAAAGTAAGGATGTGTTCGAATGTATTTCAGAATGCATTTTTATCATTCAGATCATTTTGAAACATCCTGTATAGTACATGCCACAAATAAACATAGATTTGTATACCTTTTTAACTCTTTCAGATGACTCTCCATGCACTTGCAACAGATGACGTTTCATGCTATATATTCGGCAAAGCACTATGTGACAAATAGGGCACTCAGTTTGCCCTTTATGAATGTTCCTGTGAGCTGACAAAGAACACATTTGTCGAAAATGTTTCCCACATGTCTCACATCTATAAATGTTTCTGGAGGATTCATCAGAAGCATATGGAAAACCACACTTATCTTCTTCGTTCAATCTTCCCAAGCCTTCAACTACTGGCCACTTTAACTGGACTGCAAGAAATATGTTTCCCTATCACAATGAGATTCAACTCCAAATATCAACACACATAAAAAGATGCAAGACACAATGAAGGAAATCTCCCCTTCAAATTTGCAGTATATATGCATAAAGTATACCATTAACAAGTTTATATTAATATTAATGTTTCAGAAATAATTGAGGGGTTACAAAAATGTATTGCAAGGTAAACTACTCAACTTCCATTAATGAAACCAGTCCAGAACAATCGAGGAGCGCAAACAGATTGTAAGTGTACATTTTGTTACGCTGAGAGTTCACATCGCAGCCACTAGGTGACACTCAAATCACTCACAGTGTTTTGTTCAATGTTTTTGTCCCCAAGATCACCGGACCTTACACCATCTGAGTTGTTTTGTGGGGTTTCATCGAAGACAGGGTATTCGTCCCACCAATGCTGCGTGATATCACAGACCTAAGGGAGCTTATCATCACAGCGATATCAACAGGCCCATGTTGATGCAAGTGTGGCAAGAAGTAGACTATTGTGTCGATGTGTGCTGTGTCACCCGTGGTGCACACATTGAACCTTTGTAGGTGTAAAAATAAACCTGTTTGCGTTCTTTGTTCGTTCTGGACTGGATTCAATGTAAGTTCAATACTTGCAATAAATTTTTGTAACCCCTCAATTATTTCTTCTCACCCAGTATTTCTTCCCACCCTAATTATTCCTATAAAACTGCAATACCTTTAGAAAATCAGGTTATTAAAAATGTACATAAACTGCTAAATGTCCAACAAATTTAGTAAAGTTGAACCATATGCGAATTTTTACTTATTGTAACAGTGTACTGATAGAAAATATATCAGTGCCAATAACCAGTGGTTATCTTCTAGGCAAAAAGGTTCTGGAACCCTTCGTAAGTCGGTTTGCTGCATAATAACAATGCAAAGTTAATCATAGCGGGTACTGAAAAGTACTATGGCATATGACTGCACATCTGTACATGTTGTTTTGCTTCTTTCGTTATTCAAATTATTAGTTCTTCTTCCAAGCTACAGGGGCTGTTCGGAAAGTTCTAAGAATCGGATAGAAAGAAACACAATATCAGAGTGATTGAGGTTTTATTTTTCAACATAATCTCCTCGAAGGTTAATGCACTTCTGCCAACGGCCTCCCAATCCTTGACACCAGCAGAATATGTGGATTCGTCCAGGTCTGCAAAATAGCCTGTCACTGTGGAGATGACTTCTTCAATGGACTGATATTTCTTACCAGCCAAGAATTTCTTCAGGTTTGGGAACAGGTGGAAGTTACTGGGGGCAAGATCAAGAGAGTACGGGGGTGGCGTAGCACTTGCAAGCGAAGTTCGACAAGTTTCCGGCCTGTGATCGTGGCTGAATGAGCGGGCACGTTGTCCTGCTGGAACAGCACTTTCTCTTTCTTCATGTGAGGCCTCTTCTCTTGGATTGCCACCTTCAATTGGTCCAGGTGGTTGCTATAGTAGTCTCCATTGATGGTCTTGCCTTTTTCCAGGAAGTCTATCAAGATGACTCCTTTCGCGTCCCATGCCATCACCTTGCCTGCCGATGCAACAGCCTTTACCTTCTTTGGTGGCGGGGAATCTGCATGCTTCCACTGCTTGGACTGCTCTTTTGTCTCAGGCATGTAATGATGAACCCAAGTTTTGTCCATAGGGACGTAATGCCGCAGAAACTCTTGAGGATTCCTCTAAAAAAAAGCGCCAAACATTCAGTGGAAGTCACTGTGCGAACACATTCTTGCTCCGGTGTGAGCAGGCGCAGCACCCATCTCGCCAAAAGCTTCCTCATGTGGTGTTCTGTCCACTGAGATGCCCACTTCTTGAGATATCTCCCGCACTTTCAATCTTTGGTCAGCCAGCACCATATCATGGGCTTTATCGATTGTTTCTGGTGTGATGGTCATTGGCAGACGTCCACTGCGGGGGTCATCTTCAACGCTGTCCCGTCCAAGCTTGAACAGCGTCATCCACTTGATAACAGTGGCAAATGATGGAGCAGAGTCTCCCAACACTATCCAATTCGGCTTTGATGCTGTCGCATTTAATCCCTTCTTCACCAGAAACTTGGATGACCACACAAACTTCCTTTTGTTTCATGTTGTCACGTCACTTGCACTTTTGCTCCTTCACGTGCCTATGGAAACCAGATTATTGGAAGAGTGGCGCTGAAATTTTCCCTGCATGTTCAGAACAGATGTGGCCTTCTAATGCACATGCTTTTGATTGAAACGCCATCTCTGACCGATTCTTAGAACTTTCCGAACAACCCTCGTATAAAGAAGTGTTGGTATAGTGTTCTGTTTCATGCTATGACAAAAAAAGCACCAAATCGATATAGGAGTCACAGCAGTCTAGTCAGTAAGGTGTCAGATTGCCATGCATTCCTGGGATGGGCGATCTAAAGGCTGGAATTTATCTGGCCTTTCCATTTTGATGGCAGACACTAGTGTCTCAATAAGAATAAAAAATGGCAGTATCTAGACCAATAACAACAAACGGTATCCTTCCATACTCTGTAGGCAGTCAGCCATTTTGAAATAGTCTAATAATCAAAGACTTTGATTTTTTCACAAACACACCACACAAAAAAGTGTATATGCTGGTGTGAACAATATGCATCTTAATCATGTGTCTTGTGCATACATACACTATGGATTATACTTTCTTGCATATTTCCCCACATTTTGAGATTAGAGACCAAAAATACAATGAACCCCGAAGATTTACAGTTGAGCAAATTCAAGTATGAATCTGCAATATTAATATTTCTTTTCTTTTTTCATTATTTTTGGATATATCATTCTTCCATGGTGAATCATCTAGTTAAGTAGATGTTTTACAGCTATTTTTTTAATGGCAAAAAATTAAAAATTGCCACTACACTTGGTTGCAAAGTGGTTTATAATGTTATATTTGGTGGCATTCGTCAGGATAAATATTGTTTTTACTGGGAGTTTTTAACTGACCTACAGAAGTTTGAGGTTAATTATCTTCCGTCATAACCTTTGTAAGCTGCAGTCTCCGTTTACTAAATTATGTGCTACATATAAACGTTTTATTGCGAATTTTTGTGTATTCAGTAAAATTAATTTCAAATAGTATAAAAAATACTATACAAAAATTCAAGTTCATACTAATAATTTAGATTTATCTATTCTAAATTCCTTATTTAGCATAGGTGAAAATCTCCAGTCACAAAAATAATGACCACATATGTTAAATAGTAATGTGTGGTGCAAAAGCCCTTGAGGGCCAGTTACAGCATAACGTGTGGTCAGCACGATGAACCCCCAATTGTCGTCGTAGGTTTCCATGATGAGGTCACACTACTAACCAGTAGACATCCCATAGCTCGAGCCCAAACCCTGACGTCTTATATCAAACAGCCATGATGCAGGACGGTAATGTTAAATATTGCTTAGGTTAAAATTCTTGCTTCTTTAAAAAAGTACGAAATCAAAGCTTAGTAAATAATTGCATATGCACTTTTTATATTACTTACATGTACAGTATTTAAAGTTACACATGTGGTTAATAAGAAAACAATACTTTATTTCTATAACATGGATTACAAAATTCAAATACAAAAGCAAGCAAATATTTGTTTGAACACAAAAACTTAATTATTAGCAATCTATTAAATGAATGTATATATTCATTATTTTTGAAATGAACAAAGTAAACCAGTGAGTGTCTCACTGAGTTCCTATGCCAGGATGCACCAAGTGCATGTGGCGTTTCATGTTATACGTGCGACTAAATACTAGATGACAAATTGGACACTCTGTAGAACCCTTGTGCAGATTTTTATGTAGGGAAATGGAAACTGGATGCTTAAAACCTTTTCCACACACATTACAATGGTATTTAAATTGAAATTCTTCATGTTCCAGACCTCCATCTTCGTCCAGCCAAATTGGAAGAGGTGCTACAGAAAAAGAGACCAGGATGTACACCATTGTTTTGTTTCCATATGAATATGTAAACTTTACATGTAGCTTATAATAAAAGTAAAATTTCCAGCAGGTATATATTAGGCGCATCCAGAAAGTAAGTTTCCCATTTGCCCACAGGTGGTAGACCATGTGTATTGAAACTGGTTTTGCGCATGCCTGTGAGGCTCATGCCCTGTCTAGTGAATGTCCTAGAAGACACCTCCCAAAAGTTCTCAGTAGTATCGCGGCAGCGATGAAACATGGGGGCACTTATTCCATCTCCCGCCGCGTGCGAGGTTCACTCGGTGATCAAGTTCTTAAAAGCACAAAACATACAGCTGATCAAAATTCATCGTCAGCTGTGCCAGACGTCATGAGCAAGCAGATGGTGCGCCGTTGGTGCAGGATATTTACTGAAGGCCGGCAAAATGTGCATGATGACTAGTGCAGTGGGCAGCCACCGGCTGTTATGAAAGAGCTTGTGGAGCAGGTGCAGCAGCATATACTGGAGGGTCGTCGCGTCATGATCACGGAACTCAGCAGCAATTTCCCGCAGATTTCTGAGTCATTGTTGCACGACATTGTTACCAAATGCCTCTTGTTCCGGAAATTGTGTGCCCGGTGGGTGCCGAAACAACTGATGCCCAAACACAAAGGAAAATGCATTGGCACGGCGCTGACATTTCTGCAGCGTTACCATAATGATGACGATTTTCTCAACAGGATCATCACAGGGGATGAAACGTGGGTAGCATACAGCATCCCAGAAAGCAAGGAGCAGTCCTTGCATTCGTGTCTCAGTGGATCTCCATGCAGGATGAAGTTCAAACAGACTGTGTCTGCATGAAAAGTGATGTGCATGGTGATCTGGGACAGACAAGGCATTCTGCTCATCGAGTTTCTGCCCAGAGGTGAGACTGAACGCTAACCATTACTGTGAAACACTGGGGACATTGCGATGAGCCATTCAGAATAAGCAACGTGGTAAGCTCAGTGGTAGGGTGATCTTGCTGCACGACAATGCGAAGCCGCATACGGCTAGGTTCGGTTGGGAGGTGTTCGATCATCCATCGTACAGCTTGGATCTCCCTCCCAGTGATTACCACCTGTTCTTGCACCTGAAAAAGTTCCTGTCCAGTCAACATTTTCACAGCGACAAAGAGGTTCAGATGGCTGTCACACAGTGGTTTGGCGCACAGGCGGTGGACTTCTAAATACCACGCAGGTATACAGAAGTTGGTCCCACACTATGACAAGTGTCTGAACTCGGCCGGGAATTATGTTGACAAGTAACTGGACAAGTGCTGTATCTGTGGCAATAAATCATTGAATGAAATAATGTTTCCTTTTTGTGCACGACCCCAGGGAACTTTCTGGATGTGCCTAATATGTTGTAAATACGTTTATATATATATAAACGTATTTATATATATGCTGGGGCAACATGTCCCAATTTACAAATACATCAATTCAATCTCAATGAAATTTCCATATATGAGCTCTTGGAAACAACTATTTAGTGCACCAACCACTTCATTGCATATATTGATCTTGGAATCATATGATAGTAGGGACAGACCAACAAGAAATTTTTGCTGAGAGAATTGATATAAACTTTACAGATACCACTATTGCATAATGATGAGATCATTACTGGATCCTTCTTATGTTATGAATTGTATGTACTGGCTTTCTTTGAATGTTTGGCCATTAGGATAGGCAGGTGTGTCACTGGACAGCCGACCAGCGGAAGTTTTCTGTAATGGGTTAGGTCATTACCGGGACCTATAAATAGGAAGGCAAGGAAGCATCTCCCTCAGATGTTTGGCTGAGTACTGCGATGTAACAGGTGACCACCTTCTCTAAGGGGATCGGCTGGGAGAGCTTTCCTTTACTATGTGAAATGACAGGGACTGAAGGGTTTCTTTTTTTTGTACTCGTGAAGCCAGTGGCTACACGAATCTACACACTCTCTTCAGGATGGGGGGACAGGGTACACTGAGATAGGGATTTTGCAAATAACGGCCAAGTTTTAACTTATTCTGTAAATAATATGAATAAACCTCCATATATCAAAAGGAAAATGGGTGTTATGTTATGATTTGATGAAATACTTGTCTCTTGCCAATAATTACTGCTATATTTTCACAGAACTTAAGGTACTATATATTTGTTGAACCTAGGGACAAGGTTATAAAATGTATGGGAGTGTATGCTGAAGGTGCGAGGTGTGAATCACCTAAAAAACACAATATATAAATTATACAATTGTACCAATCCAATAGAAATAATGTTCAGTGAAGAATAAAAATGGTTAATCAGCTCCTTAATACTTGTGACTAGAGTTTGAAGAGTGGATATCTGAATTGAAAGAAAAGGCATTCAATATGAAAAAATGAAAGAGGCTCATTGTGGTGAATAGCACATACTTGATGAGATAGTTCTTAAAACGGAACAGTGAAATTCAGAATTTCCTTCCCATCAGAATATACAACTTATACTTGATATTGTTGAAGCTGACCTCAATGGCAGACTAGTTAGTATAGTGAATTAGGAAGCAAGATGTCCTAGATATAAATCCTGATAAAGTGTAGATATTTTGTAGTGCATGTCTATTCATCTATTTCGTAAATTCATCTATCATCACTAAAAGGCAGAAAAGCGGTGAAAATAACATTTCAATATATAAAAACATAACATTGGACATATCTTATTCAGACATTTTTGTATTTTACTTGCATTATGTCATTTAAATGACAGTTTTGATTAATTGCGAAGACTAAATTATACTGATGGACATTCAAACCAGAACAACTCCTGTGACAAGATTAGGAGTTGACTACTCAACACACTTAAAAATATGCATCATTTGAAAAATCTGCTGGTTGCTTCTTTTCAGATGAATTTGAACACATTTAGATTTTAATATGTTGGTTCTCTTGTTGCAAGATTGGAGTAATTTTGCCTGACAACTGATGTCTATATGATACAAACCAGACAAAATTTAAACAATAGTTTATAATGTTAAGAATCAGTATTGACAACATGTGTTTCAACTTCTGTTTGCTGTATTTCTCAGTGTTTTAAAATATACACGGTGGTGCATATAAGTTGGAAACCCTGTCGGGAATGCAGGTGCGCAGAAGCAGAAATCTCCCATGGTTCGACAGATGCAAGTCTGACATGGAATATTCACCTGTTTAGACACGAATCATGCAGAAGGTACCAAGACGGACGGTCCAGTGAGTCTCCATTAACCCATGCCAGAGTGTCACTATATGATACAATAGAAAGCCAATGGCAGGGTGCAGAAACAAAAGTCTCCAGGTCAGAGGAGGCATATTCTCTGGCATCCTGATGCATCTCAGTGCAGTATCTTCTACGTCTCTTGAATGGAAACCGTTTGAATAAACGCATGCACGCCTGCATTCCAACAGGGTTGCCAACTCATATTGGCAGATACAATATTCACAAACCTGTGTGTATATATAAACATCTACTGTGAAATTTTCATTTTTCTTATTGCGAAGTATAAATATCATAAACATCTCTGAATTAAGATTTTTGATATATCTTGCATCTACTAATCTCATAAATGAAGTGGAACAAATTTTAAATAGATTATTCCAATGATGTTAGAAATTATTTATTTTCTCGGGCATACATGTTCACTCTACATGATGTACATATCAAATAATACAACTACTGTAGTACCTAGTGATTATTCATATCAATGTAACATGACTAATTTAACACACAGACATTTTCAAGATATAAATTACAATGTCAACAATACTAATCTGATTTCGCTACACTCAAGGCATTAAAAACAAACAAAAAAAAACATTAAAAATGTAAAGTTCTCAGATAAATCATATCCAGAAAAATTTAATATTTACATGATATGTATATTATAATGAATTAGATTAAAAAAAAAAAAAAAAAAAAAAAAAGAGCTCACATCATTATTATCACTTCTCACTCCTACCCAAACCTCTGCAACTGATTCTTCAAAATTTTGGGGGATATTGGTATTCTCCAATATTTAATACCTCCGTCTCTATCACTCTTTCTCTTGATGGTAGTTCAATATGTTGACAAGTGAATGCCGATGAAATATTGAAAACTGTTAACCATTTCATGAAACAATACATGCATTGCTGTAAATCTTGCGATAGCATAACTATTCAAGAGAAAAAAAAAATGCCTATTAATTCTTCATATTTACACAATTTCAAAGGGGGGAGGGGATTGCCATCAGCAGCTTGTATACTTGGCCAGTTAACTCATTTGCTTTCATAAATATCTTGAAATAGTACATTTGGATTTGTTCCAGATATATTTTTAAAGAAACAAACATTAATGTAAAATTCAAGTAATTGTTTGGACTGATGGAATATAGAATTTTGAGTATTCCAGTGTGAGGAAACAAACAAATAACAGTTTATGTTCACTTGCACTTGCCTTCAATTACTGTACATGACAACCTCACTATGTACCAACCGTGCGTGGACTCTCATATCATACATTCTGCTAAAGATTTTCAAACACACTGGACACTTGGTGTGACCTGTATGCAAATTCTTATGCATCGTTAGAGAATTACGATGTTTGAATTGCTTCCCACATATCTTGCAAACATGCTTCATATCTTGTGAAACTTTTGGAAGAAGAACTGTAAAGTCCGCTCCGAGTACTCCTTCACTTTTCATCTGCTTCTTTATTATACTAAGTCCCCACATAGCACTCTCGTCTTTCTTCATGCTCAGGTTTAAGCCTTCTTGTAATGTGTCTCCCGACAGCGTAATTGGTACTACAGGAAGAGAAGAAGATTCTATATTCACAACTGAACTGATGGTTATTGCTTTTAACTGAGATAAAAACAACTTTCAGAAAATGAGAAGAGACTATGGTGCGCATCAATCCACTGGGTTAACAATTTAAGTGTGTTAATATTTAATATAGATTCTTTATTAAAATGGAATAAACTGCTTGTATTTGCATGCATTACGCATGTATAAAATACGAGAAAGGACTAATGTAAATATGGATAAAGGATAAACAAAACAGGAACTATAAATATATTGCAAAGGACCAGGCTTGGAAACTGGACTTCCACTTTTAAATGTTATTTAGAATAATGTATACAATATATAAAAGCCAAATACATAGTTGACAAAATTTGATTTTCAAGCAAAAGACAAAACTAGTGTACAGCAAACATATAAAATAATAATAGGTATCTGGATCTGACCTTGAAAAATTAAACATATTGGTCAGCGTAAGTTTTCCAAATCCTAATGACACATTACACCTCAATTTTGATTGATTGATTGTTGCTACAAAACAGAGTTCCAGCTTAGAATCCAAAATAAAATGATTTTTTGTGGTATTTCATCTGATTGCCAATCATTGTAGTTATTATAATTACGTTCAACAGGGAGAAAGGAATAAAAAAATATTACATATTGCTTAGCCAAGGCAATGTAAATAAGACTGCTAATTATCCGATTATACGACATCAACAACTATTGCATATTCCTGCAGCAAAAAGATCTACAAAACATGCAAATCTCCCATCATGTTTATAAACACACAAGATGTTTAGATGCCAACTTAATTATGTTAAGAGCTAAAATTACAATCACGTTTTGCAACAATTAGTTATAAACAATGATGATCATGTCACAGTACCAAGGAAATGAACATGCCAAAATGCAGCATGCTATATATTGGCACACACACATGTGATATAGTTATAGGGTGACCATACATCCCGTTTTGACAGGGACAGTCCCGTTTCAGAGGTGTGTCCCGGTCATCCCGTCCATTTTATTCAAAAGCTACTACTTGTCCCATTTTATAAAAATCTAGGAGTTACCTTGAAAACCAAGTCTAAATTTGAGATACATTTCATGCTAAAGAAAAAGATTTTTTGTATGTATCCCGTTATTTGTAGAGCAATGAATAAGCACGTAGTTTCTTTACGGAATTGAGACATGAATTTACATTTCCTGCATCTTAACACAAAAAAAAAGAAAAAAAAAAAAGATTTTTGAACGGTTGGTGAAGAATAAAGCTTCTCTCAAAAAGGTTGGTTCTTCTAATAAATACAATACTTCTGACATTACTCAACTTCAACATCAAAACTTGGTCAGAAAGGACTAGAAACGCTATTTAAGTCTTACCTAGATTATAATAATCCCTTTTGACATTAGGAGAGCTTATAATTCATTTATTGCTTATGATATATAATTTATGTGATCCATCCTTTAATAAATAATAGTAATACGTTAATAATAACAATAATTGTATAATTAGGCTTAACCAATTTTTTAGGAAAAAAGGGGTAAACTGTTCTCCTTGAGATGTCCCGTTTTAAGATCAAAATATTATGGTCACCCCATATAGTTACCAAGTGTACAGTATCAAGCAAATGCAGAATAATATGAAATACTCTCTTTATAATATAAATGTGAATGAATGTCAATGAGAGGTTTAACTTCCAACAGAATAATCACAGAATGCAATTAAATGCACATTGTCTATTAATGATGCAAGGAGAGGATTTTACTCGATTTTGCTTGGACGATGCAATAGAGCGTATGGAATCGAGAGCTTCTTCGCTGAAGTAAATAATGCTCGAACAGGCAAAACAAGTGGTACACACTCAAAGCCCAGTAGTACAAATGTAACTCAGTGTGGTAGTGAGCCCTCAAATATGGATCGTGTAGTGGAAAATGCAGTGAAATTGAAACTTAAGTGAACATAGTTCACAGCTCCATGTTAAAATGTAGTTTAGACTATCTTACCAATACACCATGATGTATGAAAATGAAATACACGACTGTGGGCTGAAACTACCAAGGTCGATATTTTACACATGTGTCTCTACTATTATTGTAACAACAAAATTATATTCCATTGTATACGCTTCAGGATGGGAGACTCAAACACATACGAGCTAGCAAAAGTGGTCGCATGCAGGACTCTATTGTCCCTTGCGAGTGGCCCTCCATCAATCTCATCCAATAATCACTCTTCATTGTTGTGATCAGCCAAAAGGTGCAGAAGTGATGTTAAATAACAAAAATAACAATATAAACACATTTCAACTCTTCTCTCTTAATAAAAATTTAGAATGGCCAGGCTAGTTAAGCTTGATGCACATTTCTTCTGTATTCTGAGCCTTCTCCATTAGCTGACGGGACCCTCTCCTGTCTGTTAGCCTCTCGGGACGAGAACTTTTCAGACACACACTTTTCAAACTTTGTGGAATGTACAAAAAAAATCATAGCAAGAGTACTAATTGTCATAAAGGGATAAAATCAGTTTTCTTATTTCTGTGGAGGTGGAACTTAAACATTTTACTTCCCAATAATGAAAGTTTAAAAAGAGGAGAAAGAAATCAAAATTTCACACACAAATTCATATTCAGCAAAAAAAAAAAAAAAAAAAATGTATGTAGCAATGGTATATTCCTACAATCGGCGCTAGTCACTAGAGTACTACATCGGACCACTTTAGCTCGCTCAAACTCGTTCAAATCTCCCACACTCGAGCGTACCGCACTCGTAGGGGACTAGCTATGTCCTGTATTTCAGAGCCTAATAAGCATCACTGTCAACCTAAAACCCATACATGGAAGGACACCACTCTATGCAATTGCAATTCTACATCATAATTCTGTATATTATTATGTAAGACTCAAATACAGCACATGTGAAAGTATGTAATATCTACAGACCGAAACGTAAAATGGATAATGCTGAGAGACCTGCCTAGGCAATTACAATTGTTGTATCACAGTGCAACAAATACGTGTACATTATTGTTCACTTACCGAAAAGGATAATCGTATTCTGCAAAATAATAAAATGCAGTTATAACATTCAATCGAACATTATTTCAATAAGAGAAAATAATCGTGGAAACATAAAATGTTAGTGTAGGTAGTTTCAGCCCATAATCATTTATTTCATTTTCACATATCTCGGTAAGATATAAAAAACTGCATTTCAACATGGAGATGACAACTATGTTCATTTATTTTTCAATTTCACTTAGTCTTTTACTTCACGATCCATATTTGAGGAACCTCTACCGTAGACAATATGTCTACTAAGAGGGTTCGAGAGTTCGAGTGTATTTCATTTGTTCGGTCGTTTTTCACTCGAGAGGAAGAAGTATCAATTCTGTGTGCCATCTATAGTGGAACCACGAGCAAAACAACCTGCGCAGACCCGCGAGTCATGTGCACCGTAACCCCGCGAGTAGGGGAGGGGGAGAGTGGACCATGCTTCCTTATGGCCCGAGGTGGAGGGAAGAAGGGAAAGTTGCGCGGGGACTTCTCGTCCCAAGGTTTTTTTCCTTGTGGTCGATCTATAGCGTTGCCTGTGCAAACTATTTGCAGCTCGAGCAAAAAATGCTCTTTGCAGCACTCTACTAGTCACATTGGAAATATACATATATTTCCCGAAGGGGTTAATAATAATAATATTAATAATAATGTATAAGCAAAGTAGTGTAGCTATCTTATGAAAACGTTTCTGAAAAATTTGTTCTACTGTTAGCCCTATGGATGCTAGATGCACTAAATTTGTACAGAAGCAAAAGACCATGCTTTGCCCTAATTAAAAAAAAAATAATAACAAAAAAAAATTAAAAAGGTTAATTCTAATCTAACAACTGGAGGTGTCCCTCTGGTCCCCTGTCGACTGTTGAACATTTTTTTTCCATTTTTGCCATCATTACTGGTAAAAGAAAAAAATATCAGCAATAAACTGTGGTTACAGCCATGGTCCTATAAAGCGGGTACCTGGAGGAAACTCTGGGAAGTAAATGCAGCCAGGGGAGTGGTGCGATCACATCACACCCCCTTCGGTCGTGATCTAGAAAGTGTGGGACCCTAACTCCACACACCCTATATGCCTTCATGGCATAGTGCAAAGCACAGGGGAGGGAGCGCGCACGTGCGTGCACACACACACACAAACAGTGGTGGAAAAATAATACATCCATTCATATGTTTTAAATAACAGTGCATAATTTTCCTTGGAAAAATTTGGCACATTCAAAACGTGTTTAGTAAAAATAGTAATAGCATGTAAATTTCTGCCTCGTGGTACTGGTTTAATTTGAAACCAACCATAGTCAGGTTATTAGTCAGATATACAAGATGGATCCAGAAAGTAAGTTTCTCGAATGGCGAACATATAGCAGGCCATGCGTTGCGAGAGGTTAGTGCACATGCGTGAGAGATGCATGACGTGGCAATCATATGCAACAGGCAGCACTCCCGACAACTCACGGTAGCACCGTAGTAGCGGTTGAAGATGGCGGTTCTTATTCCAGTTCCTACCAACTGTGAGGTTCTGTCGGTGATAAGTTTTTGAACGCTCAAGGCATAGCACAGATCAAAATCCATCCTCAGCTGTGTCAAGTGAATGGGGCAGACATCATGAGCAAGCAGATGGTGGATCGCTGGTGCAGGCAATTTGCAGAAGGTCGGCCATATTTGGCTCAGCACACACCAGATCTTCTGCAGGAGTTCCGCTGGGATGTGTTTGACCATCCACCCCATATCCCAGATCTCGCTCCCAATGATTACCATCTTTCCTTACACCTCAAGAAATTCCTGTCTGGTCAGCATTTGCAAAGTGGCGAGGAGGTGAAGATGGCTGTCGCACACTGGTTCTGATCCCAGGCAGCAGACGTCTTTGACACAGGGTTACAAAAGTTGATCCCACGGTACGAAAAATGGCACAATTCCAGTGGGGAGTATGTTGAAAAATTGCTGAACAATTACTGTATCTGTTCCAATAAAAAATGTCCATTGCAATTGTGTTCCTTTCTGTAGATGACCCCACTGAAACTTACTTTCTGGACGGGCCTCGTATTAAAATGCATACACAACATTGAAGTTTCCTTTGCATTTGAATGGAACTATAAAAGCGCAGACATGGAGTTTGCATGTGTATTAGCTGCTAAACTGGTAATAATAAAACTAGAAGGAATTATGAAACATGCCTAACTTGTGGAAGAAACAGAACTTACGGGAAAAGAATCGAAGAAGAAAATAAAGTTATGTCAATTCATGCTAAACATGTAAAACTAGTGAAGAAATTGGCATGCAACGATAGGAACCATAACCCTCTGGAGAGAGAGGAGATACGCATAGCACAAGTCAATCAAAGGTCAAAACTACCTAAATTACAATTCAGCTCCACAACCTCCACATTTCGTCCCTTGGAAATCTTGTAACATGCACCTAACTTTACTACCTAGTCTCGCCATAAATACTGTTACAACGTAAATACTGAAGAACTGAGCAGTGGTTAAAGATATATTAACATAACTTTACATGGCACTTGTATGGAGTATTAACCACACTTAGCACCAATCAGTTTTCAAATTGGGCACCTTTGGCACGCACACAGGCTTGAAGTCATCCAGGCCACTCATCTATTGCAGCACGCATGATATCCACTGGAAAATCTGCCACTGCTGCTACCAAGGAACGCTTCAAACTGGCAGTTCTGGTGTGCCTATTCTTGCAGAAAATGCCCTCAAAGCACTGACCACAATTTGTAGTCCAATGGGTTGAAGTCGGGGCTGCGAGAAGACCAGTCTGCAGGTGAAATGAAATCAGGCATGTGATGCTTGAGCCACTGTCATGTTGATCGTGCCTTGTGGGCTGGAGAAGAATCTTGATGGAAACTCTATTGTTGGTTTGCAAACAATATGGTGCATCAATCTTTGACAACGGGCTCCAAGACTATGTTTGCACACGTTACTGCCTTGGATTTAACCCCCTTTTCACAAAAATGTAGCTGGGTGGCACCAGAATAACTCGCCCCCCACCAAACCATCACTGAAGAGGGATGATGGCCCCTCTGAATTCTGTGAACTTGTTAACGGGCCTCCTGCATGCTAGTGGCATACACCCAATCATTTTGGTGGTTGAAGCTCTCTTCAATTGTGAATATTTTCTCATCAGTGAAAAGAATACTCTGATGTCCATTCTGGGCGTAACGCTGCAGGAGGCATCTGCATTTCACACCCTCTGCTGCTTCAGTCAAGGTAATGTCCGGTAGATCGGCAATATGCTCTAAGCCCAAGGCCCTCACGAAGTAGCCTGGACATCGATCTTTCGATACGTTCATCTCACGAGCCATCACTGCCTGCTTCCGAACTGGATTTCGGCCTTCTGCACTGCTCGGGTCTGCACAAGGACGACCTTGTCGTGGGCGATACTTAACAGACCCGGTTTCAGTGAAGCGCTGGATGTTCTGGTGCACAAACATTCGACTCATTTTCAACTTTTTTAAGGTCTGGAAAATTTCACTGGCTGATTTCCCAACCTTGTGTAATGCTATCACAGCGACACGGTTTTTGTAATCTCCCCATTCTATGTTGACAGCTGCAGGTACATGCTTGCTCTTTCACAGACACACTCACAATGACTCAGGGTGGAAGCCAGCACATAGGTGGCGCTCTATTGTTTACACTTGTTGGATGGTATACGTCAGACGTTTGTAACAGTATTTATGGCAAGACTGGGTAGTGCTGATCACTGTAATGGAACCAAAAGTAAAGTGAGGGAGGGAGAGAAGGTTCATTTTCCCCATATCCACAGATGTGAACACTTGGCTGAGCCGATGCCGAGGTATAGGAATAGGTTTCAGTTTTGGTATTGGAAAGTATCAGTTTGAATTCATCTACCGATACCAGCCGATACTTTTCAGGCAAATTGGTCTATCATGGGGTCCCATGTTCGCGGGGTTTAATTTTCCTGGAAATTATGCAAAATTCAAACTTTAATTTTCTTTTCATTGTGCAGCGATTTTGCACGAAAAGCTGTATTTTTGCAATTACATTACATCTATTTTCAAACTCTGATGAAATTCTTGAATATTGTAAAGCAATTTCCTTGGTAAATTGATGCATAAAATTGGAGAAGAATATTCACACACCATTATTGACCAATATTTTGAACAAATTTTAATTATTGTAATTTTTCAAGTTATCGGTATCGGTGGGAATCAGTAAGAGTATTGGCTCAGCCCTAAAAATTTACTTTGTTCGCAGTAATCTATTCTCTATTCTCATTTACCAATATTTCAATTCCTCTATAGACATACAGGGACCAGAGGCATATGTACGAAGAGTACTTGAGAACCAGTCCTTCTACATTTGACATAGAATGCTGTTTTGATCGATTGAGTTGATGTCCACTTTATGCACAGAAGGCTAATCAGGACTGGACCTACAGCTTAAAGTTGGATCCATACCACTATGTGCCTCCACCGGGTATCGAACCTGGAACCCCTCGATGCTACCACTGAGCATTCTGTTTTGCTTGGTGCATTTTATACTTCTGTGTTGCTACTAGAACTTAAGTAAGTCACTGTACTTCCTCCCTTTTATACTTAATCTTGTGTAGTGTATATTGCTTTCTCTGCAGACATATAAAACATGAGTAGAAACACATCATATGTACAGAAAACACTTAAGCATTAAGATTATTTTTACTATTTTCCAATTTTGGAATTAAAAGTTTCCTTATTTTTAGAGAGAGGGAGTGCAAATGTGTGTGTGCACTAAGTGCTAGCAAATACCAACTCTTAAAGATTTTTGAAAAGTCCATCAACTTCCATACTTTAAAAGAATGAATGTGCCTCAAAACAAGATTCAAAGAGTGAGTTTCGGCACTGCAACTTTCCTCTTCTCCATTATTAACAACTTCTTTTCACCTTAACATTATCCTTACCCACCCTCAATTTGAAGTATGAAAAGAAAAATGAGACTTACAATTCAGCAGAAATAACATTACACATTAATTAAATCTAATGCCCGTCAAAATTGTTGATCAATAAGAAACATACTACACACACTTACACCAACAACAACAAAAATTAATATACAATAGTAGTAGTACTTGTGCTATTACCAGCTCGATAAAGGAAGAGCTCTTCTCTAGCAGAATTGTCTACACTTAAAACTAGCTCAACATGCATATATGAGCTTTTTGCTCTAGTGTGGAACCCCATCTAATCCAAGATTTTTGTAAAAAAGCCCTTATGGATTCCATGAGAAAGGAAGAGCCCCTCAGATTGATGTGCCTATACTTACAAAAAGGCACTTCTGTGAGATTGTTGTCCATAATCCTGTCAAAAATTGATATTTTTTGGCCATACCAGAAATTAAGCTAAACCCATACCTACCCATACATATTTACTTCAGGTTTAAGTTCAATTGGATACCAGGTTCAATCTAATATTAAAACAATATAATTCTTCTAGAATTGCTCTGTGAAAAAACCCTTGGGAAATTCTTGTAAAAAACAAATTCCCGTGAAAAATATGCCCCCTCGGAATTTTCTGTGAAAAAACCCTCGGGAAATTCTTGTAAAAAACAAATTTCACGGGAATTTCTTGGCTGATGCAATTTTGTTTGCACGCAAAGCTTCAATACTCAGAAATTGCATCAGCCGGGAAATTCCCGTGAAATTAGGGTATATAAAGAGATTTTGCATTACATCAGCCATTATTGTGAGAGTGGCTGAGGAGAACAGATGTGTTTTTACAGTGCTCCTCATACTTACAGGCCTGTTTGATTTAATATTCATATTAAATACAATATTTTGCCTGATATTTGTTACATCTAGCTTATTTGTTGTTATTTAGGGTCAGGCCTATATCTGTTACAGCTTGTTATACAAAAATCAATACATAACACTCAGTGCTGGGTCATTGCCATTCAAGATATGCATGTTCGTGCAGGCATTTGTGCTAGGTCAGTGTGAATCAATATTTATTCTCTTTTTCCACTTGTGGGCTATTGGCCTTACAACCTGTCATAAGATAAGCATAAAGATTAGATTTAAAAACCCAGGAAATTTTATATAAATACCAAAGCGAGAAATATTAACACACACACACACACACACACACACACACACATATACAGTACAGTGCTGAACCCAATTGATATTTTTTATTCAGTATAAAGTTTTGAATTGAAACCCAGGAAATATATATAATAAACAACAACAAAAATGCCGAATCAAAAATATTGTGACCAATGCAATAAGAATATATTTAGCTCTAATTGGGCCAGACACCAAAAAATTTGTAACTCCGGCAAATACAGAACTCCCACAAAAATATGCCCCAAATGCAATAGAAAATATAGCATGGAATATTTCACATATAAACATAAAGATACTTGTTCTGCACAGTCATCAATATTGCCCCCACAAGCATCTACATCTGGTCTGAAAAGGAAGCATGAAGCACCTGTTAATGCCAGAGCAGCAAAGCAGCTATGCTATGCACCTATCCATAGCAGTTTTAATGCTCAACTTAGGGATTATCGGTTTGTATCAGAGCCAAGATGTGGTATTCAGAATTTTTTGAACAATATAAATCCTGATCTGCAGGCAATTCTAAATGCACAAAATGGCTCTTATAAGCTCTCCCTCAAATTGTATACTCAATATAAGAAACCAAATGGTACAAAATTTACACAGCCCCACATAACAGAAACTGTACCGGTATATTCAAATGCAAATTCAGACACAATAATAAGCAGGTTGATGGATCAATTGAACATTAAACACTCTGAATTTGCGGCAAAAGAGTCTGGATGGAGCCTATGCGGCTTTCCGCACAAGTTATATGTTAATATTTCTGAATTCAGCCCATTACAAGGTTCCACATATTTGCCATTACCTATCAATATTAAAAACAAACAAGCCATGGTTAATATTGAAAATAATGATGAGAAATGCTTTTTGTGGTGTATTTTAGCTGCTTTGTATCCGGTTTCAAGAAATTCTCAGAGAATAAGTTATTACAAACAACATGAACATGATTTTGACGATGCAATGGAGGGTTTAGAATATCCAATGTCTGTTCAGCATATTGATAAATTTGAAAAAAAAGCCAGGGATATGAATGGTAAACAATTATCTATTAATGTATATATTTGTTCCACTGGCCGTGACAATTGCTTGATAGATCCTCTCAGAATTAGTACATTTGTTGATGATTCTGCTATTCCGATTAATCTGCTCTTAATTGAAGGGGATGGCACAAATCATTACACTCTGATACATAATCTTGAAGCTTTAGTCAGAACACAACTAGACAAATCTAATAGAATATTCAGAATATGCGGAAGATGTTTAACTGTACATGATGGTAGAAAAACAGTAAATGGGGTTTGTAAAGTGAGTGCAGAAATTGCCAAAAACAAGTTAATTGAGCATCTGAAATACTGTGGCAATCATAAACCTGTTCATATGGTGATGCCAATGCCAAGTGAAAATTGCAAATTTAAAAAATTTGAGGCCTTGTTGGAACACCCAGCATATATTGTTTGTGATTTTGAATCGAATCTCAAATCTCTTGCATCCTGCAATCCGGATCCTGAAGAATCTTCAGTTACACCATATCAGCTACATGAACCTTCCAGCTTTTGTTATGTGGTTGTACAGGATGGTGTTGTTACCAAAGAAGATTCATACATGGGGCCAGATGCCATCAAAATATTTGCACATAGAATAGAAAATGAGTGCCGTGACATAGCATCTAACATCTTATTAAAATCAAAACCCATGTTGCCTTTAACAAAGAAACAGATTGAAGATTTCAACAATGCAGAAAAATGCTCGCTATGTGATTCTGAATTTTCAGATACAAATATCAAGGTGCATCACCATTCTCATACAGATGGTCGATATAAACAGGTCCTGTGTAATAGCTGTAATATTAAGATCAAGAGACCAAGATTTGTCCCCATATTTTGCCATGGAGCATCCAATTATGATTTCCATCATCTAATCAGGTACGAGGGGTTTGAGAAGCAGAATTTAAATATTTTAGCTGAAAATGATGAAAAATATATATCTATTAGCAAAACAATTAAAGTTAATGGATTTTCTATTCAAATAAGATTTCTTGATTCTTACAGATTTTTATCTGCTAGCGTGGCTACACTGGCCACTCAATTACCTGATGATCAATTCAAAATCACACGTGCATTGTTTCCAAATCAGTACCTGGAATTAATTAGGCGGAAGGGTGTATATCCATATGATTATGTTACAGATTTTTCTAAATTTGATGAGTGTTCTTTGCCACCACAAGAAGAGTTTTACAGCAAAATCAGAGGATCTGGAATTACTGATGAGGATTATCACCATGCCCAATTGGTGTGGGACAATTTAAAATGCAAGACATTTCGTGATTATCACATGGCTTATTTAAAACTTGATGTGACCATCTTAGCAGATATAATGCAGACATTCAGAAAATCTTGTATGCAAAATTATGGACTGGACCCAGTGTATTTTTACAGTGCCCCGGGCCTAGCATGGGCTGCAATGTTTTTAAACACCAAAAAGCCATTGGATCTGATCCAAGATCAAGATATGTATCTGTTTATGGAGCAAGGTATAAGAGGAGGGATGGTGCAATGTTCTCAGAGATATGCCAGAGCAAATAACAAATATATGCCTGATTATAATCCAGAATTGCAATCAAATTATATAACATATGTGGATGCAAACAGCCTCTATGGTCACGCAATGATGCAAAAACTGCCATATGCAGGGCTTGAATGGCTCGAAGATTTCAATATTGAAGATCTTCAGAACTATGATGACAGAGAACATGGCCTCTTCTTAGAGGTTGATCTGACAATTCCTGATTATTTACACAACAAATTTTCTGATCTGCCCCCAATTCCCGAGGTTCAGTGCTCACCTGGCTCTAAACAGAAGAAGCTCATGATGACACTGGAGTCAAAACAGGGTTGTGTCATATATTACAAGAACCTCCAGTTCCTGATGCGTCATGGTGTTCAAGTAACCAAACTTGGAAAAGTTTTGAGGTTCAGGCACTCAGAATGGTTAAAACCATACATTGATACAAACACGGAGCTTCGAACATCTGCAAAGAGCGAATTTGATAAGGGCTTGTTTAAATTGATGGTAAATTCTGTATATGGCAAAACAATTGAAAATGTCAGAAAACATACCAATGTTAAAATAATTACTGACCCCAGCCTGAGCAAAAAATTGGTTGCAAAGCCTAATTTCAATTACAGAAGAATTTATGATGAAGATATGGCTCTTTTCAACATGAAAAAAACAAAAATTAAGTTTGATAAACCTATTTATGTAGGGGCTGCAATATTGGAATTGTCCAAATTACATATGTTAACATTGTATTATGATGTGTTGAAACCTTTTTATGGTGATAATGTAAAATTGATGTACATGGACACGGATAGTTTTGTTCTTGATATTAAAACAGAAGATGTTTATCAAGATATTGCACAGCCTGAATTGTTTAAATATTTTGATACCAGTGAATTGCCAAGCCATTTGAATATTCAACCCCACAACAAAAAAGTGCCCGGCAAGTTAAAAGATGAGACACTTGGTGATGTTATTGTGGAATTTGCTGGGTTAAATGCCAAGATGTACAGTTTTAAAACATGTAGTGGTGTTGTCAAAAAAGCCAAGGGCATTGGCAAAGTAGCTGTGGAAAAAGAGCTTAAATTTGAAGATTATAAAAATTGCATCAAATCCCAGAGTTTAATCAGAACATCGGAATCCAGAATTCAGAGTGTGGATCACTTGTTGACTTCAAATGTTGTAAGAAAAGTGGCTCTGGACCCACATGATGATAAGAGATGCATTTTATCATGTGGCATACATACTTTACCATGGGGTCATTGTGATTTGAAAAATGGCAATCAATGCCCAATTACAGAGCATGATTTGAAATAAATAAACATGCCTATGAACTTATTTGGGTTCAAAAAACGGACTGTTATGGACCTGCCAACACCACAAGCCTCTCCTGATATAATATCTAAACTGAGTGGCTTTTTAATTATTCATCTGAACAGCATATTTACAGATGTTGATGAGGAGACAGGCAAAATATTGTACATATTTAACAATAATTTAAATTATTACCAATTACCTGTAGGTGGGCAATTGCAATTTATTACAACTCCTGAGGGTGATGTCAAGATTTCAGTAGGGAGAAATATTTATAGAATTAAGCACTCAAACATGATTTCTGGCACTGTTTATACTGTTTCTGCTGGTGACTGCTTATATATTGAGGTCCCTGGATCTTATGACAAGCTTATACCCTTTTTTATAGAATTAAGAATCAGATACTCTATAATAAATAACTACTAATCAAAATGCCTAATGATATATTTGGCCATACAAGACATGAAGATCACAGTGATGAGATTCTGATGCTTGATGTCAGAGTCAAGAAATTAAGAAGTGATTTACAAGCTTTACAAACAACACTCAATGCCAGTCTTCAATTAGAAATTACAAATTTACAATCACAATGCATGGACCCTCTTCTTAAAATTGATTCTGAACTCAAATTATTGCTTCAGAAATATACTGATCTGGCTACATTGGATAATTTTCAAAGTTTGGAAGAGGCTGTAGCAGCTCTTCAAGCCAAATTTAAGACCCAGGCTAACAACTCTGAGCAATTGAAACAGCAATTAGAAGAGCAGATAAATAATGTCCAGACACAGCTCCAAACAATTGTCAAAAGCATAAAATCACAAGAAGATTTTGATCTAGTGATTTCCACTCTAAAGGAACAGATTCAGTCACTCCAAATACCTAATCTGGACCCTCTGAACAATGCCATAGCCGAGGTTAAAGAAAAAATTGAGACACTTGAAAATTTTATGAACAATTTGCCATCTTCTGATGCTTTGAATGCAATAACTCGGAGTGTGGCAAATATTAAGCTGCAACTTGAAACATATGAAGATTTTGGAAAAATTCAAAGTTCCATAACCCATCTTGAAGGTACAATAGCAGCAGTGCAAAGTGATTTGGCAAATGTACTTGAATCCAGATTGCCCGGGATTGTAGATACCCTTGTTAGTGTCCAGCAACAAATTACAAAGCTTGAAAACCTCAACACTGAATCTGAACTATCTCATTTTCATCACTTGATCGATGATATCCAAACAAAGCTTGAAATTTTACAACAATCCACACCCTCTCAGGCAGATATAGCCCTGCTCCAAGATGCCATGCAAAATGTGGCTCATGCTTCTGAATTACACAATGTAAAATTGGCACTTGAATCTTTGCAAAATACAGTATCAAATCTTCCTACATCACAGGAACTTAAAAATATTAAGAGAGCAGTGAATAGGATATTGAAATCAGAAGATATCAAGAATATCCAGGCAGAGATCAAACATCTTACTCAGACAGTGGCCACTCTACCAACCAATCAACATATTAATGAATTGCATGCCCTGTTTGAGGATATCAGAAGACAGGTCCATGATCTTTCAGCTCAAAATTCAAAATTGGCAGTTGTTGAAAATTTGCAACAAATTGTAGCTAATATCAAGCAACAGCTAGGAACCATGGAATCCAATCAAGCAAATGCTCTGTCTGTTTTTGCCACCCAGCTACAAGAAATTGTGCAACAATACAAGAAACTTGCTGTGGACATAAGAATCAAGCCTGGGCACGATGAGATTGTTAGGACTATCAATGAGCATCTTGAATCTGTAACAAGCAGATTGCTCACAGCAGAAAAGGAAATAACAGGCATAATCGAGAATCCAAAACATTCAGTAATTCTTGAATTGTACAGCATCCCCAACAAAGAATATGATTCTCCATTTACACCAGGTGGCAAAATATATATGCTGTCCCCTGCACAATTTTATTACCAGTTTTTTGTTGGGGGCACATTGAGACCAATCAAGATCAAATATTGGCTTCAGCCACAGGCACACCACTACCCCACCTTATCAATAACAAATGCTAACAACAAAGTGAAAATCACCAGTGTAGAATTGGAGGATTTTACAGATCCCAATACATTGGAAACAGCCTATACTGAAGATGATGGCACTTTGGAATTTAAAATACAGATAGGGGACAAATTATATTTAGAAAATCCTGCAGTATCAGCTGCTGAACACCCTATAGTTGCAATATTCTTGTTTACATATTATGTCTAGAAAAATTATTGTTGATGAATTACACAGACAGGCCCGACATAATTTTAAGAGACTCCCAGTAGTCACAAAGGGCATAGATGATTTATGGCAGAGCGACTTGATTGAAATGGCAAGTGGGCAGTTGAAAAACTTAGACAAAATCAACAAGGGCTACAAGTATCTACTCACTGTAATAGACACATTTTCAAAATTTGCCTGGGCTGTGCCACTCAAATCCAAGACTGGAAAATGTGTTACAGAAGCTTTGAGAACAATCATCAATCAGAGTGGAAGATCCCCGCGCTATTTGCAAACAGATAATGGCAAAGAATTTTATAATTCAGTGTTTCAACAATTTATTAAAAGCCAGGCAATAAAACATTATTCGAGTTACAGTGATCTCAAAGCCTCAATTGTAGAGAGATTCAACAGAACCTTAAAAAATCTTATGTATAAACAATTTACCCTCCAAGGTAATTATAAATGGATTAATATTCTTCCAGAACTTCTACATAAATATAACAACTCGGTCCATTCCACAATCAACATGAAACCCTCTGAAGTAACTTCATCTGATGAGCAAAAATTGATCAGCACTGTTTATTATCCTAAATATCAGCCAACAATAAGAAAAGCCAGATACAAGATTGGGGATCAAGTAAGAATAAGCAAATATAAGCACTTATTCAAGAGAGGCTTTACAAGAAACTGGAGCACTGAATTATTTACAGTGGTTCAAGTTAAACCCGGGACCCTTAACACATATATAATAAAGGATCACCGAGGAGAAATTCTCAAAGGCAGGTTCTATGAACAAGAGCTCAGCAAAACTAAACAGCCTGACACATATCTCATAGAAAAAATCATCCGCAAAAAAGGCAACAAGTTACTTGTCAAATGGCTGGGTCATCCGGAAAACAGCTGGATCGATGCAAACAAAATAATAATATGAACACCTGGGATGTTATAAAGAGGCTGCCAGAACCTGAACAGCAGAATAAGAGAAATGGAAAATTGTTACCTGATAATATTAGGTGTCTTATTGTTGGGCCATCTGCTTGTGGTAAAACTACACTAATGGTTGATAATTTTTTATTGGCACCCAACTGGTTAGACTGGAAAAACAGGCACTTGTATATCTTCTCTAAGAGCTTGGAACAATTAAAATATCAACAGCTGATGAAGCTATATGATGGATTGGATATTGCCATTTTTGAACCAGATGTTAAGCCACTTGATGAGTGTCTCGATAATTCTGTTGTTGTGTTTGATGACATTATATTGGATAATCAAAACAAAGTTAGAAATTTCTTTACACAGGGCCGACACAAAAACATTGATTGCTTCTACCTGGCACAGACTTTTTCAAAAATACCCAAGCAACTGATCCGGGACAACAGCAATTTTATATGTGTATTTCATCAAGATCATACCAACCTCAAACACATACATGATGAATATGTAGGTGGGGACTTGAGCTACAATGATTTTTCTAAGTTTTGCAGCAGGTGCTGGAACCAGGACAGTTATGGGTTTGTTACAATTGATATGACAAGAACACCTAATACTGGTAAATACAGAAATAAAATCAGCAATTTTCTAGACGTTGAAACGTATATAAATAACCATGAAAAGGCCAATCATTGATGATCTTAAGTTAAGAGATTATCTTGTAAAAAGATTTAAGGGATGGAAATCAGAGAACCGTGGAATTTATGAAAAACACAAACAAACAGAACAGCCTGTAATTGATGCTATTAATAATTTAGGTAAGAATATCAAAACTGTTACAGAGCAGAATCAAAATTTACTCACAGAGCTTGTACCTGTAGCTGCTAGGAACATATTAGATTATCCATTCACCCCACTTTCCAGTATTCATACACCTAGTCCTCCTCGAAGAATTGAGGCTAGTCAGGATCCTATTGAATTGGGTCTTCTTGCTCAAAAATATTTAACAACACCTAAAGACAATAAAGATGAGGTTTTTGGCTTATATGCTGACACAGAGCTTGATGGCAGCATCATACATAGAATTGGCAATTTCAGAGTAACATTTATGGGAGATGATATAATTGTTTATTCAGAATCTCGTCTCGGAGAAAAAGGTGCTTTTGTTAAGTATCTCGGAACACCTGGATTGTGGGAATTGATGACTAGGAAGAGACCTGGCAGCTATACAGATCAGGATTATGAGGATTACAAAGAAATATTAATAAAATCAGATGCTCTATACCAGAACAATGATCCCACACAAAAAAGAGTCAAGTCGAGCAGTGGGGCAAAATACAATAATTTAATCAAGCCCATATGGTCTCAAATCAAGACTGGCAGTGGAATCAAACAATACAACACCCTGCCTAAAGAATTTGTGTGGGTTGATGATGTCAGGAAACTTGTAGATAGGCTATTGGTAATAGCTGGGGAGGAAAATGCTGGGAACCACAATTTTTACAATGAAAAGGTTGGAATTATGGACATGATAAGCGCCAAATTGTCTAATTTTATAGTGAATGACACTAAGGGGATTGGATATCTCATAAAAATTATTAATACTCTACCACCTAAATTTTGGAATATTTCTGAGGGTCGGGGCCTTGTTAATGACATTATAAACAAGCTGCCATTTGAACTACATATTCCAGGTTATCAGTATTGTGGTCCAGGCACAAAATTGGATCATAGATTAAACAGAGGGGATCCTGGTGTAAATCCCCTAGATGCTGCTTGTAGAGACCATGACATAGCATACAACACACATTCTGATCTTGACAAAAGACATGTTGCAGACAAGAAATTAGAAGAGGCTGCATTTGGTAGATTTGTAAGCAAAGATGCTTCTTTGAGTGAAAAAATAGCAGCATTGGGGACCACCATAGCTATGAGCACCAAACAAAAACTGGGGTGGGGGTTGTGAATATGTATATAATAAACCTACAATGAAGGCCAAGGGTGTTATGTATCAAATACCTTATGCAGGTCTCAAATCTCTTAAAACTATTGACAGTCTCTTAACAAAAAAGCAGCGCAAGAAAAAAAATTCTTGTATTGCCAAGGGACATGGTATGAAATTGTTGCTTAGTACCCCCCAATTAAAAAAATTACAGCAATCAAGAAAAAAATCACATGTGGGGGGATTTATATTTACCATCCCTGCCATCTTAGCTGCTCTCGGGGCTGTTGGGAGCTTGGCTGGGGGTTCAGCCGCCATAGCAAAAACAGTAATAGATGCCAAGAAGAATAGGGCAGAATTAGATGAGCAGAGGCGCCATAACCTGGCCATGGAGAAACAAGGCAAAGGTATTAAGAGAGCCATGAATAAGTTTAAAAAAAACAAGAGCCGCTTACAAACCAAGATATTGAAGCTTTAATCAAGCCATTGGGCATCAAACATTTTAGAGGTGTGTACATGTCTGATTTTTTGCCAGAACAACCACTCAACAAAGAGTGTGGCATTGTTAATTTGGATAAGTACAAAAATCAGGGCACTCACTGGATCTGTTATCTTAAATATTTAAAAAATGAGGCATTTGTGTTTGATTCATTTGGAGGTGTTCCACCTGAAAATTTAATAAAATATCTAAATTCAGCTAATCTTTATTACAATAATGCCCGTGTTCAAAACTTCAAAGATGTTAATTGCGGTCATTTGTGTTTATCTGTTCTTAGATATATGTCTCAAATAAATAAACCATCAATTAAAGATTTTCAAAAAGCCTTGTGGTATCTGAAACATCATGGGGGTATTCCATCTCACCAGCCAAAATTCAATATTGAAACTCAAATTACATGATGACATTGTATATCCCAAAACAATAGCTCTCAGGGCATTTTATGGCATGTACCTAATCCCCAATATTACACACCACAACAACACAATTGCAGTAGGGGATGAAAAAATTGTCATCACTCCAGGGCAATATAATCTGTCCACTCTAAATGCTCAATTACCCAGAGGTGTAGTGTTAAGTCAAAATTCTGTCACTCACAGGGTAGAAATTGTATCTGCTACAGAAACAGTGGATCTGGCTACGATAGGAGAGCTGTTGGGCTTTGAGAACAATACAAAACTTGAACCGGGCATTAAACACACTGCTATGAATATACCTAAATTCTTAGCCATAGAGACTCTGAATATTCACTGTAATGTGGCTGAGGGTATGATCACCAAATCAAATGGCATAGGCACTCACAAACAAACAGGGATCATTGCAACATTCAAACCTAATTCTGAATTCATGGAGCCCATCATCTACAATCCATCCCCAACATTATATTTTCCTGTGTGTCATAATAGAATAGATTATATTGAATTGATGGTCACTAATGAAAAAGAAGAATTAGTTGATTTTGCTGGAGCCACAACAACTGCTATCATAGAGATTAACATTTAAATAAAAATACATACAATGGAAAATATTGAGAGTTATGAGCTACAATCATTCCCCCCAAACAGGAGGACATTTGCAAATTTAAATCAACCCAACACAGAAATCGAGGTTGATCTTGATGTAGGGGATGGCTTTATACACCCCCACAGAGCAGATCTATACATCAAATTTGATGTTGTAAAGCTCGATGGTACAAATTATCCGGCAAATTCAAATATAAGACTTGTAGACAATTTTGTGCCGCATCTATTCTCTGAAATTGAGATCAGAAAGCATGGTGTTGTTATAAACAGAGTAGATTATCCCGGCATTACCTCCACAGCTTTGGCTACATTAAAATTATCCAAAACCGAGGCTTCATACTACAAAATAGGAGGATTCGAGGCTGGTGATAAGATATTATCTAAGAACCACACAGTGCTGTTCCCCATGCGCCTATTGCCAGGATTCTTCTCAGATTACAAAGAAATTATGTGGAAGGGTGGGTTAAGAATCACATTTAGAAGAGCTGCAAATGATAACAATGCTTTGATGAGGTACAGTACAATAAACTCTACAGGGGAAGCTCTGCCTAATACCCTACCAGATGCAGGCAAATGCATTATTCAGACTATGGAGCTAAGAATCCCTGTTGTTGAGTATGAGGCCAGCTATGGTCTTAAATACAAAGCAGATATAATAAAAAATCCACAAATTCCTCTGCAATTTTATACGTATCAATGCGTACAGAAGCCCGCATCTGGTACATATTATGAGTTTGATGCTACAAACTCATTCTCCAGCATACAATTTGACATGCCTGATTTTGTGGTAGTACTGTTTCAGACTGGGAGACACAATAATCAGGAAAAAAATTCAAGTAAATTTGATAACTGCAACATCAAGAACATATATCTTAAAAATGGCAGAAATGAGGTCTTTCCTAGAGAAAATTACAATTTAGACATGTCCAAGGATGACTTCCTGAAATTATATGAAGCTTTTTCTTCCTTCAAGCGTGTCACTACAGGCAATACTGACATGTACTACACACCAGATGAATTCAAGACACAGAGACCCATGTTTGTAATTAACACTTCAAAAAGAAAACAGGTTGTGGTGAATGACAGAACAAATATTAAAATTATCTGTGAATTCCACGAGGCTTTACCTGATGACACCATATGTAGTGTTATTCTCATAGGAGAAAAATCATATGTTTATGATGTAAGAAATGAGAGAGTCACAGAGCAATTCTAGAGGGTCTCTGCATATTGCATTGTTTTTAATATTGGATTGAGGCTGGGGTCCAATTAAACTTAAATTGGAAGTAAATACGTGTGTGTATGGGTGTGTATGTGTGTGTGTGTGGCCTAGTTTTAGGTATGGCCAAAAAAAATATCAAGAGGGGCATATTTTTGACAGGATTATGGACAACAATCTCACAGAAGTGCCTTTTTGTAAGTATAGGCACATCAATCTGAGGGGCTCTTCCTTTCTCATGGAATCCATGAGGGCTTTTTTACAAAAATCTTGGATTAGATGGGGTTCCACACTAGAGCAAAAAGCTCATATATGCATGTTGAGCTAGTTTTAAGTGTAGACAATTCTGCTAGAGAAGAGCTCTTCCTTTATCGAGCTGGTAATAGCACAAGTACTACTACTTACAATGTTTGTGTATGTATGTAATGTATACATGTATTGGTAGGTAAATGCAGGGGAAAAAGTACTCTATGATAACACTGGCTATAATTGTAATTTTCTATGTAAATGTAACTAGAACTTTACAAATCAGTCAGTATAGTATTGTTAAGGAACATTAGAAGTATGCAGTACAATGATAGCTGCAATGTATTTAAAGCAAAGCAAGAAAAAAAGCACCTTGAAGTATGAAAGAATTCAAATTATGGAATATGTAAGTTAAGAAAATTCCTGATTGACATTTCAAATTGTGTATTTATTATACTACAAAGAACAAATGAACCAATTTCCCTGATAGAAACTATGATTTTATATACAATATCACATACACATTTCATAAATAATAAAGTTAACCAGACTGACAGCAATAAGCATGGAATTGTGACGTGATTCGAAGAAGTGTTCTCAGGTTACTAACCAGGTTAAATCGGCATTTAACCAGCATGGCAACCCAAGAATACTTGTACATTTCAACCACTGGCACATGCAGGGGGAGAGCTGATAGTACTACAATCCTTCGACATTTTAAGAAATAACAAATTTCAAATGAAACCAGTAAAGAACTCTGGTATAAAATGACCCTTGATTACATTCCTATCATTGAACAACTTTCAAATGGAATGTTAAAAATAGTTAAATGATATACTTTATTGTGTATCCGACTTCCCCTAAAACGCAGGATCTCTGTAAAAAAAAATTCTGCATATGCAAGTGCTTGCAACTGTCTTGCAGGGAAGGAACTCATAGACATCTCTGACAATAACCTCAGAACCTTTCTATACACTTTTATTAAAAATCTGAGCTTGCCACAGCTGATAAAACTCAAGTATAATAAGAGTGGCAAATAAAGATATTCAAAATATTAATTGCAATGTTTCATAGTGGTGGTACAAACTTGAGGCTACAGTGCAATTAGAATTACTAACTTCTCTGAAAATAACCTCTGTAAAACTAGTTCTTGAAAATCAACTTGTAACAATGTATTATGAAAAACAACAATGGGTGTTTCAAGTAAAACTTTATTCACTGATCAAAACTTCCTACAGCACTAGTATCATCAAACTTTCAAGTGTGTCAGTTCAATCCTTAGGAGCTAGTAAAAGTGGCATACGAGTTTTGAGAACATAAATTATACAAGTTACCCAGGTTTGGATTTATCTGTATCTAGATTGTGAATTAATTGCATATGGATCTTCATGTAGTAGGTCCGACTGAACACTTTTTGGCATACAGGGCATTGTGTATGACCACCATGTAATCTTTTGTGCATCGAAAGTGAGCCACTATGTTTGAACCCTTTACCACAAATCTTGCAAACAAACTTCAAGTTCGGTGACCGATCTGAATCACGAGTAACTAGCTTTCCAAGTTCTTCTTGAGCAGCTTCAGGTATCTCTCCCCACCAATCTTCCTGTTTCAGCCATTGAGCCACTACAGGAGGAAAAGATTTGGATGTACACAAAGTCCTTCATCCACTTAATATATACTACTTCAATGTTAATTTTATGCATATACAATTTATGTAACATACACACAAACACGAAAGCATGCAGTGATGTAATTTATCAAATAATTCTGATGTCAAGTGCTATAGAGCGACCACAAGGGGAAAAAAACTTCAACAAAAAGTCCCCGCGCAGCTTTCCCTTCTTCCGCTCCGTTCAGGCCATATGGAAGCATGCCCACTCTCCCCCTCCCCTCATCACGGGAGTACCGTACACAGGAGTAGCGGGTCTGCGCAGGTTGTTTTGCTTGTGGTTCCACTATAGCTAGCAGTTGCATTTTGCTCACTTGATATATTAAAACAATGATAAAATCACTTCTAAGTTTCTGAACTATTTGCAAAGTGTTATCACCAACTTAAAACTGATTTTATCATGCTTTGCTTTTTATCAGGTGAACAAAGCATGCAATAATGATGAGCTGAATATATTGCAGTGAATTCATTTTATTCATGGTCTGAATTTGTTATGATGCTTTATTTTTACAAAGACAATAACCTTATACAAGCACATGAAAACAGAAAATAAAAGCATTGTGGTTGTATCACACACACACAAGCAATACTCTACTCCTTTGGAAGAAATACATTAAGCACGCAATCCTGCAACTGTTCTCCAATTGAATCTGTCTGATGAGGTTGCCATGAATTATGATTGAAACATCTTCATTAACACAAAGCTCTAAATAAACTTAACATGCACACATTTGTTCTTAGGAAAATGGTATTACAAATTTTCTGCAAACATCTGTTTACCAATCTGTAAGACATACCCTTTATGACTCAATAAAGAAAAACTTTTCATGGCAAGTTCATTACGGGATAGGAACTTTAGTAAATTATTACACACCTTCAACAATTGCAAACACTGTTAAGTAAATTGGAAGCTAAATCAAAATGCACAACTCCCATGTACCATTTCGTAAAAATAGATACATAAAAAGAGATATTAATATAATTTCAAAGAAAAACTCAAAGAACCAAGGACGAGTAATTTCTCCTCTTTCTTCAACACAGCAACTACTTCTAAATCTATTCCAGCAGTTTCATTCAAAATTTCCAAATTACTATTTACAATCCATCATGCAGATTTACGTCCACACCATTATACAAAATTTAGGTTAACAAAGAGTAGGGAAGGGTTTTAACACAACACTGAAACAACATGATTAAAAAACAAATATGTATTTCCAGAATTACAGGATTCTATACAGAGTAGTGGCATAACAGAGTAGTGGCATAACATCATATAAAATATTTTGTTTCCATCTGCCAACAAAATAGAGATTCACAAAATAAATTTCAGAAAGGCAAATTAAAAAAATGGAGCTGCTTCTTGCATTTTGCTTATTGACTAAAAAAAAATTGAATATATTATGTGGGGGTAACCTTATGCTTTGGGGGACTAGAAAATCTTTCACTACATGTCACATTATCGTCATTATTCAGAACCTCAACATGTATTGAAAAAGTGTAATAAAAACATGTGTGTGTACATTCAGGGATAAACCTTATCATGTACAAAATAACAGATACATTATGCCTGATTCTTACTTTCTCACATGTTATTATTGTTCATAGGAAACTTTTAACAAATATTTTATGGTTATCGGCATTTGATTCTCATGGGTTTTAAACAGCACATGGCTAATTCTAGGGTGCTCGAGAAAAGTATACAAACTGCGATTATATGTTGCTTTCATTTAAGTTACACTGAATCAATTAAATAAAATGTAAGTATAAAATTATATCGGGCATGTGTAAATATTCTAAATAGTGATAACCCAACATGTACATTTGTCTGTAATGTTTGCTATTAAAAGAATAAACATAACTAACATTGCGTGCTTCTTCCTGAGCAGCCTAGAATTAACAAGAAAAGTTGACTCTGTATTTTCTATGAATCAAATACCTAGAGAAGTTATCTGATTCTTAATATATATTAAAATTTTCGTAGCATTTTCGTTTTAATCAACTGATAAAAATTTACAGTATTTAATTGGCCATGGAACTGGCTTCAAAATAATTGGTTACAACATCCCTAACCAACTGGTTAGGGATGTAACAAGCATGAACGATATAAGGGTCATCCAGAAAGAAACCTCAGTGAGCTGGTAAACTGAATCAAAGGGAAATAATTTAAAATAACTATTTATTACGTACATATCTATACACACACACACACTACTTCTCAACATGCTTGCTAAGAGATTTGAGTCACTTCATGATGAGACAATATTTGCGCAGGTGCAATCAATAAGCAATTATTATCTGCAGCGTGATTTGTGCCCAACTGGCTACTGACACACATTCGTACCACCCACGAAGGCATTGCATCCGATTTCTTTCCCAGACAGGAACGTTCTTTGATGAGGGCATCTTGGAGGAGTAGTGTACACATATGTAATAAATGTATATTCAAAATTCTCCACTTCTTTTTGTTTTATTTTACCAGCTTGCTATGGTTCATTTCTGGATAAACCTTGTATTTAATGGCTCTGAGGAAAAAGAAAACTATATACTGAAAAATATAGTAAAGGTAATCTTGAGATTGCAGACACTGGCTATTTCTACAAATAATGATTCTGTGCAATTATCAGCAAATTACCCGATAATCACAATTTAGTTCAACATCAACATATGATATCAAACCCAAGATTGCCTGAACTACATGTTCATTCCATCTTTCTGAGGTTCCACATTATGTACCATCTGCATATGAATTCTCATGTATGTAACACGGTTGAATACTTTGAAGCACACGGGACAACACGTGTTACCCTTATGCATCGATTTATGCAAAGATAGGGAGCTGCGATGTTTGAATTGTTTTCCGCATATGTTGCATTGAAGACTGAACCTTTTGTATGAGTCTGCTGAAGTCTGCAGTCCTCGGAACAATAATTCTTCTACTCCAGCACTTGATTCTACAGAGAAAGAGGGAAAATGTCATTCTCTTCCTTTAAACAAACTTATATTTTGCTGCAGCACTTCATGCCAGAAAGTCAAGGAAAACAGAAGAAGATAATGGACTAGGAAAGTCACTTTTTATATACAGCATGCATTTGGGTCTGATTTTTCAATGCACCTGGTCATGTGCTAGAATACAATTTAACAGTGCAAAAATAAAGGTGCGTGGCAGTGATGTAACTGATAAAACAAGAATTACATCTTTCAAGAGTGTGGAATATTTGTTAACAGCACTATAATTCAATTACAAATAAAAAATATTGAAAACACAGAAGACTTAGGCAGGCAGGCCATGTGGCACGAATGGGAGAAGAAAGAAGAGTTTACAGCATTCTTGTTGGGAGACCTGTAGAAAGGCCAAGACGAAGATGGAGGGATAACATAACGTTAAAGGAAATTGGCAAGAATGGAAAAGACTGGATTGACCTGCCTAGGACTGGAATAGATGGAAAGCTGTGTTGCTGCATCCATAAACCTTTAGGTTTAAGAAGGCTAGAGAGTTACTTATTTAACAGCAAACTATTGCAATTTTAAATCAGGCTTGCTCTATTTGAGCAGCGCAAATGTTTTATGGATCCGAGTATATCCCTGACTGACAGTCCAGGTTGCAGTTGCAAGCCTATAACAGGCAATTTTAGGAGAAAGGGATCAGAATTAATACACAGTATTACTGTACATTGATGAAGTGAGCTACACAAAAAGCCATTCAAAAGAGAATACCTAGGATGTTGTCTGGAAAATTATCATTTGCTTGGACACCTTAAAAAGAATCTGGAAAGGAAAAAATTTACTGAAGAACATTGGGAAAGCCGGACAAGGGAAGCCACTGCTTCCCCCCCACACCCCTTCACAGTCGGGGGCTTTGCAAAACTTGAGTTTTAATGTTTTATTGTCTGCTATTTTTTTTAAAATTCTTGCCCTCATTTTAAACAGGTAAAAGCATTCTCCATCGAGCAGGTGGTATAAGAAGAGATTTAAGTGAATGCTTATTATGACTATTCGCATTACTGTCCTGCCCTGAAGATCAACGTAGTTTTTCTCTTCGCTTATGAACACACCAAGCTACATCTTCAATTCTCACCGGCCACATCTCAACGAGAACATCTTATTTCATAAGCCCCCATATACCTACTATGGAAAGTCATTAATAGTTCAACAGTGTAGACAAGGGTGTACTGATAAAGAAAACAATGGCCATGTATTTCCTTAACTAAACCAACATACAAATTCCATATGCTTAGTAGGAGAAATTATTGTTGTTCCACTTTACATATTTAAAACTGTCAAATCGATAAATCCACAGATATTACAATTTTCCACCTCAAAACAAGAACCAGTGCACCAGAAAATATCTGTAAACTGATGATTAATTAAATCTAAACCATTGACAATTTACAAGTGCTTAACAATATAACAAATTAAGATTAACAGACATGCAGCTGTTAATTTTGGACCTTGTTTTATGCATTACAATTTTTTCTATGAATAAAAAGAGAACAATGAATGTAACACCCAATCCATGGAAGACTACAATTCTGCTAAGTACATGGCTCTGTGTGATAATGCATTCAAGACAAAAAATAATACAATTACATACATAAAAAAATGTCTGATGAAGGGAGCATGTGTTTTCCTGAAACATCACAACAAAAACTGTGTGCTTATGCTTGTAATAACCAAAGACGACAAGATAAATAATACATAGTGCGCCTTACACAAATCAAGTTTATATTTAAAATTTCTGAGCAATACAATTTTACATTTCTTTCTCCTTGCTCTATTTAAAAATTGATTTTCCTGCATTTCTTGGTATTTCAATTACAGTAAATGTAAACAATATCAATTTCAATTCTTACTACAAATAAGTAAAGATCAGAAATAACTGTAACATGTGGTATTATACTAAATATCAATATAATTAGTAAAGAGGGCAATTTTAATACTAACAACCATAATATGCACTGAATGTAAAATGATCTGTACTTAAGAAAAATGTGTAAAAGACTACATGAATTTAAAAAAATAATGCAAATGAGTATATTAATTTCTTTGCATTACAAATAGGACCAAACAAATATTACAAATCTAGGAGAAACCACCACATGGTGTTCATACAGTAATACAAAAGGTTAAAGGCTTTGCTTGTGCCAGGTGTGAACATCTTGACATAATAAAAGGTACTCTTCTCTAGTTTCATAATTTATCCCTGAAGAAGCCAAATGAACTTGGCAATAAAAAAACAAAAAACATTTGATTATATTAATACATAAGCTGCCCAACAAGGACAGGTGGATATTCTTACTCCATGAAAAATATATTATTTGCAAAATATAAAAATACACAAGAAAATATTCCGTTTAAATCACAGTTGAATTAAGTACTTTACAATGCTGTATAATACAGTTACATATTTTCAGATAGCAAGAATTCGGAACCATGCTGCTGCAACATATGACGTTTCATATTAAACGTACGACTGAAAACAATTTTACATACTGGACATCTTGTGGAACCTGTATGAATTGTCCTATGCTGTCTAACTGATCCATGATGCCTGAAGCCTTTCCCACATACATCACAATAGAAAGGAAACTTCTCGGGGTCTTTACTTCCAATGGACGATAGGATATTGCCAGCTGTTTTGATGGCTTCTCTTAGTGAAAAAGATGAACTATGGCTCCCAAATTCGTCTGATTCTACAGAAGAAAATATGTTGCAGTTACTTTAGTTACTTGTAGTGCTCTACACAAAAATGTGTTCATCAGCAATCAGGTATTCAGTTGTAAGCAAGTACATTCAAAATTATATGTTCACTTTAAAGTTTCTTAATTACCACAACTTCTTATTCTGGTATTCAAGAAAAAACTTTATGTATTAAATTAATTTGCAGTTTTTATGTGTAGTTTCCAACGTATAAAATCCAACAAACTTGTGTCACGGATAGATCATTTGACACTAAGGCAAAGAGTGACAGTTTTGCACCAGGTGTGCCTTGATCCCAATATCATTGGAATGGGCAATGCTATTCACTATACAAGAGAGTATGAATTTCTCCTCAAGTTGATTATTAAGCTAGACACAATGTTTGGAAAATATAAGAATTTTCAGAATCTCATGTATTCGTTATGGAGGGAAAAAAATGCAACAACCTTAAGTTAAAGCTTATCAAATGGGAGTTTTCGACATTTCTTACAAAAAAAAATATTTGTGTCCTCTTTCCATTCATGTTTTTTTCTCCTCTTCTTTGTGGCTCAACAGCCCTTGAAAAGGCAGGGCCTGCCAGAGTAGCTTCTTCATTGGGTGACACATGGTCAGCACATCGGATCCCATTGCCACTGTTCTCTGGCTTGTCACCGTAGCCCACTACTTCTTCTATTCAAGTAGCTTCCCAATTGTCCTCACGATGCTGGGTCAACACCAACATTTTGGGGGCTCCCGCCGGAAATCGAACCTGGGACCGCTAGCGCCAAAGGTGAGACACGGGAGCGATGCGTTTTCCTATGCCATCGGAAGTTCCCAAGAAAAAAAAAAAAAAAAAAAAAAACTTAATATTAAGATTTGTCCCCCCTGTCCCCACAACCATCTTGTGCACAGGCCTCTCCTTCTCCAGCTCGCTGCATCCAAAGGTCAGGGGGGTGGGGGTGGTTTAGGGTCTTTCCACTGAAACTGTTCCTCCTTAAAATGACCTCAATTTCAATTTTACAGGATTGTTTATAATGAATAATAAATAATCATATATGTTGCTAACTTTGTCTTTAATTGTGCTCCTGTGAAATGATTGGTTACATCTGGAGAACAAAAATGTCCTACAGTTTATCACAAAGCACAATACAAACAACTTTTTCATATATCATATATTTGTGGATTATCTGCAAAAATGTACTATTGAATACAGACCTAAAAAATAAGTATGCATTATCAAAGAATGCTCTTGTAACATGTCTGCGTAGACACTAGTTTTAAGTAAAAGAGGATATCTGACAAACAGGGATGCTCAGCAGAAATAGATTAAACCATTACTTTCCATATAAATGTTTTCTTTTTTATCAGAATTGCCATTTAAGTTTTATATCTAGGTACTTTTAACCCTTATGCAAGGAAAAAACACTTTCTGTATGAACTTAACTGTTGTTTAAGGTTAGCACATTTAGAGTCCATAAATTTAGTATGAAAGTTAACAAAATACTTTATATTCACTATGTAAACTCCCAATTCTTTACACTACTCTATTGACGTGGGTATATTTGTTTATTGGTAAAAATACCGATAATTTTACAATGTAAAAATAGCCTGTAATTGAGTACATAATTTTGACATTTTGTAGTTATGTATGTAGAAAAAAAATGGAGTTCCTTCTAGCAAGGCAAAAACCATGTCACCTGGTGTGAAAAACTTCTCGGGAATTTTATGGAATATTTTCCATGTTATACCAGATGAGTAAATTGTGTATCCTATCAATTAATCCCTGTTATAAACAAACAATAAATGTCATTGGAATGTCTACATCTCGGACATTTTTAGTCAAAATGATGCGCTTGTAGTTGAAGGGATGAAAACAAAAACGCACACACACAGAAAGAGAGAGAGTGGGAGAAAGATGGGGGTGGGGGTAACGATAAACTGAGTACCACATCCTAATATATGCCAAACTGTTTATCAATCTTTGTAGACCACTAACATCAGATAAAATATTTTCAGGTTTCCCTGAAATATTACTATTTTACAGCCTACGCCAATTATTTATCAATCTTATTTATTTTTAATATGTACAAAAATTTAATAGCCATTAACCACTTTACTAAATTCATTTAAATTCCCTCATAACAAAATGCGAAAAAATTGAATACTTCAAGCACTGTGTGTATCGTCGTGTGAGAACCAGATGGATGAAACTCCAATTTATCAAATTTACATGAGAGAGGAAATAAAGTATTATTAGAAATGTGCCAGACTCTAAAAAAGTTATTAAATTAGAGATATGTGACACACTTTACCACTAAGGATTAGATGTGGAGATACATTAAAACCGAAAGCTGGAATTTTGGAGTTACATTCCTCTGGTTCTCAAACGATGTTATGTGAAACCAATGCCACCAGCATACTAAAGATTATGAACTGCACGCATATGACGTTTCATATCACTCTTTCTTCCCAGAACATGCAAGCATATGCTACATTTAGTTTCTCCTGCATGCATTGCTTGATGATACCGAAGAGATTTAATGTGGCGGAATGTTTTATCACATCTCTCACAAGAATAAAAGCTTGAGGTGTGAACACTTTTTCGCAAGCTGTACGATGTCAGACTGGACCACTCAGAGACAGCTTCTTGCTCCCATCCAATACCAATGCCTTCATCTGGTTGTCCTCCTATAAATGGAGGATAAATGTTACTCTTATCTTAGTGGATATCCAGTAGTTCTAAAATGTTAAAATAAATTTTCCACCAGCACACAATACAATCATGTGTTATTTCAACAGACACCATAAACGCACAACTTGAAACTGACACAAATGTTTTTACCAAGAAACTTACATTTGTGGTAAAAGAAACCAACAAACATAATCACTGCATTTCAGAATAGTGTGTTTTTTTTATTTGATATGCCTAAATGCACGGCCAAAAAAAAGGGTAGCTGGACAGAATTGCATATGGGAAAAGCAAAGAGAGGGCGGGACAAAAGTCGCTGTTTCCCGCGCACTGTGTGGCAATGTCAACCGAGCTTCGTTGTCTAGTTCGAGTGTCAGACCGACCTCTCTCCCGGGCACTTTTGTGTCATCCCTGACCTTTGGGCAAATACTGTCAAATTTGTAACACATGGATTACGAAGATCAACTCTACAACGAGATCAATGTTCTCAACAGTGTGACCTTCTGCTACCTGCCTAATTTCATGGCCGTGCATTTAGCATATAAGTACTAAATTACATGCCAAAGGCCAAAACAAGTTGTTGTTAAGTATAATTACTATCATTATTATATTTAATGACTCTTCATTACATTGTAATTAAATTATCCCACACTCTACAGTTTCAAGTATGAACTATAAGCACACATCCAACTCTTAATTACAGTTAGACTTTAAGAATTCTTTTTATGGGAAATGGTGTGTTTGCACAATTTGTATGATTCTAAGATAGTCTTCCAGGAAAATAAGCCAACTAATTTTTCACTCCTATTTAGTTTCTTAATAATTGCTATGTGCAGCTGGTGAAAAATCTTAACGAGACTGAGCTGTGCAAAGAAACAACAACCAATACGGATGTGCAAAAATAATATTTCCTTGCAAGTTATTTTACATCACTTTTCTAGTACTTTTGGCTAATTATGACTAGATGAAATAAATGAAGGACTTTCAGAAAAACGTGGTTTCAGAAAAACGTGGTTGCTCAAGCCAGGACTCAAACCTGGGACCCTTAGTGGCCAAGTTCATAAGTATACATTGCACATGCTTCGCCACTGAGGAAGCAAAACAGTAATTCTAGACAGACCCATAAAGCTGATTTGTGCAGACTATGCTATAGTTAGTTAAAACTCACTCATCAACCAATTTTATACTCTTGAAACATTATGAAGAAGGGAAATGAACCTATCAAGTATTTTTCTTGGGTGTACACACTGTGGATGACACTCACACAATTGAATACTTCTTTACTTCAGAAGAACTCTATGAATGTAGAACAAAACAAAAAGTAGCATCTAGCAAAATTGTCACGGTAGTGAAATAAAGGTAGCAGATATTCTGGACCATACTTTTACAGTTGCAGCCAACATAAATTAGGTTAGATTTGACAGAGTACAAATTTCCAAGGAATAGATAAGTGGAACTTGCATAAAATCAAAACCACGACTAAAACTTCCGAGAAGTTTGCTCTGAGTGAGAATAAAGATGCCAATTGCATTGCCATGCACAGTAGCTAAAAAAGAGGCAACTTTTCTTTCTTCTTTTTAATTGTGATGATACTGGTGGAAGTTACATGTGTAGTCATGGTGCACATTCTTAACAATAAAAGGTATAAAACATAAATGTATGCAAAGGCTCTCTTATGTTACAACATGGGTTTTATAAAGGATTCCGCTCTCACAAAGGGAGTCTTCCCTGATATTTGTCTACTCAGATAACCTACTAAGTAAATTCGCAATGATGATCAAGATTGCCTTGCCTTTTCATGGAAAAGAAAGGTAGCATTTAGGAATTTACCACCAGGATAGGTAAAAGATAAGCTTCAGTGTGTATATATACCACCACATGGCATCCTTTGGTATTGTATTTCTTTTGTACTGAAGAAGGAAACTGAATTTTGCAAAATGTGAGGTTGTGTATGAGCAGAACTTGCGGAACAAGTAGTTTCTAGCATGCAGTGAATGTTTTTCCAGATTTCAACTATTTATTAAGGGGAGATTTCACACCAAAATGCCAAGTGACACTGGACCACAAACTGCACACAAGTAGCCAATCTCTCCTATCTGCCTAAACATTTCACTGTGCATGCTGAAAAAAGAGTGCTCGAGGGGGAGTTTGGAATGACATCCAGGAGACAAGCAGCATGTGCAACACCCAAGTGAAAGGATAGTTTATTTCTTGATGTTCCATTTCAAACAACATATCAGTTTAATGCCTGTCAAATATGTCCCTTGTCACTTTGGTGCAAAATCTCCCTAAAGGTACAGAATATGTATCATAGTGGTTGGGAGCAGAAAAACGAAATGAAAATTATGTGGAGCCACTTAGGTTAGGTTTTGATACTGTTAATCCGTACATTCTTTTATTTATTTCAAAATTCTTTCCTACAAATAATGCACTGTCTAAGTAATGAAAATTTCTGCTTTAAATATTAACCTTCAAACACAGAGAATAAAATGTACAAATTACACTCATCTCTACAATGCCCTACAATTAGCTGTGATACTTGTATAATTCTTTTCAGAACTATGTATTTCATATTTACAAGCAAATGCTGCACACTTGTAACTGCATATCATGTAGTAATTTTTAATTTTTTATTCTTTTAAGATGATATCTCTTATAACACCATTAAGCCTTGTTTCCATGATTATGAAAAACTAAATATGCTGACCAAGGCAGTAATTTATTTTATTAAAAACATAAACGTTTAGTTTATGTTTTTAATAAAATAAATTACTGCCTTGGTCAGCATATTTAGTTTTTCATGATATCTCTGTGTTAAAATACTACATATATGCTGAGTCTTTACAAGAACCTGAAATTTTGCTTCTCAAATAAATATTACTTGAAACTGACATGACAGCGAGTTATTGCAAATTCACATACGAAAACAGGTGCAATTTATTTTGAATTATGTGGATTCTTCCAACTGAGCACCATGAACCAACAAAAGATGGCGTCTCATATTTCCTTTCCTGCTTAACACAATTGAACATATACAACATTTAGTGTCCCCACGGTGGATGGGCATATGGTGTTGCAGAGAGTTCTTATGCTGAAAGTTCTTCCCACATATGGCACAACTAAAACCCTTCTTTCCATAGTGTTTCTCTCGGACTGTACTCACTACACTAAATTCTTCCGGAATGTGACCAAATCCATGAGCAGTTGACCGAGTTGCTAGTGATTTTCCTTCAGTTGGATCAGCCCACCACAGTCCTCCTACAAAAGGAGGAACAACCTCACTTTATCTTCCATGATATAGGTTTATTTGTGTTCATGAAAAAGTACATTAAGCAGGAAAATTAGACAAAGATAGTACTAACTAATCAAACACTTGGAGGTGCCAAAATGTGTGTTCAATTAGGCATCTAAGGCTAAAGTTTTTAATTTTACTTCTCAACCCAAATCATTCTGGATAGAGTATGAGAACACAAAAAATGCAATATATATTTCGCCAAGGTCACAAGAGTTATCCGGAAATCAACTTCTGGTAAGTTGGTGAAATGAAACAAAAAACAAAAGGGAAAAGTTGGGATATACATTTATCATGAACATCTATACTACTTCTCTACATAATCATGTAGCATATCATATCGATGAACAAGCTTTGTATGCCATCGTAATGAAAAATTCTCAAAACTTCTAATGACACTTGTCAATTCCTCTGGCAAGCACATAAAAAAAAAATTGCAAGGTGACACAGTATTTGTTTAGGTATCATTAGAGGCACATATTTTTGGTAAATAAAGAAGCAAAATTTCGGTACAAAAGCACTCAATTTCAGGTTCATAAGCGGTAAATAAAAAAAAAAATTGCTGTTATAGTGGTGAAAAAGTGGTATATAAAATTACATTTTGGCTTTAAAAATGTGAATATAATCCAAACTTTGATTTAAAAACTGTACTTACTACAAAAAATAAACATATCCCTTCTAATAATACTCTGGTAATAACATAAATGTGCTAAGTTTATTCCTGAAAAAGGGGATTCATTTTTTCTTCTCAAATATTTACAGCAGAATTAATCATTTTTCTGATAATTGCATAACTCACAGGATAATTCTGACTTCAGAAAGTGTCGCGTCAGTAAATGAACGCTAAATTTCATGTTTAAGAATCTATTTCACATTTTGCAGTTCATTTCGCATCATTTTGTGACAAAACATGTAAGGAAAATGCACCTTCACCTTTCAGAAACAAGAAAAATTAACACTACAATGTGTTATTTCACATATCGTTTTTTCGTCAAAAACGAAATATGCATGCCTCTAGGTATCATCAATAACCTACCACTACATGTTCACCCCACCCATGAAGCAAATATATATGGATCCATTTCAATTGATCACTGCTTCTCCTTGTACCAAACAATGAAAGGTGGCTGCCTCCATTGATGTTCCTGCCAAGTGTGAAACTTCACTCTGTGATTTGATTTGTGCACGTGGAAGGGCATAGTGCAGCTGGTATGCAATGAAGGGTGAGTATTGTGTATGCAGGAATGGTGCCGAAAATTTCAAACCAGAAGAACATAAACATATTATGACATAAAAGTCAAATAGGGTGCAATCTTTACTGACCGATAATCTTGTGCAGAAAGTAAACGAAGTTATTCGCGAGTAGCATAGACTGTTTGATCAACCTGCCTACAGTCTACACCTTGCACAAGGCAGTTTTTCATTTGTTCATAAAGATGAATGTGTGGTTGGGGGGAATATTTCAAGAACAAGGAATTGTTGATGTCTTAAGGATTGGATGAACTCCCAGGAAGGAAGTGTCTATGACAAGAGAAAGCAAAATATCGTGCGTCAATAAGACAAGTGTCTCAATTCACTTGAATTGAACACAACCTAAACAAATACCCAATTGCATAATATTTTGGGAGTGCTGAATGGTAGTGCTATCACATTTAGTAAAGCTTGATTCCAGTAGGAATACCAAAATCGCAAGCACAATAGAGGTGGCTGGTCAATTATGGAACTTAGTATATTCTACTACACACCACTCAACATAAAGCAATTTGTACATCTTTGTAGTCAAAGAGCTGTTAATGCCCTGGAGTTCAGTTTAGTACATAACCCCCCCCCCCTCTTTTCCAGATAATTGTCATTATTTCAGCATAAATACTTTTTGGAATGAAAAAAAGACCCAAACAAGAACAATATCTTTTGAGGACAGCATTGTCAAGAATAAATTCCAACAGAATGGGGTAACAAGCCTGAAGTTCTAGATTAATAATGGTTTAATTTGTGCAACCTAATGTTATGTACTTTATTAATGAAAATTACCGAATTTTCCAGCGTGTAAGATGCAATTTTCCCTTTAAAAATAGGTCTGAAAAACAGGGTGAGTTTTTGATTACCTCCATCTCTGGAAATTTTGTTCCTAGTTAGACAACTTCCTTGCAGTGTGGTGGAAAAGATTAAATTGTATTCTTTCCTAGTTAGATTAGGTAAATTATCTTTAAAAATTGACATACATTTTACTTCATGTATGAAATACTGTACATTAATTACGAGGTGTGGCTAGAAAAAACCGGATTGATATTGCTGTCGACAAACGGCAAGCGCGTCAAGGTCAAGCGGTGCATGAGTCTACAATGTGATATCCTGCCTATGGACTCCGTGATTTCCCAGGGTGCACGGCGATCAGTTCCGCTGTAGCTTGTGGACGAAGTGAACCGTACATCTGTGCTCAGTCGGAAAAATGTTAAGTGTGAAAGTGAAACATCATATTAATTTGATGTCTCTTATGAAACTCGGAAAATCCGCCACAGAAACTTATGGTTTGTTGAAGGAAGTATACGGAGATGAGTGTTCATCACGCACGCAAGTATTTGAGTGGTTTCAAAGTTTAAAGAGGGATGAGAAGTAATCGTGGACAACTCGTGTCCTGGATGGCCTTGCATGTCAAAAACGGAATCAAACATTGCAAATATTGGTGAATTGATTCAAAAAGATTGTCGCTTGAGTATTCGAGCTATTGCAAAACAACCAACATTATTACGGTGCTGACGACCCTTCGTGAGCCACCAAGAAGACTATGACCTAATTTGTGGAAAAGCAAGTCATGGATTCTTCATCAGGACAATGCTCCTGTCCACACGGCATTGTCAGTCAAGGTTTTTTTGGCCAAGCATGGGATCCCAGTGTTAGAATATCCACCCTATTCACCGGATCTCACTCCATGCAACTTTATTTTATTCCCAAAGGTCAAATCAGCACTAAAAGGAACTAGATTTACGACCGTAGAATCTGTGAAAACAAAAGCGACGCAGGTCATGAACATGATTTCAGAAAATGATTTCTAGCACTGCTTCCAGAAATGGAAGATTCGTTTGGAGCGGTGTATCGATAGTTCAGGGGAGTACTTTGAAGAGGATAATGTTCATATTGTACAAAATAACCAATAAAAGATTTTGTAGCAACAGTCCGGTTTTTTCTAGCCACACCTCGTATACTATTAAGTGATAAAGCTTCTTCCTCAAAAATGTGTCCCAAAAAAAATGGTGCATCTTATACGGCGGTGCATCTTATGTGTCGGCAAATACAGTAATAATTTTTAAGATTCAATTTCAAATAACAGTACATTTAAACATGCGTCACGAAATATCTATAGAAGATTGTTGTGAAAATGAACTAAATGAAGATTCTCAATTTGATGAAGACAGAAGGATACTCTACACAATGCAACATTATATTCTTGTCCTTTCATCTTTCTCCCGCCTCTCTCTCTCTTTCCACATTCACACACAAACTTGATTTCTATGACAATTTGTGCTGTACGTAATACTGTACAAATGTGTCCTTAGTAACAAATGAATTATTCTATTTAGTACTATTTATGCAAATTTTATTTTCACGTTCCAAAATATTTTACAATTTCAGGAGAAACATGTGCTTCAAAGAATGTTCAGGTCATATTCTCCGTGAAATGTTATACAAATGTTTAATCCAAGTATATAAATTTACATTTTACTTGTATCTCGAAATATCAATTTAATCCCAAAAATATCATTTTAATAGTAAAACTGACATAATGAGCAATTCAAAAATATTCAAAAGGTGCACACTCACACATAAGAGGAAAATCTTTACATATGTAACTGAGCTCCATGCACCATGACAATGTGTCTCTTCATATTTGATTTTTTGCTTAGCACAAGTGAGCATATATGACATTTTGTTGCTCCATAATGAACAGGCATATGATGTTGTAAAGAGTCTTTGTGTTGAAAGTTCTTCCCACAAATTTCACATTTGAATGGTTTTTTCATATCCTGTCTCTGGTTTTGTTTGCTTACTAACTGAAACTTATTGGCTACTTGACCAAAAACACGAACTGCTGATCCAATAGCTTCTCTGTTTTCTTCTGTACTACCAGTCCACCATTGTCCTCCTACAAAAGGAGGGAACATTAATTGTATGCATAATTTACTTCGATTTCACAAAAAATATGTATATATTGAATTTAAAATAATGTATTTTTAAAGCAACATAATGAGTTAATGCCCGGTGGATGTAGGTACACAATGGTTCGGATCTTACTTTCAACTGTAGGCCTAGTGCTGATTAGCCTATTTGTACATAAAATGGACTTAAAAACCGAAACACTTGTATATTTTCTTAAAATAGATTTCCACTTATCCATGTAAAGAAAAAAATTGTTCCCTTTATCACCGATTTTCCATTCTTTGCAGCTGAGAAATTGCACTCAAAGAAAAAGCAGAATTGACCAAAATGCCACATACGCCTGTCTCTCCCTCTGCTCTGTGTGTGTGTGTGTGTGTGTATGTGTACATATGTGCACACACTTGTAAATGTATTATGAGAATAGTCAAGAGATAATGTGTAAATAACAAATCCTTAATTATCTGTTATGAATAAATTTTTTACTTGCGCTCTTCTTGATTCCATGCAAGTTACAAATTTAAAATCAACAAAAAAAAAATCTTCACATTTCTATATGAATAAAAGTAGGTCCAGTTTTTAAAACTTTCCAACATATTGATGACCAAGGTGTGAATTTACAACACTCCATTATGTTTAATGACAAGGCCAAATTCCTTGCATCTCCACATTTTTGAAGGTAAATTACTCAAAGAAGCATAATACTCTAGCTTTAACTACCAAGCTGTTCCAGTGGGCATTTTGGAAAGTGGAAAAAATATGCATCACTGGAAGATTAGGAAACAAAGGAGGGGGGTGGATACATGAATGTTTAGAACAAAATTAGAACTTATATTTGAATAATTCATTTTATGAATTTATTGCAATATGCATAAACCACACATAAAATTGTCATCATGCCAACACCTGTAAGATGGAAACCATCTGCGTGACACTAAAAAAAATGTAAAATGTCTTCTTACACTTCAGAAACTAAAAACCTGGCACATGTAACAAGTAGGATAAAATGTGTGTTGAATTTAAAATATTGCTTTCATCCATATTGCTTATTAAATTTTCATGGATGTGTGTCATGTATTCTACAAATAAATTTGACATTAAGTTTATATTACACTGTTTTCTTGAAAACTGTTAAATATTTAGCACATTTCAATATGGTAAACAAGAAAAAAAGCAGGAAGCATAAAACTCAATACTGGTTTCAAATATTAAACACAGTGCAATATATAATTAGCAAATTTTACTTTTAAAACACAAAATTCTCTCTCCTCACAAAAAAGTGTGTTGCAATATAAATTGCAAAAAAAAAGTACTATACCATCAATGAATTCAAATATATCATATTCACAACTTCTCAAAAGCATTTTATGTAAATCTCCAGATGAAGTTAAATATACTACATATGCAACTTGCAGAAACTTGAAATTTCTGAAATTTTAAAATTCTTTTATTTACTAAATAATAACTTTACATCAAACAAAGCACATGCAAAATGTAAATATCATTACAAGCATCCATGTTATTCATATTCTCTCGAAATCACATCAGATGAATGAAAACACTTTGTAAATACAAGGTTTGTTTTTACAGTATGTACAAGCCACAGAAGCCATGAAAGTTTCATGAATTCTATGGAATACCATGTACAACATGAATATGACGCCTCATATTTGCTCTGCTGCTTAGTACTTGGGAACATATGTGACATTTTGTAGCACCACGGTGAACAGGCAAGTGATCCCGCAGAGAGTTTAAATAGTGAAAAGTCTTGTTACATATTTGACAGGTGAAAGCTATCTTTGCTTTTTCCTTGTTACTACTTTGGCCCTGTGTATAAAATGTAGTGGGTAGTTCACAAAGACTCTCACCAGTTGCCATTGTTGATTTCACAATGTCTTCAGCAATGCCAGTCCTCCACAGTCCCCCTACAAAATGAGGAACACTAACAATATCTTTAATTCATTCACATTAATCATTAAGAAAAACAAAATAATGAGGGCCATTTGTTACAAATATAATAACTTAAGATATTTCTAAAGTTTTTAAAAAAAAAATTGAAAAATATTTTGTTACATAATGCTTGAATTTCTCCATAAACTAGAAGAAATGCACTTGCATCTGAACTACAGTATTTAGGTTTTGTGATTTATATACATTGTCTTATAAAGGGTTTCAAGGGCAGCATAAAGAGCAAGGATGGATAAATATAAAATTGATTTTTTACAGATTGAATACTACATATCAAATGCTCTAGGAAGACTATAAATTGTTCATGTAGCCCATAAATGTATGTAAGTTACCAGGTGATTGGAATTGGATCTTTGCATTAAGAAAAGGAACTGTCTGCTGATTTAAAAATTCACGAAGCCACAGTACATTAAAAAAAACTATATTCATAAAAATAATAAAGTGGCAGAAGTTAGCACTGAATTACAGGTTAAACGAGGGGGGCTGGAAAGTTCATGAAATCACCCAGAAGAAATAAAAATTGAAAACAATCGTTGTAGCAATTAGAAAGAACATATATTGTAAACCTCTTTTCCTGCATATGATCCTTTTGTCATTGTTATTTTTTTTTTGTTTCAGGTTCAGTAAGAAGAGATGGCGAAGGACCTAAGAAAATTTGAGAAGAATGAGCTTCGCAGTGTCATCAAGTTTTTCGTGTTGCAAGACAAATCCCCCTTGGACATCCATAAAACTTTGCATGAAACTTTGGGGGAACATGCCCCAGGATATACAACAGTAGCCAAATGGGTGAGGCGTTTTAAGACGGGACATGGTGAGACAGAAGATGAACCCCGCTCTGGCAGGCCTGCAAGTGCAGTGACCACGGAAAACATTGACAAAGTGCACGACATGATTATGGAGGATAGGCGCATATCCACCAAAACCATTGCTGCGTATCTGGGGATATCGCGTGAGCGTGTGGGTGTCATAATATCCGAGTATCTGGACATGCGGAAGCTCAGTGCGAAATGGATCCCAAAATGTCTGAATGCTGACCAGAAGAGAACACGGGTGCAGATGTCACGGGAGATCGTGCGCAAGTTTCAACAGCCTGATGATTTTTTGCGCTGTCTGGTAACTGAAGATGAAACATGGATTCACCATTATGACCCACAGACTAAACAGCAATCCATGGAGTGGCGCCACAGTGGGTCTCCTCGACCGAAAAAGTTCCGAACTCAAAGATCAGCGGGGAAGGTTCTGGCATCGGTCTTTTGGGATAAGGACGGTGTGATCCTCATAAAATATCTTAAACAGGGTGAAACCATCAATGCTGCTGTTTATTCCCAATATTTGATTGAACTGAAGGCGGCTCTGAAGAAAAAACGTCGGGGAAAAGTGAGCAATGGTGTGCAATTTCTCCAGGACAATGCGCCCTCGCACAAGGCCCATCAAACCATGCAATTGCTGACGGATCTGGGCTTTACCTGTGTACCCCACCCACCCTATTCCCCTGATCTGGCCCCGTCCGACTATCACCATTTTCCAAACCTCAAAAAACATCTCAAAGGTACACAATTTAGGTCCGAAGAGGCACTGGTTGAGGAGGTGGAGGGCTGGTTCGCACGGCAGGACAAAACCTTCTATTTGAAAGGGTTACAAATGTTGAAACATCGTTGTAAAAAGTGTATTGAGCTTCGGGGGGAATACGTTGAATAATGTATTAAAATGGTTGTTCCAGCTGTATTTCTTCTAGGTGATTTCATGAACTTTTCAGCCCCCCCCTCGTATTTTATAGAAATAGATCAAATTACCAGCAAAATTTACATACAAACTGGTCAATAACAATAAAGTATTGATTAATTTGTCCCATTGCTGTCAAAATAAAATACAATTTCTTCAATCTGTGCATCCCTTAGCAACAAAGAATCCAACTTACAACCAAATGCTATGATTTAATATTATCTAAGGATATAACTTCCTGCAGAATAAATGGTGATTGGAGTGATAAAAATAATACTCAAATTTCTGCAGCTGAAATGCAAGTAATTTCTATGTCTGCTGTACACCTATATTTCTGGGTAAAAAAACTATTGCAACATACAAAACAGCAGAGCAACTATTACAGGGAGTCAAAACTGGTTCAGTAGGTCAGATGGTAGAGTAGTTTTACTAAATGATACCAGGATGTGAAACTAAATTATCATGTCTTCATTCAAATCAAACACAGTTGGAGAGCACCACATGCTTTCTGCCATTTTATCTATGAGATAAATGTGTTGCCTGAATTTTGAAGTAACAAAATGTAAGACATGTATACAGATTTATAGTTATGTCAAGGGATAGGAATCGTAGCTTTCCTGGGGAGATGATTTGAACAACTGTTCTCGGTTTACCAGCCAGGTTAAATCGGTGTTAGCTTCCAATGTTTCAAGCGCATACATTGCTCTCATCATCAGGGAATCTATGTAAGGGGAATTATATTTTAAAATATGACAGAAGTCACATAAATTAGATGTTAATTCATACATTACTAACTGCTGATAAAGAATAACTGTTTAAATGTTGCCGAAAATTGAAAAAAAAAAAGCACTTCTTAAAAAAAAAAACACTCAAGTGTGTATATAGTTCATTGGAATATTCCCTGCAGAGTAACACTAATGAAATATTACCATAAAGAAGACAGATTAGTTACTAAAACCTAAAATAATAAAATTCAATGCATATTGTTTGATTGGAATGCTCTTGACAAACAACCTATAAGTAAAATCTTGGTCTCATTTACAAGAAGTCAAAGATGTGCATTTTAACATCTCATTTCCCAAATATGAATGTAGCAAAGAGTTAAAATACCAACAATATCCTGTATAAGAATTAAATACAAACATATACTGTATTAGAGACAAGAGTCAAATGCCATGGGTTTCAACTATGCTGCACAAATTCCTAGTCAAGAAAACCTCACTGCCGGAGGATGTAAAAAATTACAAAATTTCAATCAGGGTAAAATAAACAAGTCTCACATTCGAAAGTCATTACAAGAAACCTCCCCTCAACAAATTATCCCACGCAACTAAATGATATTCCTGCACTGGGACGCATTCAATGGCTCTTTCAGTATGGTATTCCGTGAAGCATGGTATCTTGCACAGGCACACGTTACATTCCTTGCATTTAAAACGAGTCTGCTTGCAAATTCCCTTGGGGGTTTTTCTATCTTTTATTTTGCATTGCTTGCAGACTTTTCCATGTGCTTCAGCTTTCACAAGATGATGTAGATCATCAGATGTGTGTGTTCCATCATTTTGGGAAATTGTATCCATAATTCCAGGGAAAGCATCTATGTTATCCGGTTCCCTCTTTATGTATCCACTTCTTCCTTGTCCTGCAGGAGGGGAAGACTGATGAAATGCTTAGTTCCAGCTCATTTTTTGAAAATATTTTAATAAAAAATATATAAAATTTCACGTAATAAAGAAATGACTGACAACATATATGACAGGAATTCAACTATTCTCTACTCGAAAAGTGTCAAATTTCACAAATTCCAAGCAAACGCTTTAATCTCTTAAAGAACAGAAAAGTAAGCAAGAATTGCACACTTCTCTCCCTACTGTAAATACAATGCACACAATAATGGCATTCTTAAGCTTGATACACATATAAAATGAATCCTCCAGAACATTCTGTGAAAGTGATCTACAAAATTAATATTTTTTCAAATGGACAAAGTTCCACATCACAATAATAATTTTCAGTTTAACATGAATGCAACACACACATTCAAAATTACACTTTGGAATGTCGTCCTTGCTCTGTAACAACAAGGGCGTTGCTTAAATACAGTGACTGAAGCTGTTTGTTAATACTGATAAAACGAACCTAAGGATTCCTAACAGTCCAAGTGATTCCCATATCTATTATTAGAGAGCTATAACATTTACTTTACAACTACAAGTTGGGGCAATAATAACAGTACAAATAACTTGTAAATTCAAACTGAACTTTGATGCAACAGCTCTTTCATGGCAAAGGTTTGCCAGGTAGCTTTTCATATGGTGGTTCAAGTCGGTGCATCTAATCCTATTGTTGCTGCTTTCTAGATAGGAGCAAGCTACTGCATCATTTCATGAAGTTCTCCAATTGTTCTGATGATGCTACGGTTATTAGAACAGTGAATAATTGATGTGGTAGACATTTGGCTACAATGAACCTAATCGCTAGTCCTGACCCAAAATGCATTACAGATTTTCTTAACAGTGAACCTTCAACTTTGTTTTTGGTGAACTGAAAAATGAACATTCTTAGCAACATCAGTGCAGTACGGTACTTCAAAACAAACCTCCTTATACAGTGCTTTTTACGGTCAAGTCGGTTGTGACACATGTTAACAATGAAATGTGTGTTTGAGGCAAGGGACAGCCTATGGAAGGCAGTTCCAGCATGGAAGGAAACAGAGGTGAAGCTGACGAGGACAGCAAAAGATGTGTTCCAAGGGTTTCAGTGTGTGGACATCGAATTCAGTGCAGAAAAAGTATGTTCACTAAATCAGTATGGCTTAAGCAGCCACAGATAACATACTTCTTTACAGTACAGTAAATTAAGACTAAAATCTGATTTCATGCATGATACTGTACTGTACAGTAATAATAAGTCGTGGTGGAACAGGCAGAGAGGACCAGGGTGACTGCTGGCCTCTCTCCCACCTGCCAAAGTGGGGGATCAACCAACCAGTTACGGGGTGATGTGAGGTCAGCACGACAAAATCCCAGTTGTTGTAGGTTTTCATGACTGGGTTACACTACTCATTCGTAGCTCCCCAATGTCCTCATGATGGTGGGTGGCCACCGGTCCCTTACACTGGCAGAAATCTCAGAAGAAAAGTTGTTACAATTCCCCCCCCAGGAGACTCGAACCTGCATGCATCTCGTAGCTGGAGCCCAAAGCAAGTCTCTAAAAACATGTTGGTATAGGAAGGCTAATCAAAATATTGAGAACTAGCTACTTCCGTGTGTGATCTTCACATTCCTCATCACAACATTCTTTGAAAATACTGACGGAATCTTGCAGGGAATGTAAATATTTTAAAATGCACACTTGTTGACACAGAAACTGTTCTAATTTTTTTGTGTATTATAAGCTCTAAGGGAAAAAAATAATACTCTGGAGTTTATATCACACATTTATTTTACTATGAAACAAAATTTCATGTTACATTTCCACAATTTTTTGCATGTCGTAGATCATTCAATGGACAAATTTGTATGCCAGTTACAAAATTTCATCGTTGTAATAGAGAACACTTCAAAACCAGTATTATTACAACAGCTTACAATATTTTTTTCAGTGTATACCACACCAGTATGAAATTAAACTTTATCACTAATTACTCACAAGAAATTCACATGAACATCTAATCAATATTTGGCAAGTTTATATATAGGAGTTTATTACCTTATGTATGGTAAATTAATAGTTTTAATGACTAGAAATCGGACCTATCTTCCTTCAAAGTATACAAACCTAGAGCATTTGCAGAGAAATTTATAATATTAAACATTTTTCACTGAAAGACAATTCATCCACCATTGCAGAATTATAAGGAATGAACCAAAGTGCTAATTATCATGATATAAACAATTCAATAGCCAAAAATTTATTATTATATTTGGCATTCACAATTCTTAAAGGGAGAATCAGCATGAGGTATTTTTTCTTCTTTTTTTAAATAGAAATCAGAACTCTTGTTATGTCTAAAAATAATTTTCATTTGACAGTAGTGAAGTGATGGCATATTATTTGCACGTAAACTAGCATTGCAAGCCTAGCTTTATGAAAACCTGACACCGATGATTGCAATAAAAATTTCTACAGTATGTGTAATGAATGACTATTCACTTATAAGAATCCAAATCTTTGATGTCCAGTATAATTGTTATGCATTAAGTGTTAAGATTAGATTTCGGGGTGGGGGTAAATTGATTTACTATCCACCATTCGATAAATACATACTTTGTTCAAAATGTACGTTTTTCTCTTGTACATGTGTATATGCTTCTCACTGTGGTTTTTCTATGTATTGCTTCCATATGAGAGAAGCCTTGGTCAAATACTCCAAGGAACTTTTTTTCCTGCAAGTTCACAAAATGTAGATAAACAATGTTATGTAAAGAACCATTTGTATATACATACATACACAATCACACACACAATCAATCTAAACTGCCAAGGTCACTGTACTGAAATCTTAGAACTACACACATTTTCTATGCATATAAGGCTGCAGTTACACTTTCAAGAAACATGAAAATGGTTCCCAGAAAATGAAAATATTGCATATTTAATACCGCTTTTCTACCTCTTGAATCGAAATTGATATTTTGATGGACAAATATAAGGAGGGGGAAATACCAGATTTGTATCCCTTGAACACTGCTGGTAGGCAATAATTGCATCATCTAGAGTGCATTGTGTGGAAAGGAGTATAGTTCAGCACTTTTAAAATAATCTTTCCAACCTATAGTGGGAAGTGTCATGGAGTATGGAAAGTACCAAGATGTTTCATGATTGTGTTTTTCTAAAATATTGTAAACCAAACATGACAGCAATTTTACATAAAAAATTTGTGCCATTGATAGCTAATAATCAAATTGTCTGTCTTTAATACTTCAATCATTGCATTGTCATATTTGAAACCACAAACAACAAGTCAATGATGGTAAAAGTATTTAACATGTAATATCATATTTAATTCAAATGTCATTCACACATACATGGAAATATGCAACTGCAAAGCTAGTGAGTCTGTGGGCATGTTATGATCTGCCATGATGCTTCTCAGTAAATTCTGGTACACTTGTTACATGAAATGGAAGAACGGGAAAACTTGCCTAACTGTTATCAATGCCAAAGACATTAAGAATATATTTCTTGACTCTTGTACAATGATCTGTAATGATGGTATTGACAATTTATTCAGGGTGTCTACCAAAATCAAATTCTTGACTTTTTCTTGGTCGTCTTCTTTTCCTTAACCGTTATTTATTTGACCTCTAATTAGGTAAATTTTGAAATTAGCAATTAAGAAAATAAATATTTATTTCATGAAAAATAGAAACTGAAGTTGAGAATTATACTTGCTTTATCTACTAATGCATCCTGGACTGCATTTGGCAGACTAGCGAGGCTCTGGCATCTAGACTCACAGCCAGTATATCTTATGTGGAGCTTGTGTTGTCATCCTTATATAGGTATTTGATTGTTCCTTCATCCATCTTATCTTAACACCATTCATCCTTATCTTCGCAATTAGCCAAAGGGGCAGAAAAGTGAAGTAAAATAAAGTAAATCAATCATCAGTCATCATGATAGCAAAATTCTTTACCGCAAGTACAACTTCTTGAATTTCTTGACCTACTTTGTTGATTTCTTTACTTTTTCTTGACTGGTAGACACCCTGTTGTTCTTGTATTTACCTTCCCACCCAGTATTTCAAGAACTAGATTTTTCTATGGAAAACTAACATGCTGCTCCATTTTTAAAATTTTACAGTTTCAAACTAATTGCATGCAATAGAACTTTCTTCTTATACATACATTGAAATGTATCTACTCAATTCTTCCCTGGTTTGTATACAAGAAAAGATTTGCATATGCTTTTGCTTTCTACATGAAAGTTACTCAACGATGCCATGAATCAAAAAAACATGCCTTTTCTTATTACCAACAGTGCTGAAAACTTTGGAACAAATGTTGCATTTTGATGTCCCTTGGTGGAAGGCCATGTGATCACACAACGCAGATCTGTTCCGAAAAAACTTTCCACAAACAGTGCACGAGAACTTTTTCTCATCAACTCCAACAGTCTGTAGCACCGAATAACTTTCTTGTTGCATAAAATGAAAAACCAAACTGGATTCATTTCCTGTAGTCCCATGAATTCCTACAAAAGGATTAAATTCTGTTTTAATTATAACAGATGTGCCTTTTATATTATACAATGTATTCATTCATCTCTAATAAGGTCTGATGAGAACAAATGAAAAGTAGAATCAAAGCAAAAAAAACCTGATGCACATTTACTTTCTTCTTTTACTGTAGTTTGAATAGCATAGTGGGTACAGTCAAGCCTCTAGAATACACAAAGCAAGCATCACATGTTGAAGCTTGCAGCTCTTCTTGAAGAAAAATCGCATACTAACATACCTATTAGGAGAATGGGCATACCAAATGTTAAAAAATCATTATAAAATTCATCCAAAAATTAAAGTATTTAGAAATCATACATCATGGATATAAAAAATATAATTGTAAACAGCTGTTTGGTTGATACCTAGAAAAGGGCGCAATATTGTGGAAATCAGTTACAAAAGAAAACATGAGTTCCTAAAAACCCTGCAAACTGAATTGATAGACTTGTTTTAATTTACTTCTCCTTTCTACCACTTTTGGCTAATCGCAAAGATGAGTATGAGTGATGATATAAAATTGATGAAGGACCAATCACAAAGAACACCCATGCATAGGACAGGATTTGAATCCTGGACCCTTGACATCATAGCATGGTCTCACAGAAGTCAACACTAATTGAATTAACAATGAGCGAAACCTCAAACATAGTAGCGCCAAGCTTTCTGAAACCTTGGAAAATGCAAACTACAAGCTTCCCCGTAACTTATCCTAGAGACACTAGTATCACTGCTCCCCCACCAAGGGTTCATCAGATGGGTTGGTGGATCTATATCATTGATTGGCATCAAAATAATTTTACAAGGTGAGAACATAAATACACTTTTCTACTTCTAGTAAAATTCTTAAGATGTTTCATCAGTCGTTTTGGTAGATGGGCTTACAATTTTGCCACCAACAGTCCAAGGTTCATCAATATTGTGTTTCTGTCTTCCCCTTCATCAATATTATCTAATCATCATTCTCATCACTAAAAAAGTTAGAAAAGCATAAAAGAATACCAAAATGGTTATGTTTCATCATTTGGAAATTAATGCTACATTATATAATTTGTATTATTCAATTACTAGTTTCAAAATTATGGCAACGACTATATATTTTCTAAATCAGCAGTAGAAAATATCAGAGGTAATGTTGAAACTTCAAATGCTTAATGAACTATAGGCAGAGTAATAATATTCACAATCCCAAACACTACGATGTCAGAATATTTAAAGCCAGGCACTTGTTTTACATCAACATCCACATCCATCATCATCTATGATATCATATCATTTGTTTTCAACCACTTGACATAAAATTATTACCTACTCATCTGATTTTTTTTCTAGAATGACAATATACAGTTGAACCTGGTTATACGTATGTCAAGGTGAAGAGAAAATAATACGTATAACAGAGAATTACTTAGAAACCAGATTTAGGTACCAGGTCATATTATTAAAATACTGTTATTGCATCTATTTTGAGGAACAAGATATATGTAATACAGGTTATAAAGTGGTATTAGCGAATCTAAAAGTTTGATTCTTAAATACAGGTAAGAAGCGATATTTACAAATCTGCATATCTTCCCTCTTGTTGACGGGTTAAAATAGCATTTTAGTTAACACCATTAATCCTTGTTTAAAAATAAAATAAGTTCTGCCTTGGTCAGCATATTGAATATTTGATTTCGTTTAGTAATGACTGTGCAAAGTGTGGTATATGCGATGCCTAAATCTGCAGCTATTTCAGTTCTAGATTAGTTTTACAGGGATTAGCGTCCACTTTATATGTAAATTTTACTTTCTGGTCAGGCGTGTAAGTTCTCCTCTTTCTGTTCTCCATGGCCAACCAGTAGCAACTGAAAATGTTCACTGAAGGAACCGCTCTTGTTTCTATTATGGAACACTGCAAATGTCAGCTATCGCCTATCCCGTTTTATCGCCTTGTGTTTTTGTAACGACAAGAAATGTATACTTCTGTGACATAGTTGTAGCTTGGTTACGTACAATTCAACTGTATTTTATGAAAATTAGTATGTATAACACCGAATTACGTATAAATGCATTACGTACAAATGCAGTTTAATTAACACTGTTTTAAATTATATTTTGCCGGGACATACAGTAATTTACATATAAAACAGAATTAAGCAGAACTAAGCTACGTATAATGCAGTCTCAACTGTAATTATCTTGGCGTCTGTTGTAGAGACAGTAGTGACACCAGCACACTGAGGCATATACACACACCTGTGTAAGTTGCTCCACAACAAAGACAATATAATTTAAATCACAAAGAAAAGAAATAATTTGGACAGAAATGGAGTATACATGGGGATGGAGAAAAAACTATCCAGAACAATTTTTGACAAGAATACCAGGTGTATAAGCTTAAACCTGCTGTTTTGTAGTCAGAAACACACATGGTTTGTTCATAGAAAGCAACAAGAAATTTATTCAAAGTACTTGCCCTCGCGAGCTACACATTTTGCCCACCTCTCGGGCAATTTGTGGATACCACGCCAAAAAAAGTCCTTCTCTTTTGAGGCAAACCACTCATCAAGCCATTTTCGGACGTCTGCATACGAATCGAACTGCTGCTCAGCGAGGCCGTGGCCCATCTACGAAAACAGATGGTACTCGGAAGGGGACAGGTCTGATGTATAGGCAGGATGGGGTTGCACCTCCCAGTTGCATGTCTCCAAGTAGTTTTGGACCAGTCTTGACGTGTGCGATGGGGCGTTGTCGTGGAGGAAAATCAGCTTGTCATAGCTTTGTTGATAATCCGGCCTTTTGTCACACAGAGCACGGTGCAATTTGATCAGTTGTTGGTGGTAGCGGTGGGCAGTGACAAGTTTCACCAGGTTTCAACAGCTCAAAGTAGACTATACCCTGTTGATCCGACCAAACACACAGCATCGTCTTCCGGCCGAAGCGATTTGGTCTCGAGGAAGATGTTGATGGTTGGCCGGGATCAACCCACGATTTCTTGCATTTAGGATTCTCGAAATATATCCACTTTTCATCGCCAGTCACAATCCGATGCTGGAAAGACTTTCTTTTTTGTCTGGCAAGCAAGATTTCGCATGTGTTTTGGCGTCTCTCCAGCTGCCGATCGGTCAATTCATGAGGCACCCATTTTCCGATCTTTTGAACCTTTCCCATGGCACGTAGACGCATGGAAATGGCTGCTTGAGTAACACCCAATTGCTCGGCAAGCATCTTTTGCGTTTGGGTATCGTCCTCGTCCAAAAGAGCCTGCAATTGATGGTCCTCAATCTTCCTGGGCCGATTTTCATGCTTCTTGTCGCTCAGGTCAAAATTGCAGTCTTTGAACCGATGAAACCAATCCCTGCACATTGTTTCCGATACAGCACTGTCACCATAGGCCTCCACAAGCATTTGATGCGATTCGGCAGCCGATTTCTTCAAATGGAAGCAGAAAATCAGAGCTTCCCGCATATGCTCTTTTTCTGGCACAAAACTAGACATGCTTACCACAGGAACACTGTCTGTTGTTGTCTGCACGTGCTGACGATGTGCACCGATTCACGTTGGCAGATGTCCAACTCATAGAAACATACAGGTATGGCGTGCCCATGGTAGCTTCATATGCTCACTAACGCCATCTATGAGCAAACAGCAGATTTAAGCTTATACACCTGGTATATGGTGGAACCAACGAAATAGATGGTGTTGTTGAAGATACACAATTGAGAGTTCTATCATCTGTATGATGAGCCACAGCTGTGAACAAGAATTCAAATTGGGAGACTGGCATAAATTGAACATACCTATGACATGTGAATAAAATAACGAAGGGCCCCAGAAGCATTATGAAGCACAAGCAATTTGTTCAGATGAAATCAACAGTCGTGCTGGGTTAGAGATGGTGGATGGTGGCGTGGGGTAGATGATCTTGAGGAGATTAAGGTCAGCAAAGAATTAACAAACCAAAGAAGATAAAATTACTATTTCCTATCTAACAAAATAACACTTTGATGATCAAAGTTCTTTTAATTTTTAAATTTTGTTTAAGTTTTAGGTAAAGTTCTGGTATTGCACCACAATGAGTAGTTTATAATATCAACTATAAATAGTATGACACACACATACTGGTAATTTCATACATTTTCTTCATGTGACAGGAGCAACCAATCAATGACAAAACTGCATGTAGTGGCAAGACAAGTTGTTTATAAAAATATTTACATTTCTGACATTTAACCCATACACAGATATTCCATTAACACATCTGGCATACTTTGTAGAGCATCATTTCTTCCATTGCAATTCCAACATGCATTTCTTCAAGTTACTGCAATTTGGTACCTATGAATGCCAATTCTTGCGACACATGAACATACTAATAGTACTTAATTTTTCCTTGGCATCAAGAATCTAAAGTCCAGTTACAATAAGAAATAAATAAGTATATACTATCAACTAAACTAGAATTCACTGACTTTTGTATTAAGTAAAACCCATTTTCCTTTCAATGTATGCACACAATGATGAATTCCTTTTGACAATTTTTTAAAAAGCTCCCAATTTATTTCACACACTTAAAAGCATGATTTCTGTAATTATTTTGTATTGAATTTACACCTGCAAATGTTTTCCACAATACAAAGTCTTATGAGTGGTCCTGACCAAGGGCAATGCCGTGTATTTGCTGTAAATGGCGCTTCATATTACTCTTTTGACTTAGAACAAGGTTACAAATTTGGCACTGTGCACTTCCATCATGCATTGCAAGATGATTGTAGCGTGAATTTTTGTGCTTGAATTGCTTGCCACATATCTGACATGAATATTTTGATATCTCTTGTGGGGATCTGTAAGGTAGCTGTTGTTGTTCCTGATAATGATGTTGAATACCAAGGCTGCTCTTGACCTGAGGGGTCACTCCCTCTAGAGAGACATTGAAGTCTGCTGGCGAGATTTGTTTGTTCATCCACCGTAGGTTATTTTCTCCTATGGAAGGAGGAAAAGAAAACTGTCAACAAATATTCTTGAATAATGAAAAAATTATGAAAGCACATAAGGTAAGATTGGGTTAAGACACAGCCAGAGTTTCTACGCCTAGAGTGAAAATAGATTCCCTTCTTGAATAAATGTGAATGATTTGGAGCAGCAAATATTACAACAAATTAGTGAATTTCTAAACTTAATGCTGTTATTGAAAATTGTACTGTCTACACGTTCATGATGAACTCCTTGAGATCAAATTGAAGCATATGTCTAAAGTTCTCACAAAGAAAGTCGACCAATGGGACAAACATACCCTTGCATATGTCATTGTAGCCACAATAAACAACTACATCCGAGTCATCTAAATAAGTACGCAGGACAATTCCATAGTTATGTAACAACGTTTTCCTTGTGTATTCTTTGTATGAATCACATGCAAGCCTCGATTTGTCTTACAAAAGTATTTACAATTAGATCTTCATGATTTGTCCCACACAGTGGCCATGCGATCTAAGGCATCATGCTTTGGACTCTGGCTATGTGATGTGCACAGCTTTGAGTCTGCTGGGGGGAAGCGTAAAAACTTTTCTCCTGAGATTTCGACCTGTGTAAGGGCCACCCACTGTCGTGAGGAAATTGGGGAGCTACGAATGAGTGCCACAAACCCATCACAGAAATCTACAACAACGACTGGGGTTTCGTCGTGCTGACCACATGTCACCCTGTAATTGGTTGAATGATCTTCCACCCCAACAGGTGAGAGGTCAGCAGTTGGTAGGTGGGCCTTGGCTCTCATGTGCTGTTGCGCCACTATGGCAGTTTAAGTGAACAAAATAAAAAACCTTCAATTAAACTTCCATATTTCTGTGAACAGGCAAACAGAAAATGTTAACATGCACGCAATGATAAGAGATCAAGCTCTTATGAACTGAACAATAAATTTAAACTTATTTTCTAATTACATGATAATTAAAATGTTACAGACGGAACATTTTTACATTACAGCTTTTCTAGTCAAAATATTAACAGCAACATTAAATTTTTCACAAATACTGGGTGTGTCATGGAAAACTGACTGTTTTCAAATGGAGAATTCAAAGCAGGGAGATGTTGAGAGGGAAATTGGGTAGTATTGAACTTGCTCAACTATGCCATTTTCGGCTCAGCTTGGTGCGGCAGCAGTACATGCAATGTCACTTGCAGTCATGGTGCCATGGACAAGAGAGCATCGTGTGTTCTCATACGACAGTTTCATCAAAAGTGGCATGTCGATTATTGAAACACAGCAGCTCTTTCAGAGACATTTCAATATCGGGCATCATGTGTCCATTCCAAGTCACAATACAACCTTGAGACAGGTTACAGCACTTCGAACATGTGGAACCGTAATCAAGACGGAACCAGCTCGTTCTATCGCAACTGCACAAATCCCGGAGAACATACAAAAAGAGGGAGAGAGGTCATAATAAGGAATCCAACCCATTGTGCTTGGTGACATGCTGTCAAATTGAGACTAAGAGAAAGAACATTACACAACGATTTAAGATTCAATCTGTACAAACTTGGGTTTGTGCAGAAGTTACAAGAAGAAGATTAATCACAACGCTCAACCTTCGCCAGGAATCTGTTTGCCTTTTTCGACTAACATGAAGATGCCATTCTCATGATGAGGCACAATTTCATCTTATTGGTGCCAGCTCCTGTAGCAGAATGGTTAGCACATGCACTACGATGCCAGGGGTCGTGGGTTCAAATCCCAGCCTGGGAATGGGTTTGTGAGTGTTCATTTATAAGTTTCATCATATCATCACTCATCTCCAGCTTCGCAAATTAGCCAAAACTGACGTGAAATGAGGCAAATCAACAATCATCTTATGGGTGCAGTAAACAAGCAGAACTTCCCATACTGGGTACCAGCAAATCCTCGTGAAGTGCATGAATGACCACTGCACAGCCCAAAAGTGACTGTTGGGTGTGCTATTAATGCACGTGGCATCATTGGCCCACATTTTTTCGAGGAGAATGGCAACAACGACTAAACTCAGCTCAGTACATCAAGATGGTCAACACCTTCTTTGAAACAGAACAACGAAGACTACGAATTAACAGACAAGAAGTGTGTTTCAACATGATAGGGCCATCGCACATACTGCCAGGGCTCAATGGATGTTTTGTGATTCATGTACCCCGTTGACTCGTGTCACAATTTGGTTATGTTCCCTGTCTTTCACGGTCATCCGACTTGTCAATGTGATGTACGTTTGTGGGGCTACCTTAAGTCCCGAGTGAACGAAGGAAAGCCATGCACATTAAACAAACTTAAGGATGCCATTCGGCAGCAAGTGGAACTGATTACCCAAGAACTGTTGGAGAGTGTAGAAGAGCAGTTCAGGAGTGACTCGTCATTTGCATTCGCCAAAACGGTCATCACTTAAGTGACATTATAATCCATACATGATAAGCCTCAAATGGCACCTGATACTGTATCATTTCATTGTGGTATATATAAAAGGTTCACTACACATTACTGGAGTTTTATTTTCAAGTTGTCAGTTTCCTAAAATGCACTCTGTACATATCAAATAGTGTCACACAAACTATAATCAGTCAAAATTTTTGGTGGAATTGCTCGTGATATACCTTTAATGTTAAGTAATGCATTGCAACGTATACTGCATATTTTGTAACAGTTCTCTTAAAGTTGCTAAGAGAAATACATGGATTTTAATTTTGTGCATTGTGCAATTTGCATTACTTTACATTCTCTTAGATATGATGTACAGTATGGCAACTGTTACACAAGCAACAGGTCCCATTAGCACTGACAGAGACAATTCTACAAGGTATACCAGCAACCACGTAAAATCAGGCGAAACCAAGGCTGACTTTGTAGATCAGCTGGTACAGCAATGGCACAGCATGCCAGAGAGACAGATTTGAGTCCTGGTCAAGCCTGCATTTTTCACTGAAATTTCTACATAGTAAACAGGAAACATTGAGAATATGAAGATGATATACCCTGAAAGAGTATACAAACAGTAAGAAAATAATTTCTTTCACTGACTCATGGTTTTTATGGGGTACATCCGGAAAGAAAAGATGTGTCACATGTAGGTTGTAGAACTTGTTATGCATGTACACTGGCTCCATCTACATATTTTCTTGACAATGTTCTTTTGGCATTGCTCCACCAAGCTTTGATCGATTAACACATGTTTCAAATGGCAGCACTGATCCAGAATCCCACCAAATGCAAGGTGCATTATGTCATAGGGTTTCTCAATGCAAAAAGCGAGCATCCAGTGGAAATTCAAAGTGTTGATATTTATGTATAAATCAACGAAATGTGGCATGACTGATATTCATGACAAAGAAAGGGCACTTGGCTGTCTTTCATCTGTGATGATTTTCTCCACAAAATTGAAGTAATTCATGCAAATTGGCATTTGATAAGAGAATTGTATGACCTCATTCCTGAAGTTGTTTCGACTGAATTGTTTTATTTTACTTCACTTCACTTTTCTACCACTTTTGGCTAATCGTTAAGATGATGATGAATGGTGATAAGCTGGAAGGGATAAAGGGACAATCACAAACACACAATGACGGCACTCAAGTCCCACAGAGGATTATACTGCCCATGAGTCCAGATGGTAGAGCCTTCCTAGTCTGTAAAATGCAGTCCATTGTGTACTTTGTGGAAGGGAGGTAGACATTTGGATGTCATTTCTAAGAGCATGATTCATGAGACTGTGAAATTATGGTACAGAAAATTGGTCATGCTGGTGCTCAAAATGTTAATGGAAGAAAACAAAATGATATGGATGGGTTCAGTGTACAAATTCTCAATATATCACTTTCTAGACCACATTATGACTGGAGATGAAATATGAATCTACAGCCACATGCCTGAGTCCAAGCAACAGACACTGCAATGACATCATACAAATTCCCCACAAAACAAAAAAAACTTCAAAACTTTAGTTTTCTGGAACTGACACAGCATTCTCCTGGCAACAATTAATGCTGCTACATACTTTCAGATCCTGGAATGACTTCAGTGGGCCTTTCGAAATAAAAGAAGGGGTATGTTGATATGTGGCATCTGCCTCCTTAACAACAATGTGAGTCCACATAGTGAACATCCTCACTGTGGTTCAGGAAAAATTCAAGTGCGATCCTTTTGAATGTGCATCATATAGTTCAGACCTTGCACCTAGCGACTTTCACTAGATTCTTTACCTAACAAAGCATCTTTGTGATAAGACTGTTCAACTATGATGATGTGAAAAGCCATGATGTGGTTCAACAGGCTGGCAGCAGACTTGTAATTCATTTCTAGTGGAAATTTTGTAAAAAGGCATATTGGCCCTTGTATCTTTACTTTCTGGACACACCTCCTCGTACAAGCAGATACACACTTTTTTAATGTTATGCTTTGAAAAAACACACACTCCCTTCGACAAACATTTGTAAATTAGAAATGATCCAGATTAGATTTATAACAATAGAATAAATTTAACAATTTAAATGAATACATATATATATTTAAAAAAAGACTAGTTACACAATAAATTTTGTCAATAGTACTACATAATTTGTCACATTGTTGGAGCCTAACAACTGCATTAATATGGCATAATGAAGAATCATTTCCCAGCAAAAGTCAAATACCGTTGAGAATCCTGGCAGATTTGATATCATCAGAAAAATGTACAATTTGCCAATATTACTTTTCAATGACTAGAGTTCAATAGCAAATCAGTCCTATAAATTTTTCCACAATCACCAAACTGCTCAAATAGCAATAATTATGCTCTATCTTTTGGTATTACAAGTCCATGCATACGATAAGCATGGACTCTCATCGTGTAAGTTTTATTTAAAACTTTAGCACACACAGGACATTTGGTAGCTCCAGAATGTGATTTCTTGTGTAAGTACAAGGAACTCATATGTCTGAATTGTTTCCCACAAATGCAACAAGTTGGTAACTTTGATAAATTACAATTTCTATGCTCCAATTGCTGATTAACAATATGAAGAAAACTGCCATCTTCATTTCCTCCTGGTACATACCCAATTTGCCCTAAGAAGAAAAACATATAGTGTTAAAATGCTAAATTATAGCAATTATATGAAGGGCAAAAGGGCATAAAAAGGAAATGCTATCAGTACTCTGCTCTTCTATTATAATAAAGACAATACAGGTTTTATAGACCTGCACACAAGGCAGTTTATATGTAAGAACACTAATTTGTTTGCTTGTTTGTACGTGTGTGTGTGTGTGTGGTGGGGTGGGGGGGGGGGTCTTCAATGCATCACAGGACTAATTTATCAATCTATAAGGAGAAGAACATGCCATGAAAAGATATCGTCCACTGAGAATGCAAATGTTCTACTTCCAAATTGTAAACAAAGAGATATTTTGGCTGTGGTCTATTTAGGATGCAATTATTTCATCTCTGCTATCGTCTGATGCCTACATACAACCAATATTGATATATTGAGTATCTTTGAGGCCGATGGGCAGAATTTGGAAGCAGCCACGAGAATGAAAACTCCAACAGCCAATGAAACCTTACAACAATTTCCTCAACCAATCACAAGCGCCATCCGAGTATGAGATAAACCACTTCCAGTCTAACCTCAGTCACTTGTGGGAGCTTTAGCAGCAGAAGTGGTCTTCGGTTCTTACTTTTGTTGTTAACAGACAAAAATTTTGAAAAATTGGAATCAAAGAAGTTAATTGATTTCCCAAAATATGAATTATTTATTTTACTTTGCTACAGAATGACAAATTTATAATGACATTGTTATCTCCATCTCATTTCCAGAATGCAGTGTTATATCTGGTAGAACACTGGCACTCTCAAATCAAAGTAAGCGTTGCGTGCAATTGTACTATCTGAAACAGTGGCGGCGATTGGGTCCTAAAACCAGGAGGGCAAAGTGCCAAAACTAGGAGGGCAAAGACAGTATATTTCGTTTTGTAGATAAGATTTAGCATAGTGCGGGGGCAAAAGTGGGGAAAACTGGGGGGCAACTGCCCCGCCCCCTAATTGCACCACTGATCTGAAATTTTAATGATTAATTACAGCATAAGTAAGTACCTAACAAAACAACAACTACTTTTTAGACAGGCTCTAACATAACAGCCTTTGCAATGATACAAACTCCCATCACAATGGTGACAAAGATCCAAGAAATATATCATGTCAAACTTGAAAGGTACTCTCCTGAAAAACTGGACATAGAAATTTACATTCTCAGTAAACGATATGTTGATGCTATGTATTCTTAAGATTAACAAAATGCGATATGAACAACAACGTGTGCTGCCTATTATTGCACAAAAATGTTAAATACTGACATTATAAATAAATAAAAAAGCTACTTTAAATCCGATTTCAGTGATTGACTTATGTGTTAACCAAACAGTGAATGACAAAATATCTAAAGTTGCATTAGAAAGAAAATTCAAATGGATTTCATAACATTAACTTGATATGTTCAAGTAAGAATCATATGAACTTCACATCATATTTTTGTAATACCTAACTTTACTATTTTTTATAATCTTGTACTTGCACGTAAAATCATTCATTTCTGGAAGCAAAGCAATGCATATGAAATTGAAAGATGCGGATGACTGCATATTCCATTTTTACTCATTCACTAAATGCTCCCTTAGCAACAAATAATTCTGAATTTCGGATCATATTGTATTAAAACAATCATTGTGTGTTGTAAAGCACGTGCACACACACATACACACACTAAAAGAGGTACCAAACCATAAAAATGTTCTATATATATGTGCAATCTGTTTTGATCATTTAACTAAATATTTCTTCCATTGAATTAATTTCTTACATAAATGCTTCATTTTGAGACAAATTGCAGAATGTAATACAACTGAGCAGTGAGAACTTTACAAAATTACATGCATAAAAAGTTCAAATTTTGTTATTGACAAGATACACAAGTATATCAATGACAGATACGAGATACACACAGGTTTTTTTAAAAAAGATGGGAGAATTTTTTAAACAAAATGGTGGGAATGGCAACATGAAATGTAAAAATTGATCCTCCACTTTCACAGTTCCAGCCCATGTTTACTTCGTAGGTGAACCTTCAAGTCATACTTCCTGTTCATTACAACACTGCACACAGGACACTGAGTCTCGCCTGTATGAGACTTACGGTGATGGCTTAACGAAGAAGAATGATACATCACTTTGCCACATATATCACAAGCAAAAGTCTTCTTAGTCTTTTTGCAACCTTCATTTACATCTTCCATTTCAAAAGCAAAGTAATCTTGCGCGGCACTTTCAAGAGGACTCTCAGAACCAATGCTCCTTTGAAGACCTCGAAACCAGTTACCTGATATAGGGAGAAAATGCTCCTCTTAGATTATACACACACTTTCATCATCTCTACAATCACCATTCTAAAACCATATTCAGTCCCACAAGATTAACAGTGCATTCATATTACAGCTGCTATAAAATGAAATCTCAAAAATTTTCACTAACTTGTCAATAACTTTTTCTTCCCTTATCCTAGTGATTTGAATTGTTGTTTTTGTTTTAAGTCCACTTTATGCACAGTAAGGCTAATCGGAACTGGGCTTACAGTTTAAAGTGGGATCCGAACCACTATGTGCCTCCCCTGGGTATCAAACCCGAGGCACCTTGATTACAAGGTGAAGACATTACCACTACAACACCGTGGAGGCCCATTATCCTAATCTTCTCAACAGACAAGTTTTGAATAATGGTTTCAAAGTAAGTGCATAGTTAATAAATAAAGAGTATATGTGAATATACTCTTGTATGAAAATTATATTATTGCTAAAAATGGAACTTTTACATTAGGTGGGAGTAACATGAAAAGGAATGGTACAGTTTACAGATCCACCACCGTATTTGAAACCCTGGCATGAAAGCAGTGTTGCTAGTTCTAAGTCGTGGAAAAGCCTGTAGTTTGCATATTTTCCAAGGGTTCAAAAATTTTGGCTAAATCATCTTCAACTAGCATAAGCCTACTTAATGCAGACACGATCATCAAGATTATAGAGTGACCACAAACGAAAGAACCTTCGGCAAAAAGTCTCCGTGCACCTCCCCCTTCTTCAGATCAACTCGGGCCATAAGGAAGCATGCTCCACTCTGCCCCTCCCCTCCACGTGGGAGTACCGTGCTTAGAGTCGCGGGTCTGCGCAGGTTCCACTATAGACCGATGCTATGTTCATAAACTACATTGCACACACAAAATAATGGCATACGTCAATAGAAAGAAATGAAGATTGTTACGCAGGTGAGAGAACAAAGCTGTCAGGTATCGAGAAAGAATCCAAATTTTGTAATTATCTCAAGTTTAATAATTTCAAAATGATGTTATGTGCTTTGGCAATAGTACTGTTTGGCTGATGAGTCTTGGTGAACAATAGGAGTGGTACCATATTCCCATCCTATATGGATCACACATTGACCATACAATTGACAATTGCAGGTCATATACCACTCTAACACAACCTAAAGCAACTGGTCACTTTGTGATATTCGTGGATTGTTCACGATTATGACAAGACTATTTTAGTATGAAGCATGCACTTTTAGAAGTGATACATATATTTTCACCACTTTTTACACAGTTAAGAACTAAGTAGTCGAGCAGAGGTACTGAAAAATATTCCAGTTCTGGCAACCAACATGCCCTTTTCTCGTACTAGTAAATTTCAAAATGGCCAGGACCCAATTTTTTATGGCTCTCTATCATCCACCATATTGAATTCAAATATGACAGCCTGCAATCTACTCATTCCATCAAATATAAAATATTTATTATTAAACATAGAAATTGAAATCAATACAAATAATTTCACAATTCAGTCAATTGTATACCAAATTAAGACTGCTCACCAAACATTTGTTAAAACTGTTGTTAATCGCATGTAACAATGTGTCGAGATCACTGAAGATGCAGGAGATGAGCAAGGGATGGTTTGCAGCCTCAGCAGTCATGTGCAAACCCCCCCCCCCCCAAAAAAAAGGATAGAAAAAAAGGTTCATACTGGTGTTGACTGTGACTAGAATGGACACTAGAATCTGCTTTCATAATCTGACAATACGTACCTAGTAGAGTGCTGCAATGGGCATTTTTCGCTCGAGCGAAAAACGACCGAACTCTCGGACCCTATTAGTACACATATTTTCGTAATTTGTCTATGGTAGTGGGCCCTCAAATATGGATCGTGAAGTAACAGATGAAGTAAAATTAAAAAAAAATAAGTGAACATAGTCATCTCCTCCATGTTAAAATGCAGTTTTGTGTATCTTACCAAGATACGTGAAAATGAAATAGATAATTATGGGCTGAAACTGCTTAGACTGACATTTTATGTTTATCTTTGTTATTTTATTGTCACATTGATGATGTTCGATTGAATGTTATAACTGCATTTTATTATTTCGCAGAATATTATTATCGGCTCGGGTACCCTTTTCTACACCCTCGATTTTTCGCACATTTCAAATATTCTCGTTACAAAAATTAGCTCTTCATAATAAACAATGTTTCTAAATAGCACGGAAAGTAATTTTTTAGATCTACACGCTACGAAAAGTTTTTCATTAAATTAAAATTCCTTGCGTAACGTCAAAAAGGTTTTTCACAACTTTATGATGGCGAATGATGCATTCATGTCACAGGCGCAAGTCTGAAGATTTCGGATGATCGATTTATGTCACAGGCGCACGTCTGATTTTTTTCTTTTTCTTCTTATGATTGACTTGTGCAATAGGAACATTTGCGATTGCGATATGTTCTTTGTGTGATATATTGGCGGATTGGACATTTCAGACATTCAATTTCATTTATGCGACTTAAGAAATTGGAAATAATAATATTTTTTTGGCAACTGCATGCCGTAAAGGGGAGGGTTGTTTTTTCTAAATTACTTGTGGGATGGGATAATTTGCGACTTCTAATTTTTATGATGGGAAGGGAGTGGAGGTTGGTATTCTGTGGAAAAGGACAACAAGGACTTTCAACGTAGGAGTTACTTCATTTTTGGACTTACAAATTGAACTTCGACCCACAATTCAATACCTGGCCTTGGTAAAAAGAGGTAAGTTACCTTCTTTGGTTTAATTTTAGCCTTCAATGCGGAAAACAGTGAGAAATAGTGTTGGGGGCAGGTGACTTCGCCCAATTTCTAACATGCCTTTAAAAGGGACACTATAGATACAGGCGGGGCGGCGGTAGCGGTTGGGGGCGGTAAGTCAATTACCCCAGGGGCGGAGCCGGGAACCGGTGGGAAATTTTGACTCAAGAATTGCAAACGACAAAATCGCCACTTTAAACGGCTGTACAGTCGTAAATACTTCTTTCCGCGCTCCAATGTTTTTTTATTCACAAATAGGATCACATAACCTTCATAATGAAAGAAAAAAAAATCAAAATTCGAGGGTGTAGAATAGGGTACCCGACTCTTATTATCCTTTCCGGTAAGTGAAAAATGATGTACACGTACTTCTTGGCACTGTGATACGATATTTGTATTTGCTTAGGCAGGTCTGTCAGCATGTGTATCCATTTTAAGTTTCGCTCTGTAGATATTGCACTTGTATCCGAGTCTTACATAATAATATACGGAATTATTATTTAGAATTCTAATTGCATAGAGTGGTTTGCTTCCATATATGGGTTTTAGGTTGACAGTGATGATTATTAGGCTCCGAAATACGGGACACTGCCAATCGTTCCACTACGAGTGTAGTACGACCGAGCGTAGCACGCTCGAGTATGGGAGATTCGAACGAGTTTGAGCAAGCGATAATGTTCCGATGAAGTACTCTATACTGAAAGCAACTCCAACTGGCGGCTGACCTTGAAGGCTTATTTCTGACCCTTTCTGTCCCCCAATTATTTTCAGAGGCGTGTGGTCCAATGGGTGTCAACAAACTCAGTTGCGAAGTAAAAGCTGAACTGATCACATCGCTCTCCCCAAGCAATGTTGCCAAGCGTACGTTTATTTGTGCAAAAATGCCTGATCTCTATCGAAGAAAATTCAACTGATCGCTGATTCGCTGTTTCCCAGACGCCACTTGGAGTTGCGTTCAGTATAGTACCTAGAGATGTGTGAAAATCCATGTTGTATGGACGGAAAGGGACAAATTTTGCAAAGTGATAAAAAAAATGTCAACAGATATGTTAACAATCATTTCAATTCTCTATCTTTTAGAGACCTTACTAGATTGTTCTAAACAAATTTGGTAAATGACGGTTTTTCGTGCAATTCCGAATATTGACTTACTATAGACATCAACAAATGGGTAGAATTTCAAAATATTAGGAGAGACAGGAAAACATCTCATGATTCATTCAATATGGACAACAATTCTTGCTTTTGTAAAGAATCCTTCTCTCCATTGAAAGAATCCTAATACGAGGGTTGCAACAAATAATCCCTGCCATTTATTGAAGAACTTTAACTTCAAAAATCCAAAATCTATGTAATGCTTGCCTAGCTTCCGGAAAGACAGTTTGGCCACAAAAAACAGATTAGCATGGCAAGAAACTGAAAAGTGTGACCCTGCAATAATTTATTTTGCAAATAATTCACTCCAACCTGAGTTAGTTATTTGTGGAATTTCATGTATGGAGTGAACTGGCAATCAAAAGCATTGAAATGTATCTCACAGAGCAAGACTTTATAGGGTTCATGTTGTAAGCAATAAAAGTCATGCCTGCCTAAATTTTAAAACACACTGTAGAACCTAGTATTTCAGCCAGTTCACAACTGTAACACTGCCATAAACAAATGATATAACCAACTGAAAACATCTGCAGAATCAGTGGGCATGTTATACATCATTAGGTACAACAAATTACATGTTTTTAGTTTCACTTTTCATCTGAGATAACAAGTTAAACATAAGGAAAGCAACTTCCTTCTACAGAGGGGATGAGTTAAAGGATATGCAACAGAAGATCATATCAAAGTGCAAACAATATATTCTAAATCTTCAAGGCATACATTTGGCATGAATCTGTCATACTGATTTTTAGTGATCACATACACAGAGGCATTTAGCTATGAGCTCCATAAAAAAATCTTAATGAGAAAATAATGCTTCAAACATGTGAATTTAAAATGCACAAATTGTCTATCTTCAAATGTGTTTTAAGTATAAATTCTAAAAGTAAAACCAGTAAATGCGAAAGTTCACAAAATCAAGTACTGAAAGACACATATTCCTCAGCACATAAAGTTTATCATGAACAACATGTTAACCATTCATTCAAAAAAGTAGTATTGAACCTCATAACAAATTAAATTTAAATAAAAACGTAACAAGTAGATAAGAAACTAAATAATTTACAAAAGTACTCCAAGTTTTATCCTACGAAAACTCCAAAAGTGTATGTACTTTGAATGGCACAAATATATGACAGGTTAAGAAGGTATGTTACAAATGAAAGGTACCGTGCGTCCATTTCGATCTGCAGACGAGAGATCGGGAGAAGCGTGGCGGGCGGCGCTGACGGAGATGCCGACATTTGCGGCCTCAAATGCCCGCTTATTTTTATGGACATATGCAGACATTTATATAAATATTGCAAAACGAGCACTAACCTGTGTTATAAGAGTATAGTTTTAATTTTAGTAGCTTAGTGACTGTATGTGCCGATGATTTTGACATGCCCACCTCTTGTGAAACACGGCGTAGAGGTTTGTTTGGAGAACGTTCTAACGCTGCACCAATATCATCGAGTTTTGCTTCGGTTAGAATCCGTCGTTTTTGCTTAGGTGTTTTAAAATTTAACGATACAGTTTCTCGTAATTTAAGGACAAGATGTCTAACCGTATCTCTGTGTGGAGTTGAAACGCATGGGAATTTCTGTACAAATTACCTACACGCGTCTCGACACGAGTTTGTTTTCACGTAGGTATGTGTCATACATAAAAAAATCTTTGTTCTAACGTGAATCTTGCGGCTGGCATTCCAATCGTCTCACTGACACGTCACACATACACACTACAATAACACAAACAAGTAACTGCAAGTAACCAAGAATAACACTCTTGCGCACAGTACGAAATTAACACGCTCTTGGTTTACATTGCTCGCCACTATATTTACAACTCTGTCTTCATCTAGTCGCGAAGGAACAAAAAACTCGAGCTCGGATATTTCGGATTGCAAGGAAGCTCACGAAAACCATTCACTTTTATCGGTTTCGTCTGCAGTGTAATCCTGATACAGTGTTGCACATTCGAAACCTCCAAACGATTCCCATGGCCACAAAACTCTTTCAAGGATATAAACTTAAACAGGACGTTACTGGTCAAAACTATGATTAAAATGCTTTATTATCTGTGGCTCTTAACATCGTTTCTATAGCGTATTTATTTGTGTATATAAGAGCAGAACTTGGATGAATTACAGAAGAACTTTTGCGTGTTATAACACAGGTTAGTGCTCGTTTTGCAATATTTATATAAATGTCTGCATATGTCTATAAAAATAAGCGGGCATTACATGCCGCAAATGTCGGCATCTCCGTCAGCGCCGCCCGCCACGCTTCTCCCGATCTCTCGGCTGCAGATCGAAATGGACGCACGGTATATTGGTTTACAAAAGTACATGATAATTAAGAAAAAAGCAGTACATTGGGGATGGCATAAGCACCTTTTTCTCCCAACAGATTAAATTATTTCATCAAAACAACTAAATGGAGAAAACAGCCAATCACAGGGACAAGTTTGTTCAACAACACACACAACTTACACTATGTATATCATGTAATTTCACTACAACAATGGTGAGGAATGAGGAAAATACACTACTTAAACATTTGTAACCTACTCAAGTCCAATCGTCATATTCATATATCCCTTAAGATCACACCAAACTCTTCAAACCTTCCAGTTAAGATTGTCGCCCATGAACATTCTGAATATGCAATTTCAACGCATATGCACGACTCAAAACTTTCTGACATATTGGACATTTTGTGTTACCACTGTGCAATTGTCTGTGGAGATAAAGAGATTTGGAGTGATGCATGACTTTTCCACAGATATCACAAGAAAACCCATCTGATTGTGACATAATATTAGAGTCCATATTCCAGCTTGAATAGCCATTATCTGAAGCAACTGTCAGTAAAAAAGAAAAACACGAGATTTGAAACATGAAAGAATGTAGAACAAATACTACTAATAGCATTTGAAAAAATGGAATGTAACTCGGTGATATTTGCAATTTATATGTTATGTGCTATCATGATCATGAGTAAGGGGATAAAGTATGAAATTTTCAATAATTCTTCTACACAATGTTTGAAATGCAAATTCTAGCATATATTTGCACATGTTATAAACTTATACCAAAGACAAATATCAATGTAAGGTACTCAACTAAGGTATACATGCAAATCTGCATACATCAAGAACACAATGGTTCTTTTGTTTTTTTTATTCACAACTAAAACATTCTAGTTGTATGCATTTGTATTAAAGGATTCACCACTTGCAGTACAGAATAATATATATTACACATACATGTTTGTTGTTGCTTCAATAATACACAATACATAACCATCAGAACTGAGCCAATATGTTTGAAATACTGTTTTCATCAAATTTCTATCAATCATGGGCAAAATATCTGATCATGAAAGGAAAATAATAATTACAAGATTTAAAAAAAATTAAAAAGTAAAGTGCTCCCTTGTGCTTTGCACCACGCCATGAAGGCATAAAGGGGGTGTGGGGTTAGAGGCTCAAACTTTCTTGGTCTCGGCCGAGCTGGGGGTGATGTGATCAGCACCATGCCCCTGGCTGCCTTTAGGCCCCCCGAGTTTCCTCCAGGTACCCACTTTATACGATGCTGGGTGGGCACCGGAGCCGCTTCAACAGGTTGAAAAAGTCCCAGTGAGGACCTTCTCATCTCCTGGATGTTCTTTCAATCCCGATTCTAATCCAACTGCCCTACTCTCATTCTTCCTTTTCCATCAAAACTGCGATAGTTTACCTCTCTACGTCAACACTTTTACCACATCTTGCACTCGCAAAACTACGCATTCTAGCTCATGCTGACGCTTACATTTCCTCGTTCCTCATTCCTTCCAAATACACCATGAGCATCGTATTCATGTGAATGCATTATAGCATGGAGTTAAATGAGAATCTTTGCACAAAAGGACCATACCTCTTAGAAGAGGGAGAAAATGCAGTAAAAGTTACTTCTGATTGTTGTTTCAATGCTGCAAAACTTTCATTTGCCAGAACTGCTAAGATATGGAAATAAAACAAAAGTTGCATGGTTTCAAAAAGCAACTCCTCATACAGTAAGAGCTTCCATGAACATTATCAAATTTTTACTGGCCATGACATTTCTGTACGTGATAATTTCCTTTGGGGTTACTTCAAGGGGAAAGCACACACCAGATGAATTGAAAGTTGATATTTATCAGGATATTAAAGCATGAAAAAATGAAAGCATTTGTATCATGTTATTTTGAAAGCTTCATGAAAAGTTACTTACATGCTAACAAATGGCATACTTTGTTCTACAGATTTACGAAATACAGAGGCTGTTCCGCGTATGTTTGACCAAACGAAGGGAGGGGCCAGGATTAGCAACCTTTCGACACACTGTAGTCAAAATATTTTTCGCAGGCTCATACATGCATTCCTGTTTGCTTTCAAGCTCACAGACAAATGGGAAGTCCACAGAATTACTTCGATTAATAATTTTATTTAATTCATTTGAAAGTGAAATTATGTGACAGTTTCTCTTCAATTTGAAGCTTGGAAAGTTTAGCAAGAATAACAAAACTCAATCCAAATGTTTGGTAAATGAAAGAAAATACTCTGCTCACATTACAATAACGCAATATTGACACCCCTGATTCATGGCCTACAAATCTGGCCCTGCTTGTACTAGTTTTATATTTATTCACCAATTTTGTTCCATTGCAAGGCAATGAAACCAAAAGTAATTAAGAAGTAATCTATGAAGAAAAAAAAGCACTTACTCGTTTCATTTTTTGGGGCATGTATGAATAAAAATGTTGAAAACCTGCTCACAATAGGAGTGAGTATGTTTGATGTGAAAAAAAGAGAACATTCTTTGAAACTGAGCAGAAAAGTATATACAGGGTGCAGCAACTGAACCTGGCAGTTTTTAATTAAAAATAAAAACAAAACTCTTTCAAGGATTTAAGTCAATTTGAAGTATGTTGTACTACATCTCAAAACATTTTAGGAAAATAGCAGTTTCATGCCACTTGACAGGGACAATTCATCTTTTGAATCACACACCTGTGAGGTGGTTGCCATTATTGCGAACACATTCGTGTAGACGTTCTCTGAAGCTTAGTGTAACTCGGCCCAGAGTTGCCTGAGGATTCACAACTGACGAAATCTGGATTGATGTCCCGAGGATGGTTTGATGGTTCCTTGACCATCAGATTACTTTTCCGCACCTCACAGGTATGCTATTAAAAAATGAACTGTCCTTGTCAAGAAACTGCCACTCATGCTATTTTTCCTAAAAAAAAATGTAGCACAACATGTATTAAGACTTCACTGCATCAAAGAGTTTTGTTTCTATTTGCTAATAAAAACCATCAGGTTCAGTTGCCGCACCCTGTATATCTATGAGAAGTTGCTAGTTTGAAAACTGTCAGAGAGGAATTTTTATATATATATATATATATATATATATATATATATATATATATATATATATATATATATATATATATATATATATATATATATATATATATATATATATAAACTGGAGCACATGCCCACTTCTTCAACGCCTACACAGACATTGTGCAATTAGCATTAAAAATTGTATACGTTCAGCGAAGAGAAATTTCATGTCAACATTTCAAAATGTGTCAAGACATTAAGAAATTTAATTTCCAGTCACTAGAAATAATAATAAAAAAAATGTAACAACTTTCAGCAATACGGTCCTTATAATATCACTGGAGATGTTAGGGATTTTTCAATTGGACCACTGTAATGTTCAAATTTTAGCTTGTTCTTAACTTTGCTGCAAAATTGTTTTTTGGGTGCGGTTCACAACAGGAAGGACTCAAGGTACTGTCGAATTGTATCTACGCCACTAATCACTGTCCATGTGCCCTCTGTACCCTTCAGAAGAGAAAGGTAAAAAATGACAGGTTACTGTGTTTGTTACTTGGAACTGATGATCATCTACCCCCTTGCATGTGATCGGACACACTGTCTTTGTGGCTTGTGTGGCAGAAATGTTTGCACAATAAGGAATTCTGCTTAATGTATTGCCAATATAATAAAGAATCTTGCCGATTACATAACTCTCCACCTTATCTTAGATGGTTTCAATCTAACGTCAGTTCCGTTCTAAAATCAATGTGTATACAAACTTCATCACTTCTCATTTTAACAACTCAGGAATTGAGGGGGTCAATCTTCTGTTGGTGAGCAAGAAGCAAATACAACCCAGAACCCTAACATCACAAGCTTTTTAATTCACAAGCAAATCCAAAGGTTGAATAAAATTCATTACGGTCGTATGAGGTTTAAAATCATTCTAATTCTCACCCCCCTTCTCTCTCTCTCTCTCTCTCTCTCTCTCTCTCTCACTCACTCACTCACTCACTCACTCTCACACACACACACACACACACACACACACACACACACACACACACACACACACACACACACACCATACCTTATTATTCAACAGGTACAAGTTAAGCTCATAATGTTCCTCTAATTTTTTGATAGCACAGCAGCACAATTTATGGTTAAACCAAATGTTGTGATTTATCACATATCAGCGATAATTAAAATGTCAAGGTTGATCAACAGATTTTTTTTTTTATCGAAGACAGAATTTGATAAAATATACAATAAATACATTAAGCAAAGAACTGCAAATGTGAATAATACCATCACACTATTTCAGAACTGCAAGAAATTCTTTCCCTCCAGAATTAAGACTACATTACGTGCGGTTGAATGTGTTTGCAAGCTCAAAGATGTTGCTCAAATATATCAAGTTCTTATGTTTGGAGGTGCAGAAAGTGTTGGTTACATATTATAGGCTCATAACAACATGAATACAAACATTAAAAATATAATACAACTTGTACAATTGGTGTACATAATCAGCCTGATTCTCTAACAATAATTAGATGATATAATACTCTAGGTTCAATGGACATTTTTTCCATTAACAGCATACTAAATGCACATTCATCAATAAAAAGGACAAAAGGAACTCATTCCTTATATGAAAACCCCAACTCCATTTATGTTTGGGTAACACCACTTTTGTTATGCATTTTTCTTAGATTATATCATTAAGAGTGCACTGACTAAATCAAATACAGCAGACTCTGCAAGATACTATTTATACAAAAGTTTAATGCACCTGTACAATCAAAAATGGTTGTAATATTTCATATATGGCTTGTAGTAATATAGCTGTGTGTACATTTTGTTAAATAATGTACTTTGGAATTTATTTTCTATTATTACACTCTCTACAGAAACACACCATCTTATGTACATTTATAAAACCCATTTCTCCTTAACCTCCTGATGGCTAGCGTAGAGAAGCATGCATGTAATGATTTTTGCCCATTGGTTAGTAATAAAGTGTACTGCAATGGTAATTTAGACAGACCATTCTCAACACATTCGAATTGGATAAAAGGAAAATTTTAATTTTTGAGTTGGGAGGTAATGTTACGTGTATATATACAGTATATATATTTATTTAAGTAAAACTGCCTTGGTCAGCATATACATTTTCTTTTTAAATATTGGCTTAAAACATGATATACGTTTTACCTACTCAACTAGAATGGTGTACTTCAAATAAATATCACTGGAAAATAAAAAAGTGTTGAAATATGTGGTATTGGCGCCAAGTGTACAGAATACTCTACACATCCTTTTATGCAAGTACAGTAACAATTCCATTATAATATGGTATTTTTGCACTATTTCAGTCCTAACTGATGGAAACATTGAAAGGCAAAAACAGTTCCACTAATCTACAGGCATCAGAAGGTTAAGCAGAGGTTATACAAGATGTTGACTATTGCTAAATATCTTTTGTTCAAGGTAATAGGATGATTATGGCACTACGAGCATAGAGTCGAATCACTGAACTAATATTTGCTACATATTTTTAGCACATATTAATGTAGAATTCATTAAGTAATGAGTTTTTGCTTGATAGATATTGATTTACAGTTGTCTTGCCTATGAAAAGAGCACTATTCTCATGTAATGTACAGGAAGCTCAAAAGAAAATAAGAGAACTTGGGTTGTTGAGTACTACTGTGCAATGTGAGAATTCAAGAGACACTGCATTAAATACGATGGGCACATAAATATTTCCCCATGGCAAGACTGTTTGCAAGTGATTCACAATTATCTTACCAAATAACAACATATATGTACTGGCTGCCTTGAGCACTCTTCGTAATATTTCAAGGTTAAACAAAATATAGTGTACATTATTAGATATTCATCCCAAGTCGAACTTGCCACTTAGGCTATGGTTTTTAATTTATGAAACGCATATACACACCTATATACAATAGCTATAAGCACAAGGTACTTACATGATCAAAATCATTGGGCTGCTTTAATATTCTTCATATACATCTTCAGTCTTGCCTCAGCTTCATCAGATTCCGCAAAATTTGTTGTGTATATGTACGGATACACAAACACACTAATAATGGTTACACAAACCAGGTTTGTGCACTTTCTATTCTAAATATCTAATTGACGTGGCTTCGCCACTCTAGCCTCATCAAAAGGGAAAATTCAAGGCAATCTTATGCAGAATAAGTCAACCCAAGTAATCACAGATGCAACCAATAATGCAAAAGAACCAACACAGCTCCATCCACCATTAAAAAACCACCCAAACAGAACAATGACCAACCACAAAGTGCAATTCCAACACCTGTCCATAGCAAAATGGCACAATGCTGCACTATATAGCAATTATCAGTATTTACAGCACCATTAAATTTCTTACCTCTTACAATCTAATGTAACATTTGACATCCTTCAATTAAATATCACAGTACTGGCATTCAACAAATATATCATTTCAAAATCAAAGAATACTAGCAATTGGAAATATGCATCTCTGAATTGTCAAAAACCTAACATACACATGTAAATATGACATGAATGAATCTGAGTATCTCTGGTCATCTGTAACACCATAAAGTATAACAATGGGCAAAAAAAAATTGTTTTCAAGGACATAAGACATTAGCGGTAACTCAATTATCTTAGCTTTTCTGCCATTTTGACTAACTGCAACACCGAATACAAATGATTGTACGATCGCCCCCCATCAGGACTTGATCTTTGATCCTCTGGTGCTGAGACAAAGCCAATCACTCAACACACTGCAACCAAGGCAGTTCTAGAAATTATGTACAGTGTTGTGTAAGATGACCAGAAATAAAATAAACACTACAAATCTACAAATACTCATGCACAAAAATATTGTGAGCTTTTCAACAAGCACATTTAAATTAAGCCCACATAATAGTAGGCACATCAAAATCTTTGTTTAATACTTCCTGGTTATTTTATGTATTAACCTTTTGCTGCCCAAGCGTCTCGAACGAGATACCCAAAAGTAACCCTCAGGGGACCAAGCATCTCGATCGAGACGCTGTGTCAAGATCGTAGTTTTTACATTATAACTTTTCTATTTTTGGCTAGAATTTCGATTTTATTTTTTTATATTGTTCCTAACACAAGTATTTAACAGAAATGGTTTTTTGCATTTTTTTTTGTCTTCATGAAAATGGAGGGGGAAAGGCGGGAAAAGGGACTTCTCTTTTGAGTCTCTTTTCAAGGTCAATTTTTTGCCGACAAAAGAAGGCCGGATTTGTTGTTCTAAAGCAATGCGTTTCACTCCCTCCTGCTAAGTGCATTCGAAGGAAGCTTGTTTATCAGTATCCGATGTCAAAATGAAAGTTTTCCATGAGGATGCAAGCGGGGGGGGGGGGGGGGAGGGGAAGACTGGTTGTTGAATCTGCATTGTGAGAATGGAATTTCGAAGCACGCTGAAGGAAACCTTTGTTCTTTTAGCACAAGTGGCAACAGGGGTTACCCAGCATTGTCTAAAAATAGAATTTCAAGTAGCTGCAAGAATTGGCGCTCATTTGTCACTACGTTCTAGCTTTTCGTCCGTGAATGTTGTGCGTAGGTGTCATTTTGTGCCCAAGTGCGAGGACATTTTTTGGGTGAAGTGACAATTTTTTAAAATAATTTTTGGGGGTTTTCTCCCTTCCCCCTCCATATATACACCAAATTTGCAAAATTTTGCATTTTGTGCATTTTGACATTTTTTTCATGGCGGTGGGGTGGGGGGGAAACACCATATTTTTTTTTAAGAAAAGTATTTTTGAGGGGATTTCCCCCATTTCCCCCTCCATATGTACGCCGAATGTGCATAAATTATATATCATCTAAATCTGTGATTCATTCTGCATACAACGGTATATCTTGCATATCTCTAGGGCATTTAGTTTCTGAGCTATAGTCATTTCAAGGTACTGCTGCATTTTGAAGCTTGAATCAGTGGCATGCCGACCATTCCTTTTGGGGGTACAACTCAAGTTACATTGGTCATATGATAATAATGCAAATATTTTTGTGTTCCTTACATGTCAGCGATCATTTCCATGTGCATGTCGACACTGTCATGTACTTTTTTCTTGGGGGGAGGGTGGGGGAACCAAATTTTTTTTACGGAAATTTTGGAATTTTGAGAGTTAGCCCCCTACCCCCGCCACATATACGCCGAATTTTCACTGAATCTCTGGTTCATTCCGCGTACAACGGTATATCACTCATCTCTCTAGGGCAATTAGCCTCCGATCTACACTCATTTAATTGAAACTCTGCATTTTACTCAAAATCGGCTCGGGCAATAGAGGCTTACTTGTGAAAAAGGCCTTGGGTGGCAAAAGGTTAAAATAAAAAGTATTCCAGATAAAATTTAAAAAAACAATCTGTCAAAACTGCTGTTTCTGGTAGGCTGTGAATCACAGCTCAAATGTTTTATTCTGAAAACCTATAAGTAAATATGTACATTGAAATTTCCTTTTAAAACAAGCTGCAGTACTTCGGCAGGACAGACCATGATTCCTTGCGAGTAACCTTGATTCCTTCGATGCGCAGTAGTGTAAACAAAGATGGCGGCAAGTAATGTATCCGTTGCTGTGGAACAGCGATGTATAATGATATTTCTCGTGAAGGAGAAGGTGAAACCTGCTGAAATTTGTCATAGACTGCAAGCACAGTATGGTGAACAAACACTGTCATGGGCAAGAGTGTACGAATGGTATCAACAATTCAGTGAAGGGCGGTATTTGGTAGCAAATGAACCGCACAGATTTTTGAACCGTTAAGATTTTTGGAACTGTCTTCTGGGACATGAAAGGTGTTATCCATTTGGATTTTTTGGAGAAGGGTGCTACAATTAATGCCCAGTATTACTCAACACTGCTTCACAGTGCTGTACGTGGGGCCGTTCGGAAGAAAAGACCTGGAATATTGTCGAAACATGTATTTCTTCTCCATGACAATGCCAGGCCCCACACGGCCCATTTGATTCAAACAACACTGGCCAACTTGCACTGGGAGGCTTTACCACATAGTCCTTGCAGTTAAGATTTAGCCCCCCGTGATTTCTACTTGTGTGGGGCTCTTAAAGAGCATTTGGGCAGGATGCACTTCCAGACAGATGAGGAACTCAAGAACGATGTCCTGTAGTGGTTACGACACCAACCTACTTCTTTCTAAGCCAAAGCCATCAAGGAACTTCCACAACGGTGTCTGGATGTTCAGGGGGAATACTTTGAAAACTGACATAGTTTGGTGCTTCTATGTATGTATATTTCCTGTCTAGAAATAAAAGTTTTGGTCGACCTTGAACGACCCTTGTAGTTATGTAGTAAGAGAAAATCCAGAAGGAGAAAGATAATAAAATAAATATATTATATACGGATGAGCCCAACGCCAAAAAAATTCCAACATGTAGAAAACATGGTAGTCCTAAACAAGAGTATTCAGAAAGACTATTATCAGGAAAAATAACCAACTACCAAGACTGCAGAAAAACTGCCAGTAGTGTGTGTGTGTGTGTGTGTGTGTGTGTGTGTGTGTGTGTTTGTGTATGTATGTATGTATTTCATTTTGGTACTGTTAGAATTAGATTTCATCTGAAACAATAGCTTAAGAGATACCTCAATTAAAACTATACTCTTTCTTAAGCTGAAGAGATTGTGAATAGGACAAACTCATAACATATGGTGTGCGAATGGGGATGATTTTATTCAGGTTATTGTGAAGAGTGTTATTTATCACCAATTGAATACCAAGCAAGTTCATTCAAGATTGTCCACAAAGTAGCCTATGCTGTAGCTAGGCATGACATTGCAATGCTTTATAGAAACATTTAATCAAATTTGCATCAACTCTATTAGTGCTTCTTTTGTTATACATTTTGAAGTTTTCTTCGAACTAATATTTCACTAACTACACACTGGCATTTAAACAATTTGTTAAATTATTACACTGTATCACTTCGGTGAATAATTTGGCTTCATTATCTACAAGCCTCGAACATAACAATTCACCATGAAGTTTGTAAAGCCCCTACTTTGATAAATAAATAAAAGATCTTGTCTATAAAGTTTGGTCCAAGAACCTTTCTTATGAGAATGGTAATCTTACATTAAGATATTCACCAGATGCTTTGACTCCTATTTATTGAATGGAATGTTTCATGAACAATGGAAATGAAAGATTCAGTAACTTAGCACACACATCTCTCTTATCTGTTCGAAGCTTATGTTTCATTAAGATTAGTGCAATGTACATTAGTATTAATTGGATATTGTGCATTCTTCGATTTTGTGAAATGTCCTAAAAGGTGTCAAGAGTGTAAATAAAAGATGTGAGAAACGTTTATATCTTTGGAACTACAGTGACCTTTGGCCACGTTTTCTCAATTTAATTATACATAACAGACACATGAGGACTTCCTGTGTGTGGATATGATGGAATGAGGAATATCACAAATACCAATCCCTTTTCTAAATGTGACTTTAGTGACGAATAAATTCTGACAAGGCAAAGTTGGTATTTATTACAAATGTGTTTTTTTTTTACTTCAGTCAAGTTTTCAAACATTTTATGCAAGTTACCCACAACTAGCTCATAGTTGCCAAGAAAACTACAGCAAAAAATGAGGCATATGATGAATTGTCAACCTCAGACGGTAAAAAAACAGTGGCAATGGGGCTTTAATGAACTGACTACACATCCCTGAACAAAAAGCCATTTGTAAGGCCCAGGTCCTAGAAGGAATGTGATGCAAAACTGAACTTTAAAAGTTACATAATTATTTTAAAAATGAGGTCTTGTAGATTTTCAATGAAGAACATAAGATTGAAAATTCTGGAAGATTTTTGAACGGGAGTAGATTTAGCCATAATGAAGTCTTGAATAAAGCAATAGTGTTACACTACACTTGGAATAAAAGAGAAGGGGTTAATTTAAATATGACAATGTTCATATGCATCTAAATTGTATAGCAGAAGGAATAATATGTAACCAATTACATGCATTTTTCACATGCACTGAGGGGTTAGACAACCACTACCAATCATTGTTAATTTATATCACAATTTAAAAATTCTGTGAATAATGACCCAAATGTTCCACCAGTTAATTTATCATATCAACGAAAGGATTTGATTTCATGTTAAAACTGTGTCCAGGAATGCAACTTACCTTTAGAAGTAATGAAAGGATGAATACTGACAGTTTTCACGTAAACAGTGATGTGCACAAAGATTTCACTACTACAAAGTGTGAAAGTACATTCACTCCCCCCCCCCCTCCCCAATTTTGTGTAGACTGTAGACCTTTCAGTGATTTCGAAAGTTTTGCTGAAATTGTACAGTCAAGAAAATTAAGCTTAAATTTTATTCAAGATTCAAGCAGAATGCAAAAGTAAAACCAGACTTGGGATTATTGTCATCATAATTTTTCATGTTGGTTCCAAGTACCGGTATTATGGCAGGGTGCCTACCTGTCAAGAATGTGAAGAAAGTCAAGAAATCAACAGGTAGGTCAAGAAAGTCAATAAATTATGCTTGTGGTCAAGAATTTTTGCTACTTTTACAGCATAGGGGAATTTACATTGATCTATGCCTGTACTGGGATTTGATAAAATTGAATATTTGGAAATCTAAAATTGTATTTGTGATTAAGATTTGTTCACTTTGTTTCTTAAGAATTACATTCTTGTATGCATGAAGTTTTGTAAAAACATTCATTTTTACATGCATTAATAACTAAAGCAATTCTAAATCTTATTAAAGTACAGCTTTAGTTTCCATCTTAACCAGCCTTGTGGTAGGGATTTTTCATTGAATAAAAATATATATTTTCTTAATTTCCAACTGTACCTAAGTAGAGAGCGATTAAACAAATGTTAAGAAAAATGGGGGGGTCAAGAAAAAGTCAAGAGATTTGTATTTATTATTTTGGTGATTCTATGATAAACAGCATGAAAGTGTGTATTCCACTCCATTAAATGATTAAGTTACTTCTAAATCTCTGTTCGCACATGAAGTACTTATTTTCCCTCTGAAGTGGTTTGAGTTATACAGTTTGACAGATGAAGAGTAATAAACACAAATTAAAATATCCACATCTATATCAGTGGTACATACTGGAAATGCAAAAATAATACAAAAATATGCTTGTTGTTACCACTCACTGACAAAAAACTGACCAGTCACAGTGCTTCATACTGTAATATGCTACTGCCAACAAAAATACCTACCTAGACTAACTATTTAATAATTTTCTGAAACAAGATATCTTGTCATCACTTTATTCTTCCTCATAATGCATTGAAGTGTGCACCATACTTTAAGATAGTCATGCATGTTATGATGAGAGTAATTTATATGGATCATCAATTCTCGCAAGTCACCACATAAAATTTTTAATTCAAGCCAGTTGCAACATGGAGAGAAATTCACTCTCTCTTGTATTATGTTCTGTTCTTTCGGTAGCAGTGTCCACTCTGAAGATATTAAAATAAATGCATATCTGATACGAAACTGTCACTCTTTGCCTTAAAAGCAACAGTATTAACGACCGTTATATCACTGGTTTCCATTCCTAACTATTTTTCATGGATTTCCATTGAACTATTAACCGATTTGTGTTATTGGTAGGGGCATACATATTTCATTTTTGACGAAAAACGAAATGTCAATAGCACATTGTAGTGTTAATTTTCCATGCTTTTGAAGGGTGTGAGATGCATTAAAGTGAAATGAACTGCAAAATGTGAAATAAACCTTAAAACACGAAATTTATGGTTCATTTATCGACGCAACACCTTCTGAGGTCTGAATTATCCTGAGTGTTATGCAATTCACAGAAAATTGATTAATTCTGCTGTTAATATTGGAGAAGCAAAAATTGACTCCTTTACACAGAAATAAACTTAATACTCTGATTACTACATAAATGTGCTATTAGAAGTGAAATGTTAATTTGTGTAATAAGTGTAGTTTTTAAATCAAATTTAGGATTATATTCACAATTCTTAAACCAAAATGTATTTTTATATACCACTTGTCATCCAATTTTTCACCGCTATAACACCGAAATTTTATTTTATTTACCGCTTTTGAACTCGAAATTGACTCAAGTTTTTGTACCGAAATTTTGCTTTTTTATTTACCAAAAAATATGTGCACATTGGCAATATATATGAAATTAAATTTCATATGTTATGAATATTCATTGCGAGTAACCCTTCATTAAAGTCATCCAATCATCTTTTCACTGTGATTAGTGAAGAGCTGCAGAAACTGTATGCAAAATAACAAAAATACAAATGTAAATGTATGCTATGAAATTTGGAATTTTCTAACATCCATATTTTAGGAGGCGTAGAGCTTGTCGAGCTTTCTATATCTGCAAAGATGGTTTCTTGTCCAAATTCATTATGTGTGGCATATCTAGACTTGTTGCCTCTTTGGTTAGAATATTTGAAGTGTTTTATTTTCACCTTTGACTGAACATTTCAAACAAATATTTTACAGAAGAATTTCGCAGTTATTAGATTCAATGTGTCATACGATACACGAGAGAAAATGGCGACTGAGTTAGTAATAATAATAATAAACATCCCCTCGCCTTGAAACTACTTCTGGTATTTCCACTGGACAATAGTCTGAGACACGGTTACTACGTAACATCATTGACATCAGCACAATCCATGATAACAACGGTACTTTTTATAAATTTGAGAACATTTAATGATTCTGATTCATCATTCTTCATGGAAGTGACTTGCGAGAATAAAAAAAGCACCTGGTTTGGTCAAGGACCTAAGTTTTCAATTTCTGAAGAGGATGTATAGATAATGTTACATATGATATAACATCTGACAATTCTAAATATATATTAATGTCAGAATACAAAAATGATTATTAGTGTAAAACCATGTATTCAAGTTATAATTTCAATAACTGCTTGTTGCACTAGGGTGAAATTGATACTGATCTATCACTTGAATATCAGCTGATGATTTTCACACATCTTGGAATCTAGCAGTCTACAAAATGCCATGCAACACCATCACAGAGTCAACATGCATTTTTAAAAATGCATAATTGTACTAATTTTGAACCAAAATTGTATAAGTGAATTCTGTGCTTAAATGACATATTTAAATACTTGCACTTATGTGTACAAAGTGCACTGAAAAACTAAGAACGACTCACACTTCCTCATTGCATTCAGTCCTTATGCCACCTACACACGTTCATCTTTCCTTTGTCATCAACCTCAGCTTGACAATCCCACCCATTCAATCCAAGTTTAATCACTGTATGCATTATTTTCAGGGAGAGTTAGACGTTAGAATAAGTACTATAGAGTAGCTGAAGTGTGTTCTGGCAATGATTTTGACTGGGGCCAATGACACCTTGTTCACAACTGCATAAGCACCCAAACCAACTGCCTCATAAGAGCCATGTTAACTGTAGCGGCAATTATTCAGCAGATGGGCCGATTTCAAATAATACACAGGCGTTAATTAGGCAGATTTCCTGCCCCTCCTGTTTCATTGTGAAGGCAATAGGAGCATCAAAAATTATTAAGCTAATAGTCAGGTGCACGACTAAATACAAATTTTACATAAAATTAGCCCACACACATATACAGTGTATGAATATGTAAACAGTGTATCAATATATGCAGGGAGGTAATAGGGCTACATCCACTTACTGGCCCACAATTTCCTAAATGTCAGATATGTGAAAAGATAGTGCTGGCATGTTTAAAACAGTCTTCTTATACGTACAAGGAGCCATCATGTGAATAAACGTAGTACGGAAGACATACATTCCTATTGTGGTAAATAGCCGTAAGGGTATGGGATATCTCTACAGCAGGACATTGGTGCAGTGCATGTGTGTGTGTTTATGGTGACAAGTGTGCGTCAGCTAAGATAGTGTGGTTTTGTGTTGGATGGAACACGCTGAAGGACAACATGCAACCTGCACAGATGACTAATCTCATCCTTGGAAAGGAAAGTTGCCGAGATTGACACACTGATTCAAGCAAACCGGCAGATTTCTCTGGCATGCATCAGTGACACAGTGGCATGTCCTATGGCAGTGTGCAGCATGTTGTGAAGGGACAACTAGGCTACAGGAGAGTATGTGAACAATGGGTGCTAAAATGTTTGTCAGCAGAGCAAAAACTGAGAAGAATGGAACTGTCCATTAAGCATATGACCCAATATTGTAAAGAGGGATAGGACTTCCTCTCAAGGATCACTGCTGTTGAGACCTAGTGTCAGCATTTTTATCCGTAATCAAAACAGGACACAAGTGGTGGAAACACAAGGGATCGCCAAAGCTGAAGAAAATCACGTCAAGCTCATCCGCTGACAAGGTCATGATGACCTTTCTCCCAAAGGAACAAACAATGCACTTGCAGCTGAGAATAACAATAAAAAACAAGCAGCTTTGTATGTTCAGCAAAGGTATCAGTCTGACCAATGATAAAACACACTCTCATGTTGCCAGGGTCATGGTAGAATTGCAAAATTTGGCTGGGAAGCATTTGATCACCCTGCCTACAGTCTGGGCTTCAGCCATTGCAATTTTCACACATTCAGTTCCCTGAACGAACACCCTCAAAGAATAATTTGCATTGGATGAAGAAGTAATTCAATCCCCAGAGTGTGGCGACAGCAGTTCATCACAGTTTCTCAATGGGACAATCGCCATAACGAATATGGGGACTATGTGTAAATATCTTATGCAATGCACTAGATTATTCCTATTATTTAGAATAAAATGTAATGTTTCCATGCATGGCATAAAGGTGAAGAGAAACACTGGGTCCTGGACAACTTGGAAAAAATCTGAATCTTCTCAATTACCCTTTTTTGGTGTTTTAAAATAATGCAATCATGCATTTCAACTATAGTTAAGTGTTTAGAGGCATGCATATTTCGTTTTTGACAAACACAAAATGTGAAATAACACATTGTAATGTTAATTTTTCATGTTTCTGAAAGGTGTGAGGTGCAGTTCCCTACCCTGTTGTGTCACGAAATGAACTGCAAAATGTGAAATCTACTCTTACTCATGAAATTTGCCGTTTATATACAGACGCAACACTTTCTGAAGTCTGAAGTATCCGGTGAGTTATGCAATTCATGGAAAATTGATTAATTCTGCTGCAAACATTTGAGAAGCAAAAATGGACCCCTTTATACAGGAATAATCTTAATATTCTGGTAATGATTTAATGTGCTATTAGAAGGGATATGTTTATTTTCTGTAATAGTGCAGTTTTTAAATCAAATTTGGGATTATATTCACATCTTTAAAACCAAAATGTCATTTTATATGGTGCTTTTTCACCGCTATAACAGCGAGATTTCATTTTATTTACCACTTTTGAACCCGAAATTGGCTGTTTTTGTACCGAAATTTTCCTTTTTTATTTACCAAAAATATGTGCCTCTAATGATAGATTCCTTATCAATCATTCACTTCCTAGGAAATAAGTTCTCTTGACATGTTTTAGACTACTTGAAGGACCAAGAGCTGAGACTGAAGAAAACTTGAAACATGTGTATTCAAAAAACCTGCCAATTCCAGCTTAACATACGCAGTCTGAAGAAACGTTGAACACATGTAGGAGGCATTAGCTTGACACTTGTGTGTGTATAGTAAGATTTTATAAATATTGATAATTTTTCTTGGCTAGTTTACAGTTGGTCGATATAGGCATATTGGTGTATTCTTTATTTGTAATATTATTAATCCAATATACATACTGTATTGATTGCAATTCTTTGTAAAATTATCACATTTTTAATTTTAATGAATATATCCACATAATTGTAAACATCTAAAATTTCTTTTTCGAACTAAATATATTGCTTTTTTTCTTTTCTCCCCCTCAAATGTAAAAGTGAGAAATGATCCATCCTACTGTGCCTCCACCAGGAATCAAACATGCGATTCCTTGATTACAAGTTGTCAATGTTAAACCACATAGGTGGTTGTTGTATGTGAGGTGTCCCAAGTATCAATGAAGTCACCACAGATATTCGAACTGAGAATATAAATTATACGACAGAAAATTTCTTATGTCACATGCAGGCAATATAATTGTTAAAAACAATAAAAACATACAAACGGCACGATAAAAAACACTTTAGGAGTTCCTCCAAGCTTTTGATTCCATCTTGGAATCATCATCACGGCTGGTCGACAGGCAACGGAAGGGACACGGTAAGTACCGCTGGTGCTACTCGCTGTGCCTGCCATAATATGAGCGAGACCGCAACGACATCTTCCAGCAGATACCGCAAGTAGCGCCAGTTGTACTTCAACCATGTCCCTTCCGTCGCCTCTCAACCATCGCTGATGATGATTCCAAGATGGAATCAAAAGCTTGAAAGAACTCCTAAAGTGTTTTTTATCCTGGCTTGTAGATTTTTATTGCTTTTAACAAATACAGCTTCCGTCAAAAAATGTACACACTCTTTAACTGATGGTATCTGCGTATTGTTTTTAGAGTTGCATTGAATTATCTGCGGATATGGTGTTTTCTCAACATGTGTCAGTACCCGTATGGCTCTCTTGACGAACATGTGACGTATGATAGTGAATCAAAATGTCCACTGCACACCTGACATTTGAGGAATGGAAGCTAATTTGAAAGTGGTGGTTCAAGTTTGAAAATGTCGCTGCAGTTCAACGTGCGTAGGGACGTAAGTTTGCAACACAACCTCCAACACACTTGACAATTAAACGGGTTTGTGATAAGTTTGAGAGTATGGTAGAATTTGTGATGTGCTCAAGGGAAAATCAGGAAGACCTCGTACAGCTACAAGTCCTGCTTCTTCAGCTATGATCTTGGAAAAGTTTGCAAGGTCGCCACAGAAGTCTGCTACACAATGTGCTCGTGAGACAGGGGTTAGCAGTGCAAGTGTAAGACACATTCTGAAAGCCTCCAAGTGGAAAGTGTACGTACGAAGATTAATGCACGCATTAAATGAGGATGATCCTGATCGCCGCATGGAGTTCTGCGAATGGTTTAAGCATATGGCAGGTGAGGATGAGTTTGTGACGAAGATTGTGTGGTCTCATGAGGCACAATTCAAACTAAACGGTACAGTGAATCATCATACTTGTGTTTACTGGGCACCAGAAAATCCTCACGTTCATGTCGACAAGGCAGTCAACCTCCTGGGGGTGACTGACTGGTGTGGACTGTCATCTAGGGGTTTCATAGACCCTTCTTCTTTGAAGGTACAGTTCCTGGCGCCAGGTATCTGGAAATGCTACGCACATCAATTTTGCCAGCTACACGTGAACTTTATGGAAACAGTGAGTTCTACCAACAACATGGGGCACCCCCACACTACCACCGAGGCGTGCGGGCTTTCCTACACGAGAATCTGCCGGGACACTGGATAGGACGAACAGGTGCCCACCACTTTCACCAGATTTAACACCGCTGGACTTTTACCTTTGGGGGACCTTGAAGGATTTTGTGTATTGCAGGAAACCACATACGCTGGAGGCCCTTCGTGAAGAAATTTCAGCAGCATGTGCAGAAATGCCCGTGGACACATTGACCAACCCTGTTCAAGCAACCATTCGCCATTGTGGTATGTGTCTGGCTGCTAACGGCAGCCATTTTGAACACCTCAAGTAACTAAGCATGAAGGTGCAGGATGATTGTATTAAACCTATGAAGGGGTGCACAAAGCTTGTATTAAACCTCTGATATGTAATTTAGTTCAGTACTAACACACAATAAAGAATTAGTGTTTGTTAAATTGTCTATACATTTTTTTGACAGACTCTGTATAAATTATGTTGTATTCACCCATTACTCCAATCCTGATGTACATCTGTGAAGGATGGGAGAGAACATCAGCCGTACCTTCCAGTCTAATAAGTCAATTCATAGGAGGGGACCAGACATTTCAATTTTCAGTAATTTTTTATAGGGTCATGTTCTGCGGTCTGTGAAAAAACTTTAAAAACACCAAATATGCCCTTTCATTTAAAAATGTCCTGCAAAAATGCTGGCAATCAAGTTGAAATATGTGAAACAGTCACTATAAAGACGTTACTAATGTTCATGCATGTGTAACCTCTGACTCCATTAATGGAAAATAGGGCTAGCCTATTAAAACATGGACATTTCAAAATCATTTTTAAAAATATGTTAACTTGAACACATGTTTAGAATTATAGTTTGGTTTGACTCTCTTCCCACTGTTTTAGAAACAATACTTTGAAGTGTATGTGCTTCAGAGGATGTTGAATGAATGTTCTATATTGCCTGATAAATTTAGTGCTTAAGTAATGTTTTTAATAAGTAGAATACTGTATTTTCTTTACAGGTGTGGGGAAAGGAACCAGCTTCAAAATGTAAAACCTACATCATTCATACATAATGCTCTACGTTTTGTTTGTGAAAATCTGGTCACCCTACTATTCAATAGCAAACAATTGCAACAAATTTGACAGAACATTTGTTGATGGAAATATGGGTCTTACATCCATTACATTCCTATTAATACTTACAGAATTGTTTCTTTATTCTTTCATTATAATTTTGGCATGAATTTGCTTGTATGTGTGCACACTTGTATGGTGGTGAGTGTACATTACTTTCAAAGCATACCAACAAGGGAATCTTCTATGTGGATATCTCTGAACAGTAGCAATTTCCAGTATGAAGCATTGTAACTCAAGTCAGCATAGAGAAAAAATACATTGTACTCACCCTGTAAGGCATCCTGCGACAAGCCTTCATTCGATGGTCCAGGTTTAGCAATAACTTGACCTGAAAAAAGAAATATTCCAATGAGTTTTACGAACAACTAAAGTTCTCATTTTTCTATTCAATTTTTTTTAAAAAAAGTATGGATTTCGTGTTTTGAGTCCACTTTATGCACAGTAAGCGTGCTTTCACACGTACCATTCTTTTGTCAGGGCAGTTTCCCATGACAACCCCGATGCCTGCAGTATGTTTTGCACACACACCGACAAAATACTGGGGTTCTCACTGAGATCTTGGTGGTGGGGACGCGAGAAGTCAAGGTCAGTCTGAGCAGAGATGGCTCCTGCCTGGAATAGAAGGTTTTATCTTTTGTGTTTGTTGCATCTTGACATAAATATAACTGCGATGGACGTAAAAGATGCTACTGGTGAAAGGTAAGTTCAAAGAAAGCAAAAACTTCATTCCATCTCTTTTGCTTTTCGAATCGATCTTTGAAATAATCACTGGTTTTGTCCCAAAGCATGGGCCTATTTTCCACCAATTCTATCAATGTCATAATTGAATTTACTCATGGTTAAAACACTCCTAAAACACAACCTCCTTCTTGACACAGCTATGACTGAAGTCTGTATTCTTTTCATAGCTTGCTGAAAAAGAACTCCCTCCTTGAACAAAATTTATGGCTTGTGTCACTGTCCTCTTTTTCATTGCCCGAGGCGAAGGGGGCTGTGTCTGACTCTCCATGTGTCAAGGGGTGTTCCGGACGCATACTCGCCATCCGAAGGTCCTTCCAGGAAATTTGTCATGCAGGTCTATGTGTGTGCCAGTCCCATTTACCGCCACTGCTTCTTGGTGCTCTCGATATTGAGGTGGGGGTCGCAGTCGAAGTTATCGGTGTGTGTGCAAATGTGCTGAGGCTAATTGGAACTGGACCTACAGCTTAAAGTGGGATCCAAACCACTATGTGCCACCACTGGGTAATAAAAAATAAATTTAAAAAAAATGTAAATGTGTATTCATTTGTTATTTTTGCACAAATATAAAGTTGTCTCTTGCAGGGTGGCTTACTACAATTCACAAAACTATTTAGAACTGAAACGTTTTACAGGGTGTCTGAAAAGTCACAACCGAGACTCTGAATGTTCGTAACTTTTGTACAAAAAAAGCAAAACGACATATGAACCTTGTATTAACTTTGTCAATTTGGATATTTTAAAAATAAAACACAGCTTGCAAATATGTTCAATGTGTTGATGGTCTCTGTACTTATCAAATTGAAAAAGGAATGATAGATTATTAAGAATTTTATGCACTGCAGATGATTTATGGGGGTTAATTATGACATTCATATATATTTTTTAAATTATGAGGTTGGTTGTGCACAATATCTGGCTACGTTATTCAATCATTGCCCAGATTAATTGATTGATTTGCTTTATTTTACTTCGCTTTTGTGCCTCTTTTGGCTAATTGCGAAGATGGGGTTGAGTGATAAGATGAAATTGATGGACACTCACAAACATCCACCGGGCCAGGATTCGAGCCCAGGACTCCTGACGTAAATGCACAGATAAAAGAAAAATATTTTCTGTCATTTGCGATCAATACGAAACATGTGCAGCATTTATTGGGTAGGGACTAGTGATTATGTAGGTTAAGTGTTAAAGTGTCATTTTATGGGGTATATCACCTTAGTTGGAAACACTGGAAGGTAAAAATTTTGTCAACAGACGTAAGGAACGTGCACCTAACTATAAGTCATACATAGAGGCATGCATATTTCGTTTTGAAAGGTGTGAGGTGCATTTTTCCACCCTGTTTTGTCACGAAATAATGCGAAATGAACTGAAAATAGGCCAAATAGATACGAAATTCAGAGTTTATTTACCGATGCAACACTTTCTAAAGTCACAATTATCCTGAGAGTTATGCAATTCATAGAAAATTTCTTAATTCTGCTGTAAATATTTGAGCAGCAAAAATTGACCCCTTTATGCAGGTATAAACTTAATATTTTGGGAAGGATGTAAATGTGGTATTAGAAGGGATATATTTATTTTGTGTAGTAAATGCAGTTTTTAAATCAAATTTGGGATTATATTCAAATTTTTAAAACCAAAATGTCATTTTATATACTGCCTTCTCGCAGCTATAACAACGAAATTTTATTTTATTTACCGCTTTTGAACCTGAAATTGACTGTTTTTGTACCGAAACGTTGCTTTCTTATTTACGAAAAATATGTGCCTCTTAGTCATACATTTACATGAAAAATCATAGTCTTGCACTTAAATTGAACTCCTGAGAGGATCTTACGGTACCCCTGGCTACACTCAATTCTCTTGACACTCAATTCTGTTCACCCATGCCCCTTCACTACATGCATTTAACATGTCATATCTTCAAAACTAATAACAACATTACAGTTGTTTTTGTGCATATGATTTTATGGCATACTCGAATAACAATATAATAAAGTTCCTTTAATGCTTTTTAGAAAAGTTGTTGTTTTTTAAGAAAAGATCTTCAGTGTCATTGAAATCGGCCTCTGGCATTGGACTTAAGGATGATAATAAGTTGAAATTTGCAGGTTATCCAGACAAAAGTCACTCTTTGATGATAAGTTACTTGCATCCCCATACCTGGGAGGGGAGCTACTTAAAAAGCATTTGGGGGTAAAAATGAAAAATTTCAGAAAATTTGAAAATTGGATGCCCCTAATTGCGACCAATCGAAAATAACGATCCTGTCTCATAGTATGAACATAATTGCGACCAATCGAAAATAACGATCCTGTCTCATAGTATGAACATGTAAATACAATTCACCAAAATTTCACCACCAACCTTTAAATAAGGTGGTGGCAGTGAAAGAAGGAAAGGATTACAGTTGGAAAAAAATTCCCGAAATGTTTGCATCTCTTTCTTTTTAACATGATTAGTTCAATGAGAACATTTAATGTACATAGTGTAAATTATGAAGCCACAGGGTTTAAAAGGAATATACAGCCACATTTGTGACTCCCTCTTTCCATTTCATAACAAGCATTTCAGCTGGAATGCATCAACAGTGTTGCCAAGTTGCGCAGAAATTTACGCTTAAAAGTCAAATTTTGGTAAAAAAAATTATGATGTGATTTTTCATGTAAATGTATGGCCAAAATTTAGGCACATGTTGCTTGCATTAGTTCACAAAATTTTGACCCATTAATATTGTCAGTTAAGCTGATATGTCACTAAAATGACAAATTGAAATTAAAATGAATTAATAAGCCATAATCATAATGCAATTAACCCTCTCCCTATCACAGTTTTGTATACGCATTCTTGTCTCTTGAGAGCCACTCCATGGTTGCGTGCTCGTATGTGCTGAACTCTGCATACATACATTTTTACACACACACACACACACACACACACACACACACACATACACACACCTATTACATCAGACAAGAGACTTCAGAAAGGAAAGAAAAGCAGATATATGTGCAGGGAATGTGGAATTTGACTGTGTGTGTGAATGAATGCTTCCAGAAATATCACACTCACAAAGTACTAAACATTCCAGGAAAACAAAGATTATTCTTCCGGTGCTACTTTCTCACCTCCTTCATCACTATTGCTTCACTATCAAATTGATAAGTGTACAAGATATTATGCAAGTATACTTGAACAAATGTAAGTACATCAGATGTTGTAATTCATGTTTTGTATATTTTTTATTATTATTTTTTTATGGTAAATAAATACATCAAAAACACTTTTCCCTGGTATGGTGATGACAGTGTAGTAAATACAGAACTGGTTTCTTAGATTAAGTAAATTATATTTTACCAACAAAAATTATTAGGATCTGTGGCCTATATGTTTCACAGACAAGTGAAGTCAAATTTTAATGCATTTTTAAAGAATCATAGCATAAATCACTTTCGATAATGCATTCAAACTGTCATCATACTCACTTTTAAAGCATCATAGCATAACTCACTTTCATTAATGCATTGAAGCTGTTATCATACTCAAGGTTTCTTTTTCTCCATTTGTTAGCAGACACCACGAATTACTTTGTGTCTAAAACCTTACTGCTTAGGTGTGTACGTAGCACACGGAAAGCAGGAATGCACCGTATATACAGTGAAACCTCAATTTTATGTTTTTCAAGGGACCAAGCTAAAAAAATGTAAAATCGAGGAAAATCCTATAACAGTTTGGTACATTGGCACCATCAGGATTGACTGTATATGAGAAATTATAGCATCTGGGAACGTAAAATCGGGGTTCCACTATATTCATAAGATTTGTAGATGGGAATGACCCAAGTAACTCTTTAGCACAGAGCTTCAGCTACTTGTTTCATATCCTACGGTGGATGGTAGGAATTAGGGATGGGCCGATACCAATATTCTACCAATCCGATATATAATTCCAAATGGTCCTTGAAGAACCCGAATGGTTCATCATTGACTTTAATAAATGTATTTCCAGGTGACTGCAGTGCAAAGGAAGTTGTTATGTAGACAATTACTTTTTTAAAAAATAGGGTATCGAGATTATCCATAAAACTTAACAAAATGGCAGAATATTGCACTAAATTAAAATATAATTATAGATAGGCCTACATCGGATCAGTATAAAATAATTGGTAATTTTACGCCGATAGAGTACCAATTAATTTGTCCCATCCCTGGTAGGAATACAAAGTTTCTAAAGAATGTATCTTAATAGACTAAGTTAGGCATCGTTGTGATATGAAAAAAATATCTATCCTATCACCATTCTTTTAGAGAGGAACACGGGAATATACTTACTGAAATCTCCTGCCGGTAATGTATCACTTGAGCCAGGTAAATTTGAATCACCTTGATTAGAGTTATAAGAGTCAGTCTCAGTTTTACTGTCAATATTGCCCTCACTTTTGTGAATCAGTGGGGACATTTGAGGAACATCTTGAGTATCAAAACTAGGACCTGATGACGTATCATCGAGTTCAACATACTCCGGAACTTCAACTTTCACAGGAACTGGAATGATTTCAACAGGAGAACTTGCTCTTCTGGTGTCTTTCTTTCTCTCCGTATCCTTATCACGATTCACTTCCGGCACTATTGGGGGAACACTTGGACTACTGACACTTGAGCCTGACATATTTCCGGCATTTACATCTGCACTCGCACTAGGAGTGCCACCCGACGCACCCCATTTACGCCGTTTACTTGGCGGTGTTTCAGGTTCAGTGGCTGGGTAAAACTTTGGGGACGGAGCTTCACTACGAACAGATTGTTTCGTGCTCGTTACACGCATGTCGGTTTCAACTGGTAATCCACGTATTTCCCCTTCATTCTGTAAAACAAGAATTATCAAATATTAAACTCTACATAAAATGTGAATAATATTAAAGGCAGGGTTGGTATGATTTTTTGATTATGATTTCCCCGACATTTCCAGTTCAAAAATGATTTTTTTTTTCAGACATATTTCACATCATGATTTTTGATTTTGAACCTTGTGTTTTTCAATTAAATATAGAATCCGTTAATTCTTAGCAAATTTCATTCTACACACAGAAGAATGCATGTAAAATTTGAAGAGTAAATTCTAAAATTACAATTTGTATCAAATGTTTTGGGTGCTACAATCACATGCATCTAGCCTTCAGACTAAGGTAACAGAGGTACATCATTTCACCATAACAGATCTACATAATATAAAAACAACAGAAAAAGTTCATAAACCATACAAAGTTTCTCATTTTCTGGTGGACCTATAGTCGTAGAAAATGCTGCTTTTTTTTTGCTTACATTTATAAGTACACAGCATCTGGAGAAATTCTTGTTGCATATAGGAATTTTATAGGAAATACCAACAAGACTAAGATCTATAAAACAATAGACGATAACCTCATCTTCACCAACCTTTCCAATAATTATGATCATATTGCCAATATAATTTAGTTATCAATCAGATATCTGGACTGCAAGTTTTACTTTGATATTCTTTCCAATATCTAGTATTATAAAAGTGAAAATTTATTACAGAAATTCGAAGGAACCATAACTTTGCACAAGACTGAGAATCATAAGAACAAAAGAAACAAGTTTCTAAACTGAATTTTTAATGGGAGTGGAATCAGAAAAACCCAATGCAGAAGTGGAAGTGAACTGCTTATTCGTTTTGCAACTTTTTCTCTTGCAGACTCCAAAATGCATGTAAATTCCACACGATCTGCAAAGTTCCCTGACATTTAAATAAAGAGAAATTCCTATAATTTGCATGCATTTGGCATGATGTACATTACATTTGACTCACAAAATACAGAATGCACAAACAACATTGTTGAGTTTGGAGTTTAATTTCACATTGCTATGGTAAATCTCTAATATTTAGGGACATGCATATCTCATTTCTAACCAAACAAGCAATGTCGTTGATGAATTGGTATTTTAAGTCCACTTTATGAACAGTAAAGTAAGTAAAACATTAAATAGTAAGGCTAATCGGGAGTAGACCTAAAGTTTAAAGTGGGATTCGAACCACTATGTGTCTCCACTGGGAATCGAACCAGGGACCCTTGATTACAAGGCAACAACGCTACCACTACACCATTGGGGAGGCCCTAAACACAAACTATGATTTTACGCATTTTTGGACATTCCTAAATATTGTAGAGCTCCATCAAGTTCGTTGCACTTTTTTTTAACCTCTATGCACTCACACATCTAATTGGTTACACAGTGCAATGACGAGTCTTCTACTTCATTGATTTGGTGTAAAGTGGTGTATTTGGTATCTGCGCTGTTTGCACCACATTCTGTTTGTTTGAGTTGGTGTTTTAAGTCCACTAATCGGGAGTGGACCTACAGTTTAAAGTGGAACCCAAAACACTATGTGCCTCCACTGGGAATCGAACCCGGGACCCCTTGACTACAAGGTGACGATGCTACTATGACGGTATCATAATGAGTACCATCATAACGTGAAAAATAAAATAATTCTGTCACTTGAAATCTACAATTTAAGTTCGTATTTGGTGGTTTATATTTGTATAAAATTAATTTACATCACTTTGGCTTTGTTCTAATCGAAGTATGTGAGTAAACTTCAAACATTTAAAATATTTTTATATCTCAGCGATGTAATTTGGTTTGTGATGTATCAAGAATGTGCTTACCGTAGATTGCCAATTTATGCAAAATCGCACATATGTTTGGTTTCAACCGGTTTTACTCGCTCATTCATAAGTAGAGCCCGGATTTCCATGCACAAACAAACAGCAAAATATGCATGCAAATATGCACGAAAAATATCAAAAATATGCACTAAGATATGCATGAACAATTATATTTTTTTCCAAACATCTTACCTTAATGACCTCTGTTGCAATGAACTATGAACGTCTTCCTTAGGTTTTCTTCTGTAAACCCTCTGCGTTTATCAGTGAGAAACGTTTTGTAGATCGAGAAGTTCCTTTCTACATCAGCAGAAGTCACTGGTGCATGTGAGAAACCCCAAACTTTCTCCTGTGTTAGGTCCTCTTCCAAGTGCACATTTTCACTATTCAGTACATTTGCAATGTCACAGATTGTTCTGTACCCGGGATTTTTGTCTAATACTTGGCGAAGTTTTTCTGACGCTATTTTGGCGACACCGTGAGTTTCACTGGACAAAGTTTGCGATACTTCGCCCAACAAGGAGAGTGAATGCTGCAAAGGATTATTACGGGACTCTAACTGTGTAATAATTGCAGGTATACTCGAGAAGTGGTTGTGTATATACTTAATTTCGTTCTCAATGCCACTTCTAGAGAAATATTTCTGTGACACACAAATAGCGGCTGCGTCTTCTGGTTTTAGTGAGTCTATGACCGCCTTCACTTCATTGAAATTTTCTGCATAATACGACACAGCTTCTAGCCACGAGCCCCATCGTGTTAATACCGGTTGCGGAGGTAACGGAACATTTTTCGCCAGTTCGCGAAAGAGACGTACTCGCGAAGGAGCTTTCACAAATACTTTCTTTACATTTGATACAAGTGCGTCTACTTACGGGTATTGGTATCTGATTATTTCTGCTACGCGATGAAGACCGTGTGAAAGACAAGTCAGATGGATTAATTTAGGATACAACACTTTCAAACCAGATACTGCTTTGACAATGTACGGGGCCGCGTCAGTAACAAAGAGTAGCACATTGTCATACTGGATGTGATCTGGCCACAACAAAGTTAACGAATCGTTAAAGAATTTGGCAATTGTGGAATGATTCACTTTCTCAAACACCTCGATATTCAGTAAGTACGGTTTACCACTCGCCTTCATTGCACCAACAACAGCATTGCAAACACAACGTCCTGCCGCGTCAATAGTCTCATCGATAGACACCCATATTTTCTCGTGCTTCAACGCTTTCCGAATTTCTCCCATGACCTCATTAAAACAAACAGGCACATCGTTTTTACGTAGCGTTGATTCATCTGGCACTTTCTTTCCCGTGTACTTTTCAAGGAAACCTCGTAGATGGGCATTGCTCAGTTTCCACAAAGGAATATTAGCACTCACAAACGCAGAACACAGATCTACATAGAATGTATCACTTACTGTGCATTCAAATGTTGAATTAGTGGACGCGGTAGTAAGCAGTTGTTGTCTACTGCGCGATCTTCTTTGAAGGGCTTCCCTGTGTCTTGCTGTATTGACATGTTGAGTAACTTGAAATTTCTTCTCTGCTGAAACTCTTTTTTCGCACACCACACAGAACAAAACTGACCCATCTTCTGTAAATACACTACTTCCAAATTCTTGTACGTATTTACGCAACAATACCGCCTTACTTGATTTTTCAGGTGGCATGTTTAACACAACACAATATAACACTTACACGTTCGTGAACTCCTTTGATACTGACAGCAGAAACCATAGAGCAGAAACCCTTTCCACATATATGCCAAGTCGCGAGAAAGGCTTCGCCCTAGTTGACAGTGGTAAAAGCATCAGAAGGTGCTAGATCGCTGTTGTTTAAAAAGCGCTACATAAAATGCTAAAAAAAAAATTAAAAATTATAGTGTATATTGTATATTAAATTGGTATGTTCGCCATTCGATTATCGCCGTGCAGTCGAAAGTGAATTTACAAACAATTGTGGGCATCAAGTTCAACGCTATTATCTCTTGATAGACTATGAAATATGCTAGTATGTAGCAATAAAATTCGAAATATGCCTTATCCTGCAAAGTTTAAGAAATATGCATGCAAAACAAAATTCACTCAAAATATGCACTTATATGCGCTATCATATGCGTCTCAAAAGACTCTTTACAAGTTCGTCGGAAAGAAAAAAATATTTTCCATAAGATTTTGCATGCTACATGAAACATGCATTTTGCATAGAAATCCGGGCTCTATTCATAAGTATATGGATACGAACATGTATTTAATATGTATTACTAACATGTACAAACCATTTGTAATAAGTTTTGGTAGAATTTCGACGATAAAAATACGATTTGTTACAAGGAGCACCTTGGAGAGTAATCCTAATGTTGTAAAGTTGTGAAACATAGCCAACTCACGTAAAGGGAAAAATCTAAGTTGTACGTAAATAACCTTTTTCCAACCAAAATTGTAAAACTTAAAATAACTGAAAATGGTAAAAAGAAAATACGTAAACAAGTAATCGAGTATTGTAATATCTGTTTTATTGTATCTAATTTATTTTACAAGCATTTTCATGTATTATATCTGTACAATTCTATAATTGTCATTTGAAAAATAATAACAAGTTTGTATTCTGTGCGTAAAGTTGTAACAGTGTGAGTTTTGATACACTGCTTCATCTAAAAGATCACCGACGAGTAGTATGGAGTCGCTAAATTTTTCGGAAACTTAAATTGGAACTATTTGAATATAACATGAAGATTTGTCCGTGAAAAGTGATATTGCAGTGCAGATAAGTATATTATTTGTAATCCGAACTTGAAAAAACGTCGCAAAGTGCATTAAAGGTCCAAAGGACATTAAAATAGTGACCTGATGGGATCACGTAAAATGGCAGCCATCTTCTTTTGAAACTGAACGTACAGATAAGTATTTGTCGACATGCATGTAGCTATAAAAATGCAAGGCCTAGTTTGTTAATATGAAAGAATTGTCTACTCAGAATTTGAAGATTCTACTGAACTTATAAATATACATAATTGTGTTTGTTTCTACCTCGTGATAATCGAGCGTTTCGTGCAAATTGTCTCGTAAAAATCTTCGCAAGATTGGAAGTATTATTACGTGGTAATAAATTGACTTGATATTGTGCTTATTGTGAAGAAAAACCTGAAACATGTGAAAAAGATATCGTAATGCAAAATCTTGCTTCATAATATATATGAGTGTGTACTAAATTTATGTAAGAATGCTTTTAACTCAGTTGTTTAATTTTGTTTAAATACACTGCTCGTTAATATTTGAATTTTTGGTAATTTTCCTTTATTATTTCAAAAGTTAATACATAGAAATTTTGAATTGAACTTTGGTAAAATATGTTGTGAAATGTAATACAATTTTCTTTAATTCCTTTTTGAAAAATGACCACGACCGTGTTATTCAGTTTGCCGAGGAAAGAGTTGTTTTTTAAATATACGGTCATACAACCACTGCGATATCTGGGAGGCACACACTACATTCTGGACTAATGTAACGTGTGGTGTATGATCACATGGCATATGCCAACTAATCAAATAAATGTTCAAAGCAACAGACAGGCATTTGATGAATCTTCTGAACTTGAACACCATTATTCGTCTACTTATTCATCATTTCCTTGCACCAGCCATACACCTACATGACACCTAGTGTCAAAAGTGCAATGATCTAGACGGATGCTTTGTCACAAAATAAAATGTTTAAAAAAGAACTAGATTTGGAGTTTATGTACAGTACAGTACTTCATCAACAATTGATACTTTCAGTAAGTGGAGAGATGTAGTGTTTTGGTTCTCATTTTAAACTTAAATCCAGTCCCAATTAAGTTACCGCATTTACTCATGTATAATGTGCACTTTTCTCCAAAATTTTTATCCCCAAAAACCGTGGTGCGTATTATGCACGGAATAATTCAGACAGCCAACATGAAACCGTACAGGGTAATTCCATTATTTTGAGACACTTGCATTGATTTTTCATGTTTACGGAACCCTATCATGTTATATATCATTGTACAGCTTAAATCCTGCAGTTTCTGAATATGGAAACAGTATTCCATACAAGATAACGACGCGAATGTGAAATGCGGTTGAAATAAGTTCATCAAAAAATGAAGAAACATTCTGATTTTTATGGTACTTTGGATGAAAGAAAACATAAGAAAAAAGATAATGAAAATTAAAATGTATTACTGGCCAAATAATATGACATACATGAAGTGTGTAAATTCCTTAATGGAAGAAATCTTGTGCTGCTAACTGCTATTTGGAAGGTCCGGAATGTGCCTCGTATAAATGTTACATTAGTCACGGAAAAAAAAGTATATATTTTGAAAAAGAAGGAATGAGCAATTGAATAGGTATGACGTCATTCACTCTTGATCAGCATAGCAACAGATTTACAACCTACAACTAAGAAATCCATTTCTTGAAACTGGATTGTACTGCACATTATATACGAGATATAATTTTTTGTCACATTTACCCATCCAAAACCAGACTGTGCACTATACACGCACGCACACTATACACGCATAAATACGGTATCTGTGTGTAAAGGTGACTTAAAACACTCTTATCTGCTTATTGCAATAAGCATATTAAAAGTAGGGGCATGCAATTTTGTTTTCGACGAAAACACAAAATGTGAAATAACACATGTTAATGTTAATTTTTAATGTTTCTGAAAGGTGTAAGGTGCATTCTGCTACCCTGTTTTGTCACGAAATGAACTGCAAAATGTGAAATACTCTCAAAACATGAAATTTAGCGTTCATTTACCGATGCGACACTTTCTGAAGTTTGAATTATCCTGAGAGTTATGCTATTCACGGAAAATTGATTAATCCTGCTGTAAATATTTGAGAAGCAAGAATGGACTCCTTTATATAGGAATAAACTTAATACACTGTTAACTATATATATGTGCTATTAGAAGGGTAATGTTTATTTTGTAATAAGTGTAGTTTTATAATTAAATTTTATATTATGTTCACAATTATGACAGCAAAATTTAATTTTATTTACTGCTTTTCAACCTTATATGAACTGTTTTTGTACCGAAATTTTGCCTTTTTATTTACCAAAAATATTTGCCTCATATTATAAGGCATTGAATAAGTGTTGCCTCATATTATAAGGCATTGAATAAGTGTTAATTGCACGTATTGCTAGAATATGAATTTGTAAGTAAAAATATACCTACCTCTCGAGGGTCTGGTTCTTTGTTTGAGCCATCTGTCAGTCCTTGCACTTGCAACAATTCTGCTGTTGTCAGAAAAGATGCTAATTGATCTTGTATCACATTTACTTCACCCTGGTACATGAAATCAACCAAAGCAGCCAAATCTTCAAATTTCACATTTCTAAATATAATTACTGGATGTTGACATGGATTTTCCTGAAAACAAAAAGTACATACATCACAAACAGGCACAAAAAACAAGATTGAAAATAGACTCTATCTTTTATGCATGTTTTCCACCATGCTTGGATTTTACTTTGCATTGTAGTGAAACCTGATTTTTCATTTCCTTGCATTATACATTTTTCTGTATTTTACAGTTTAGTTTATTAACCTGCATTATTTCAAAACTGTAAAAACCTGGTTCCAGCGTATGCAAATAATCAAGTAATAAATCTGAGAGCCAAAAATAAAAATAGGGTAGTTTCTCTGTTGTCGCATTACTCACTCCTTCCTAATTTTTAGCCCTTGATACATACAAGGGTGTATTCAGTTCTCTTTTATGTGAGTAATGTCAAGTTCCAAGGATATAATAAATAAAATTGTAATGCTGAAAATATTAACATTTTCAAACACTATAGTGGAACCACACGCAAAACAACCTGTGCAGACCTGAAACCAGTGATGTGCGTCTACGCGTAAACAACAATAATCTACACTCTACAGGTAGACTATTTTATACACGTAGATGAGGTAATCTATGTAAACAACATAGCGAAAGGTGATAACTTAGCAAAGGGCACCATGGAAGTAAAACAAAATTATACCAGTTGGTAATGTGGCCGCAGTGGCTCGGTCGGTAACGCGTCTGACTACCATGCTAAAGGTCCCAGGTTCGATCCCCGGCTGGTTCAAATCCGGGAACTTTTCTAACGTTAGAAGCGGCCCCGGTGACTACCAGCGTTGAATAACATGGGTACCTGGGGGAAATCCTGGGGGGTAAAGGCAGTCAGGGGCATGGTACTGATCACATCACCCCTACTCACGACCGGATCAAGAAAGTTCGTTAGGAACCAATATATTTGAAAATGTCACTTCCCTTTCATGAAAGCCTTGAAAATTAATTTTAGTGTACTTTAGACTGTTTACATAGTCTATGTAAACTACAACCCAATGTAATCTATGCGTAGATTACGTGTAGACGTAAACTTATAGTATACAGCACATCACTGCCTGCAACTCCTGTGCATTCTGCTACGCCCCTTGTGGGTACGTACTTACATGTTATTTACCACGGCTACAGATATCTTTATCTCAGGGGATAGGTTCTTTGTTTGAGAATTCCAAATAAGAAAGCGTTTTATAGCCAAGAAGATATAGTTAAATGCGGATCTATATTCTGAGAACTTGACAAAATACAGAGAAAATATATGTATATGTATAATCGAAAAGGCTTCTTCTTCTTTTAAATGGCTTCTTCTTTTAAAAGGCTTCTTCTTCTTCTGAAAGGCTTCTTCTTCTTTTAATATGGAAAAAGCTTCTTCTTTTATTATGAAAACGGCTTCTTCTTCTTTTAATATGGAAATGGCTTCTTCTTCTTTTTCTTTGAATTTCTTCTTCTTTTATTAAAGCGTAATCTTATTTATGTGCTCGCTTTCCCCCCGCTTCTTTGTCAAACAATACAAGCTATACTTGTAGAAAAAGTAGGGTCGACTAAACTGACAATAGCGCCACCTCCTATTTGACGACCAAAGGGGAAAGAACCAGGATCGCTAATAACGAGCGCTGCCAATGGTCCAGTGCGACTAAAAAGAAGCGCAACCGTAAAGTGCTTCGGGGCGTCTAATTTGACACAGCGCCACCGGGGAACGGACAAATACAAAAGCTGACGATGTTCTCCTCGTCAGAGAATCAAAAGGAGATTGAGATACATTTCTGAATTCATTTGCTCGCTTAACAAATTTCCTAAACGTTTCATATGCGGCTATATTCTTAATTCTTTTAAATTACTATATACATCATTCTATTTACTTCTATTATAGTATTTGAACTCTTCTTTTATATATTTCTCAATTTACTATAATATATATAATCCCTCTTCTCCGCTCCTAGTTTGTACAATGAGCTCTGCTCTTCTTTACATGGCGTGCTGCCATCTCTTGTCGATTCCGAGAAACCATTCCTCCTTGCAACATTCATTGTGTCGTGCGAAACTGGCACGTGACACAATATCCCCCTCCTTGAGGATAAAAATTCATATATTGGAAAAAATCTTTTGGAAATAGATAAATTTTTCCACTTTCTCTACATCTCGTTTGACTTTTCTCATTGGTTCTCATTTCTACTGCTTACATTGCTTTTCACTTTCACTGTGAAATTATATCTCCTGGCATGCAGCATTTTTCCTCATCTCTCGATTTATCTCTTCTTTCTATTTTCGTTTCTAGATATCTAATCACCGTTCCGGAAATATTCGTGACATCTTAAGTTATTTCTAGATACAAAATATAATTCTTCAATAGTTCATCTCCTGCAAGTCTGCTCGTCTAATTTCTCCAAGATAGTTTTTACCTGACGATGTCCTGCCAAAATAGTAATTTTCGTTTCACCCCTTTCTTCTTTCAGCAACCTCTCTACAGATTATCAGTTAGCTCAGATTTTTCCGTTTCAAAGAACTCTCTCTCTTCTCTAAGTTGACCATCTAAGTGTTTTTATCAGCTACAATAATTCTTCACATCAGCCTTAATTTCATATCAGCATGTATCTAGATATATTTATTTTCTGGGATTACAACCCTTTTCTCGGAATACAACCGATTCTTCTTTAACTTTTTGGGATTACAACCCATTCTCTTTTACACTTTTCTAAATACACGATGACCTTTAATAGTCTAAGCTTGCAAAGAATTAATTTTGCTGATACTATTCGATCTTCTTTCATATTATCTTCTCCTTTTTCCTGAGAGTTTTCTTCGTAATTAACTTCCTTCTGTGCTTAACTGTTCTATCTTCTTTCTCTTCTGTTCGTATATTGAAAAGTTTACATCCATTTTCCATATTACTTACTTTGGCATCTCTTCTTTTACAGGTTTGATCTTTCACTATCAGTCTCATTGTTCAATAGAGTGGTGACATAAATTAGCATTCATTATTCTTTCTTTAGATATAACTTGCAGAATAGATTTTCCTCCAACGATGACTATCATATCTATATATCTTCTTACAGGAACTAACATTAAAGAACTAAAATTTTCTTCCTTCAAATAGATCACTAATAATTCCACGAATTTTTCTTCTGGTAAACTGGAACTTTCTCAGACAACTTTATTAATTCTAGAAACGTCTGCTTGCCAGTCTAAATAAGTCATAACATCTCCTTCCTTTGCACTATTCAGTCATATTTGTTTCTTCCGATTCTTTCAGATACTCGATGCTTGTCACTATCTTGTTTTCTTTCTCTTCCTCTTTTTCTTCTCTTTCTTCTATTTTCTTTTCTATTCTTCTCAAGATTCTTCTTCCCCCTCTTCCAACTTTCTTCCAGTAAAGAAATTACTTTCATTTCTCTCTTCTTCCAATCTGGTTTCTGCCAAGACTTCTTCTTATGTTCTACATCTTCATCAAATGCATGCTCTCCTTGTCTTTTCCGTCTCGTCTTCTTCTTCCTTCTCTTTGGCGAAGTAGCATCAAAATCCATTTGATCTATGTCGACCCTTCTTTGCATATTCTTAACTTTCTTCAGGTTCCTTTCTATTTTTAATTTCTTTCTCTTCTTCTTCCATGTCTTTACGTGAATACATCTAAATTTAATTTTACTTTTCTTTCTTCTTTGTTTACATCTTCTGCTAGACTTATGCTTCTTTTCTTCCTCCGTCAGAAACTCGTCACATGAACTTTCTTCTTTCATCTTCATTTCGACATGGATTTCTTCATCATTACATTGACAACTAAATTTTTCATCCCTTTCTATTTCTCTTTCTTCTTCTTCTATTTTCTTATCTTCCTCTTCTTTGACCTCTTTAAGTTCCTGAGTGGTTTCTTCTCTTAATTTTATAGCTACTTCCTCTATCTTGCCATCATGTTCTTCATTGGAACTTTCCTCTTTTTCTTCTATTTTCTTATCTGTCTCTTCTTTGTTTACTTTGCCTAACTTTATAACTTCTTCTTCTTCTATCTTACTGTCCTGCTCGTCATTGGAACTTTCCTCTTTCATCTTCCAACTTCTATCTTCTATAAGGACCTTCGCTTCTTCTATCTTGTCCTCGTTTTCTTCTATTCTGGAAACATCTACTTCTGTCTTGCTGTCATTTTCTTCTGTTCTTGAAACGGCTAATTCTATATTGTTTTCGTTTTCTTCTATTCTTGAAACATCTACTGCTGTCTTGCTGTCATTTTCTTCTGTTCTTGAAACATGTACTTCTGTCTTTCTGTCATTTTCTTCTGTTCTCGAAACAGCTACTTCTGTCTGAGAATGGCTTTCCCCAATTTTCCTTTCCGGACTTTCATTTCTTCGTTCATTTTTTTCTCTAATCTCTGAAACCTCATCTTCGCTTCTTCTATTCATATCTAAACTCGTACTCTCGATCGACAGCATTGTTTCCTCTATTTTGCTTTCCTTTTTGTCGAACAATCCCAGCATCCTTCTGTGATCCTCTTCTAACTTTCTTTCTAATCTTCTGGTATTTTCTTCCATCTGCATAGATAACCTCTGGAGCATTTCCATCACGGTCATTTCTTCTATTTTCTTTTGTTTTTCCTTCACTGTAGTTTCTCCGTTCTCGTCCTCAACTTTATTTTCTTTCTCCATCTTGGCTTTCTCTCTCTTTGCTTTCTTATTCACAATTCTACTAGCTGCAACGTTGGTCGCCACTAATGCTACGCCCCTTGTGGGTACGTACTTACATGTTATTTACCACGGCTACAGATATCTTTATCTCAGGGGATAGGTTCTTTGTTTGAGAATTCCAAATAAGAAAGCGTTTTATAGCCAAGAGGATATAGTTAAATGCGGATCTATATTCTGAGAACTTGACAAAATACAGAGAAAATATATGTATATGTATAATCGAAAAGGCTTCTTCTTCTTTTAAATGGCTTCTTCTTCTTTTAAAAGGCTTCTTCTTCTTCTGAAAGGCTTCTTCTTCTTTTAATATGGAAAAAGCTTCTTCTTTTATTATGAAAACGGCTTCTTCTTCTTTTAATATGGAAATGGCTTCTTCTTCTTTTTCTTTGAATTTCTTCTTCTTTTATTAAAGCGTAATCTTATTTATGTGCTCGCTTTCCCCCCGCTTCTTTGTCAAACAATACAAGCTATACTTGTAGAAAAAGTAGGGTCGACTAAACTGACAATAGCGCCACCTCCTATTTGACGACCAAAGGGGAAAGAACCAGGATCGCTAATAACGAGCGCTGCCAATGGTCCAGTGCGACTAAAAAGAAGCGCAACCGTAAAGTGCTTCGGGGCGTCTAATTTGACACAGCGCCACCGGGGAACGGACAAATACAAAAGCTGACGATGTTCTCCTCGTCAGAGAATCAAAAGGAGATTGAGATACATTTCTGAATTCATTTGCTCGCTTAACAAATTTCCTAAACGTTTCATATGCGGCTATATTCTTAATTCTTTTAAATTACTATATACATCATTCTATTTACTTCTATTATAGTATTTGAACTCTTCTTTTATATATTTCTCAATTTACTATAATATATATAATCCCTCTTCTCCGCTCCTAGTTTGTACAATGAGCTCTGCTCTTCTTTACATGGCGTGCTGCCATCTCTTGTCGATTCCGAGAAACCATTCCTCCTTGCAACATTCATTGTGTCGTGCGAAACTGGCACGTGACAATTCTCCTCCCATGTGGAGGGGAGGTGTGTGGGGACTTTTGGTCTAAGGTTCTTTCCCTTGTGCTCACTCTTGTCCTCGCTCTATAATACGCAAGGACCTCTACAAGATACAATGATGTATGCAAATAAAACTGGAATTAAAGCATTTTCACTCTATTGTACTTTTATGTCATAAATATTATTACACCTTGGGAAAAAGGATATGCAGTTTTCAATGTAGTACATACATCTTTATCCACTTGCCACAACGAAACTAGACAGATCTATTATGTATATTGTGGATACAATATGATCATTCAAAGTCACATTTTAACTAATGTTCATAAAAAGACAGGAAATGATGAACTGAAAAAAAAGGAGAGAGAGAAAGAGAGAGAAAGAGAGAAGAAAAAAGATAGCAGAGAGAGAGTGGCGGTTCTTGGGCTTCTTTCCTTTCCCCTTTCCCTGGGGGAGAGGGAGGGGAGAGGTATTGTCCTCCCCCTCTTTCTCTCTCTCTGCAGGGGGAAAAATAAAGCGAGAGCTACCAACTGTTAATGAATTAGCATGATGTACAAAGTGCACCCAAAGGATAAGTTCTAATCAGCCTTAACATAAAAAAAGGTATGAATGTACAATATAGAGAATGTCTCCATTTTCTTTCCTACTTCTTATACTCACTAAATATGCAGTCCTGGTAACGTATCTAGAGTTAAGATTTGGGGGTCACATGTAGAAATTGTACACTTATGTCTAATGTCTATATATGTTGCAAAATTACGTTCTTCATTACCCCGATCATTCTCCATACAGGAACACAGGAAACATGTTTCATGCTATGAACAAGTGACCTTCGGCATACATTGCGCTGTCTACAGCATTGCCACACTGTTGCTTCGTTACTTGCAGAGCATTAATTGTTGCTTCGTTGCGGACTTTGATTACAGTTTGGCAACGGTGTTTGAGCATTTGAGCATTGTTCTTGGAAAATGGCATCTTGCACAGTGAGGAAGCTAGTTCTACAAAACTTACATTTTGTTACAATATGTGCTCATTGGCAAAACATTTAACTGATATCCCCACGAACAATTTCCGGTAAGGTAAGGTTAGATTAGGCAAGCTTAGTTAAAATTTTGTTCGTAAAAAATGCGATACAATTCTAAAAAAAAAAATCCTACTTATATTGGCATTTTTCGCGATTTCTACACGTGACCCCAGCATTTTAACAACTGATTCGTGATTAGAAGGCCAAATTTAGTTACTATACCAAATATTTCCGAAATTGGAGGCATTCTCTATATTGCACATTCGTTCCTCAAAGAACATCAGTAGTCACTGGCATTTATTGGAGTGGTTACAGTGACTCATAACCTACTTTTCACCATATTCACCACCATTAGGCCCTCTTTAGACTGAAGCATTTCCTTTAACATTTTTTCTAGCATAAATGCTACGTAAATTCTTCCAAAAATCTTATAGCAGGTAGTACTTTACATGGGGAGGGAGGGAGGGAGGGAGAGAGAGAGAGAGGACCTTTCTTTCATTCTCTCCCCCCCCCCTCCATTTCTGAAATGTATCCTTACCTTAAAAAGATCCAGAAAATAGGAGCTGCATGCCGAAAGAAGCATTTTATGAGCACGTATCTTTTTCCCTTCACAACTCAGGGTAACATCTACCAAATCTGCATCATTTCGCAGAGAGTCAAATGAAGATGTTATGTGCCTCAAGTAATTATTCCAGCGAAGAGAAAACTGTTGACTGGTTCCCATTTTGATAGTTCTGAAATAATACAAAATGAAACTATCAAAAAGTAATAAACAGTAGTAAGTATACAAACATATATATTAAATTGTAGGATAAAGTGCACCATATCTTCAGAAAATAAATTATTGGTGGTTGTAGCCAATAATGGAACTAACGCAAAGGAATGAAAAATTGTTTGGAACAGTAACACTGATACTTTACATTTCCAGTACACATGGAAGAATAAGTTACATGGATATCTAGTTCTGAGTGGCAGATCTCAAAATCTACACCACCTCGAAAATAAACTACGTAGTGAGAAACAGTGGATAAGTTAATAAAATTGGTAAGATTGCTTCTAAAACAAAAATTCAACTAAGTATATATGATTAAGAAAGTGGAGAAGTTGTAAAGTAGCGCCTCCATTGCCTAAAGATAGCAGTTTCAAATCTCATGCTGAACTGGCTATTCTCTTCCTTTCTTTTTTGGGGTGTAGCGTAAAAGTAATAACTTGTCGACATTTCAAGATATTCATAAATTTATTTATTTCTAAACCAAAGACAATAACTTACCATTAAATTTACTTTTTTTTAGTTATTTTTTGCATGCTCGACACACACACACTCATGTTTCCAAGATATTTCGCGATTTATATTAAGCAATGACATATGGATCATGCAATTTATGAGCAGAAAGTCCTTTAAAAATTGTATGGTTCAGGAGAAGCAAACATACATTCCACTTGTACAGGTTTTGATGTGTTGTGCGGAAATGTACTTGGCTGCAAACAGATTCAGGAGACTTACCTTGAAATCCGGATTGCTAATGGTTCTGATTGTTATATTCTTAGCAGAAAGACTAATTATCATAGAATTTTGGCAATCATTGTCACACGAAATTTGAATCTTGCTCAAAGTAATTAGCAGTTTGGCTTTAAAAAAAAAAACACTTTAAAATTACCTTACGCAGGCATCCGTGCTTCCCATGGAAAATGTATTTTCCATTGCCAAACGACTGTTATGTCATAGACTACTGGGAATTAATGTAGAAGTAAATTGGAACAGTAGTAGAATGCATTTAGGGACTTTGGTAACAGTTTCATACATCGTGGACACATTTCTTAAACTTTACACAAGAAACTACTTACGGAAATGAGTTTCTCCAAGGTTTACAACGTTCGTCAAGGTATTTTCTTTCATCGTGGAATATATTTGACCGAGAAATCATGTATTTTTCAAGAGAAATATCTCACAAATGCACAATTACCATTGCTTTCATTTGCTTGCCCTACGACAACCGGATGCTGCGTACGTTCAATGACGTAAGCCTATGTCAGTTTCAAACCACCTTTTTTTCTCTTTTTTTTATGCATGTCTAACGTAACCAAACCTAACCTTATCGGAAATGGTTCGTGGGGCTATCCATCAGCTACCCGTGCATGATGTATAATTTCCACCAGTGACGAACACAATAGTAGGTATTTTTCAGTGAAGAAGGTTGAAACACTGCATACCCACAACATGAGTCAAGATGTGCCTGTCATATTGTGTGTTCCGGAAGCGAAGAAAGTACATGGAAAAAACACTTCTTCGATCTTCCGAAATTACACAAACTCAATTCCATAAGTACTTACTCCTGTAAATTTGAAAAAATCCGATTCCCGGCTTTGACAGTTTTACCAAAATCGGGATTTGGCCATGCATACAGAGTTCATATCAGCGTCTTTTAGGTACCGGCGTCTGTTATTCTCTAAACAAAATTCTAAGTACGCGTGTAGTAGGTTCCTACATGACTTGAGATGTGGTATACTTTCGTTATGAGATTTTCAACTACATTTTAGTTATTAAAATAGTATTAATACGTAGTTATGTTCGCGTTAAAAAAGTTTTGGGAAAAGAAAAAAACTGCAACCAAATACACAAAATTATATTTTAGCCAGCTTACTTACAAGGATTATATGAAAAATAAATACAATTCTTGCAGCTTTACATCTAATGCTTACCGTGACTTATTTAATGCCACCCTTACAGAAAAGGAAAATACTATTTTTGGGCTATTATAATATGAATTGATTCGCTTCAGTAAATTTGACTAAGAGCAACACAACTTCAAACTCTACTATGACTTCACCGCTTCTTACTGAATATAATGTGTCTAAAAATTTGTTAATGCAGTAATGTAGTACACAAGTTAAACTGTGATGTTTAAAACATTTCAGATATTTGTGAAAAAGTTCCAAAAATTTGTAGTTTTCTTACCGATTTCAACGTTGCTCACCAAAATCAATATGGCGGTTCATACAGTGTTGCCAATCTCCGAGTGCAGGATTTCCCTTTTACCAGTGTAAAATTTCCCTTTTTCGACCTAAATTTCCCTCGTTTTTCAAAACACATCTGAAGCTGTATCTTTGTATTACTATAACTGTTAATCAGGACCGTATATAAGGGGGTTTAGTGGGTTCAAACCCCCCATTGAATAAAATACTATAAACTGATCATAGTTTCATAATATAATTATCCTAAAATAAACATTTGAATTTTAAAATAAAACACTAATATGTTGAAAAAATCCCCAAAACAAAAAAAAAATCGTCTGCGGCGCAATGGTTGTCGGACTTTGAAACACACCCATTGTCAAAGCTTAGCTAGGGGCCTGCTGTTAATATTTTTTTTTACGCCTGTTTTGTTTGAGGAACAAACTTTATTATTATTATTATTAAATGTTTATGAAAATCATAAAAGTTTGAAGTAATGGGCAGCCACTCAATACGAAATTTTTTCACATGTTTCCCAGATATCTTTTCATGGGCAGATAAATCCCCACGACGTTTTCTAACCTTTTTGGGAGTTGCAGGTAGCTTCCTATCAGTCACCTCTTCCATTCTCCTTGCAACGACACAGGACACACAAAGTCACACACACAGCCACTAATACACGTTCTGAAATGATGGATGGAACAAGGAAAGAAGTTGAAAATCACGTCCCAAATTCTTTCCAGGTGCAGCGCGGCTCGTGCCTTGAGGCCTTCCTAGGAAACGCGACAAATATAAGACTGACCTGTCAAGGTAATCTATGCTATAACAGGGAGAAAGAAAGTTTACTGAAAAGTGTCACTGTTGCTAACTATTCATTTGGAAAAGTACACGCTGAAAAAAATATTTTCGAACTTTTTAAAAGAATGAATCGAAAATGTGAGTTTAAATTTCCCTGTTTTTTAGCTATTTTTCATTAAATTTCCCTTTTCCCTTTTCACCCTCAAATTTCCCTGTGCCGAGGGAAATTTCCCTGCTTTTGGCATCACTGGGTTCATAACCGTTTACTATTCAAAGAATTTTATAATTGACACGACACTTGAGAACCAGAGGGCTCTGTAGTCAACTTTAGCGGAGAGGGAGTTCCCTGTGAAAAGAACTTATGACAATCCCAGGGTATGGGGGAATCACGAAGAGTGGGATAATTCCAAATGATCCTATCTGAAAGTACCAATTCACGATGTTTCATGCACTATAAGCTTATTGTCTGAATTCTTTCCTTCTTTCTTCCATGTTCTCACTCCATTTCTCTCTTTTCTCTTCCTTTTCTAAGCTTCTTTCATTCTCTCTATCTCCCTGTCTCGCAAATCAGACCGTATTCAAATTCAGACGGAAAAATGTTCCTGGACCGAATTCAAATTCAGACGGAAAAAAGGTTCCTGGACCGAATTCAAATTCGGCCGGGAAAAGGGTTCCTGGACCGAATTTAAATTCACCCGAAAAAACTTTCTGGACTATTTTAATTGGTCCGGAGAAAAAATTCCTGGACCGTATTTTAATTGGTCCGGAAAAAATCATGGACCGAATTGAAATACTTTACAGATAAAAAGGTCATTTACGGTCCCCATTTACGCTTGCTGAGTGATATTCTCTCCCTGGACCTATTCCAACTTCGGAAATGATTTCCAGATTTTCTGAACCCCAAGCAGTTGAAAGATTTTGAACAGTCATGATCTTGAATTTAAATTTTTCCATAATGAATGTGGGAATTTCCTTGTAAGTGTGAAAACGGGATCCCGAAGACATTTCGACTTCAGGAAATGCCGAATGGTAATTTTAAAAAATCGTTAATTTTCGACGTTTCCTGCATTGTAAGCAGGGTTGGCATGTTTAAAACAAAAGTGTTTTAACCTTCGAGTGGGCGCGCCTGCGCAAAATTTACGCCAAAAGTAATTTTCTTTAATTTTCATGTGTTTCCTTTGATTTCGTCGACCTCTGCTTTTTATGTATTCCTCAAATAGGTATTTTGTGTTGCATATTAGCAGTCATTGTTACTAAACCATATGTTATACTCTGTCAATTGTTGTTTATTTCAGATCAGATCACCGTGTCGTAAAGTTTGCGCAGCGCGCCTGCTCCTGTTCAGTAATTATTTCGTCCGGTCATTGTTGAAAATGAGTAGACAAAACGTAGACATTAGCGAAATTCAACGTATCCTTCAAGTTTCTTGAATAGAATAGATTGATTGATTTTGTTTTTGAGTCTGCTTTATGCACAGAAAGGCTAATCGCGACTTGACCTACTTTGGTAGCTAGGCTCGTTCCCAGGGTGTTTTGAGGGGACGGACATATTCCAAAATGTGAAAGTAAGTTCTTATTATTTGGTTTATTTTACTTAGTTTATACGATATATATATATATATATATATATATATATATATATATATATATATAGAGAGAGAGAGAGAGAGAGAGAGAGAGAGAGAGAGAGTGTGTGTGCGCGCGCGCGCGCGGTGAGGAAAGGGGGAAGCGGGAGTGAGTACACAGGATATTGCCATAGACTGCCCATAATTTTTCATATGACGTAGAGAATTTTTACTAGACTCGATCCCTCTTGAACTTGGATTGTAAAATGTTTGTACATAGACTTGTAACATTTAGGTTTTCAGCAGGAATATTTGTCGTAAAAAGTATGACACGCGCCTGCTGATGAAAAGCGTGGTGCGCTATACATATGTAATAAGTCACGTACTATTTTTTTCTCTTTTTTCAGCATTCTAACTTGTATTTCAATATGTTTCATTTATATTAACCTCAGATATGATATAAATAAATGTAGATCCCAAAACATTTACGTTTATATTATAAAAATCCTCGCTCATAATGAATGATACTAAATGACGTAAAAAATGCGCCACGCGCCCGCTGGTGACACGATTATGAACGCGCCCGCTAGAAGGTTAAACACTTTGTTTTAAACGCTTAAAACACACGGCTTTGTTTTTTTTACAAACGTTTAAAACAATGTGTTTTAAACATGTTTTTTTTAGAAGTGTTTGAAACACATTTTGGTACTTGATATTTTATAGTCTGTAATATTTTTTTTTGTTTGGCAACCCTGTCATGCACAAGGTAACAAAACTGTTGTGCGACAAGAAAGACCCGTGCTCTACTGGAGAAATCGAAACCTCTCAGTTCTTTGTTTCCTACCGTCCTGTAAGTTTGAGACTGGTGGAAGCTGGAAACTAATATCTGAATACACAATGCGTGATTTTGATCATGACGTGATTATTTTTTCTCTTTCGATACGATTCATTGGCTTGTATAACTGAATGAAGCGCAGATGCTTTCTTTTAGTAATATATTTTTTTGGCCGAGTCTGCTGCCATGCACGTGTCAGCAGTAAGAATAAGCTTCCAATTTGCTCCTGTCACGTAATTCGTCTGCTAAGAGGATGTTACAAATCTTAAGAAAAGATTGAGACGAGAGACATGCAAGTTTATGATTAGTGGGAATTAATGTACAGGTAATTTGAGGTGCGTTGCAAAATGATAAGAACGAATCAAAAAGTAAGTGTGACACGTTTACTAAGTTACAGGCACACAGCACATTACAATGCTCACCTAATGTACAGAAAGAGAAAACATGTTGACCAGAAATCATGTGCAGGCAAGGAGAAGGTACAAAGCAACGCACCTTAAAAGTGACCATGTTTACTGTTGCAAAATGATAAGAACGGCATCCCAGAACCTGCTTTAATAGCCAATACACGAACCATGGCATTACACCATTTTGAAGACCCGATCACACATGCTGTCCACCAGCGTTTTCAATAGTTAGCATCAAGGGCATCCCATGCAGAAACGATGGCATTCCTCAGGTTATGAACGTTGTTGTACTGGGTTCCATTGGCGTACACTGAACGGTACAGAAGACCCCACAGGTTTTCCATGGGGTTAATGTCAGGGGAAATCGTCCACCAGACGATAGTGGACTCAACAGTGTGTATAGTGGCGTTGTCTTGCTGAAAACGACACCGATCGCCACCAATGCTATTGGCATTGTCCGTTAGGACGTTTTGGTATCCGAGCGGCCTGTGGGAAAGGCGAGATTCGTTTTCCCCCCATGATAACCAAACCCACCCCACAACATTACAGACTGTCCTCCCTGTTGTCTCTTGGAGAAGATCTTTTCCTCTTTGCGGAGATCATGCCAATATTATCTCCAGCCATCGGGACCATCCAAATTGAATTTCTTTTCATCACTGAAAATTACCCGCCGCCATTCCTACTTCCACGCCATGTGCATCTTGGCCCAAGACACGTGACGCTCCTTGTGTTGTGCTGTGAGTCGTGGCTGTCGTTTGGCCTTGCGATATCGGAGACGATTGCTGCGTTTCACAGCCCGTGATAGCGTTGATTGATGCACATGAATATGAGGATCACGAGCCAATTGTCTGAGGGATGTTTCACCAGCAGCCAGCTTCCTCAGGACGTTACGTTCCTGTCGGGGCGTCAATTTCCGCGGCCTTCCTGGTGCTTTCTTCATTCCATACCTGTCTCCAAGTTTTAGGAAGTTGTTCACCACACAGGCAATGCGACAAATTCGGCGTGCAATCTCATTCAAAGACACTCCCTCTTCTTTATATGCCAATATCTGCCCCTTTTCACGTTCCGACAATCCTGTTCGACGGCCCATTCTGCACCTTCATCAATGCTGTCGTACTCCTCAACAGGGCATGAATACCTCGCGATCTCACGCTAGCTCCAACAGCGCCCTCTGTAGACACTGGAAACGACATCTACTGGGGTAACCGCACTCCGTTCTTATCATTTTGCAACGCTCTTTTGACTTCGACCTTGCCTGCTGTTACACATACACGTCTTCCTGAACAGTACCACGTTCCTCATAACATGCTTTCCACTCTCTCTGTCAGTTTGCATCACTTTCGTTTCCTGTTTTCTTTTCGTTCTCACGATATGTTCAAATTCCATACCGTTCTTATCATTTTGCAACGCACCTTAGAACCTTTTTCTTTAGAAAGCATTTAGCGATATTATTTTAATGCTAACAGAACCTAACCTAACTACGAAAGCATTTAGATTTATTATTAGAAGAATGCTAAAGGACATGTGAAAGTAATCGCTACAACTTCACAGTATGTGTTACAGAAATAATTGCGTACATAGCATGATGAAATCACGATAAGACAAAGACCGAGTCTGCTGCCACGCGCATCTTTTTGAGGTTCCAGCAGAAAAAGAACGTGCCAGCAGACACTACCTAATTTTTTACTTGGAAAGATAAATTGATCTGGACAATCTATTATGACACTGCAGGTTGTTTTCTGCTATATAAACTGTTCAGGCAGCAGGAAATATTTCACCCTGATTCTTCCAGGACGAGAATAGTAATTCTATAATATTTAGTTTCTTGAAATTTAGATTAATATGAATCCTAACCTACTTCAGCAGTGGGGGAAAGGGGGGCTGTTACCCCCAACTTTTGTCCCTGTAGTAGAGGTGTGCGGGATCCCAAAAAGTCGGAACCGGGATCGGGGGAATTCCCGTCCCGATCCCGACTTCGGAAAATGACTTCCCGACTTTTCGGGATCCCAAGCAATCAGGAAATACCGAATGGTCATTTTAAAAAGTCGTCAATTCTCGACGTTTTCTGCATTGTAAATGTCTGGAACTTATCGGAAATTGTTAGTTTTTGTACCAGAAGTGCAAAAACAAGCACTTAAGATAGAAATTACGTGTAGAATTCGAGATTTCAAGAGCTTTGGGGGAAATTTCGAACATATCCCTTCCCGAAAATTTCTCGACTTTTTCGAGAAATTTTGAATCTTCCCCGTCCCGAATGTCGGGATTTAAATATTTTCCCGCCCCGACCCAAAAAAATTCTGTCCCGCACACTGCTACCCTGCAGTATGGTAAACTTTATCTCCAAAGGTAAATAAACTGTCCTTGCCGTCACTGTACTCATAAAAATGAGTATTTTTTCTATAACGACTTTAACTATAATTTACAGGGAAAAGGTTGACTTCCTTTTGTTTAAAACATATTTAAAACATGTTTTTTTAACTCATGTTTAAAACTATGTTTAAAACAAAAAAAACATGTTTTAAACAAAAAAAACAGTTTGTTTTGTTCGTTTTAAAAAAAACATAAATTTTGCCAACCCTGATTGTAAGTATCTGGAACTTATCGGAAATTGTGTTTTATTCCATTAATGTAAAAATAATCATTTAAGGTGAAAACGACGTGTTTAATTCGAGATTTCCAGAGCTTCCGGAAATTTCGAACATTTCCCGACTTCCCGACTTATCGAAACTGGTTCCCACCATAAAAATGCTTTACAGTGATTGCCAACGACCGGATTAAAAAAGAAAAGAAGCAAGGAGACATACGACACGGATTCACTTCATTTCTTTCAATCGTGGTGTAGTAAGGAGACATTCGGTACTCGTTACTAAAAATGTTCTTTCTTGGTCTTGATATTAATCCAATGGCAGCAATCACGTTATGATGCAATTCATTTTGTGTACATTATTTGCTTTAAGTTGGAATAGATGCCAGAAAGATCTAGTTACTAATTTCAGGATCTTACCCCCAAAATGAATATCAATATTTTTCCATTAACAGATTAAATCTGTCACATGTTCCAACGCAGAACAATTAGTATGACCCCATGTCAATTTTAAACAACAAGCCAACAGCGTAAACATCTCTCTCTGTAAGGAAGCAATAGGTAACTTTCAGTATATACTTTTTTAACTATATGTTAAGCAAGACGAATTACATTATTTTGATACATATTATTGAAAATAACAATTGTGATTGATGGCCTTGATTAAAATTTTGGTAACAGTTTACTATATCGGAAACACATTTCTTCAATTTCACACAAGAAACTACTTAAGGAAATGAGTTTCTCCAAGGTTTACAACGTTTGTCGAGGTATTTTCTTTCATCGTGGAATATATTTGACCGGGAAATCATGTATTTTTCAAGAGAAATATCTCACCGACACACAATTGCCATTTCTTTCATTTGCTTGCCCTACGACATCTTTTTATTACTATGCTTGCCTAACAACCAAACCTAACCTAACCTTATTGGTAATGGTTCGTGGGGCTATCCGTCAGCTACCCGTGTATAATGTACAATTTGCACAAGTGATGAACATGATAGTAGGTATTTTTCAGTGAAGAAGGTTGGAAACACTGCATGCCCACTACGGTAGTCAAGATTTGCCTGCCATATTCTGTGTTATGGAAGTGAAAAAAGGAGTCAAATAAATTACTCTCTATGAAAGATTGTTTTTTTTTGTTGTTGTGTAAAATGCATAATAGCACCTTGAACTATGTTCCGCAATACACATTTGGTAAGTACGAACCATGCGAAACACGAAATATTTGATTTTAATGTGTTTCCAATATAGTAAACTGTTAACCAAAATTTTTATGCTGCATTGTTTATTGTTTGGAGGATTTTAATGTACGCTGTTGAGTTCACAATACTACCCATTCCACTTTATTTGCTCAATGTGATGTTGAAGTGAAACAAAAATGTTAACAAGGTGAATTTCCACCTTAGATATCTGCCGGTTCATTTACAGGTACTTTACGAATATCTACTTTTTGATAGGTGTTTTCGCATTGAAAAATTTTGTGCATGTGAACCAGAGAATGCGAAGTGTGGAAATTAAAATGCAATGAAACGTAGCAATATTAACCTACCCCAAAATTTAGAACAAGTACAACATTAGCCAATCTATTTCTTTGTAACTAATTACCGTGCAACTCAGTGCAGTCGAGGTATTTCAAGCCAAATGATCCAGCCAAGGTATAGATAATCCGCTTCACCTTCACCATCCCAGATTTGTATGCAATTTGAACTATATGCCCAGAAACTAAATGTTGAGAAACACTCACACTTTGCATTTACAGTACAGAAGATATGCCACATCAGAGTAAATGGATGAGAATGAGTTGTCACAGAAGTCTAGTTCTAGGTTGCAGATCTCAAAGTCTATTCCAGCATGTAAAATAAACTAGTACAAAAGAGCAAGTAGGTGAACAAAGTTTGCAAGTTTGCTAACGACGCTCAATACAATATTTCGACTCATTAATGAACTGACACTGTACATGCCAACGTAGAAGAAAAAAGGGAAAAAAAATAATCAAGATATATTTGATTCCAAAGTATGGCCTGCATAAGTAAGAACCTGACATCTCGGGAGTTCTTTTGCTGCTGTTTATTAGTAAAAACTGTTTGTATGTACACTGAAAAGTGTGATGTCTTGGGGTTTTTCTGCTTCACAGTAAGGTAACAGACGTACTTTATTTCACAATAACACATCTCCAGGATCTAAAAACAATGGAAAGCATTCATAAACCATATAATCTTCATAAACTATACAATATATTTCATTTTGGGTAAATGTTCGACACAGTCCCAACACCTCTCATTCGTTCATTTCATCACTTTTAACAATCATACTTACCTATTCTGCATTGCGAAAGATTCTTCTAGGTGGTATTTTGCTTTTTGCACGAAAATAATTTCAATTTGTGACATGAGGAGTAATTATTGTTCTTCCTTTTTTCACTTCCACAACATGGCGAGACAGCTTGACTAGCATGGTAGATCATCAGTGGCAGTGTTGCAACCTTGTCAACCAAAATATTTCCATGAACCATTCACAGATAGCCCCACAAACCATGCTCGGCAAGGTTAGGTTCTGTGAGGTTAGGCAAACATAGTTAAAATTCTCATCTTCTTGCAAAAAAATGGCATTTTTGGAAACACTGACAGGGAGTTACGTCATCACACATTTGGTTCACGTAGTGCAAGCAAATGGAAGCAACAGCAATTGTGCGTCGGAGATATTTCTGTAGAAAAATACATGATTTCCCGTTGAAATAGATTCCACGATGAAAGAAAATACCTGCATGAACTTCTAAATGCTACAGAAACTAATTTCTGTAAGTAGTTTCTTCTGTAAAAATGAAGAAATCCATTGGGACTGTGTCGAATTTTTACCTCACTTTCTTGAGGGGGTACAGAGGGTCAAGGGTACCCAAGTCTAATAGTAATATTTATTTACACATTGATATGGAAATTAAACATACAGCATTTTTTATGTATGCAAGATTTTAAAAATACAAACTTGTGGCAATAAACTTGAAACTATCTTTAAATAAAAATATGGAGATCGAAGGAGTATACTTTTCGTTGGTCTGGCAGCAGTGCTCAAAGTGAAGGGGGATGCAGGAGGATGGTATCCCCCAGCTAGCAAATTTTGCAAAGCATCCCCCACTTGTCTCATTGTCACCATGTTAAACCATAGGAACATCCCTCCAGTTAACCCCAAGCCTAGACCAAATATCTCCCTAGCTTAAATTTCCCACTTCAGGTACTGTCTGGCAGACTGCATTGTTTAGGAGTACTCTGTTTCAGCTTGGTAGATATTTGAAGATCTTCTAACAAGTAGTAGTTTGTGATCATAAAAAGTTGAAGATGTTTTACAAAACTGTATGCATATGCAATTATTGTTAATGCAAAATGAAAGAAGTGTTATTTGTCATGGTGTAGGTTCAAATACAGGAATTTATAATGCTAAGACACCACCTCTACAGTCATATCCAGGGCTTTATCTCAGAATTATTGCTGATGCACAATCACTGCTATTTTATTCCAAAACATTTATTTTGTTAATTTGTCAATCATCATATTATAGTTTTTAATACACACACACACACAAAGAAAGATGCCAATTATTCCTCCCGTAATGAGGAATTTACTGTAGTAAATGAGATGACAGCCATGCTTGTTTTGTCTATATCTGTGTGGGGCTCTGAATATCATTCTGTTTGTTGGTATCACAGTCAATAAAACTTATCTTCTAATGTATTGTGTATTATATCTTCAAATTTAGGCTCCTGTGGCCACAAGGCATCCCCAGGGTTACTGTTAACAAGCCATGGTAAGTATACCTCACAATCTCGACATGGGTACTTGATATATATACTGCTGGACAAAAAAAACCGGACACTTGCATTTTTTGTGATAACGCAATGGGTCGATAAAAGCTCTGGTACAAGGGCTAACTAAATGTTGCAGAAACTGAATTAAGTACGAATGCATAAACAAAGTCCGAGCCTATGAATGGTGCATATAGTACTACATGATCTGCCGAACATTCTGTAATATACCTGCGAGCTGTTATTGCAATTCAGATGTCAAATATTAAAGTGTCCGGTTTTCATTGTCCAGCAGTATATAATTGGTGATGGGCTATTATAGAACCCTCCTGGAAATTTCAATTTGCAGTAATTAGTAAATTAAGACAGGAAGATGTTTATATTGAGATGCAAAACATTGCAGCAACATCCAACATTTCCTATTACATAGTTCTCTTGTATTTTTTATAGTGCCCAAAACTGAAATCATTCCTTTTTTAGCTGTTATGGAATGTCATGTTGGATGCTATATTCACTTCCATCATGCCTTCAGGCTGTTCTGCTTCATGCTGAGATAACAGATGTACTTTACTTCACAATAAAACATTTCTAGGAGCTGAAAACGATCATAAACAACATATTCTTCGTAAAACATGCAAATTATTTCACTTGCTCGAGGGGTTATGGAAGGCTAAGGTTGCCAACAGAAGATTAAAAGTAAATATGATTACAAATGAAAGATCTGGCAACAGTAAAATCATACATGTTTTGTGACAAGCAATCAGTCCTCTTGAATCTGATTCAGCACCAGTTCATTTTACTTGGTTCTTTCAACTCTATTCATCTGATGATATAAGTGTGAAGTACGAGGCATATTTTTAAAGTAAGTTCCATTTCGATATTACATCAACACAAGGACACATGTTGTAATAATTTTATTTTTACATGAAAGCCTGGACCTACATCTACTTTTCAACATAATTGCCAAGTACATAAGGGCACTTATCGTATCGTATGACCAGCTTCTGAATGCCATCTTCATAGAAATTGGCTGCCTGATGTGATAACCACTGCTGCACCCACCGTGAGCACAACTCCCGATAATTTAAGCGTACTGTCACAATTTTATACAGAACACTGCGTGACACTTCCAGAAACTCTGTAGATAAAGATGAAATCGTAAAGCTTCTGTTTTCATGCACTTTTTCATCAATTTGCTGCACCAGGTCATCTTTATTGATGAACAGTCGCCCACTTCGTCCCTCGTCGTGCACGTTTGTACGACCCTCTTTAAATGACCTCACCCATCTTCTCACCATGCTATCGCTCATGGCATTGTCTCCATACACTTCTGCAATCTGCCGATGGATTTCGGCCACTTTCACGTCTCTTACACTTAGAAAACGAATGACATCGTGTAGTTTACACTCCGCGGGACTTTACTACCATCTGTGGAGAGCCCATAGATGCAGGTCCTCAGCGTGCATGTGCGAAACGGCGAGTGCAGCGCTACAGGAGCCTAATTGCAAAACGGAACATACTTTAAAAATATGCCTCGTATGTGAAACTGATATGCAGTTCCTCAAGTATTGATGACGAAAATCATTTGAGCAAAGTTCAATTTACTTTGTTATTATACATAAAATAGTTTATGGAGGGGTTTTGTGATATGGTGTTTCCACCAAACGTAGTTGGAATGTATAATAACAATCAATGTGATTCGAAGTCAAAATATTGCATTCGTGTTAAGGTCTACTGGGACCTTGAGTTCGTTCCAGATAATACTTTTTCTAAAATAGCACAGATAGCTATTCTAAATTTCAAAATAGATATGTTTACAATATCTTAAACTTTCTTGAACATTCAGCATGTAATTCACCATTCTGCAAATGTTTGTAATGGGAAATATAATTATGGACCATCATAAAACTTAGGTCTTTAAAAGATAAAAAACACATTTAAGAAAATGTAGTTCAGACTACCAAGATCCAGCGTAACCTAGATAATTGGATAATGAATTGACTTATACATGTGATTTGAGCAGAAATGCATTGACTCCTAAGTTACGTTTTTCAATCGTTCTATTTTTCACAGTATCTCAATAAATGGATGTCCTATGCAAAACTGTAACTTACTACAGAAGGTCTAATTTCAGCACCAAATCAGAGGCCAGCAGAAAGGTTCCAAAGTAATTAATTTTCTTTCCAAATGTATATTTAGCAAAATATTTCCTTTGTTTTTACAGCTGCCTTCAGAAATGAAGACTACAGTAAATCAGAAGCTTATAGAAACTGGAGAGAAGGACCGGTAAGAACATTTAACAACTATTCATGTTCTGTATAATTCTGTGCTTTTTTTTCTATACATAGCATTCATGTATTTCCATAACATGGTCAAACATGCATAATTATACCAAATGTATGTATTTTAAAGGATTCCTCTAAAGTAACTGAAGCACTGAATTTAATTTACAAATACGAGGTGCATCCAGAAAGTAAGTTTTCCTATTTTTTTTAAAAAAAAAACCAACACAGTTTCAGGAAACCATTTATTGGCAACAGGTACAGCAAAGGTTCAGCTATTTTTCAACATAGTAACCACCAGAATTGAGACACTTGTGGTATCGTGGTATCAACTTTTGGATCCCACTGTCGTAGAACTCTGCCGCCTGTGAATGGAACCAGCGTGTGACAGATGTCTTCAGCTCTTCGTCGTTGCCAAAACGCTCACCGGAGGACAGGAATTTCTTGAGGTGCAAGAAAACGTGAAAATCGCTGGGAGCCAGATCAGGACTGAACAACTCCCAGCCAAATTCCGTCAAAACAGCTGCTGTGCGCCGAGCCGTATGTGGACGAGCATTGTCATGGAGGAGCACAACACCTGCAGTAAGCATGCCACGCCTCTTGTTTTGAATGGCACGTCGCAATTTCCTTAGTGTCTCACAGTAATGGTCAGCGTTCACTGTTTCACCTCTGGGGAGGAAGTCAATGAGCAAAATGCCCTTCCTGTCCCAAAACACGGTGCACATCACTTTCTGTACCGACAGCGTCTGTTTGAATTTCTTCTTGACCGGAGATCCACTATGCCGCCAATGCATTGACTGCTGCTTGGTTTCCGGGGTGAAGTGCGAAATCCACGTCTCATCGCCCGTGACGATCCTGTCGAGGAAATCATCGCCGTCATCATGGTACCGTTGCAGGAATGTCAGTGCTGCTCCTGAACGTTTCATTTTGTGTTCGGGTGTCAGGTTTTTCGGCACCCACCTGGCACACAATTTTTTGAACAGCAGGCGCTGCGTGACAATCTCATGCAACACGGATCGCGATATCTGCGGAAAAAGGCTACTCAACTCCGTAATCGTGAAGCGACGGTTCTCTACGATGCGCTGCCGCACCAGCTCAAGTGATGAGGGACGGACGCCCACTGCGCTCTTCATAATGGACACTTTGACGACCTTCCGAAAACTGCCGACACCAGCGACGCACCATCTGCTTACTCATAATGTTCGGCCCATAGACCTCACAGAGCTGACGATGAATGTCAATTGGCGCAATGCTTTGTGCATTCAGGAACTTTATCACCGACCGAACCTCGCATGCGGCGGGAGAAGGAATACCAGCTTCCATTTCGGACCACTGCTGCCTCGCTACTGGCATGTGGCGGGCGAAGGAATACGAGCTTCCACTTCGGACCACTGCTGCCTCGTTACTGGCGCCGGGCGGGATCTGTCCGCCTGGCATATGATTGATACGTCATAGCTCTGCTGCGCATGCGCAATTTACACGGCTCATTATGTTTACTTTCACGGGAAAAAAAATAGGGAAACTTACTTTCTGGATGTGCCTCGTACATAGATAATGGTACTTGTTTATATTTGTCAGTGCAATGTATTATATTCAGAATCGTGTTCAAAATGTACCTTGTCACTTCATGAAATACATAAAGAAATTTTTTTTTTGTAATTGTTCCTAAATTACAGTCAAACCTCGTTAAGCCAGACTTCGCTTAATCCGGGAAAAAAAATGAAAGAAAGAAAGCAGAACGCAAGGTTTTAAATGTGGCTAGAATTCAACAAGAGAACTTCCTAAAGAAAAGGCAGTCAACCACTAGTGAAATTCTGTTTCCTGCAGACTTTGTACTGTACTGTATAGTGTATTTAGGCCTATGCCCTTTAAATACACCATAAGAAACGTGTTTTGTTGCTATCAAAGGAGCTTTAATGCACTTTCTACTGTTCTTGTAGGTTATTTCAGTTAATCCAGACTTTTTAAACCAGTCAACTTATCCCCCTACCCCCATTAGACCAGATTAAGAAGGTTGTACTGTATAACAATAAAATTAATAGCATTTGCATTTTATTACAAACATTGTCTGTTTAACCTTCAGCTCACCATGAACAATTTTATGAATTTTCCTTTCTTAGCTCTTAGCACTGATGCGTCAATGCAGCATATCATTTTAGGTCATTACATCAATGGATGATATTCAGCAAACAGTTTCCCCCACAATTCGTTGCATGAAATCACCATATTTCAGGCAAAGAGATCAGGTCCTGCTTTGAAAACATAAGTATTGTGCATGTGATGTTTGCTGAACTCATTCTAGGTATGATTATCATGATCATATGAGTAATGTGTACGCATAAAATATAGCATTTATTTTCGCTGTAAGTAGGCTTCTCATACTCTCATGCACTTTCCTTAACACCTGTGAATCTGTTTGCCTGACTTCACTTGATTTCTTTTCAAAGTGCACTGTGTGATGACGTCAAGTTGAATATCATCCATTAGATTTCTATCCTACGAGGTGCATTTAAAAAAAAAGGGGCCAATTGTTTATATCAAACTAGAAAAGAAGTGTAGCAACGCAGCATTATTGGCTACATACAAGTACATATCCACTTCATTTTTCAACATAATCACCATTTTTTCCCAAACACTTTTGGTACCTTAGAACAAGCTTTCTTAGGCTCTCTGCCAGTGGCGGCCCACAGCGAGTATGATGGGTAGTGCCAACGTGATCAAGAATTTGAAAAAATCTCTGCTAACGTGTGTCATAGAAATCTAATGAAAGGCCTCCCCGATGGTGCACTTCACCTTGTAATCAAGGGGTCCCGGGTTCGATACCCGGTGGAGGCACAAGTGGTTTGGATCTCACTTTAAACTGTAGGTCCAGTCCCGATTAGCCTTACTGTGCATAAAGTGGACTTAAAACAACAAATCAAATCTAATGAAATTAAATTAAATTGAATTCTATTTGCTAAATTTACATACAGACAAAATTTCAGCTACTAATCTGAATAAAATTCACTTGCTACCCAATCTTTCACACACTATTGGACACTTTCACTTCGCTGATGTGATAGTTGCTTGGAGGTGCACAAAGGTCCAGAATATAGGGGGGGGGGGGTCAAATAATTTCCATCCAAACCTCAGAAGAGTGATGCCAACAGTGTGAGGTCTAGCATTGCCATGGATTAAAGTTCCTGAGTGCATCATTTCATGTCATCGGTTTTGTATGGCACTTCTTAATGTTTCACAGTACACTTGCACTGTGACTGTTTTCCCTGGCTCCTTAAAATAAATGAAGGAGAAAACAACTAGCTACAACAGTACATCTCCACCACGTGTCACAGTCCTAATGGCTCGGCACTCGCTTATTCATTTCCCCAAAAAGTCTGCATTGAGGTACAAACCTGACCAGATTAAATAACAAAACGAGATATGTTTTCTAGACCCATAACCATCGTGATTGAGAATGGCAGACACAAGGGAAGATGGAACTTGCCCTGCTCAGGCACACAGTGTCTCGAACTTCTCTCTCTCTGTCTCAAAACCTCCAGCGCTCCTCTCAAAGCGATCTGAACCTTTTCCGATCTCTGCCGGCCCTTTTTGTCCTGTCATATTTTGCAATTGCATTACGTTCACCCCGGCAGTGACCGGACATTTAGCTGAGAAACTCCTGACTCATCATCTTTGAGTTGCGAGACTCGTACCTGCACCAACAGACATTCCACAAAGTAATACACCTTAAAAAGCATGTAGTTATAGTTCTATTATGTATACTCAAGTAACAAGTGTAATTTATTGATATAACTATCTTCTAGAAACTTAACAACAGATAGCTTGGTCTGATTACCCAATCGTTTAGTACATAATCTTATCTAATACACTTGTGCTATAGAGCACACACTTTTATAACTAAAATATGAATGTCTATGAAAACAATTAACATAGTTTTCATAGAGAACTTCGCAGCTTATTTTGAGCCTGGAAACAAAAAAATTTGACAAACAGCAATGCCCTGTTGGCAAAAAACATTGAACTTGAAATTTGAACAAACATTTATTAACATGTACTTTCCCCATTTCTCAGCCGGTTACTTTCTGTAACGCTTGATGCACAAACTAATAGTAATTTTGGAGGAAGAGTTGTGCATTTTTACTTTGTGATGCCTCAAATTGGAATCAGTATTATCATGACATTATTCCCATTATAGTTTGGAAAAACACTTATTAGGTTCATCAATGTTAATGGCAAAGAATGTGAATAGTACAAGACAAAATTAGGGCTGTTACAGACATAACTTTATAACGAATAGGGAGTAATCATCATTGCCATGATTAGCCAAACGTGGCACGGTAAAATAAACTCAATCAAGTAGTAAGTCATTGAGGTATAAAACTTAATGTTCACACTTGAGCAAGCATTTTTGTTGCAATGTGGCCAACAAAAGCACTGTGGATAACATCAAAAAATTCCCACACTTGAAATTATAGTGGTGGTTTGGGCATAGTGTACATATTTTTATTAGTTTAAATTGTGTATTACAATATGTTTTAAATGTTTTTATTTTACTTTTCATAGGTTGAGAGAACTTCTTCACACTAGATTGGTTGAATGTGGTTGGCGTGATCAAGTGAAGATGCATTGCAAGGAAGTCGTCAAACAACATGGTGTTGAGAATATTACTGTAGATGAGCTTGTTGGTGAAGTTACTGCCAAAAGTAGAGGTGGGTTATTTTGGATTATCTTTGGTTATTAGGCAATGTGTATACACTTCACAAGCAAATCTCATGATAGTGGAACGAAACAGCCCCTGCCTGATATCCCAGTGTAATAATAATAATAATAATAATAAGTGCTTTCTAAAATAATTCTTATTCTTATTTTGATCCAATGCTAATGTGTTTTTATTGTTATTGTAGTGTAATGAAGTGTATTTTTATCTTTTTAATTTTGTGTAGTGATGTAATGTACTACACAATGTTTCTTCCTTTTTGTTATGATGTACTAAACGAAATACTATTTTGTATCGTGACGTTTTCCATGCCCTTTTAATCAAGGGTCTAAGGAAGAAGAAGAAATTCAAATTCAGTTGTAGACATGTGCCTTTTGAGTCGTGTAGCGACGTACAAAATAAATATCACTAAACAAGAGAGTTAATCAGAAAGTAAGTTTCATTTGCAAATGTTTAAGTTGCAGGCTACAGTCATAGTACACATGCATGCTAAGTTTGTTGATTCTTTGGCACTGATGCCATTTTTAGACATTAGACGAGGCCCAACATAATATATGTTCATTTTGGGTCATTGTAGGCCAGAAAAAGGTGGGTTTTATGTGTCCTTTTTTGTCATTTTTTGACTTATTGGTTCTTTTTTGGCCTTTTTTAGATCTTACTGGCTTTTTTTTTGCAACTTCACCTTCTTTTGACTACGTTTTTACTGCTCATTCTCAATTCAAATCATCATAAGTTCATCACCTCTTAAACATCCTTTCTGTAGTAAAGAAATAAAAAGAAAGAAAGAAAGAAATATATTTGAACCATCCCTGAAACGAGAGAAAAACATTTTTGGACGACTGAATCAGGTACGGTACAAGGTCCGTTAACCGTAACTTGTCTGGAAAGTGGCAACTCTCTCTTGTTTTGAACCTTTCAGTTTTTTTGCACTGTGTTCCATACCACCAGAATTTCGTATTTTTTTTATTCACTAAATATATAATTAAAATGAAGTTAGTAATTAATTTGGATCACATTTATACGTCCTTTTTTAATATTTTTAGGTCTTTTTATAGGTCTTCAACTTCCGAGCCCTAGTAATAACAAACTAAATATTAATTTTTTTTCAGAAATAAGCAAGCAAACATTTCCTTTTTCTGAACTGTTTTATATGGAATGACCCTAATTAGAATTTCATTCCATGAACTTAATGATCTAGCTCATTTCCTGTGCATTTTCAAACTTCTCTATGGATTTGGTATGTTGAGAAGACTTCTTCCACCTAGTAATCATTGTGAGTTAAAAGAAGTGGACAGATAGGGTGGCTACTTACAGGGAATTCTAATTGATTTATTGACTTGGGGCATTATGCGTGAATTCTGCATGAATTTTTGTCCGTAGATGTGGGAAAAATGCAACTTCTATTAATCCAAATTCCATTGAATTTATACACATTTATAAATGTCCTGAGGCAAGTTTTTCACAGTTTAGCTTTTATTTTTATCAAAGGAGGACAAGAAAAGAGAGCTGCGTGGAAAATAAAACAGAATTCTCTCAATTTCTTTTCTGTGTTAGTGCCCTTGCAGAACAATCTATCAGACGAAAGATTATTGCAAGATAAGATGTTTAGAAGTTGATAGGTAAATTTGAGTTTGAAATTCTTTTACAATTAACAATTTTTCGTAGATTAGTATATCCTGTAACATTTGTGACTTGTGTTTGTATTTTGAGTCAGGGTATGTGAACTCCGCACCTTAAAATAAATATTTAAAAAAAAAACGTTTACTTGAATTAGAATTTTTGAGTACATTGGAATCACACAGACCCTTCATATTGTTAATATATATGTGTGGGTGGTCATAGCCAGTAATATGCAAGGTTGAAATAGAGAAAACACCTGCTTGCACCCTTGAATTTTGAAAAGTTCACCTTGAAAACTGGGAATGATACTGAATTTTGTCAAGGTTCTAGAGTGACACCCTGATGGAGATTGAATATACAATTCAGTAAAATGTAAAATTGTGGTTTTACTGTGTACAACTACATAAAAACTATTGATGATTTTTGTCGCATCTTTCAAAGTTAATACCAATATTAAAACATAGACCTCAATAAAAGTCTGTCATAAAATAAGGAAGAGTGTATTCATCTGTGAAGAATAACCTTGTGTCGTTGATTTTGTATACTCAACATGTGATTGTGCATTTTATAGTTTACTGTAAGCCTAAATTTTTAAAATTTTGCTTTCCAGCATTAGTGCCAGATTCTGTAAAGAAGGAACTCCTGCAAAAAATCAAGTTGTTTCTGATGCAACAGGCTGACGTGAAAGTGTGAAAAACGTGTATACAAAAACTAAAGAGTTGTAAAACTTTTGTGTGAAGATAAACTGAATGTTATTGTGTTCTATGAAACTGGTGACATAAATGAGTGTGTGTCATTGCTTAGGCATTTTTCTGTGTAACAGTGCAATTGATAATTAAAGAATGTTTTCCTAAAATGTGTTATTTTTCGTACCAAGGATTATGATCATGCTTGAGAAAATGAACTTATTGTTCATGTAATGTGAAGCTGCCCACTAAAATATGGGAATTAAAACACATTGATTTTTTGAAGTGATAAACATTAAGAATAATAGATGTCTGTAGGATTTTTCCAAGGAGGTGCAAGGAAGGATTTTTTTCACAGGGGAAAGAGGAGGGGAGAGGTTTAAAAATGTCCAGACAAGCATGAAGCATAAAGCAGGAGCAAGATGGGCATCAACCTCCACCACTGACGGGAAGATTCAACAAGTTCGAGAAATGATTCTGACGATCTGGCGGTTAAGATAAAACCTCGGTCACATAACCACAAGAGGGCCTCCTCGATGGCATAGTGGTATCGGTGTTGCCTTGTAATCAAAGGGTCCCAGGTTTGATACCTGGTGGAGGCACATAGTGCTTCGGTTCCCATTTTAAACTGTAGGCCCAGTCCCAATTAGCTTACTGTGCATAAAGTGGACTTAAAACACCAAATCTAACTAATGTAACCACAAGAGTACCACCTTACAGCACACGACTGCTGAAGGCAGTGTGGCCAACCTAAAGAAAGTTAAGAAAGTGCAGATAATTTTTGACTTAACCTAGTGTCTTGAATAGAATATTATCATGTCTTCTAATGGAAATTAAACAAAGCTTATTTTCCTATTGTGCCACTCCTTTAATTTTTCAATGTTGGTACTTTTCAAAGTAATTTTCTTACTAATTCTCACAGCCTGTATTGAAAATTGTTTATTACATCAGTAATTTTTATCTATCTTGAGGGTTTACTTCATTAAAGGAATCTTATTTGAGGCTCAGTACCAAAATGTCTACATTTCTCAATCAGTTGCAATGCAAAAATATACAAGGTGATACAAAATTAATGTAGATGTTAAAAAGAAAACCCACAGGTAATATTTCAGGGTGTCTACTAGTCTGGAAAAGTCAGGGAATTTTATTTTTTCTGGAAAAGTCAGGGAAATTTACTATATTTCTGGAAAAAATTGTATTTTTGTAGACCTTGTACAATAAAAAAAGTAAAGTGCTCGCCTGTGCTTAGCACACACCATGAAGGCATATAGGGTGGGTGGGGTTAAGGCCCCACACTTTCTTGATCTTGGCTGAGCTGGGGGTGATATGATCAGCACCACGCCCCTGGCCGCCTTTACCCCCTAGAGTTTCCTCCAGGTACCCACTTGATATGACGCTGGGTGATCTTGTACAATAGAGATTGTTTAAAAGTTTGGATGTTGGCTGCAGCAGGTGGTATTCATTCAATGACAAAGCACACCTTACATCTGGAGCTTGTAGTTTCTGTCTCCATGTTAAACAAAGATCTCTGTCCATAACAAATGCTGTCTGATGCCATACCTTGGCTTATCAGTAGGTTTTGACTCTGCAAATTGTGTTTATATAAGATTTTGATTACTTTGAAATGGTCATTTTAACTTTTATTTATATAACAATTAGAATTGACATTTTCACAATTAGAAAAGTTATAGGATTCTCACACACCTGAGAACTGGAAAATTTCATGGAATCTGCAGCAAAATATACAAAGCTCAGGTAAAATCTTACGACCGATGAATGAGTCCCAATGAAGCACAACTAAGGGACTTTAAATGCTCCTGTCTGCTCATAACCCAGGCTGTTGTAGCATTTCTCTTTCAGCAAGGATCACATATCTATTTGCTTGTCTGTTTCTCATTTTAAATATGTTTCCAGGGCTGGTGACCAACTGCATTGCAATATTCAAAACTATATTGGAATTTTAAAATAGCGGCAAATTAGTTATAATATCCTTTTTCATACAATACTGGTGCAAAACTTAAAATTTGGTATAATTCCCAGCATAATTAGATTCCATGAGAACATTGTTCTGCATTTGGGGAGATCCTGCAAATAGTGAGTGGTATTGGTGAATAAATTCCAACTGATATTTCAGTACAGATACAGCAGCGGCAGTATTGGCTCAACCCTAATTGTTATCTACAGTTAGTCTAGAGCAGAGATCGTCAAACTCCCAAGCTATGGAACTACTTTCCACATTTGAAAATACATAGCAAAGTACATGGACTAAATAAAAATATTAAAAATAGTTTCTTGGTTCATAAGAACTTTAACATGTAATGAAATTATTCGTAGATGGATGGGGCAGTAAAGATGATCCACATTAAACTCTTAATTGCAGGATCTTGGAAAAACTTTTAGATCTCCTCATTTACTAACTTCTGATATAATTGTAGATAATTTTAGGTTGATGTCTTGTCTCCTACAGCCTGATAGGTGTATCAAATCAATTGTCTGAAAATATTACAATGTTTGTGTAAGAAGATACGTATGAGATCACCATTGACATATAGGCTCACATATGGTGCAGCATGTCTCTCTCCAGCATCTGTTTTGGATGAAAAAGTAGGTGAAGACCAAGTAAATGTGGCATTACAAGCCTAGTTGAAAAGCACCGTTTTTCTGGCCCTGCTGCAGATGATATAAAACGGTTCTATACTGACTTATGTAGTAATGACAGTGTGATTGCATGAATGAAAAATTTTGACATTGCTGTCGATTGGCTGGATCAGATATGAATGACAGTTCTTGAAGACTGTTTCAACAATGCCTTTATACTGTTTGTCCAGAAGATTTTAATGCTTTCACATGGAGATGCTTCTGTTGAGCACAATTTCTCTGTAAATAAGCAATGCCTTGTGGATAATTTTGATGAGGACTCACTTATTGCCCAGCGATGTATACATGATGCAATTGTAACTTATGGAGGGGTTGAAAAAGTTGCTATAGCAAAATCTTTAATCCATGCAACAAGGAAAGCAAATGTAAAGTGGAAGGAAGCACTGAAAAGGAAGCATAATACAACAGAAACTCGGAAGACTCATTTAGAAGAGAGGAAAAGAAGTATGGCGGAATTGAAAGAACTGAGTACAAAGAAAGCTAGAATCCTCGAGAGATCTGCAAAGGAAATCCAAGAAGTTGAAAAGATGAAAGCATTAAAGAAGAAAATAGTGCAGTTGTGTTTTTTCGAGTAATGTGTTCTTTTGAAACTTTCACATGTTAATGAATGCCAATTCTATATGTTAGAAAAACATTTCAAGTATTCAAATTGTGTGTTTATTTTAAAGGAAGAAAACTATTGTACAAAATTACATTCAGTTTATAAACATATATATTATTTTTCTTCTGACTACTGAATTGTTATGGAAATAAATTAACTCCAAAAAATTGGTAAAACAATTATTTTATAATGTGTGTGTGAATCAGATTGTAAGGGGTGAAGGGAGGCCATCAAAAATTTCATATAATGTGATAATGAAAGCTTGCTAGTATATTGGTAAATTCCCATAAATATACAGGTACAAGAAGATAAAGTATGCTTTGTGGTGAAAAGATTAATCTGATGTACTACAGTTTACGGTTTTAAACTTGAGTGTGACTTAGTGTGAGTTTTCATCTAAGTGCTCTGATTTTCTTACATATATCACCTTTGACTGGGTGCCAAAAGTTTGGAGTTTGGGCAAGGACAGTTATTTTTTTCTTGGTAGATAAGGGATAGCATTAAGAGACCATACTGGTGGGGCAAAAAATAAAGGGGGACAATCCCCCCACACACCCCTAATCGCTGCTATTGTACATACATGTTCATGTACATTAATTGCCCTAATGACTTGGGGAGTTTTGTTTTCACAAAATAGTAGACACCCTGTATTTGGGGAGTTTTGTTTTCACAAAATAGTAGACACCCTGTATTTATCACCGCTGAACTCTATGCACTAATATCTGGGAGATTGCAATACTTCAAGAGAACAATGCACATAATTTTTTTTTAACAGATTCCTTTATTACAGTTCAACATTGTTACTTGACTCAGTATGAAAGAGATCTACCTTCAGATAATACTATCCAATTTATGCTGCAATCAGTGGTGAAGTGGTCTTAAGAAGAACACAATGGATATTCTAGAAAATACATACAGTACATGGGCTTCCCTCTTGGATGTGTGATTAAATTATATTGCCCAGTGGCTGCTGTTTGTCTAAGGAAAAGAGAACATTGGATTTGTCAAAAGATAAAACATTTAACAATAATGGCCATATTCCTAATTTTAAATTCTTGGTCACATTACTGATTGAATTCTCTGCATTACTTTCAAACTTCCTATATTTGTTTAAAATATCCATATTTGTTTTTTGGTACATTCACATCATCACAAGCAAGACCGAACGCTCACTTCACCATGCGTTCTTTCCACAACTACAAGCAGTGAAACAAACTATACTCTGTCCCCGGAATCTGTGGAGCAGGGTCACGCATAGTGGCAGAGAAGGGGGAGGAAATCGAGTGGGCAATGCCCCCTCCATGCAATCCTGTTCACTCTCATGTGTTTATTGGTGGTCGTCTCGTGTCACTACTTGCACAGAGCCTTGTTTTCGTTCCCTTGCTCCAGAGATTCCTGAGACAGTGTATATGAGTGGAAGATCATTTTGAAAAGCTCTGAACCGAAACTAACAGGGAAGTGTTGCCAACTTCATTGCTTAACACTAGAACCGCGGGAGGGGTCAAAATGACCCCTACCTTCACCGTTTCTTTAATAACGATCTAGTTTTTCTGATTTTTCCCTCGAAATTTTGTGACTTTTCATAATTATTTTCCTTCTTAAGATGGAAATCTACAAAATATAATTTATTTCTGTGAAATTTCATGTTATACCCGTAGAAGAGCGAGAGGGGGCAATTTGACCCCTGTAAATTTTCATTTATGAATGCAGCAATATCTGTGTTAGGTTGCGGTTCCTGTGTCATCCTGTCTCTAGCATGTTCCCACTTGTCACAGTTTACATGTTGTCATGTAGCTAGTCTTCTTCGACAGGGATGTACGTCTCCGAACATGAGGCATCAAGTAGGAGTTTCTGGTGGTAAAATATTGTGTATTGTGGAGTGTTCCGTTATTGGTTATTATATTTTATTTGTAATCAAAATGTATTACAAGCCACCTAAACACTTAGATTCTAATACATAAAGCACAGAAAATAATGTAAATTAAAAGTATGTTCCCATTCTAAAATAATTAGAATTTTTAAATGCATTTCTTACAAAATGACACCTTTCCGCTGTTCTAGAAGGCATCAAATCCTTCGGCGTTCTAGTGTTAACCCCGCATTGATTGCGCACAGTTTCTAGTTCCGGGTGTGGGGTTTTAACCCTGTTATTTATCAATGATTTTTTTATCAACACTCTCCCTCTGTCTAGCCGAGTTAGAAACGTTCCTCTTTTACACGAAGATTTTGTTTTCAGTGTTAGTAAGATCTTCGAGCAGCTAGGGAGGGTTCGTTGAAGACCCTTGCTGTCTGAGTTCATGCGCGACTATAGGCGTACCTACTGTTTACTGAAAATCCGGTCTGCTGTTTCGTTTCCGAATAATGAGGAGTGCCTTTCTATAATTTGATAGAATTTCAATATTCTCAGTTTTATAGAATCTCAAATGTTCAAAGAAAGGATCTGAAAGTAATAATTGAAGATTTGGTATTTTATTTTAGACCATTAATTTGGCATACCATGCGCAACCATCGACGTAACTTTTCTCACGTGACTCACAAAGGGTTAATTACAACTCGCAAAGTAATGCAACTGGTTTATTATAACAGGAAGAAAATGTACCTTCTTATTTTCTAGCGCTTCTTGAGTACTCTGTTTGCATATTAATAGAATTCAAGTTTCGTCCAAATATCATAAGTATATTGAAGTTGTTTGCGTGGCAAACACACTATCATGTAAATTGTTGGGTAATTGTCAACATTGGTGGTGTAATTTGAGACGAAGGAGGCTGAAAACATCCTGCTATTCTAGAAATTCCATTGCTTGCCTGTGCAGGAGAAATCTCGAATAACCTTGGGGAGAAGTGACCTCTGTTTGAACCCTTGAAAATCGACATTACTAACATGTTTTACAAATCTTGAAACAAATTGTAATTGCTTGAAAATTCATCTCCATGGAATTTCGAATAGTTATCAGTTTATTTCATTAATGCTTACACAGTGGATCCCTGATTCTACATTATACATTCAATCTGCATGGTAAAAACAATCAGTGGCGTAGCATGGACATTTCGGGTGGGAACGCCAAGTCCGAAGGAAGAGTCGGCCCTTTCTTGCTTAATAATTTACTTATGGTATTAGTCGCCACAGGTATTATTTGCCTGAAGTAAGCTGGGTTTTCAATAAAACATCATCATTGCATGTTTTAGCTAGAAAATTAGATGCCTCACTAGCCACAGATGTTTTGAACTCTGGTGTTCTATACCTTTTTTTATATCTTTCTGCATGACTCAAGTCATTAAAAACCTACCTGAATCACAAGCGCCTCTGCACAACAGTAGACGTCATTGTTGTGGGCGATCCAACTACTGATTGATTTGGTTTATTTTACTTCGCTTTTCTACCACTTTTGGTTAATTGCGAATATGAATATGAGTGATGATATTGATGAAGGGACACTGACAAAGAACAGCCGTGCTCACGCCGGGATTCGAACCAGGGACCTCTGTCGTCTTGGCGCACTGTGAAAAGCAGAGTGGATGATCCAAATATCGTACACTCTACTGACGTAACAGTGCCGATTAGTAATTCAGACTACTGTTTATTACATCTTGAGAATGCTGATAAACATTTTAAAATAATTTTCTCCAGAGACCATTCGATGTTAAGAGTTTTCAAATGAATGCTAAACATTTCCATACACACAATATTAAGTAGTTAGATAATAACGAAAAAATACAATAAAAAAATAATAGTTTTGCGGGTTAACTCTTTGCGGCTCAGGAGTTGGATAAATTTCCCGACCCTTCCGGCGCGGAGAAGGTTCGAAATTTTTTTTTTACATTAACACTTTTAATATCTTTTATTTTTACATAAGAATACATATTTTCATAATATTTCTTAAATTCTATTGTAATTGTAATTTTAATTTGAAAAAACTGGTGGTTATCAGCACTAACCACCACGCAAATGTAACATGTTTTTTTATGCAACATATGTGAATGAAAATTGTGAAATACAAAGGTTTTCTTTACCTAAATTCAACTTCAATTTCGGTGAAAGGTTTGGAAACAGTCTTTATCCTTCCGCAAACAAAGGGGCACATTACAAACACTGCACATCCATATTGTGCGGACTGGATTGCTCTTCGTGCTACACTTGCGCTGCGACGCCAAGGGTCCCGGGTTCGAATCCCGGTCGGGCTTGGTTGTTTGTGAATGTCCATTCATCAATTTCATCATTTCATCACTCATCCCCATCTTCGCAAATTAGCCACGAGGCACAAAACGCGAAGTAAAATAAACTAAATCAATCAATCAATCAATCAATCGTGCTACACTTAGCACATCTTCTTGATGTGGACCTCTTAGGTTGATGGCTTGCACTCTGGTTCCTAATACTCGGCATGACACTAGGTTTGTGGCGCTTTATTTCTACACTTCTGTTTGGGGGAGTGTGTGGAGTTGCTATTCTTTTGGAGAGCAAACCTATATATACATCCCTCCTAAATTCCTTGTTAGTGAACTTCTCACCTTCAATTTGATTGTGAATAATAAAAGCATTTGTTAGAGCTGCATCAAGAAAGTGAAAAAATAATCTCAAGTACTATTTCTTACTTTTGCGGTCAATCTGGTAATCATTCTTCAGTCGATCAAAATTATCGACAAAATTCATATTTTCATTGTACTCCTTCACAATCTTTGGGCAGGGCACATCTGAAATAGTACCATCTTTTGCCTTCCTACTGATGGTTATTGTATCATTGGGATTGTGGAAATTAGACAAAAAGTTCACTGCTCGTTTATCCTTCCATCTTATCATTGTTATGTCATCATCGGACTGTTGCCAATCATATTCTCCTCTCTTTAGTTCCTTCTCCCCTTTGAGACTAGGTAGGAACTTCCGTGCAGGATTCACTGTCCCACATGCAAAAATATTTTTGGCTTTTAGAGTTAGCAGGAGCTAATAGCTATAGAAGTAGTTGTCTACAAATAGAACATGGTTTTTATCAATAAAATCATGACAGAGAGAAGCCAACCCTTTCTCACCTTGCTCGCTTGTTTTCCCAGTATAGATTTCGAACCTGTGGTTTTATCCAGACGAGTCACAGAGCATCCATATCTTGAAACCTCTTTTGATTGGCTTATCCCTCATGAATTGTTTCATATTAGATCTTCCTTTGAATTTTACCATCGATTCATCGACGACAAGTTTCTGATAAGCTTTGTAGTTTTGCACGAAAGAGTGTGCCAGATTGTTCAGAAATGGTCGGAGTTTATATAATCTATCAAATTGTGGATCACGACGCTCTGGTTGAACAGCATTGTTGTTGAAATGTATGTGACTCAACAGCCAACCAAACCTTTTTACACTCATTAGTTTTGAAATATAATAGTCATGCCAGTCTGGTTTTGATGACCAATAATCTCTGTAGCTTGACATTCGTTTGAGACCCATAAAAATGTTCATTCCTATAAATACTCGAATTTCATCCATGTCTGTCGGTTGGAAGGGCTTACCTTGTTGTGTAGCATATAAGTTCGTGTGAAACACAATATGATTGAGCAACTCATCATTGAAAAAGAGTGAAAAAATTGCAAGAGGGCTCTTATCTTGCAGTTCCTTCACAGCATCAGTCGGTCCCACCCTACTTGAGAAATGTGGCACTGGAGTTGTTTGATGAGATGTCTGATCCCAGATTGGTGACCTTGTTACATGAACCAATGGCACAATTGGAGTACTCACTGTGACCTCATTGGAACCATCCTGTTGTCTGATGCTCATTGATGCACTAACACAACCTGTGGCACTTTGTGTTGATGTCGAAGGTCCTTCGTTAGTAGGAATATTGCACCCAAGAAATTCATCTTCAGAGGACGTTTCTGCAATGCACATTCCTTCTGCACTTATTTCTGGGTGAAAAGTGGGATCTGCATCTGAATCATCACTACTGAAGTCCAAATCGGAGCCTGAGGGTATGTCCTCAGCATTAAAAAAGTCTCGAATATCCTGATCAGTCAGCCTCTCCATGATTCTAGGAAATATGTAAACTTTACACAGAGTTCCGAAAGCAACCAAATCTGCGCGGTGGTCAGCAACACTAACCACCTACATATGAAGAGTTCCTTTGTGAACGACCGCACAAAAACCTCCACTTCCTGGCACAGATGTAGCCACGGTAATGGGGAAATATAAAAGCACAGTGGATTCGGCAGAAAACGAAAAAGAACTACCATTACAACAATTAGTCATTTACAATCACTGTTTACAACAACATTCAACAAAAGCGGCACCATAAAGGAGACTGGAGTAAACATAAGAAACAACAATCCCCAAAATCTCATTTCAGACAAAAGGCGATACACCTCAAAGCGAAACATTCGAGTTAAAATACCACACAAAACGAAAATTTGCATTTCAAGTGGTGGTCAGTGACACTAACCACCGAGCCGAAAAGGACAATCTTGAGGTGGTTACCATTGATAACCACTGCGCCGCAAAGAGTTAAGTGGTAGAGCAGCCACAGGCTGAATTTCTATGACGAGGACTTCACCAACTTATTTGACAAAAACTGTGTTGATATTTTAGTTTCTAATACACATCGCTGTTCGTGCGATAAATTATACAATGCAGTGGCCATTAAGAAGCAGTATATTTGAGATTGGTAAAGTTACGTCAGTCATTATTGCGTATTGTAGCATCACACAGCACGAGTTGCATGAGCGCGAAGAGCGAAGAACCGGGTAGGAATTCTACCGCTGTCGTCTCCTTCAGAAGGCAGGAAGGGTCACATGAACCAATCACGGTAGACCTCTCGTACGCTGGCGTAAGAGAGAGCATTTACGCGCGTGCTGTAGAAATGGAAGCTTTCCCTCCATAAAGGCAGCAAGGAATATAGGAGTCCTGTACGCCGAACCTGCTCGGCGTCCGGCCGGGAAAGGCATTGAAAAGAGATGCTAGAACGAGTGTTGAGAGTGGAGCGTTGCAAGCGGATCGCGAAAAATAGCCATTATAATGCCATGAAGGTCAAACATATATGAAATTAGTCACGTTTTACTTTATAATCACAGCATTTAAGCATTTTTGAAATTTTAAATCTGGGAACGCCGGGTGTACGGGCGTACTATAACGCTACGCCACTGAAAACAATACTATAAATGTTTGCAGGATTTTGCATTTCCCCATATTTTAAGTTCTTATAGCATGGTCCCCTGGAAAAAGTAAAATCGAGGTTCAACTGTAATGAGAAATTATTAATCTTCATGATCGCAATCACACTCCTATGCAGACAACAGACTATATAGCAAACCTTAACCAAGGGAGGGGCCATAGCTCCCCTCGAAGTATGAAATATTTTAATGTGATCCCATAAAAACGTACAAAAATTACACTGATTTTTTAACACATTTATACATTTTAATCGTCACATATTTAATTTATAAATATATTATTTTTCAAACATTAAATTACCATGGCTGGTTAACTTAAAGGAAATTTGAAAACATTGTTACTATGCAAAACACAGTATTATTCAAATACTTCAGTGAATTGAATGTGAACAATAAGCACTAAATCCCGGGGGAGGCACATAGCGGTTCGGATCCCACTTTAAACTGTAAGACCAGTCCCGATTAGCCTTACTGTGCATAAAGTGGACTTAAAACAACAAATCAACCAACCAATAAACACTAAGATGTACGCCATGTGACAGCCTTTCTATGTAAGTGACTGTGTTGCTGACGCTTACATTGGGGGGGGGGGGGGGTCCTACTGAGTCTGAAGCGAAAGACGCACACACAGTCTGTATGTTGGTTGGTTGATTTGGTGTTTTAAGTTCACTTTGTGCACAGTAAGGCTAATCGGGACTGCGCCACTATATGCCTCCACCAGGTATTGAACCCGGACCCCCTTGACTACAAGGCAACGGCGATATAACTGAATACTGGAGAAACAGAAAATTCTCCGAGCTGCCTGCAGGCCCGTAGCCAGTATTTTATTTCGGGAGGGGCTCATCCCTCATCAGCAGCCTCCATATAAAGGCGGAAAAGTGGGGGGTAGAAGCCCTGAAGATGAATTTCACAGTATATTACAAATTATTGTACAGTATGTTTAATCACACTTACGTTCTTTTGGGCTTCTTAAATAATGTGATAATAATTTGAGAGAATTAATTATCGAGGCAAGACGGAGAATGTTCTATAACCATGTTATTGTTAATAGCACGAATCCAAGGTGGGGTATAGGGGGCTCAAGCCCCCTTCAGGAATTTTTTTTTACGCTAGATAAAATTAGGTTTCTGGCTTTTTGAATAATGTGATGATAATTTGAGATAAATAATCATCGCGGCAAAAAGGAAAGTGTTCTATAATCCTGTTATTGTTAATAGCACGCATCCAAGGTGGAGATCAGGGTGTTTGAACACCCCCCCCCCCGAAACCTTTCACATTACACTAGTTAAAATTAGGTTTTTGGTTTTTTGAATAATGTGACGATTATTTAAGGAGATAAATAATTATGGAGGAAAGACGGATAATGTTCTATAACCCTGTTATTGTTAATAGCCGTATCCAAGGTAGGGTACAGGGGGCTCGAGCCCCCTTCAGGTAATATTTCTGTTTACACTAGATAATATGTTTTTGGCTTCTTGAATAATGTGACGATAATTTAAGGAGATAAATAATTATCGAGGCAATATTGCCTATTGCACGTAAACTATATATGCACCAACTCCATCTAACAACGCAGACATGATTATTACCCAAACAGGCAATTGAACTAAATAACAGACTAAAGCTGTTCCCAGTGCAGTAATAATACCAATAGCAACACCAATTTTTTGTTTTCTAGCATCGAACAGACGAAATCTGTGCGCTTTCGGTGTTGTCGCAGTGAACTTGAGCACTATGTAGAGACTTGTCAGGATTTGGAAGCTGCACAACAAAGATAGCGCCAGACGTAGGGCGATTCATTGTAATTTTTAACCTCTGGAAAGTGCGAGAGGGAACGTTCTTGAATAAGAGAAGGAGTCGATCTACTGGCAATCATTTCTAGGTAACTATGACAGTGGCGAGATTTCACACCGTGTAGCCTGAGGATTTCACAAGTCGAAAGTAGGGTTGTGCGGCCTTTTGTGTCGCTACTGTGTGAAACGTTGCTGTTGATTGACTCATTCCAAACGACATGTATCACGTGTCCCTTCAGTCTGAAATCTTCCTAAGTCTTGTAGATTAGTCACAAGGATGGAAAATTAGGGCTTTGTTAAAGTTATCTGCAGAAAGAAAGCATCTTACTTCAGTCTCAAATACGAAATGACAAAAACTTCTGGCGAGTTAATTTTAAAAAATGTATCCGAAATAAAGAGAGCCGTACCCAGGATTTTCGGGAGGGAGAGGGGTTACGCATACTATTTTTAGTGGTCAGTCCTCATTTTGCCATCTATTCCTGTCTTTGACGTTCTTTTTTTTAAGGAATACTGGGTAAAATAGGGTTAGGACCCAACCAGCGCCCCCTTGGGCACATAACTGGATATAAATGAGTAAGCATTTGATCATATCGGGAGACAAAACATTACAGCTGTATTCTAGAAGACTTCCTTTGTTTCGTGCCGATATATGACAAGACTGCGGAAGCTATGACAGACAATTTTGAACACTTGCGAGTGCTTAGGCCTGAATATGAACAATTTGGTGGGTTTCGGCTTTTATAAGAGCTGCAAACATGGGAGGACAAGGCACAATTATGGTGTTCAGGCTCTAATCAGAGAGAAATATTCGAGAACTGTCTGCGTCCAGATCGCAGCCAACAGTTTGAATCTCCCGTTATCGAGTGGATTGTCCATCCCGTGCATGTATAACAGCTTTATAAAAACACTTACTTCTGGTAGTATTTGTAGATGTTTTGATGCCTGATGAGAAGATATGGACATACACACATACTGAGATGGTTCCGACACACAATGTTAGTGCATGGAAACAGAGGGTCAATTGGTAAAAGATGTTCCGATTTCACCTTCCGATTAAAATCACAGCCTTAAACAGTGGTGACGATTTAGAGGATAGTTGCTCCCCATTTTTTTTTGCCTCGACACTATCACTATGGCCTCTTAATGCTAAGCCGTGTCTGTCAAGATAAAGTAAACTTTCCTTGCACCCCCCCCCCCCCCCCCCGTTTTTGAACCAAATTGCCGCTACTGCCTAAACATACAATTGTGAGGATATATCTATACCCCTTAAAAATATGGAGTTCAGCCCCCACCGAAAGGAATTCCTGGATACGTGCCTGACGAAAAGAGATGCCTAAACACATTTCTATCCATGCCACTGTATGGGATAACTCGCAGTAACAAATCTGCAAATTTATTCTTTTTGCAATGCAATTGATCTCCCCCCAAACCTTCCCTTTCCTTCCTATTGGAATGTGCTTAGAAAGTTTCTTGAACTATGCGATTATCTTTCATCTAGCCTTGGGCTATTTTACGTGCAACTATAAATTAAAGAAAGGTTCAGATTACGTAATGCTTTATGTAAAGCGCTTTTCTTTCATTGGAAAGAAAATAATATGTGCCTGTCGTGGAGAAGCATTCAGTTTTGAATCGCAGTGAGTCAGGTGTGGGAACCATGAATATTTTGCTACGTTTGGTGTCGATTCCTTTTATGGCGCTCGGAGCTCTTCTCAAAGTTCTTTTGGCGTGTTTCACCAAACACGACAGTAGTCGGAAGGAAGAACAACTGGATCCACCAGCCTGTTTGCGAGACCCGACCCTTGGACGACACTGTTATTTGACGTTGCAGGTAAGCCTCCCTTTGCATAGCTACTCCTTGACGAGTACCGAGCGTTGAGCATTCAGTATGTGAGGGGTGCCTATTACCAGCAGGGTAGCGATTAACTCACAAGATGTGAAAAAAAAAAATCAAGAAAACCCCAGGATATTGTAGTTACTCAATCTGAGGCAACGATGCCATATACAGTCCCTTTTATGGTCGAGGTGTCCGTGGAGCGGCGGCTAGCGCAGCGGGAAGTAAGATCGCGTCTGCCGGCAAACTGGATGCAACACCCGCGTAACTGGAACCGATAGTTATGTAATGAAATAATCTCGTGCAATTATATTGACAGTTACAATTAAAATGAGCACGTACCTTGTTACAAGAGGTCAGGCCCGTACACAGGATTTTTTGAGAGGGAGGGGAAGGCCAAGCCCGAAACCTTGGTTATATATATATACATAAAATTGTCATGAAATCATGAAATATATGTCAATTATTAAATAATTAATTAATATCATTAATTAATTAAATAATTTACTTATATATATTTATATTTATAAACATATACTATAAACAAAAATTAATTTGCTACATTTATAAACTAGCAAATTAATTCCTTTAACGACTGGTTCAAAATGTCAAAAAATTAGAAGATAAGTGAAATGTATTTAATAAGTGTTAGATATTATTTAATTATTGCTTTTTATTAAAAATGATAATTAAATGTTCATACTTTAATTGTGTTATGTTTTTATAATGGTGTAAATCTATTAATAGTCTCTCGAAAGGAAATGTTTGCTCATCAGAGTTGTAGCTCGCCCATGACGAGAATGATTTTCGCACCCCCTGCACCGAAGTTGCACCTCTACCTAGATGCAGCTGGCATACTTACGCTCTGCTTAGACATTGTAGATATTTTATGTACTTACTCTTTTCCGTTGAATCCGATGAAAAGAAAATTTAGCATTCAAGAAATGTGGCTAATAAATGGACAGTCGGTTGTGCATCCCACACCAGCAGCGTGTGTTATTGTTCACATTTGCAAAATCGATTGCAAATTAAAGATAACGAGGTGGAGGGACACAAAATGAGAAACTTTAAGAAGACATTAGTTTCGTATTAAATTAACATGTAAATGCTATGTTTTATTCCCGACGAAAGGAGGTGAGAAATGGAGGAGAAATGACAGGTCGGTCGGTTCTTTGTTATTTCTTCTTTGTATGTGTTGATGTTATTCTTAGTAAAGTATGTTTGAAGTCCAAACTAATTGCTTATCTTTGTTGCTATAACACAAACTCTTACCCTCCGAAAATTTCAATGGGGGAAAAATTTTAACAGAAGAAGATCGTTGGTGGAAAGGTGGGCGATCCCCCTTCCGCCAAGGCAATTCGTACCCTTAATGTGACCACCAACGCTATGGAATTATCGAAGAACATGTCTGAATGTGAATTAACCACAAAAACAGGACATTTTCTCATCAAGACTGCAGTTCGAGAAAAGTAAAAACAGGGAGTAAATATGGTGAACTGTCCCGAACAAATTGGAACATTTAATAGCTTGGCATAAATGGTTATAAAACTAAAATTACTAAATATAGTAGACTGCAGACTTCTGGAGTCTGCCTCTCTCCAGAGACAACCCATTCATTTATACAACAAGAGAATCTAAATTCTTGCAAAATCTTAAAAAAAGTTATCCATGTTATTTTTGTAGGTTTGCATCAAAATATTTCATGGCTCGAGGAGGGGGGGCATGCCCCCCCCCCCTGGGTACGGGCCTGCAAGAGGTGTTGGAAATTTTGTCCTCCTGCATCCACACATTTACGGCATATTTATAGGAAATTTTCACTAACAAGTTCCTCTTCCGAAATTGCTTCAATTTCTCTCCTGATATTTTCTTTCAATTTTTCTAATGCATGGTTTCAGGTTTGAAAGCTTCGTATAAATATCTCTATCATTGGCGTAGCTACGGGGTGTGCCGGGTGTGCCTAGGCACACCCTAATGGGCTGCTTTATCCAAGAGAATTAAAGACAGATATTTCAATTAGAGAGAAAATAAGAGTCAGTTTATAAGAAGTTGAAAATGTCATTACTTGGTGCAAACGTGTGCATTATCGCTGATGAAACGGGTGTCTATAGTTTTTCGATTTTTTGATGTCATTGGAGAAAGAAGATATTTACTGCATTATACTCTGTACTGCAGCGCTTTTCTTCTATACCTGTCACAAGCTGCACGTGTGAGAGAGCTTTCTCCAAGCTTACCCAAGTTAAAACTAAATTAGGAGCAACTCAGAAGCAGGATAGATTGGAAGCCCTGCTCTTGCTATTTGTGGAACAGGAAAAAGCTTAGTCTATTGATGTAAATGAAGTTTTAGAACATTGTACCTTTTGACAAACGTCTCTTGTTATAGAAGACGTGTATTTTGATGTATTTGTTTGTAACATTTATGAACATTTTGTGTGTGTGTAATTTCTATGCAATTTGATTTTTTTCTACTACATATATTCAGAAATTTTCAACAGTGTCATTTAGTGAATTTATATTCCTTTACAAACATCAGTGAAGTTAAAGAGCCAAGTAATTGTGTTGCAAAATATGCTATTAAAAAGGTACAAGACCTCATTTTATTTCTTTGTGCACATCCAAATATAAAGTTCTAGCTACGCCTATGCGCTCCAAGATTAGTTACTGAAATTTCCCCCATTGGAAATTTTCCAAGTACCACACCGTATATATGTGTATGTGTGTATATACTGTACACACACACACACACACACACACACACACACACAGGTTTAATGTGGAGATGACGAAGGGGTTCCCCATATTCAGTGGATGGAGTCATCTTCCGTAGCCCTTTGGTAGCGAGCAGTTGCATAGACCCGGTCGGGAGAGCTCGGCATTCTTTATCCTTCATTATGTTTCGATTATTTTACGTTGCTTTTGTCAATGGCCAAGAAAAAGAGCGACGACCTGGCGAAATAAATAACTGGAAAAATACAAGGAGACACCCACGCCTCCATTTTTTTTTAAAAAAAAATTTTTCATTTCTTGCAGGGCATGAGATTTCATTATGTTGAAAATGGAGACAGAAGTAAACCCCTAATATTGTGTGTGCATGGATTCCCGGAGTTTTGGTATTCCTGGAGGCATCAGCTAAGAGAATTTTCCAAGGAGTATTGGTTAGTTGTTTCTTTTACGATAGATATTATGTTTTCTGTCATAAATCCGTTAATAGGCCAAGCTATAATTAGGCAATGGAATATGCATTAGATTGTCATATATTTATTCAACCTCCATAGGTTAATCGTGTACCTTATCCAGGATTCGAACTTAAGGGACCTACAGGAGCAGCGACGTACAGCCAAGTTGGCTCAAGGTCACGGGTTCGATACCCGGTGGAGGCACAAGTAGTTCGGATCCCAAACTCTATATCCAGTCCTGATTAGCCTTACTGTGAATAAAGTGGACTTAAAATAGCAGATCAATCAATCAATCAACCAAAGTTTGTTCACCCTGTTGAAATGTAATACGCAGATTTTACAATAAAAATAAAATGAAAGTGTGTAGAAAATGATGAATACATATTTTCTTTTTCTTTGAGGATGTGGTCCACCTAAATCTTATACAACTATCCAGTAGTCCACTCACACAAGAAAGTCCGTCGCAGAGTCCGTGACTTAAAAGTGGGTTACGCTACAGGACATGACAATATGTTATATGTTTAATATTCTCCTATCATTACAGACCTCAAAAATTCGCATGTAAAAGCATAAAAAATCGCGCAGAAACATTGCCATTAAAAGTGGTTTGAAAAACTTGTAAGATTTTGATTAAAATCGTATATAAGTTTTAAAAAATCAACATGCAAACATTTTTACCAAGTGTATAAATAAAATGCATAAAAAGTTAAAAAGTCAGTATTTATATTTAAAATATTCTAAGAATAACACTTATTTCTTAAATAGGTTTATAACATGGTTATTAGTAATAATTATAATAATTCTGTCTCTTGCCATCGTAATCTATCATTTAGGGCAGTGCCACACAAGGGTTGGTTGAGGTGTCTGGCCGCCATAACCACGTTAACCTGCAATAAGACAGTTTCTACTACGTGGAATATAGGTTGACACTTTAGTATCTTCTGAAAACTTACTTACTGTTACGTACTTTGCATTTTTTTTAGTAAGCAAACGAACAACTTAAAAAATGAAAGTGGTAGCCTACATGTTCATGGGAAATCTACTTCATAAGATTTATTTCCGTAGGGTTGTCGCAGTTGATCTTCGCGGATATGGTGACTCTGATAAGCCTAAAGAAGCTGAAAACTATAAGCTCAGACTCTTAGTAGAAGACGTGAAGAACATCATCCATGGATTAGGTATGTATAGAAGTATCGTAATGAACAGCTAATATGCAATGACAGGGTGTCTACCAGTCAAGAAAGTCAAGAAAAAGTCAAGAAATCAAGAAGTAGGCAAAGAAGTCAATAAAAAGTCAAGATATTATACTTGTGGTCAAGAAATTTTGCTATCACAATGACTGATTGATTTAGGTCATTTTACTTCACTTATCTGGCCCTTTGGCCAATCGCAATTACGAGAGTATTGTATCGTATTTCAGGCCCGTAGCGAGGGGTAGGCTAGGGGGGGGGGGTTGAAGCCTGCTATCACAAACCTGCCTAGGGCGCCAATCTAGCTATAGGGCTGTAAAACCTATCCATTAGAACGTACTTTATTATTTCAACTCTGATACAATAAGCATAGGTTCTACAGTATAATACTAATACAGTACCTCAAACAATTTTTACGAATAATATTTACCAGCTTTTAAATACGGTCTTGAAAAGGCCAGAAGCGTGTCCTTGCCTGAGAAAATCTGAAGGAAAAGTGAAACATTTGACTGATAGTAAGGCATATGAAGCCTATTTAGTAGTAGTAGTACTGTATGTAGGGTTGCCAGACGTCCCGTATATACGGGATTGTCCGCTTTTTTAAAGAAATGTCCCGGTATTCCGGAAAATGTTCTCGGGACGCCCATTTGTCAGGTATTTAGCTAAAGATAACGAATTCAAATTTCAAAAATCATTTTATACATCATATTTTCTATGATGACTGTTCAGTAGACCAAAGAACGAAATCGGCTGGACTTAACAACAGGGGAAAACATATTGCAAGTTCTAGTGAATGAGAATAAGTCATGTTCTGAATTTTATAGTAATGCATTGGGAAAAAAATGTTCTTTTAAAGGACGCCAAGAATTCACTCAAATATTAATAGATTTTGCCAAAATGATAAAAATTAGGGATTAACAATGCTTTAAACAGCAATTGATTTTGTAATGTTTAAAAATGCTATAAAAATAAATTTAACTATATCCATGTCTATATAATCTGTATGTCCCGTTTTTTTTATTTTAGAAATCTGGCAACCCTAACTGTATGATATTTATTTGTATCCTTTGTAAGTACTCTGTATAATTGGATGTTTTAACATTTCTTTAGAAGAATTACAAATAGTTTTTACAAAAGAATAGAAAAATACTGCTTAAATGCAATCGTATAATAGTGATTGAATCGAATCTTATGCACATTTCCTATATCGCATCAAAGGCGTACGATAAGCAGTAAATTGTGTTTAAACCTAATTTTATAACAAAATTATTGCCAATTCAAATGATACAACTTAAAAGACAGCCTGATTGTAATATTGTTTCCGATGCTGTGGATAACTTTCCGAGAGTTCTATTCAGAGATTGTTGTACCCATGAGTAGAGTGAGATGCATAAGTATTTCCAGGCAAATTGTCCATTGCTCTTTTCATTCATTTTCTCTCTTACAGTGTACCTATTTTTAAGGAAATTTATTGTTCTGGTATTTTACATTCAGCAGACGTTCTCAACTGCTTCGTTGGCACTTTCTTTCAAATTTTGAATCAAACATTGCTTAAAACAAAACGAATGAACACGGTGATCAACAATTTGCCTGATATTATATTATTTGCGTGTCCCCAAAAAAACATGCCTTAACAATTCACATCACGAACTTTTTGATCGTCCCTCGCATGTTAGTTTGAAACTAGATTATTGCAAACAATATTAATATACTTTTTATATTACATAAGGAAATTCCCGACAGTGGAAGTCTTAACCATGATCTACACACAAGACTTTTATGGAAAAGATAAATCGTTCTTCCAAAAGGAATTTAAAATACATTCTTTCATTGAAGGTTCTGAAAGATTGAATTCTTGTACTTAGATTGTTATTACGTAAAACACTCTGATAGTTTGTATCATATTGAGGTAACACCTACCTAGACCCTAAGGTGCAATTGTACACTCTTACAAAGAGAATAAAGGGAGTGGAATTTTAATGATCCTAGTTGGAACTCAATGTCAGAGAAAGGCATGCGCGTGTGGTAGCGGAACAACTTTTTTCCTTGCCTCAGGAGGTAAAAACATTGAAGTGAAAGTGGAAACCCAATTAGTATCAATAATCGTCGCTAATTTCAAGAATGTAGGCAATCAGTGAGCACGTGGTTGCATAAATATGTTGTTCGCAAATGAACCTCTCAACAAACTTACATAAAGAACACAAAAACAATTGAAATGTATGAATTTCTATTTAGCCACGCTATAAATAAATCTGTTCACGCGATTTCGGTAACAAGTGAATCCAAATTTATCGCTTTTAACTAGGGTTGAGCCCAGTGGCGTGCCCAAGGTGGGGTTGATGGGAGTAATAAACCACTCCCGTTTGGTCCAGGATTCCTAAAGATAAAGAAAGTCAAATGCAGGAAAAAATGGCAAATGAGGACCGAAAATCCTGGGGACGCCACTGGTTGAACCGATGCCGATACCGAATTTCTTTCCGATTCCCATCGATACCGGTACCGATGTTTGAAAATTGTAACAATGAAAAGTTGTTTAAAATAAGGCAGGTGAACCAGAGATGGCCCTAGTTAAGCTTCTAGGGCAATTTACAAATCTCTAATGAGATGAATTTCTTGAAATTAAAGGAAATAACTCCTACAACCAATTAACAACGTGTACCAAGTGGAATTTTTGTAACATAGCTTGTAACTTACCAAAAACTCAATATGCTGACCAAGGCAGAAATGTATTTTGTTCTAAAACATAAACTAAACGTTGTAACTTTTTTTTTAAAACAAAAGATTACAAAATCGTTACATCTGTTCCCAAGGTGGCCCACGGCTTATAGTTGGCTTAGAAAATGATGCTTGTGCTCAAGAAAACACATTTATTCATGTTTCTTCACGTTTCTGCATCTAATTGGAGAACATTGTTGGTGTCAAACTTTTGATTGTTGACATGCATTATATACAGTAACAGCAAATAGTCGACCTCCGTGGAGGACTGTTCTGCGCAGTCCCCACGACGCCAGGGGGGTCCACAATAACTTAAATAAAATGGCTGCTGACAGCCCGAGACAGTTCGTTTTCTGCATGGTGCACCTGAGGGGGACTGGGTATATTAATGTAGTGCCATATGTTGGCTGTGTTAAATACTAATATGATTTTTCGTAACCTTTGGCTCGCCTACCTTATTGACTAATATTAGTGGATGAGCATCCAACTCCAATTAAAAACATCAATTTGCCAGAGTTAAGCTTTAAAATGTTCAAAGAATAAATCAGAATATAAAATTACTTGTTAAGTAATCACAAAATACAGTTTCTCACATAATTCTGGTACAAAATCAACGGAAAATCGAATATTGCATAATTTGACTCCGCGAAAATGTCGATAGTATAGGCCAGTATCGAAAATAAAATCTAACCGATACATTGGCATCGATATTGCCTCAGCCTTATACTTTTAACTAAACCTAGTACTCAATATTTGTGATTTTTTATTATTGTGCTCATATTTTCAGTGCAAAATAGCCAGTGTTGTATCTGGAATAACATAAATGAATAAATGATACGTTACTGCTAAGATTGTTCTTATTTGAATTGTTTTCCAGGGAGAAGTAAGTGCATTCTTCTTGCCCACGACTGGGGTGGTTTGTTGGGGTGGGATTTTCTGAGAAGATACCCAGATATGGTGGAGAAGTTTGTTATTATGAACGGACCTCCGCCAGAAGTGTACATCCAAGGCGTGTTCACCATTCCACAACAGTTCTTTACATCTCTGTAAGTAAATCAAGACTCATTATTGCAATATAGTAACAAGAGAGTAGACAATGTAGGATACAAATATATGTTATATGTAGACAGTCTTACAAACTAAGATATAGTGCATACCAAATTTTCTCAAAAAGAGAGCAGATGAAGATCGTATTTGGTCTCTTGCACTGAAAGATATGTTGCACTCAGGGTTGGTTGGGGCCTTGGGAACTATGGTTCCAGACTTAACATTCAAAGGAAAAAAAATATTTTAGGGGGCGCAAAATGGAAAGGACGACTCTGACTTAACTTCGCCTAAAAGCTACAACTGAAATTTTATACAGGGAATCAATCCTCAGGATCTTGACAGTTCGGGCCTCCATACATACATGAATCCAGGTCTGATTGAATTACTAATAGTTATGCTTTCTAATAATTGTGACTTAGTGTCAGTACTGTATGAAACTCTCCTGGTTTGCATATCCTCTGTGCAGAAATGATCCAAAGTACGTATATCAACTGACAGAAAATATACATTTTTTCTTTGCCTTCAGTAAAACATTAAGGTGCACTAAATGTATGTAAACTAGGGTGACACGAACTTAATTTGATTCACCTAGATTCCCGCCATAGGAGAAATAATGCAGAGAATGTTGCTTTTCTGCTTTTTATAGTGAAGCTGCAGCATTGCCCACATGGGACGAAACCATTTCCAAGAAACCAAAAGTGTATTTAGACTAACTATATCAATTGATGAACCTCTATCAAGTTTGCTGTAGAACTGTAGCTATGGGGGGAATACGTGTTGGGACTTTGTAATGAAGTGATCAGAAAAGTGTATCCTACAGCTGCTTGACAAACAATAAACATATCCTGATTTTCTGAGTATTGATAGTTATACAATAATAATTCGTCGTGGTGTTCTGTTATATTTAAAGCGAATGTGTATTATTTTTAATAATATTGTAGAAATACTATTCTACAATTTTGTTTGTGTATATTGACTCATTGTAAATCATCCAAAAGAACAAACAAATAAATAATGCCAATGGTCTTTTCGAACGTTTGTCTTAGTAAACTTCCTAAAGTTAAAAGAATCAAGACTTTTGTTGTAAACATGGTCGGTGAAATTAGGAGCGTAATATTTGTCCAAGATAAGGAAGTGCCGAATTCGGTTGAGGCGCCACCAAAATCAATTCTCGTCCTGGGCCCAGCCCCAGAAATCATTAACTAAAGTTCTGGTTTACTGAGACACATTTTGAATTTTGAGTACGTCCAATACTTTAACAACGGAAGCAAATTACTCTACTTTGTTCTATTTTACAGTTACACGTTTGCATTTCAATTGCCTTGGCTTGCCGAGTTCTTGATGAGAAGTTTGGATTCCATGAGTTTTGATTCGATCCTAAGAGGAGGAAAAGCTGACAGTAATATCACGGAAGAAGACGTCACAGCGTACAAATATGCATTTAAAGATCCAGGTAATTAACTACCCTTCGATAGATTGGTTTCATATGACGCCAGAGAGCCTTCGTCTGCTCAAAGGGCTCTACATAAGAATTCTTGAAATGATGTATACAGTTGAATCGCTGATTAGAAGTAATTACAGGGGAAAGTGTTCACACACATCTCGTATATGTTACCACTGACCTCAGTGACGGATTAGTGAACATAATTAGCCACGAAGGTCCTAGGTTCGAATCCTGGTTAGGCACGACTGTTTCATAAAATTTGTTCCATCACTCATTTCAAGATTCATCAATAAAATATAACAAAATATAAATATTTATTTTCCATTTTCTAAAAAAACTTGCTCACAATATTCTTATAGGTCATATCGCGACATTTGTTCATCAGCTAAATTTCATTCTGTTTTCTTTTTAAATCTCTTTCCAGAATTCTTGTCAATATCTTTCAGCGTAAAATATATGGAAAGTGGCATCTTTATAGTCGGTAACGACATTGTGTATATTATTTTTTTTATTAATCTTTATTACACACAATACACTTGAACGCATTCTTTACACAAACTTGGAGGCACGTAGTGAATCCCACTTTAAACTGTAAGTCCTGTCCCGATTAGCTCTTCTGTGCATAAAGTGAACTTGAAACATCAATTCAATCAATCAATTACACAAACTATTATGTACATCCATATAACTGTCTGAAGTTTGTTTTAAGTCTACTTTATGCACAGATAGACTAATCGGGACTGAAAATACAGTTTTAAGTGGGATCTAATATATTATGTGCTTCCACCTCCACTACATGCATCCGTATAAGCGACACATCTGATATTCCAACCAACACATCAAGACTCCGGCTATTCACTACTTTTATGCAGCATCCATCTTTTTGATATTACATATTTTTTCAATTCCGGTAATTGAAACAAAAACTTATATGCATTATTCTTACAGGTTCCTTTGTGTATGGTGTGAACTACTACAAAGAAAACGGTCCACGATTCATTTTCAGGTGGCTAAATTCAAAAAAGTCTCAGAAACGAATCACTGTGCCAGGAATGTACCTGTTTGGAGAAAAGGATTCTTACATCCATCTAGGCTTGCTGAAGAAAATGAAGAATTACTCAGACAATTTGAGAATAGAGGTTGTGAAGGGAGCAAACCACTTTGTGCAGCAAGACGATCCTCGGAATGTGAACAGGCTAATTTGGTCACTGCTGGAAAATTAAAATTTCACATCATAAACTGTCTTGATATTTATTTATGTCCTCTGTGATATGATATTTTTAAGAGAAAATTATCGCAACTATATAAAACAAAGAGACAAAAACGAAATCGATCCTTCGAGACGAGACAGAGAAATAGTTTCGGAACCGAAACTGGGGTTCGAACCAAGTGTCTCAGGAAAAATAATAATAATATGATAAAAATATCATAAATGTTTAAATTAATATGTTAATATAATTTGTAGGTCTATCCACAGTATGTAAATTAATGAATAAGTGAATAGCTACCTAAAAAGACAGTGTAATTGATTGAATTGCTGTTTAAAGTCCACTTTATGCACAGAAAGACTAATTTGGACCGGACCTTGTTACGTGCCAGAACGGCAAACACAATCAAGTCGCAAGATGAAGTAGTTCGCGGGAGCGACAATAGATGTCAGTGCGCTGTAGGATGAAGGCAGAAATAAATTGTAGAGATAAGAAGAGAAGAAATATGGTTGTATATATAATAATAATTAGGAAACAAATGAATGAATAATACAAGATTATGTATCTTAAAGAATAGACAGACTGTAAATGATAAATTATTAAGATAAAGTATATATTAACATGAATGAAATTGAGGAAAGTTGATAACATTATGAAAATGTGTCCTTTTCTGATTTGAGAATCTGTAGATACTGTATACGAATGGGAATATAACAGCATGTATTCATTATCTAGCTTACGTGTAGTTAAGATGGCCAAAATTTTCATAAACAACTTACCTGACAAGGAAATGAATGCGAAAGATAAAGAATTGAATATTTATTGAATAGCAAAGAAATGCATATGTCCAGCTGACGAAAAGTAAAGTTCCTGAATAATATTTTATGCATATTGTTATAAGTAGCAGTGTGCATAAATCTTCTGTACTGTCAATTCAAAGCCTTCTTGTCCAAATCTAATCCTTGCCTTCCAGGATGGGGAAAACGGCGATTCACTGAATTTTAAGTTAATTATTAGAAGGTAACTGCCCCTATCCCCGTGCGCACGCATATGCTTATACGAATAAAATGTGGGATTTTTTTTTTAAAGTTAATTTTTCTTCCGTTTTAAAGTTTTATGGACATTTCTATAGTGTCAGTTTTTCTTTCCCACTCGCAACAGGACAAGTTGTTGTTGAAGGCTGGATTCTTCACCCTTGATTGTCAGACTAACAGCTTTTATTAGGAATTTAATTAACAATAATTAACAAAAAGTGGGGTAACATAACAACCATGTGCAATTTTTATGCATGGCATGTGTCTGCTGCTGCTGTGATCTAAGCAAGTTGAAACGATTTTCCTCAGTTATATAACGAAATTGTTGACTGGGGAAATTACTCGGAACCTTACGTGATAATTTTTACACGGTTCAGCACAAAAAGCGACCTTCTTTGGCATGTAGAAATACTGCGTATGTTTAACAAGATTTTTTTTGTGTACTTACATTCTGGATGCTGGAAATAACAAATGAATTATTTGTGACCTTGATTCATAGTCGAACCAAAGATTCAGGAAGATTCAGGCCTTCAACAAATCCTTGAGATCATTTACGGAGGTAATACTGTTAAACCTATGATAACCTATGATCCCCAGAAAAGCACCTCACTTCCAAGTAGTACACCTTGGACTGCATTTTTAAGACTTTACTCCCAGGCAGTATAATCCTTTTTGGGGCTCGTGTTGTCGCCCATATTGTCCCTTCATCCATCTCACCGCATCATCATCAGTCCTTATCTTCGTGATTAGCCACATGTGGCAGAAAACCGACGTAATATAAACTAAAACAAAACAAATTAACCAGGAAGAGCCATAGTCATTTTTGTAATGCGATCAATTCTCACACCAACGAAATATATTATATAAAAATCTGATACGATTAAAAATTCCATTTCCTATATCTTTACTTTCTCTTTTATCTGATTTATCAATACCAATTATTTGGATTTTATATGGATACGCACGAAAATGTCAAATCGAAATATAAACAGAATATAGAATGTTAAAGTGTAAAAATGAAGATTTATTAGTGTCATCTGTCGTGTATCATATTCGTATTACACGGGAACTGGAAAAGTTGTGTAACGAAAATCCAATACCACAGATTACTACTGTCCCATACTACAAATACAGGAACGTTGGCCAAAGTCGACAGTGTTTTGTCTGGCAGGGTCAGAAAAAGAAGAAGAAGAAGAGCCATAGTCAGAGGCACAAGGGGTCATTTCATAGTTGATGCAGCACTCATCACGCTACTTGAAGAAGCAAAGTGCATTGCAAATGAACATATTTCTGAGATACGTTCAGTAATCGTTGGCCTGCTTAATTCAGAAGTAGACGCTAATGTAAGTTTAAGCTCTGAGGTGGTGAAAATCTTTATCTACATTTCATGGGCGTCGCCAGAAATTTTTGCAGGGGGTCGGGTAAATGATAAAAGTTGAATAATAGGAAAAAAAATAAGTATTATTACCACGGTTATAAATGTTATTATACAATAATAAATATTATAAACTAATAAAAATAAATTTTATTCGAAATAATAATAATTATTATTAATTACTATTATTATTATTATGTAAATGGGGAGACTCGATACACCAAACGAGTGAATACCAGCACAACTATTTTCCATTATTTCTTTTGCATTTTATGCAGTTACTATCTGAAATGCATTTTGATATTCAAGAAAAGGCTTTATATGTTAGGGGTATTTTTTTCATAAAGTGTGTTGTGTGACCTCTCACCTACAACTATAATTGTTAGAATTTTGAAAGTGAAACCATTTGTTCTTTGGATGAAATGGTAGAATATAACCTTGTATTTTTCACACTCAATGTTTTCGATCCAATGCATTTTTACTTTGATTATTCTGTTCGAATACTAACTAAATGAACTTTATTTCTGTTCTTAACAATAAGAGTAAGAAGCTTTCGGCTTTCTTGCATCTTTAAATTAACGATGTCAATTTCCAGGGGGGTTGACCGACCCGTTCGACCCCCCTCCCGATGATATATTTGGTTCAACTTTGAAAGATAACAGGATACTGCTGCTCTGTGGCTGCAATACATTAGAATGCTCTAAAGCCTTCGAAATTTAATTGAAGCCGAGCGTATTGGGAAGTGAAGTTTACATCTTCCATCAGTTGCTGTATCAGGGGCAACACCTGTGCTACAACTACACGTCTGTATGTAGAGGAAATGATACAATTTAACATGTTAGCACCAGGTATCTACAAAAAATTCTGCAATGGACTCTAAGGCAAAGTGATCTACGCTAATTCTAAAAATTATAGAAAATATTTGAATCTTTCTAATTCAATTAATATTTATGGTAGCTCTATCAAACAAAGTGTGGCCGCGGTGGCTCAGTCGGTAACGCGTCTGACTACCATGCTAAAGGTCCCGGGTTCGATCCCCGGCCGGTTCAAATCTAACGATGCAAGCGGCCCCGGCGCCGGCGTCGAATAACATGGGTACCTGGGGGCGTGGTAAAGGCGGTCAGGGGCTTGATGCTGATCACATCACCTCCACTCACGACCGGATCAAGAAAGTGTGGGGCGTTACCCCCACACCCCCTATACGCCTTCATGCTATGCACTTTACCTTTTTTCTATCAAACAAAAAGAATGATAATTTAGCAAATTTTCTGCTCTTTCATTTTGGTTATCTTCACTTTTTGTGTACATTGCACCGTTTTCGAGATATTATAATTTTTTAGTTTTTAAGGTTAATTTTTGCCGCCATTTTCTAAGATAGCGGATTTTAATGTATTATTCACTATACCATTCCGCACAATCTGGCACAAAAAAACTTTTGTGTGGCAATTATTTCCGGGTTAGGCCATTTTTTCCCGTTCGTTTCCTCCACTATATCATCCGACCTACATTAACTTTATACTTCTCCCCTCATGGGTGTTTTTTTCACCCCTTGTTTTAATCACTCAAGTCAGAATTTTAGGTAAGGGGATATTTCCCCGAATATATTGAAGGGTGCTGAAGTGCCGACGCACCAAAAATTTTTAACTCATTCATTCATTCATTCTGCTTCTCCCTTTCATTGGCAAACTTCCGCTACGTAACGGATACTGCAGCTGACCCAGAAAAGAATCTAGGTTTTGCTTGGCTGCATGACGTCACCGTTTTATTGACAGTGCGAAGTTCAGACGTTAACTCCACGCGTTTATCTTGCAAAAACGGCTGCACAATCATGAGCCAGCTCTTCTATAGATAAGACTAAGGTTGCAGCATGCTTCCTCTGTCTATCGAAACGTGTTAACACAAGCAGAATGGCTTTCGTGAGGCAAATGTTGTTCTCTTTGCTGGCGCTCGCGCTACCTTATTTCTACGGGTTTCTCGTAGTTTGCAAAGCATTCTGGGACGCAATCCGCCATCCTTCGAGAGTGAAATGGTCAACGAAACATCGTGCGAATCCACCTTCTTGTCTAACGGATCCGTTACTTGGCCAGCACTCATATCTTCAATTAAAGGTAAGATTTCTTGCTAAAGGTGAATTTCTTTATATTGCATGTGATATTTTAGTGCTAGGGAGATTTCACATCGAAGCGTCAAGCAGGGCTGTTAAAAGGTCAGGAACCCATAATTCTAATGGGGTTTTATTGGGTTCCGCACCAGGACCGGAACCATTTTAAATTCCTGGACCTTGAACAACCCTGCCGTCAAGCGGCATGAGTCGCGTGCCACTTTAGGGAGATTTCTTACTGAAGCAACAAGCGACTGGTGTCGCTTGAGAACGAGTCAGTCAACAGCAACGTTTCACACGGTAGCGGAATGACAGGCCCCGCAAATCTGCGTTCGATTAGTGATATCCTCAACGACATATGTCGCTTCGTGGCTCCCTAAGGGAGAATTCACACCGAACAGACACGCAACAAGCGACACGAGAGTTTCACACCAAAGAGACAAGCTGCACGCGGCAAGCGACACTACGCCCTAAATGGTCAAAACACGTCCTCTTTACACGATGTTGAAGGCAAATCACAGCCGATAACTGCATCAAAAACTTGATAAAGCCTAAAGAACGTTGTGTTAAAATCTTAAAACATTGTACATATCGATACTTTATTATATCAACAAATTAGAGGTTCAAACATGTTATAAGGCCTCTCTGAAAATAGCTCGTTGGGGTGATGTATTCACTGCACATTCGCGAACAACAAACTCAGGCGACACGATGCAGGGTATTGAGAAAACTGCACAGTCCGAGAGGCACGTAAGCGACATGCGACACGTGCAGCTTGCAGTGTTTCTGCGGTTCGATTGATTACTGAGTGTTCGCTTGCAAGCGACACGTGTCTCTTGCAGCATGTCGCGTGTCTCTTCGGTGTGAATTCTCCCATAGATGTGTGAGAAGCCCCCCACCCCCTAAACCACTTATTTTCAAAGATATGTACGAATGATCATACATGCAATCACTGGTGACTTATACGACATCACATGATCACAAGGAGAAGTTTACAAATGGTCTACATCCTCTTTAATTAACAATTATATTGACTCTTTGTTGTGCTATTAGTGAGTTATGCACAATATACGTCGTTGTCTTTCAATTGGGGACGTAGTGCATGAGGCACCAATATAATTTATCTATAACATAGATTTCTGGACAGTCATAGTTCGTTCATATTTCGCAAGCTATTATCAGAAAATGAAACCAAAGTCAATAGACTAATCTATTATTTTTCTAAGAGGGACACGTGTTTTTCATCCGAACATGCCGAAGTGCAGTTTTGACATGACTATGCAAAGAGCACGTGAGTTAATCTAGAAATTTCCTATGAACTTTCAAGTAGTCACTTTGTTCTTATCTGTTCAATGCGCTGAATGGAGAATTACGATTCAGTCAGGCAATTTAGTCTGAGAATTCAGATTTTAAATGAAAAATAGTACACGTAGCGGCGGCGATCATGGGATGGGGGGGGGGGGGTAGTTGCCTCCCACTTTTTGCCACTTTTGGCCCAACACTATGCTAAATATTATCTACCAAGGGAACTGTCCTTGCCCTCCAGTTTTGGAGCCCAATGGCCGCCACTGGTGGTACCACGCAACAGTATGCCGTACCGACACCTTTTAATAGGTGAGAATAAGGGTAATAACGTTTTCATTTAACAAAAGAAATGCGTGTGCGTGTACGTGAAACTACATGAATGAACGTTTATTTATGAACATACTACAATATTTCGAGTATTTCTTACATAGCTACCTTCATAAACTTCCGGGAAAATATTCTACAACCAGCTGCTTCATGACATAAAACTGATATCTCCAAAAAATAAACAAATACAAACAATAAAAAAACTATTTGACAGAGAGAGCTCTCTACAGTATCAAAGAATTCATGGAACAAGACAATACAATTCCAATGTACTAAACAATATGTATTTTAATTGTATTCTTATTTCAATCATGCAACAATGATAATGTGTTTTTATTTTTATTATAGTTTATTTATTTACATTTTACTTGGGATTACCGCTAAGCAGTTTTTCCCATATCTATATATGTACTGTACATAAACTTACATTTTTTAGTACATTATTATTAAAAGATACTATCAACAATTTTTTTTTTCTACTAAATAGTTAAGCCACATTTTCTAAAAAATGATAACAATATATATCCAACTGTAAGGTTAGGTTCACAAATCAAAGATTCCAAACACTGAGGAAAAGGAATTTCACAGTTTATAAGAGTTTTATAGAATGTCTCTCTTTCTTCTGTGTATCTATTACACTCAAATATGATATGATGTATATCTTCCTTGTTACCACATGTACAGTTTGGGTTTTGTACAATCCGGAACTCTTGTAAATGACTTTTAGTAGTTGTATGTCCTGACCTAATACGATTTAGTAATACTATCACATTCCGTGAAATTTGAACTTTTGTAAACCAAAGTCTCATTCTATTGAAATTAGCTATCCTCTGATAAAAGCTGACTTCAATTTTGTATGTGTCGTATATAGACAATGTATAATCAAAAGATATAGGTTCAAATGGAATGCTTTCATGAATCATAATTGCAACTCCTTTACTATCATCTATAATCTTTTCATAAATTGTGTTATAATGATTTACTTTAAAATAATCTATGTTTGATGGGTTCACAGAGATTTCCGATAAACATAAAAGTTCAGGTCTATATTCATCTATTAATTTCACCAGATTTTGCTTTCTTGCTTTCAGTCATCTTACATTCCAGTGTACCCCCACGAATGTTTTCCATTATTTTTTCTACCACACCCTAAGGTGTCTCTCCAAAAATTTCCAAATCCTCAATAATTTTCTGCACCTGGCCACTTATTTGTGAGCATTCTGTTAGTATTTCTTTTATGCTTAATAAGTCAGAATTTTTAGTTAATGTCGCCATAAGTTTCGCCATTAATTGTAACAAATTATACATAAGATCCTTCTGAGATGTTATGTGAGGAAAGTACACGATTTTTTTCTGTTCTTCATTGTTGTAGATTCCGGTGCTCACCTCCTGCATGCTTCTGTTTGTACTATCCACATCTTCCTCATTTTTCCTTATCTTAATTACAGTTCCTGTAGACTTTCCATTTAATTGTTTTTGATTACTTTGTAATTTCTTTAGAGAACCTTTACTTGATTCTCCTTGAGAATTTCCATTATAATTCTTTGTTTGTGAATAGGTATATAGACTGAAATGTTTTCCAAATTTATTTTCAAATTTGGAATAGTCTCTATGATCTTCTGGAGGAACCCTTTTCCATGAAACATTTTCCAAGTATGTATCTGATTTTCTTTCACCCCAATCACTTAAGGTTTCAAATCTGTTTTGTATTGTTATGCTATTTCCTACAACACCAGTCTTTCTTGTGTTAATTTCACTTACTTGACTTTTGTTTATATGGTTTTTTATTTGATCAGCATATGAGTTGCCTTGAACAACATAATTGCTTGGAACATTACCTGTTATTATTTCCTCTCGTGCTTCTTGCCGGGATAAATTATCATATGCCATAACTCTCATGATTTCTCTTTCCATTTCCCATTTTACACATGACTTATCAGTAGCAACATGTTCTCCTCCGCAATTTAAACACTTCGGAGTTTCAATACAATTTTCATGTTCCTCTCTTCCACATCTAGCACACTTAGCTTTATCCTTGCATATGGCTGCTGAATGTGCAAATCTGTAACATTTCTTACATTGCATCACATTTCTAACTTTAGGAGTAACATCGAAAATGTGACTAACCACTATAATCTGTTTAGGCATTTCTTGAGATCTAAACGTGATTGATATTAGCTTAGTAGGAACAAAATAATATGAACCATCATCTTTTCGAATTCTCTTTTTCATTCTTTCCACTGATATTACGGTCGGGTCTTCAATACTTTCCTTAATTTCCTCCTCTTCAAATTCAGTGGGCACACCATATATCAATCCTTCCCTCATCAATAAGGATTCTGGGATGAACACATCAATATTATTTTCTTTATGAAAATGCATATTTTTCATGAAATTGTTAGCTTCATTCCTGGTATAAAAATAAATCTTTGCTCTATATAAACCACTTGGTTGGATATATCTGACCCTTATATCTTTCTTTCGCAATTCATTTCCTATTTTCATAGAGTTAAATTTCTTTTCTGCACCTTTTGTACTAGTCATTATTACTAAATATGGCCCATTATGTGTATCATAATACATTTTACACTTGTCTACATTATTTTCTCTTCGACCTTCTCCAAACTTGTTTACTTTATCTCTATTATCTAACCTGTCCATTCTTACCGCTTTTGCTGGAACTTGATCATCTTCAGGAGATCTGACTCTTTTAGCTTGTTTTCTAGATGTTTCTTCTATAATGTTATCTTCTATAACAATTTCATTGTCTTCTACCAAGTTCGTTATAATTTCTACTTGATTATTAAGTTCCATATAACCTATGGCATCCGCCATGACGTTAACAAGAACTGCCTTACGCAAATCACATTAATGAGTATATTTCCTTTTACCGTAGTTTTAAACTTCAACTTAAATAAGTGTATGGGTTTAACTCAATTCCAGTCACAAAATTCTCTCTTTAAAAACAGTACTCACTGAATTAACAACTGTTAATATTACCACAATATTACACAAACCTTGTCAAAGTTTCCAACCGCAATAAATTTCTTTTATTATAGTGTAATGAAGTGTATTTTTCAATTTTTACTTTGGTTTCTGATTTTCTGTTATGATGTACTAAACTAATTATTATTTCATTATATATCTTGACGTTTTCCATGCCCTTTTAATCAAGGGTCAACGGAAGAAATAAAATTCAATTCAATTCAATTCAATACAAGGCGACGACGCTACCACTGTGCCATCAGGGAGCAAAGAGACATGATGGAAGCTATAGAAAATGCAAGGAAGAAAATTAATGAAGCCACAGAGAGAGAGAAAGAGAGAAGAAGGGAAATATAAGTGAAAGACAGATAAAGAAAGAGTAATAGAGACAACACACACGAGCGGGTAGAGAGAGAAGGGGGAGAGGGAGAATGAGAAATAGGAAGCGAATTGTAGAGAAAAAAACGAGAGATAGAGAAGCAAGAAAGAGAAGAGAGAAAGACACGGAGAAAAAAAAGAGAGAGAGAGAGAGAGACGAAGAAGCCAGGGAAAAACAGAGACAAATAGGGAAACTAAAAGTAGAGAGAAAGATATACAGGAACGAAAGAGAAAAGAAATATAGAAGAGAGAGAGAGAAGGGGGGAATAAAGAAGCTAGAGAAAGAAAAAGAAAAGATAAATTTAGAAGAAAGGCAGCAAATAAGAGAGAGAGAAGGAATATGAGAGGGAAAATCTAGAAAAATAAATGACCAAGAAGAAGGGAAGTAAAGACAAAAAAATAGGTAGTGAAGCTGAGAAAATATAGAAAGAAGATACAAGGAAAAAGAGACAGTTACAAGTAAAAAGGAAAGAGGTTGGATAAGCAGGCAATGTTCCTTGATCCAAGGGGGTTCAAGCGCCTTTATATTGTGTGTCACGTACACAAACTGCATTGTTGTTCTTTGAGGTATAGGATCATAGATGGCAGCATGCAAAAAGAACGACGTTTATATTTGATGATACATAAAGCAGCTTAGAAAGTGGGCCAGAGATGGCAGCACCCAAGAAAACTTATACAATTGTAAATAGAGAAAAAGGAAAGCGCTGATGTGGTGAAATAATGATTGTAGATATTAATACTAATTATAATGAAATAAATAAATGAACTTAATACAATAACAGAATACAAATAAGGTGGAAAGGGTGATTAATATTCAGTAATAGCATAAGTGATCATTATATAAAAGTAAAGAAGTCGAATTGTAATTGCGATTCTGTGTCTTTTTCGGTTGTTTTGTCCCAGGTGTAGCGCCATCTCACGGCAGCACCCAAGCACTTTTGGTAGGCGCATCTATTGCAGCTCCAAGTTAAGGTTAGCGCCGGCCAGGCGGCGATCTTTAACTAATCCCTTCCTCTTTGTTTGTTTGTCTGTCTGATCGATTAATATTTACGTCAATTTGAATAAGATCGATATAGAAAAGAAAGAAGGAAAAATACACAATATGTAATAATTACAAGAAGCAGCAGCATTAGTAATTATAAGAAGAAGAATTAGTAATTACAAGAAGATGAAGCCTTAGTAGTTATAAGAAGAAGATGCCTTATTAATTATAAGAAGAAGAAGCCTTAGTAGTTATAAGAAGAAGATGCCTTATTAATTACAAGAAGAAGAAGCCTTATTCATTATAAGAAGAAGAAGCCTCAGCGATTACAAGAAGAAGAAGCCCAAAGAAGATTGGGTACAATTAATAAGAAATAAAAATAGAAGAAAAATATTGTATAAAAAGATTTCCAAAGTTATCTAATATTTGTACATGATTATTCAAGAATATATTACAAATTGTACCCTCCGTAGTGGGTTAAATCTATTGTTTCTTTCCATATATTCGTAGTGTTAGTCACCCTGATCTGTACCCAGAGGTATCTCATCGTTTCTACCCTGTGCTAAGCTGGTAGATGCTCACGTGAGAGGACGTGGCATGTGGCTGTAAATTCCTACATTGAAAGTTAGTGCCTCTTTTGCATAAGCTTGGCTAAAATTACCTTTCTTGGGTATTTTTCTTATTTCCTCTTCTTTTCGATACTTCGCTTCTCGCACGTCGTGGAAGTTTGTCAGTGTTATTTGACTACAAGTGAGTGTCAGAGAGAGAGAGAGAGAGAGAGAGAGAGAGAGATAGCAGTGGTGTAAACAGAAAGGAAGAAGAGATGCCCCTTTCAACTCTTAGGTCATTTTATACTTTCGCATAACATATTTGACTAACAGAATAACCGAAATAAATAAGGTTTACGGTATTTATTGTAATTTGTTGAATAACTTAATCATTTTGAACCATGGAAAATGTATACCTACTTATTTTAAGCTCCTGCAATATCTAATAATGTAATTGGTATGCCTTGTGTTTGCAGGACGTGAAGCTTCACTATGTTGAAAATGGAGACAAAAGCAAGCCTTTGATGTTGTTTGTTCATGGATTTCCAGAGTTTTGGTATTCATGGCGACACCAATTAAAAGAATTTTCTAAAGAATTTTGGTAAGTAAATGAACTCTTCAAAATGCCTTTCTATCCAATCTCCACTAATAATAATAATAATAATAATAATAATAACAACAACAACTTCATATTCCTTTTCTTTGAATCAGAACCTGGAACCTGACATCCAATTTTGAAGAATAAGACTATTATAATTATAATTATGCAATTAGTTTCCTAAATGTGCATAAATGTACAGTGTGATGCACAAGTGTTACTCGGCAAATTGTCCACGAGTATTTTCATCAATTTTTCTCTTGTACCCTACGTGTATTTAATGACTGAACTTTTACTTAAATCAGTGCAGAAGTTACCAGTAGTGTGTCTCTCGTTATTTTTTTTCAATTGTTGAAGCTATTATTGGGTAAAAAGAGTGTGCCTGAACAAACGATGTACAGTTTGCTTGGTAATACTTAGGCAGCCACTGTACGTCTAATCATTCACGTAATACCTTAAAAGACCCTGTATCCCTACTTGCATGTATAATGTTTCGACAGTGTTGAAAATTGTCCTGTATTCTTAAATTTTCAACTTTTCATTCGCTTTATATTCATTGAACAATTGGCAAGGAACTAACTCAACCTGTCGATTACAAGCCCAAGGACGTCCATGACATTAATATTATTAGAAAGTTTAAGATGCAGACATGGAATGAATGGCCGTTTTAAAATAAATAAATACCAGGTGGTTATAATTAAAGTGACGGTGTTCAGAGTGGTACAGCACGGGCTGTAATGAGAGTAGCAGTCTGAAACTTCGTAGATATGCTAATGAAGCAATGCGCTCGCGAAATATGCAAAGAAATAATTAGTTCCAATTCTCGCCACCAGGGTAAAAAATGGCGCTGTAAGCAGTCAAAACTTGGTATAGTTACAGGAAAAACACTATAAATCGCAGAAAACAATACTCCTTTTATTAAAATATCGCTACAATTTCACTATTCGAATTACATGAACATTACTAAAGGAAAAAGCAACAAGCGTCACCAACAACAACCAGGGAGCTCACACAATGGTTAGGCAATGTCACCGACTTTGACGTCAGAGTTACGGAAAATTCCACGTTTTGACTTCTTACAGCGCCATTTTTTACCCTAGTGGCGAGAATTGGAACTTTTTTTTTTTTTTTTTTTCATAATTCGCGAGCGCATTGCTTCATTAGCATATCTACGAAGTTTCAGACTGCTACTCTCATTACAGCCCATGCTGTACCACTCTGAACACCGTCACTTTAATTATAACCACCTGGTATATATATATATACAGGTATATATATATATATATATATATATATATATATATATATATATATATATATATATATATATATATATATATATATATTTGGGAGATAATCGCCATAATTTAAATTGTTATTTTTTTATATTGGGTGTGTACGTATATACAGGGTGGACTATTTAAGTTGATAACTCGAAATATCTTACAAACCAAGCGTTTTCGAAATAAATGTTTCAAATAAAACTTAATTGGCTGTATGGGGGAAAGAGAGTCAGTCAGATTTTTTAAATTGAAACAATTTTTTGTTTAATATTTTTATTCCTCTTACAAAAATAAACAACTTTTCTATTAACAATTTTTACATTCATCGCTTAGTTTCACACATTTGACAAGTGGCAACAGGAATTTATACTATTTCATAAGCACTGAAATTTTCATTCCAAAAAACAAGAGAGACTTTGATTGATTGGGTGTTTTAGTTCCACTTTATGCACAGTAAGGCTAATCGGGACTGGACCTACAGTTGGGATCCGAACTACTATATGCCTCCACCGGATATCGAACCCGGGATCCCTTGATTGCAAGGCGACGACGCTACCGCTGCGCCATCGGGGAGGGACGAAAGAAACTAAATATGCTACTATACATTACAACGAGGGCCTCTTTCTAAATAGATTATATTTTAATATTACGATGTGATAATAATGTACGTAGTAAAATTCCACATGTGATCTAAATGAAAAATATGTTTTTTATTAATTTTGAAGGGTTGTCGCCCTGGATTTGCGTGGATATGGAGATTCTGACAAACCAGAGGGTGTTGAGAAGTATATGAAGTACCATCTCATAGAAGATTTGAAACAGTTTGTCCAAGGACTAGGTAAGTAAAATAACAAATAGAAGATAATTCTACTCTAATCACGAGCGGAATTTCAGCACTTTCATGTTTTTTCACGTACTATTAATTACATGCTATAAATGTTGTGTAAAGCCACGAAACATTTAATTTTTCGCTAATAAAATATTTCAGTCCTGATTTCGTACTTTGGTCTCTGTATTTTTCAACGCTTTGTGGGTCAACAGTCTACCATCTTGAAACTGAAAGTATGTATCCACTGTGATTAGGCAATTGTCTTTATTTTCTTTCTACCATTGTCGGTATTTTAACCCTCAACTACAGTTGTGACGTCCCACGGACCGGAGCGTTCCTTTTGCTTGCTACCCCGTCATTAGTTTTGATCTTGAGGCTACCTTTCTTTCAATACCTTCCTCAACTTCAGTGTGCTGTGAAAGCGTGAAGGGAAAGGTTGCATTATCTGCTTCTGTGGTGTTTTATTTATATACCGAGGACGTCACGACTGTGTTTGAGGGTTAACGTTGCTTTTTTCTATCCCTTGAGTTCATCGCGGCGATGAGGATGAGCTGATGAAATTAATGGTTGAACCACCCTTGACCAGAGTTTGAGCCAGTACCACACGGAGGTTGGCTAGTCCATTGTCATGAGGGTGAATTGATATCTGCATTTTGAAATGCAATGTTTTCCTATAACCAAAACTTCAACGTATTAATGTTGTCTATTTATACTTGAATAAGTTCTAATTTGAAACTTTAAATATTTCTTCTGTACGGATTCGAAATACGAAACCATGGAAGTAAATATATTTTTTAATTTTTGCCGTTTATAACTGTGCCTATTCAAAATAAAACCCACACAATTCTCATACACTGGAGTTAAACAGCTTCCTGTTAATTATATATTTCCCTTGCCGACCGTTACGTAAGTCAAATTTTGGTTCACATGGAATAGTGAGAATCAACCAACCAAAGAAGAGAGGTGCGTTATTTATGTTTAACCTTGGTGGAAGAAAATCTTCAAGGATATTACGAAACGTGACAAAACTTATTTAGGAAAGATAACAGACACGGGAACGTGAGTGTAGAATCCTGGTATCATAATATCCAATTACGATCTACTTTTCTGGGGGGGGGATACATCTGTAGGCGGATCCAGAATTATTTTTCTGGAAGGGGCATCGGAAGTTGATGACCTAAGAAATGTCAAAAAAGACCTTAAAATTCTTAAGAAATTACCTAAAAATAATTTGCGCTCTGGAAATAAAAGCTTGATGTTTCATAAATTACAAGATTGTTTAAACTACCGAAGCAACGGGATAAAAACAATTAAAATACATTTCAAAAGCTTTATTCATATTGACGATACCTGTCCCTCACAGTTAACCTTAAAAATCACTTCCAAATTAACAATATACAACACAGTATTTTAGTAAAATATTTGATAAAAATGCAGTAAAATGGAGACAAATGAACAGGGGATAAGTTGACCGGTTTAATGAAAATCCGGATTAACTGAAATAACCTAAAAGAACAGTAGAAAGTGCATTAAAACTCCGTTTATAGCAACAAAACACGTTTGTTTATTATGGTGTATTGGTATTTAAAGGGCATAGGCCTAAATACACTATACAGTACAGTACAAAGTCTGCGGGAAACACAATTTCATCAGTGGTTGACTTCCTTTTCTTTGTGAAGTTCTGTTGTTGACTTCTAGCCACATTTAAAACCTTGCATTCTGCTTCCCCCCCCCCCCTTGCCTGTCCGGATTAATCGAAGTCCGGCTTATCGGGCTCCGGATTAACGAGGTTTTACTGTACTTTCACTTAGGACTAAAGAGTCATGCAATCGTCGATGTAATTGTTACAGTTAAACTTAAAAACAATACACATTAACAACAATGAACACCGTGAAAGCCTACATCTTAAAGTTTCTAACATCAGTCCTCTGCCTTGTGTGTGAAATGCCTGCTAAAAGTGTCTGTAATGATCCTTGTTTTTTCAATACTGGTTACTTCCAGGCAGGGACAAATGCATCTTGGTTGCTCACGACTGGGGCGGAGCTCTGGCGTGGGATTTCGTGACTAAGCACCAGGACATGGTGGAGAAATACGTCATAATGGACGCACCGCACCCAGCAGCTTACATGGAACTTGTGCGAGAGACATTGGACCAGTTCTTCATGTCATGGTAAGACAAAATGCCTTTTAGAAGTTATGAATGCGAATAACGTAGCATCCATTTTAACTCTGCATTATTTGAAATACGGAGTCGAAATTAACGGGTAATCTCCCTAGTCCACTAGTATTGCTGCCAACAAAAGTGAATTTTCATTTGTCAAGGATGAGTTTATCTATCTCCCATAACAAAGTAATTGTTATATTTGATACACAAATATTTCCCATGTGTAAACTTGTTCATATAGCAAATAACGTGTTCTCTCTAATATTCGAAATTCGTAACTCTGTCACCTTGTGATACAGTAGCACCGGGTTGGATTCCCAGTGGAGGCACATTACATATCAAACTTTGACAATCAAACTTTTGACGGTGACACTGAAACCACATCTAACTTTTGTGAAGCTGGCGGCATATACCCAACTTATTATCAGATTCGTAACAAAATGTTAAATAATTTATTAGACTAAACATTAAATGGTTGTACTTCCTCCTCCAACCATCACAACGTGAGGAACTCTTTTTTTTCTTTAATATTTTCCTTTCGTTCTGGCGAACTCGACACATACACTCCGTCCCAGCTAACTGTGGAGCAGGCAAACGATAGCAAGTCTCTGCGCAAGTAGTGACGCGAGACGGGCTCCACCAATGAACACGTGAGAGGAACGGAAATGCGTGGAGAGGGGGACGAAAGCGACTGAAGTTACCAGCCTGCACATCAGCGTCTACTGCTTCGTTCTGACCAATAGATTTCCCTCGCTTCTATGACCCTATGCGGGGCCTTGCTTCACAGTTAGCTGGGACAGGATATAGCTCACGAAGCAATGGGAACCTTGTGCACTCCCCCCGCCCCCTCCACACACAATACAAAAAGGAAAATCGTGTGGTGAAAACCTCAATGACAGAGCCAACGTAATGAGTACACAAACAACAAATTAACATAAGAAACCACGCTTGAGAACAAAACATTGTAACTCGCTTTCTAGAACCCTAATTCATGCCTACACGCACGGCCATGAAATTAGGCGGGTGGCAGATGCTCGCGCTGTTGCCACGTCGAAGCACAACCCCGTGTGTTCGGAGGTTTAAAAGAATTGAAGATCTTGTTGTAGAATTGGTCTTTGTAATCCATGCGATACAAAGTGACAGTATTTGCTCGAAAGGTCAGGGAGAGAGGTCGGTCTGACGCTGGAACTATGCAACGCAGCCCGGTTGACGTTGCAACACAGTGCGCAGGAACCAGCGACTTTTGTCCTGCTCTCGCTTTGCTTTTCCCATACGTGGCACCAGCGCAATTCTGCCCAGCCGCCTATTTTCATGGCCGTGCGTTTAGTATCAAAATGTAAGGCCACAACAAAAGTACCCAAAATTGTTCTTAGATGCTGATATATCTTGTTTTAGTAGTCAGTGCTCCATTTACATATATTTTAATGGATTCCACCATATTTACAGCCTGAAACACCCTTAACCAAGTTAACATCACGAGAAAGAAACACTCTTTGTACTCATTAAGTGGATGCTCTTGCTTTTCCGTTTCCTTTATGTACTTTCCATTGGTAACATCCTTGCTGGGATACAAGAGATCTGACCAATAATGACAGTCACGTGGGTTTCAAACGTCACCGAAAGAGCTCTCCCCCCAATTTGTGCTGGAAACAGCAAAAGAAGACGGCCGCGCCATCTATTGACCACCGACGGAACTGCAATTTCCAAGCGCAGCGAGGTTTAAATGTAGCTTCCACTTCTATTACCTAACTTTTCTATGCTTTCTCATTAAAATGTCCTTATTTTGTCTTCCCAGGTATGTGTTTTTCTTTCAACTGCCATGGCTTCCGGAGCTATTCGTGAGAAGAAATGATTTTTCCATATTCAAAGCTGTTCTCAAAGGTAAAAAGAAGTCGGTTAATGTTACCAACGATGATATTGAAGCCTACAAGTATACGTTTGGACAACCAGGTATGTTACGATCCACACACATTATGATACCGAATCTTGTATGAATGGGTAGCTAATTGCATGGATAGATATGATGGATGCTTTCATGAAAGCTTGTAAGCATGCATAAATACGTGTGTGTTCCGGTACGTAGTCTAAACTCTGCATTTCTGGTATTCGCACTCTACCACTGCTTTTTACCGGCATCTCTCAATTTCAGCATGTGTGTTTACTTAGATGTTAGAGTAAATTAGTCTTTTAAATTACACATTTACTTTTCTAGAATGAAGTATGTGTAATTTGTTTAAGCAAGCGAAGAGGGCTTCTTAAAGTACTCGATATTAGCAAAAATATGATTACAAACTGGGTGCACACCCCTAGAAGTAATTCTGCCGGCGCCCATGCTTGTGGGTCCCATGAAGTGTAATATCCCTCAAGGTGCGTCCCGGATTGAAAAAGGTTGAGAACCATTGATCTAAACGTTCACATTCTTACCGCATTACACATTGGCACTCATGCGCAAGCACGTGTGTTCACTATTGGAGTATAAACTCTGAGAGTTTCTTTATCTTACAGAACGAAAATCATAATATCTTTCTCTGTTTTTAAACGGTGAGCATTTGTTTCTCGATACTTCCAAGCAAAATTTAAATTCTTGAAACAATGTGTCTTATTAATTTGAATGTAATAGGCTCTTAAGACACAGTAAATAAACTTTCTAGCCCAACTTCGCCACCGCCAAAGGCCCTCCCGGGAGCCACCAGTGGGTCGCGCCCTATAGGTTGAGAAACAATTGTTTTAGATGTCTGCAAGGCAACTCAATTGCATAGACAATTTTCCTAAACTCTGAGAGTTTCTACACCAAGGTATGTTAGAATGTGTGTTAATAATCCACTATTCAAATTATCAATTATTTCTCGATCTCTCTAAGCGGAACACGCTGTACTTGGATATTAGGATAAACTTGTGTATGCATGATGAGATGGATTAATGGACACTTGGATAGGGTTGCTGTTTCATAAGTGAAGATCCGGAAACCTGTAGGGGAGGGGAAGAATCTGGACCCGATGTACGACTTCTGGGTTGTAACGATACCATTGGAAGCAAGTAGTATCATTACAGGGCAGAAGTGTCCACGACTGTACACCATATTTTTATGGCTATTCACTGAAACTGCGTTGGATTCCAAAGATGGTAGGCTAAGGTATTTCAGAAACGATTTAAAAGGACGCGGGGGAAAATGAAAACATCGCCTAACTTGTAGCCTAACTTTAGAAGACACGTTTTTGCAACAAAAGTCACAGAAGTTCAAGAATTTTCAGAATATAGCTACTTTTTGGGAAACCACTATACATGATACAATGTCAGGACTGTCTCGGAAAATCTCAAATTTTAATCTCGAACAAAGATCATAGCTTTATTTATATAATCATTTCAGACTTATAGGATAATAAAATACTGATTATCTTTAATTCATAATTATATAAGTTTAATATTTACATTTCCGTACGTTACGAAACTCTTAATTTTGTATATGAATATTTAATATGCAATTAATATAATATAGCTATAGCGTGTTTGATTCCCCGCGGAACACCTAGTTCAGAGTTCCTGGCTCTACAAGTTCTTTCTTGGATGCGTAGCACGAACTTTCGACAGTTGTATAATCAAACGCCCTGTATTTAGGTCACGATTGCAGTGTAGCCGTCAACTATAACTTCGATATACCATTTCTGACGTGATATTGTAACACTTTGTTCTTATTTGTTTACAGGTGCCCTCACTCCTCCGATCAACTACTACAGGGCATCATTTAAGCGATCACCTGTAAAATTTAAATATGAGAAGGCAGGAATAAAAGTTCCCGGACTTTATATATTCGGAGAAAACGACGACTTCTTGCACCTTGGGTTGATGGAGAAAGCCAAGAAGTACGCTGACAACCTAAAGATTGAAATCGTGAAAGGAGGGAACCATTTTGTGCAGCAGGACGAACCTGATGCGGTGAACAAGCTTATGTGGACATTTTTGCAATAGTAGATGTAGTAAAGAAAAAAAACTGCCATGAAGTTCCAAATGTGAAAATGTAAAATTGGTCTCTCAAATACGATGTACAGTCAAGGTCACTTCTGGGTTGTAATGATTTAATTGAAAGTCAATGGTGTTGTTACAATCCAGAAGTGTCCGTGACTACATATTTTCTCTACATAAATATATATTTTAATATTAATAATCTTACTTTTCTTTACAACTGCCCATCAGCAATATTTTACGTCTGCAAATAAGACGAAAACAGTTTTAAGCATGTACTTTTTTCCCCATTTTTTGTTTTATTTGAAAGTTAATGGTACACCCAACGGCAAAAGAAATAGTAGGCGAATTGTCGGTAACGGTTCCGAATGTTTTATGATTTTCTTTTCAAATTCTCCTAGCAGGAAGACTAATTATCGTAGTCACACGAAATTTGAACCTTCTTAAAGTAATGAGCCCGGTTTCGAAGAAACGTTATTTATGTTGAAAAAAATTACCTTACGAAAGCATGCGCGCTTCCCATGGACAATGTATTTTCCGTTGACAAGCGACTGTAAGTATCGTAGATATGTGGGAATTAATGTAGAAGTAAATCGGAACCTTAGTAGAATGCATTTAGGGACTTTATTTTAATGCTAAGAGAACCAAAATTGGCCTGCCTAACCTAACTACAAAAGCATATATTGAACAAAATCTTAAGTAATCGCTAAAACTCCGCAGTATGTGTTAACACACGTAAATCGAAATAGAACCATGTTTAAATTGCATCGAAGCATGCTGAAATCGCAATAAAACAAAGGGAACTTGGGCGAAAACGATAGTATCATAAGTTCACTTTCGCTGCACTCGTTATTAATCAATTTAACATACCTTATGATGTCCATAGACGTCCAGAAGCATTACTGGTATCGTCGTGCATCAAGTGTCAAAGAGGACGGTCAAATTCTGGTGACTGTCAAGACCTAACAACGTAGTCATTCTTCGTCTGACGTCTGAACGTAAGGTTGTCCTCTCGTTGTGCGATAACGGAGACCCAGCAATGGGGCTGTTCATTGCCAAACTTTTCCGGTGGCGGCGCCACCCCCGTTGCGTCCCTAAATAATTTCGTTCGTCATTTGGTTGCCCTAAGCTTTACATTGGAGCTCGATGGGATGGCTATTCAAATGTTATTGTCAACGAAGGTAAGAATTTCTCGTGCAAATCGATAATTAAAATGGGTTTAGTATAGTTTTAAGATTATGTAGCAAGTCATAAGTTTCCGAAAATTACATTCTCCTGAGTAGTGTAAAAGTATTGTTTCAAAATAACACTTTGTAGGTATGCATTTGTAGCCTCTGTTTTTTATCAATTGAATATCACTTTTTGACATATTTTGACAATTTTTTGTCGATGTTTTAGCGTTTAGCGATGTTTTAGTAAAATTTCCCTTTTTTCCCACTCGCACTTGGTAGGTATGCATTTGTAGCCTCTTTTTTTATCAATTGAATATCACTTTTTGACATATTTTGACAATTTTTTGTCGATGTTTTAGCGTTTAGCGCTGTTTTAGTAAAATTTTCCTTCTTTTCCCACTCGCATTTGTAGGTATACCACGATCTTACGTGATATAACTTAACCTATTTTTTTTCCGTGCTAAACTACACGAGAGCCTCTACGTGCTTTGACCTACTTTAGAGTAGACCCAAATGGAGAGTTCAGCGTCATTAATTGGGGTTCACCAAAACCTCAAAAACTCACTTTCTCTCCACGTTCCGCCTCGAAGTGAGGCTCGGTGAGGCTCGCCTTAATGGTTTTACGTGATATAACTTAACCTATCTTACGATTTTTTTACGATCTTCAGTGATATAACTTAACCTATTATTTTTTTTTATTTGCACACCGAACTAACTTACATTATATTTTATATAACCTAAGAAATGTGTTGATTTTTTTTAGTATGTGGCAATTTTTTTTAGGAATATTTTTTAAAACTGCTCCGTGACCCTCTCGTTCTTCACGTCGTGGATGAAGGACTTCTCTGCGACCAGGATGACGCTGCATAGCGTATCGGCAGGCAGCGCGTCGTGGAACTCGCAGACGATCTTGATGTTGGTGCGATCGTTGACCACGACCTGCTTCCTTTTCGTGGTATTGATGACGGACATGGGTCGGTCTGTGGGTTTTGAATTCGCTGGGCGTGTAGTATACGTCCACGCTTCCCTCGGTCACGCGCTTGTAAGCCGTGTAAGCTTCGTAAAGTTTGAGGTAATCGTCTTTGGTCATGTCGAGGTTGTAATTCTCGCGCGGGAACACTTCGTTCCTACCATTCTTGAGGTAAACGTTCTTGATCTTGCAGTCGTCGAACTTGCTGGAATTTTTTTCCTGATTCTTGTCCCTCCCGGTATGAAAGAGCACTACGACGAAATCTGGCATGTCGAACTGTATGTTGTTGAATTGAGTCGCGTGCCTTTCCACAAACTCCAGATAGGCCTTCGCCGTGGGCCACACGATGCTCGTGACGATCTGTTCCACCGATTCAGTGGTGCGATATCCCGTGTCGAAGTATTCGCCCCATGCTTTCTTCAAGATCGTGAGCAGAAAATTTCTCTCTCGCACGTCTATGGCGGTCCTCAGCCCTTTAAATTGCACCTCGTCGCTGTCGGCCAGCTGCACGACATATTTTTTCTTGGTTAACGCGAAAAAGTTTTTCAGTACGAATTCAACCTTCACCCGCAAGTTCGGGAACCAACCGCTCGTGCAGGTAATCGATCAAGCTAGCCTGATCGCGTTTATCCATGAGGATGAAAAGCGAATCCGTATCCATGTACATCATGCGCGGTCGCTGGGGTTCGAGGGGAAATTTTCGACCACGTCGCGCGATTTCAGCAGGATGGTTCTCGACAGAAAAGTAACGAGAGACGCGCAAGCGCGGAGTTTTTCGAAACGAACGAGTCCCCAACGTTTTTCCGTACGGCCTTCGAACGTAAGGTTGGTTCACGTGAGATCGAATTTCTTCGTGAATGTCTTTCAGTTCGTACATCTGACCGTACATGCTGTTCATCATCAACTTCGCCGTGTTCTGTTTCGCGTCCATTTCGAGCAGTTTACCCGGCGGCAAGGTCTTCTTGCAATTCTTGACTTCCTTGATTTTTTTTACGCAAGGCCATGATCTTGCGGATGCACATGGCGTTGAGCGTGTCGGGCGAGAAATACACGTGGAGCTCCGCTTCCGTGCAGCCGGTGGGATTCGTACTGCCGCGATAAACATCCACTTCCGTGCCTGGTGGAACGGACGTTCCGGTATGGAATTCACGCCCTTCAACGTGAACTTGGAGTGGCGAGAGCCGCACTGCGACCATGACGCTCGGGTAGAGAGGACGTATGAACCCCGAGAAAATTCTATATAAAATAACATACCTGGAAATTATATTCACAGTATAGATTGAATTCTTGAGTTTTTTTTGTATTCGCACCCAAGAAATTCTATATAAAATAACATACCTGAAATTCTATTTACAGTATAGATTGAATTTTTGAGTTTTGTATTCACACCCAAGAAATTCTATATAAAATAACATACCTGAAAATTGTATCGCTATATACTAGACTTTTTTTGATTTCTGTGATTTTGGAGAAAGCATAATGGCATCCACCACCAGTTTCAATCGTAAAAATGATAAAACTGAATGTGTTACTTGTGGGAAGCTAATCTCAAGGAACAATTTATCGGTACACAGGGCAAGATGTAGCGAAACAGGTTCGAGAATTAATCGTTCGTTACCTTCTAAGCCTTGTGCTCGATGCGGAAAGATGATCAGCATTGCACATTTAAGTAAACACCTGAAAATTTGCAAACCATCGACCGAACGAGGAACATTGAAAAGAAAAATCGATGATCCAGAAACGGAAGCTTCCACTTCCAAACAAGTTAAATTATCTAATGAACGCAAACCAATTAGATCTGCATTCAACCGTCATATTCAGGATTTCTCTTTTACTTCGGAACCAGGCTGCGACATTCTTAGTTTCTTGCGTGAAACGAAAACATCCGTGATAAATATTCTAAAAAATAAATTTGAAAATAATTCCATAAAAGTATACGTTGATCTATTTTCCGAATAGGAAAAAGTCGATGGTACAACAAGAGTCTTTTATCATCGAACAAAAAACCAGGCTCTTCATATGGTGGACGTCGATAATTTGGACGAATTTTATTATAAAGTTACCAATGAGCTGGTTAAGAAACACGACGATTTCGAGGCTAAAGGGTCGGGATGGTCTCTGTGTGGTAGTCCTCACACGTTAACCGTTTACGTGAACCAATTCTCGCCTCTTCGCGCTTCCAGCTACGTTCCTCTTCCACCGAACATTCAACACAAGAGGGCTGTGTTAAATATACAGAACAGCGATAACAAGTGTTTCCTTTGGTGTATATTGGCTGCACTGCATCCTGTTTATTGCAAAAATAATCCACAGTGGGTTGGACATTACAAACAATACGAGTCCGAGTTTGAAAGTGTAATGTCTGGCATCGAATACCCGACGACCATTTCTGATATATCAAAATTCGAAACACGAGCACGAGATGCAGAAGGAAAACGCTTAATCATTAACGTGTATTCCTATACGTTGGATAAACATGTCGTGCATCCCGTCAGGATAAGCGATGTCGACGATGATGATGCTCGTGTGATTAATCTTCTTCTAATTTCAAACGACAGTGTTCATCACTACACACTAATTCGTTCACTATCACGCTTGGTCAGAAGTCAAACTACCAAGTATGCAAACCACATCGAAGTTTGCCCGAGATGTCTAACCACATTCAACGGTAAAAAACGAGCCGATTATCAAAATTACACCGGACGTCAGATTGCTATCGATAAACTTGCCGAACATAAAATTTATTGCGGTGACAACAGACCGACTCGCATGTTGATGCCGAAATCAAAAGAGGTCGAAGAATTTAGGATGCATAAGGCATTGTTGGAACATCCCGCAATCACCATTGCTGATTTTGAGTCTTTTCTCAAACCGTTGTCGTACTGCGAACCAGACCCCGAACTTTCTTCCACAACACCGTATCAGTTGCACGAAGCCTCGAGTTTCGGATATGTTGTCGTGCGACAGGATAGGATAGATGAACCGTATGTTTACCGAGGACCAGACGTAATCAAACATTTTTTTGAAAAGATGGTTGAAGAGGTTGAGACCATTGGCAGCCTCTTACGCGAATCGAAACCAATGCTTCCATTATCCAGCGATGAACTTCAATCTCACAATAACATTGAAACGTGTCCGGTGTGCGATCAACGTTTCACCGACGAGAACCGGAAAGTATTTCACCATAATCACTTCACCGGAAACTACATCGGTGGAATCTGTAACACGTGTAATCTAAAGATCCAAAAACTTACGTTTGTCCCCATATACCTTCATAATGGCAGCGGTTACGACTTCCATCTCTTATTTCGGAATCTTGGATATGATAGACAAAAAATAAATATTCTAGCAGAGAATGAAGAAAGGTACATCAGTGTCAGCAAGCGAGTATTGATTCCGGGAACAAACGAAACTGTGGAGATGAGATTTTTAGATTCTTACAGATTTTTATCTGCGAGCTTGGACGCTCTTGCAAGCAAACTTTCGGCTGAACAATTTAGAATAACGAGAGCTAGTTTTCCCAACGTAGACATAGAAATGATTAGACGTAAAGGTATTTATCCTTACGAATATGTTAGTGATAATTCTAAATTTAACGACGACACTCTTCCACCTCAAAAAGAATTTTACAGTCGACTCAGAGAGAAAGGAATCACGGACGATGAATACGAACACGCGCAACGGATGTGGGACAAATTAGGATGTAGGACACTCGGCGATTATCACGATGCCTACTTAAAACTGGACGTGGCAATACTCGCGGATGTTTTTCAAGCATTCAGGAAAACGTCGGCGAATATTTACAAATTAGATCCTGCATATTTTTACGGTCTCTCGGGCTTAGCGTGGTCTGCCATGTTACAGACAAAAATAAAACTCGAATTGATACCGGACGTGGACATGTTATATTTTATCGAGAGGGGGATACGAGGTGGAATGGTGCAATGCGTACAGAGACATGCAAAAGCAAATAACGTTCACATGACAGAAGAATACGATCCTAACGAACAATCGAAATACATATTTTATGTGGATGCAAATAATTTATACGGACATGCTATGATACAAAAACTTCCTTACGGCGGGTTCGAATGGGTGGATACCACTTCCATTAACATTAATAATTTCAACGACTGTGAATTTGGCTTGTTTATAGAGGTGGACCTCGAATTCCCCGACCATCTACACGATTACTTCAAAGATCTACCTCCTGCACCCGAACTAAAATGTTCGCCTGATTCAAATCAACGTAAGCTTCTGTTAACATTGGATAGGAAAGAGAGATACGTTCTCCATTACAAAAATCTTCAATTCTTAATTGAGAAGGGAGTTCAAGTAATAAATGTGAGAAGAATAATGAAATTCAAACATTCCGAGTGGTTAAAACCTTACATTGAAAAAAATACGTATCATAGAACACGCGCCACGTCAGATTTAGATAAAAAAATTTTAAACTCATGAATAATGCTGTTTACGGAAAAACAATGTAGAATGTCAGGAAGCACGTGGACGTGAGATTAGTTCCCGATTCAAATAAATGTAGAAAATTGATAGCATCGCCGACATTCAAATCACGAAATATATATGATGAAAACCTGGCCCTGTTTGTGATGGATAAAAAAATAATCAAGTTCAACAAACCAATCTACGTGGGGGCGACGGTTTTGGATTTATCTAAACTGCATATGTTTGAATTTCATTATAATGTCATGAAACCCTTCTATAATGAAAATATAACACTTTTGTACACGGACACGGACAGTTTTATTTATTCCGTACAGACATCTGACCTCTACAACAATTTGAAACAACCGAAAATGATTGATCATTTCGACACATCTTCCTTCCCCCAACCAAACAGATTTGATCTCCCTTCTCGCAATAAAAAAGTGCTTGGTAAAATGAAGGATGAATGCAACGGAGAAATCATTCTGGAGTTCGCCGGCTTACGTTCCAAAATGTATGTGGTGAAAACAGAAACCAGCATCACCAAAAAAGCCAAAGGTGTTGGTAAAAATATCGTGAAAAACAAGCTTGTGTTCGAGGATTACATCAATTGCCTCTATTCACAGTCGAGGATTCTACGTTTGGAGACAAGGATACAAAGCGTTGACCACGTGCTTACCACAAACAAAGTTAAGAAAATTGCGCTGGATCCGCATGATGATAAAAGATGTATTTTGTCTTGTGGAATCCACACGTTGCCTTGGGGGCACTATCGTTTAGAAATTAGTAAAAATTGTAGGCAATGCAAATGAAAAAAATAAACTTAAATAACTATAACTAAAATAAAAAATAAACTTTAACTGTCTCACATACAAAATAAATAAATAGCAAGGACAATGAATCTCTTTGGTTTCCGAAAGCAAACAATGGAGACTGTACACCGCACGACAGATCATGAATTTCTACCTTCCGTGTTAACTAAACTCAACGGTCTGTTGATCATTCACCTCAACAGCATTTGGACGAAATTGGATGAGGACGTGGGCAAGATTTTTTACGTCTTCAATAACAATTTACATTTCTACGAAATTCCGATCGACGGGAAACTTCGGATCACCGTGAATCCGGAGAACGAAGGGCGAAATATTAAAATTTCTAGCGGCAAGAACATTTTTCGAATCAAGCACGACAAGATGCTTTCTAACATTACGTACGATGTTTCAGCAGGAGATTTTCTTTACGTGGAACTCCTAGGAGATTACGACAAACTCGTTCCTCTCTTCGTAGAATTACGAATCGTCTATCCTATAATAAATAACCGTTAACAAAATGCCTAACGACATTTTCGGCCACACCAAGCGTATAGACCACGCAGAAGAGATTCTCATGCTGGCCGTTTGAGTTAAAAAGTTGAGGAGCGATTTGATCGCTTTGCAGGAGACCTTAAACAAAAGTTTAGAGTCGGAGATCGCTACGCTCCAAACGCAATGCCTCGATCCTATTCTGAAAATCGATTCCGAACTGAAAACGCTCATAAGAAATTATGTTGACGTACCTTCTTACGACAACGTTCAAAATATACAGTTGAGCGTGGATTCGCTTCAAAATGATTTGACCAAATTACAGCAATTTCAATCGAAAAATGAAGATTTGGAAAAATTGAAACTCGAAATCGAAGAACGAATTTCCGCAATCGAAAAGAATTTCTCTGAACTTCAAACCGTCGTGAATGATATCGATGTAGAACGCTTGCATGTCGTCGTTTCTAAATTACAAGAAGAATTCACCAGCACGTTGGAAGAAATTAAATCCAAGTTACAGACTTTGGAAGATACCATGACGAACCTACCATCGTCAGACGAACTGCAGGTCATCGGTAAAAGCGTTGCGAACATAAAAATTCAATTGGAGGCTTATCAAGATTTCGAACACATTCAAACCACCATCGCTACGCTTCAGGCGTCTTTGGAGTTGATCAACGAAGAAATTAAAAATATTAGAGTTCAAGCGAGCGCGTTGACGAGCATTCAGGACAGGTTAAGCACGGTTCAGCAGAAGATCGAATATTTAGAAAATTTGAACGTCGAATCCAATCTTGCTCATTTTCATCACGTACTGGACAACATACAGGGTGACTTGGAATCGTTACGGACGAGCGTGCCTTCGAAGGAAGATTTGGAAAAATTGAAAACGGCGGTGACGGCATTATCCGATTCGAGCGACATCAAAAGTTTGTTGAGCGATCTCGAGAGTAGGGTGGCCAATCTCCCCACCTCCAAAGAATTACACGCTTTGAAAAGGAACATATCTCGAATGCTGAAACGACTGGAAACGGAAACGGTAAACGTGGAACAGTTTCGAGATGAAATTACTTCGCTGCGAGACACGGTTTCCACGTTGCCTACATCGCAGAGCGTCACGGATCTTCATACACAGTTTACCGAGATGCGAAGCATCGTGAACGATCTTACCGAGAAGAGCTCGAAATTGAATCAAGTTGAGAACCTTCAGAACATTGTCGTCAACATCAGAGATCAAGTTGGAGTGCTGGAATCCACGCAGGAATCGACGCTGGCTTCTTTCGGTGCCAAGTTGCAAGAACTGAACGAAAACTACAAGCAGTTGAACGTGGAGGTGAAAATCAAACCGTCATTTTCTGCCGTAACGGATACCATAGTCGAGCATTTGTTGCCCATTGAAAATAAACTTGGACAAGTTCACAGTAATCTGCTCAGCGTCGACACTAAAATCGCCAAATTGTTCACATTGCAAGCCATCGAAATCAACAGCGTACCCAATCAACAGAGAATCTCCACGTTCGTCGAAGGTAACAAACTGTACATGTTACATCCTTATCATCCGTACTACAAGTTTCTCCTCGATGGCACGATTCAGATAAACGAATTTTCGTACTGGTCTCACGGCAGAAAAGCTAGCGTTCCCACCATGACGTTGATATCGAATCGTGGTGTCCAGAAAGCAGGAAACATTCCTCTGGCACGTTGGAACGAAACGCGCAACATATATGAAATACACGAAGACGAAGATCTTACCGTTTTCGACGTGAGTGCCGGCGATAAGCTGATCATTCAAAACACAAGTGAGGTGCCACCCTCTTTGAATCCCATCACGCTCGTGCTTCTCTTCAAACGTAATCTCTAAAAAAAAATGTCTAGGCAAGCCATCGTCGAAGAATTGCATAAACCTGCACGCCGCAACTACGAACGTTTGGCGGTGGTAACCAAGGGCATCGATGACCTCTGGCAAAGTGACCTCGTGGAGATGAGCAGCGGCAATTTGAAAAATGTACAAAATTGAACAAGGGCAACAAGTACCTCCTCACCGTCATAGACACATTTTCGAAATTCGCATGGGCTCTACCTTTGAAAGCCAAAGCGGGAACGTGCGTCACGGAAGCATTCAAATTAATTTTTCGCGAAAGCGACAGACGACCACGGTTTTTGCAAACAGACAACGGTAAAGAATTTTACAACGCCGTATTCCAAAAGTTTATTCAAAAACATGACATTCGACATTATTCGACCTTCAGTCACATCAAAGCCAGCATCGTGGAAAGATTTAATCGAACCTTGAAAACACACATGTGGAAACGATTCACGCTTCGGGGAAATTACAAATGGGTCGACATCCTGCCGGAACTCGTCGACACCTATAATGATACGGTACACAGAACGATAGGCATGAAGCCAGCTGACGTTACGAAATCTGACGAGCAGCGTTTAATTTCTACAGTTTACTGTCCAAAGTACACTCCGACTACCAAGAAATCAAAATTCAAAATTGGAGACCAGGTGAGGATCAGCAAATTCAAACGCACCTTCGAGAAGGGATTCACAAAAAATTGGAGCACGGAACTTTTTACGGTGGTTCGAGTTTTACCCGGAAACCGACACACGTATATAATAAAAGATAGTAGCGGCGAGATTTTGAAAGGAAGATTTTACGAAGAGGAACTCTCTAAAACGAAACACCCCGACACGTACCTTATCGAAAACGTTTTGCGTAGGAAAGGTGACAAACTTTTGGTGAAATTGCTGGGACTTCCGGAAAAGAGTTGGATCGACGCGAACGAAGTGATCTTGTGAGTACGTGGAACGTGGTGAAGCGTCTACCGGATTCGGAAAGTCAAACGAAAAAAAAGAACGGTGAGTTGCTTCCCGACAGCATCCGCTGTCTAATCGTAGGTCCTTCGGGGTGTGGGAAAACGACACTGCTCGTGGACAATTTTCTCCTCGCACCGAATTGGTTAGATTGGAAGAACAGGCACCTGTACGTGTTCTCGAAAAGTTTGGAGCAATCCAAATACCAGCAACTGATGAAACTGTACGATGGTCTGGACATTGCAACGTTTGCTTCGGAAATAAAACCACTCGACGATTGTCGTGAAAATTCAGTCGTTGTGTTCGACGATGTCATCCTGGAAAATCAAAATGAAATTCGCAACTTTTTCACGCAAGGTCGTCACAAAGGAATGGATTGCTTTTACCTAGCTCAAACGTTTTCCAAAATTCCAAAACAGTTACTACGCGACAACGCTAATTTCATATGTTTGTTTCGTCAAGATCACACCAACCTCAAGCACGCGTACGATGACTACGTAGGCGGAGACATGAACTACAATCAATTTTCGGAACGCTGCTCTTCTTGCTGGAACAGTGACGATTTCGGATTCGCGACGATCGACATGACGAGGAAACCCAACGACGGAAAATACAGAAACAAAATCAACGACTTTCTAAACGTTGCAACGTTGTGAGAAACGACGTGTATAAATAACGTTATAACGAAACGAAAAATCGAAGACGAAAATCTTAAGCTTCGCGATTACCTCGCGAAACGCTTCAAAGGTTGGAAATCCGAGAATCGCGGATTCTACGAAGAGAAGAAACGTCAAGATCAACCTGTGATCGATGCCATCAGCGGTCTAGGTAAAGAAATTAAAAGTGTCACGGAACAAAATAAAAATTTGATCAACGAACTCGTACCACTTGCAGCTAAAAGTTACACTGTACCCACGCCCATTTCGAGCATTCCTTCTACGCCGTTCGAACTGAAGGACGTACCACGACGTCAAGCCATAAGCAGCACGTCGTCGTCTTTGGATAAAATCGAGTTGGGACCTTTGGCACGAGACTACCTGAGCACGGGGAAATTCGACAAGGATGAAGTGTTCGGATTGTATCCGAGCATGGAAACCAACGAAGGTGTCGTGTGGAAGATTGGGAAATCGAAAGTCACCTTCGAAGGCAACGACATTAAAGTTAATTTAGGCGATAAGAATAGTTGGACCAGGTATCCGGGTACGGTGGGACTGTGGGAACTCGTTGCAAAAAAGCAGCCGAAAGATTACACCGACGAAGATTACCAGAGTTACAGGGAAATTCTAATCATGACGGATGCCATGTACCAGAACAACGATGCCTCGCAGAATAGGGTGAAATCGAGCAGCGGTGAGAAGTACAGGAATCTCATCAAACCGATATGGAACGAGGTGAAGAGTGGAAGCGGCATCAAACGCTACAACACGTTACCCAAAGAATTCGTTTGGGTGGACGACGTGAGGAAGCTCGTGGACCGATTGTTGGTGATAGCCGGCGAAGAGAATGCAGGCAATCGTAATTTCTACAACGAGAAGGTTGGCATCGTGGACATGATCAGCACGAAACTTTCCAACTTCATCGTGAACGACGACAAGGGCATAGGCTACCTGATCAAAATTATCAACACGCTGCCTCCGAGATTCTGGAACGTGGCCGAAGGAAAGGGACTCGTGAACGACATCATCAACAAGTTACCTTTCGAGATGCATTTACCTGGCTACCAGTACTGCGGACCGGGTACCAAACTCGAGAAAATATTGGAGAGAGGAGACAAGGGTGTGAATCCGTTGGACGCTGCATGCAAAGATCACGACATCGCCTACAACAACACTCGCACCAATCTGGATGCACGTCACGAAGCAGACAAGAAATTGGAACATGCCGCTTTCGAAAGATTCGTCAGCAGAGACGCTTCGTTGGGTGAACGGGTCGCCGCACTGGGCACCACCATCGCCATGAACACGAAACAAAAATTTGGGTGGGGTATATAAATAACATACAGTAAAAAAAATAATAACATGTCTCGTATAACTGATTTGCCGCCCGAGCTACTATGTAAAATATTCAAACACGCAGTAAACGGAGATTGTGAGGATATAGGGAAACTTGTAATCATAGCAAACACAACACCGGAATTTCATATCCCTTGTGAAATGGTTGTCAAGGACCATCTTCGGGAGATCAGCGGCCTGAGGTGCGGTGATCTCGACACTCTTCTTTCGGCCGCAGGGGAAAAATTAAACGACAGGATGGACACGGATGATTGGTGCAAGTCTGAACAGAAGACGGCAGATATTATAACGCACATCATCGCGTTTTCCGAAGCACGAGCTTTCTTCCTCTTACACACACACTGAAAAAAAATAATGTGTCAAAAAAATATACGTGTCAAAAAAAATATGAGATAAAAAAATATACGTAAAAAAAAATGTACATGTCAAAAAAAATTGCCATGGAAAAAATTTTTATCGTCAAAAAAAATTTGTCTCGTCAAAAAAAAAATTGACGTGGACATCGTCAGAAAAAAAGTTGCCTTGTAAAAAATTTTTATCGTCAAAAAAATTTGTCAAAAAAAGTTGACGTGGACATCGTCAGAAAAAAAGTTGCCTTATCGTAAAAAATTTTTATCGTCAAAAAAAAATTGTCACGCCAAAAAAAAAGTTGACGGAAAAATTATCACCGTCAGAAAAAAGTTGCCTTATCGTAAAATTTTTTTTATCGTCAAAAAAATTTCTCGTCAAAAAAAGTTGACGTGGAAAAATTATCACCGTCAGAAAAAAAAGTTGCCTTATCGTAAAAATTTTTTATCGTCAAAAAAAATTGTCTCGCCAAAAAAAAAGTTGACGTGGAAAATTATCACCGTCAGAAAAAAAAGTTGCCTTATCGTAAAATTTTTTTATCGTCAAAAAAAAGTTGTCTCGTCAAAAAAAAGTTGTCAAAAAATGTGCAACAAAAAAAGTACGTGTCAAAAAAATGTACCTGTCAAAAAAAATTTGAGAAAAATGTAGGTGTAAAAAATTATACGTCAAAAAAGTACGTGTCAAAAAAAATATGACAAAAAAAGTTGTCAAAAAATATGCAACAAAAAATGTACGTGTCCTAAAAATGTACGTCAAAAAAATATACTAGAAAAAATATACGTGTCAAAAAAAATATACAAGACAAAAAAATGTACGTGCCAAAAAAAATGTACAAGTCAAAAAAAAACTTGATATATAAATACATCGTGAAAAAAAAATCTACGAGATCAAAAAAATAATTCTTCGGTATATATAAATAACACATTGTGAAAAATTAAAATTCTGTAACACACACACCCTGAAATTTCTCTTCGATATGACGACTGAAAAAAATGAGTGATCTTCAAGCATTAAAACAAATGCTAAATTTGTCAGTCGAGTATGTAAAAATTCAGGAATTGGAAGTCGACAAACCTTACACGATAACTTCCGGGTCAATCGTTTCTACCCAGTATGGTTCCAAGGTGCGTCTGTTGCTCGACGGACAATACAGTCTATTTTTACCAGATCGATACGCTAACATGTTATCCGACGAGAAGCTATCTATTTTAATCGAGAACAAAACTCGAATCGTGTACAAGGGGACAAAGGAACTTCTTGGTAAGAAAACGAAGCACGTAATAGAATTTGTTTAATCACAGACACCCACCCCCGGAATATATATATAAATAACATACCATGAAAAAAATGACAACTTGTATAACTCAACTTCCTCCCAAAGTGTTGCACAAAATATTTACATTCACGTTCGACGGGGATGTAACTAAACTCATAGACTTGTGTAAAGTAACGCCAGAATTTCGTTCACCGTGCAAAATGATTTTCATGGATCACCTCCGAGAAATAAGCGGAATGAAAAAATGTTCCGATCCCCAGAGACTCTCTTTCGAGCCGCAAACAAAAAAATTGACGATAGGTTAGACGAGCTGCACGAGTGGAGACAGGGGAGAAGAAGATTTACCGAAGACTGGTACGCGTCGAACATTGAAACTGTCGATCTTGTAAACCACATGATAGCATTAGGCGAAGCAAAAACTTTTTTTCTTTCCCAGAATACATATATATATAAATAACACATCGCCACCTATTCTGAGTGAGACGATATAAATAACACACATCGTAAACCTAACGCAAAAAAAAGTTGTTCTCTTTCCCAGATAACATATAGCATCAAAAAAAAAATGAAGCCCAAGGATGTCGTGTACCAGATACCATATTCGAATCTGAAAACGCTGGGTGCCCTCGATGGGTTACTCACCAAGAAACAGCGCGAGAAGAAACGTTCTTGCTTGACGAAAGGACATGGAATGAAATTACTTCTCAGCACACCTCAATTGAGAAGGTTGCAGCGTTCGCGGAAACAGCAAAAGATCGGAGGTTTCATATTCAGCATCCCGGCCATCCTGGCAGCATTGGGGGCCGTGGGAAGTTTGGCTGGGGGTAGCGCCGCCATCGCGAAAACCGTCATCGACTCGAAGAAGAACAAGGCGGAATTGGAAGAACAGAAACGTCACAACCTGGCCATGGAGAAGAAAGGGGGGAAGGGCGTCATGAGGAAGTTTAAAAAAAAGAAACAGCACTCACCAACCGAGACATTGAATCTTTGATCAAACAGTTACAAATCAAACACTTCAGAGGAGTTTTCATGTCCGACTCACTACCTTCAACCGTTAAAAGAAGAGAATGCGGAGTAGTCAACTTGGACAGTCAAGAAAATTCAGGCACGCATTGGATATGTTACCACAAAATGATAAAGCATTCGTTTTCGATTCTTTCGGAGGTGTTCCACCTACAAATTTAGCTTGTTATCTGAAAACGAACAATCCAATATACTACAACGACGAACGCATTCAAAATTTCGGAGACGAGAACTGCGGTCATCTCTGTCTCTCCATGCTCGCGTTTCTCTCTAAAATAAATAAGCCATCGGTGGAAGATTTCCAGAAAGCATTGTGGAACCTGAAACAGCATCACGATGGGCGTGTTCCATCTCACGAGCGAATCTTCGATCTTGAAACTCACGCTGCACGACGACATCGTCTATCCTAAATCCGTAGCTCTGCGTGCATTCTACAGCATGTACCTCATACCTAACGTCACGCATCACAACAACAAAATTAGCGTCGGAAGCGAACATATCGTCGTCACGCCAGGTCAATACAATCTTTCTACTTTGCAAGCTCAATTACCCAAAGGCACGTACCTTTCTCAAAATTCGGTCACGCACAGAGTGGAAATCGTGTCCGCGACGGAGACCGTGGACCTGGGCACCATGGGAGAACTTTTAGGTTTCGAGAACGACACCAAACTCGAAGCTGGCATCAAGCACGTAGCAACCAATATTCCTAAATTCTTGGCCATCGAAACTTTGAACGTTCACTGCAACGTAGCGGAAGGCATGATCACGAAATCCTCGGACGGATTGTTGGGAAGTCACAAGCAGACGGGAATCATAGCCACGTTCAAACCAAGTTCCGAATTCATGGAACCGATCATCTACACACCCTCTTCGCCGATCTATTTTCCAGTATGTCGCAACCGCATAGACGACATAGAGTTGGTGGTGACGAACGAGAAAGGAGAGGTGGTGGATTTCGCAGGTGCCACGACCACGGCCATCGTGGAGATCAACGTATAATAAATAACACACATAGTGAAAATGGAGCAAATCGAAAGTTACGAATTGCAATCTTTCCCTCCGAACCGTCGCACGTTCGCCATTTTCAACGAAGCGAACCGGGAGATCGAATACGACGTGGAAGTAGGGGACGGGTTCGTTCATCCTCACAGAGCGGACCTTCAATTCGACGTGGTGAAGAAAGAAAGCTGAGACGCGTTCCCCGCAGCAGCAAATTTGATACTCGTGGACAACTTCGTGCCTCACCTGTTCTCGCAGGTGGAGGTGAGGAAACACAACACCGTCATCGACAGAATCGATTATCCAGGCATCACGTCGACGGCAGTGGGAACATTGAAATTATCCAAAACGGACGCGGCATACTATCAGGCGGGAGGATTCGAAGCGGGAACCAAAATATCGACGAGAAGTCACACGGTGCTCTTTCCCATGCGTCTGCTTCCGGGATTCTTCTCGGACTACAAGGAGATCATGTGGAAGGGAGGACTGAGGATCACGTTTCGAAGAGCGGCCAACGACAACGACGCACTGATGCGATACCCTACTTTGGGTCCGGACGGCACCACGCCGCTGCCCAACACTTTACCCGAAGCAGCCAAGTGCGTCATCCGGAGCATGGAGTTGAGAATGCCGGTGGTGGAATACGAGACGAACTACGCCCTCAAGTACAAAGCGGAGATCTTGAAAATCCGCAGGTGCCGATTCACTTTCACGGTTACCAGTGCGTGCAGAAGTTAGCGTCGGGAAGTCACATGGAATTCGACGTGACGACGCAGTTCAATAACATACAGTTCGACATGCCAGATTTCGTCGTAGTGCTCTTTCAGACCGGGAGGGACAAGAATCAGGAAAAAAATTCCAGCAAGTTCGACGACTGCAAGATCAAGAACGTTTACCTCAAGAATGGTAGGAACGAAGTGTTCCCGCGCGAGAATTACAACCTCGACATGACCAAAGACGATTACCTCAAACTTTACGAAGCTTACACGGCTTACAAGCGCGTGACCGAGGGAAGCGTGGACGTATACTACACGCCCAGCGAATTCAAAACCCACAGACCGACCCATGTCCGTCATCAATACCACGAAAAGGAAGCAGGTCGTGGTCAACGATCGCACCAACATCAAGATCGTCTGCGAGTTCCACGACGCGCTGCCTGCCGATACGCTATGCAGCGTCATCCTGGTCGCAGAGAAGTCCTTCATCCACGACGTGAAGAACGAGAGGGTCACGGAGCAGTTTTAAAAAATATTCCTAAAAAAAATTGCCACATACTAAAAAAAAATCAACACATTTCTTAGGTTATATAAAATATAATGTAAGTTAGTTCGGTGTGCAAATAAAAAAAAATAATAGGTTAAGTTATATCACTGAAGATCGTAAAAAAATCGTAAGATAGGTTAAGTTATATCACGTAAAACCATTAAGGCGAGCCTCACCGAGCCTCACTTCGAGGCGGAACGTGGAGAGAAAGTGAGTTTTTGAGGTTTTGGTGCTGTTTTCTTCGCTGTGAAACATCGTCAGCGCAATAAATGAGGCGCGGAACGTGGAGAGAAAGTGAGTTTTTGAGGTTTTTGGTGAACCCCAATTAATGACGCTGAACTCTCCATTTGGGTCTACTCTAAAGTAGGTCAAAGCACGTAGAGGCTCTCGTGTAGTTTAGCACGAAAAAAAAAATAGGTTAAGTTATATCACGTAAGATCGTGGTATACCTACAAATGCGAGTGGGAAAAAAAGGGAAATTTTACTAAAACACCGCTAAACGCTAAAACATCGACAAAAAATTGTCAAAATATGTCAAAAAGTGATATTCAATTGATAAAAAAAAGAGGCTACAAATGCATACCTACCAAGTGCGAGTGGGAAAAAAGGGAAATTTTACTAAAACATCGCTAAACGCTAAAACATCGACAAAAAATTGTCAAAATATGTCAAAAAGTGATATTCAATTGATAAAAACAGAGGCTACAAATGCATACCTACAAAGTGTTATTTTGAAACAATACTTTTACACTACTCTCCTGAAACTAAGAATCAATACATGAAAGCACAACGGCAGGGTATCTCAAACGGGCAAAATATTGCATGTTTATGCACAAAGAGCACTAAACTAGACGTCAGTTGGGTCGACCCTAGCTGCCACGGGTCGATAATACAAAAACTAAGATTTTTACACTACGCAATATGCTTTTTTTTTCTGGTTGCGCGTATGTGTAATTCAACGGCGGGAGTTGGAATCGGAGAAAGTACGAGAAACTCCCAAAATTATAAAATATATATCTTATATACAGAGCATTCCCTGACATTCGCTACTAGACTCGGCGGAATACTTGTTGTACTTTTCGACATCTAGTTCTGTCAGACGGGAGAACCGATTACTTTCTGAAGGCTTGACCGCACCACAATTCAAAGAAAATCAACAAATCTGGAATACTCCATTATGCTTGCAAGGTGAAACACCCGGAAATATAAATTTGTGTATGATGTTTTAAAATTTCTTTAAAACGATTGCCTTGATGATAAAAAAGAAAGCACGTTGGTTATTTGCAGTAACAATATTAAAGATGATGGAAATATCCTAAGCCTATTTGAGATTGATTGCCTGATATTGAGTTATTTTACGTAGCTTTTCTGTCACTTTTGACTAATCGTGGCAAGGAGGGTAAGTGATGATATTATGAAATCGATGAATTGAGTGACACTCACAAAGGACAATCATCCCCAGACAGGGATTCGAACCCGGGACCCCTGGCGTCGGGGATTGCTATGGTAACCACTCCACCACCAAGGTCCGCTCTTAGGCCTACCTGAATTGAAATTGGTTTATTTTGGTAATCTCGCACACACAGCATAGTGCTACAAGTACAGTCTTTTACAAGAAAGTTATGTTTATTTCATACAACAATACAGAATCTTTTACAAACATACTCTTATCGCAATATAGACAGTGGCGTGACTAAAGGGGGGTGGTGGGGATAATAACCCTCCTTTGGCCCAGTAAAAAGAATGTCGAAGGCAGGAAAAGATGGCAAAAAGATGGCTGCCTACTAAAAAATGTATAGCCCCTCCCCCTTTCGAAAGTCCTTGGTACGCCACTGTACATAGAGCTAAGTAGAGCTTTGTTTTTATGCCCACTTTATTGACAGGAAGGCTAATCGGGACTGGGAACCTGCAGTTTAAAGTGGGATCCGAACAACTTGTACCTCAACATTGCATCAAACCTGGGACCCCTTAATTACAAGGATGCGACGTCACCACTACACTATCCATCAAAGAAAGAAAGGCGAAAACTGTCCCACAACTTGTCAAGACATGGGCTGTTCCATTTGGAACACAGAAAAGTAGGAGAAAGGGCTGTTCCACTTTTTGATATGGGAGGAAGTTTGATAATTTACATTCACATTCTTAACATTTTAAAACTTTTTTCTCGAAAATAGGACGAGGCCCCAAAGTTTTCTCATTTTCATGTGTTAGTACATATATTCAGCTACAAGATGGCATACTTAGTTTATTTTTTGCTTGATGCTGTTTTGAGATAAGTCTAATTCTAAAGTTGCGGATTTCGCAATTTTTGAGTATTCAAAGGGTTATATATGCTAACAGCATCAATATCCAATTAATGTGCTATATCAAGTAACTTGTTGTAATGGTGAGCTTCAATGTCCAGTTAACAAATCTTTGGGCTACTGTTGCTTAACCAAGATATTAAGGGCCAAAAACAGGAAAAAATTGCATTTTGGACCCTTTTTGTTACCGAATAACAATGGAAAGCAACGATGTCCCATCAAAACAATTGAATGTATATAAGCAAACAGTCTTATATTAACTGTATATCAAAACAAAAGTTTGGGATTTTGTTGATTCCCAAAGATACAGCACTCCGAACTTACCCATGTTTCACTTTACATGAAAAATGGAAGGTCTGACCTTGAACTTTGACATTTTCTACAGGAGAGGGAAAATTTTTTCAAGGTCTCAAAATTGCACAATATTAATTTCTCATGACCTACTTCAACATATAAAAAAATCAAGCCAATCAAAAAATACAACTATCCAAATTTCCTTTCTTGTTCGAATTTCAAAATAATGGCTTTTAATGATATGAAACCTGTAGGAAGATCAAGGTGAAAATGGATGGCAATGAAAGAACTTGGCAAGAATGTGAAAGATTGAATTGATCCCTCCTTGCATAATACATGTGGAAAGCTATGTATTTGTATTTTGCATTCCTTTGTCATTTTACGTCGCTCTTCTGCACCGTTTGGCTAATCGCGACGATAGGGAACAGTGCTGATTAGATGACGTCGATGAAGGGTTACAAACAAAGGCCGGGACTCAAAACCGGGAACTTCGGTCGCGAGATAAATAACTATGTAGCAGTGGCAAAAACAGCTTGGTTTACGAATGCCAAAGAGCGAGTTAGCACGCCCAAATTTATGAGGCTCTCACTGTAACATGTGGACGTGGATAAACAATAGTCTACGAGCGATTATGCACAATTATTAATGATCTCATTACAATATGATTCATAGTAGCAGCAATTACTTCTTTGAACGTAAACAAGAGAACACATTTCGGACAATCATTTAGTTCAAGTTACGTCAGAGAAAAGAGATAATGCGATAAGAACTTTGATTTTATCACTAGAAGAATTGCTACGACTATCTTTCTGTATCTCTCAAGCTTACAAAAGAATTACAACTCAAAGTGACATAATTATTATCTTTAATCTTGACGTTCAATGTCTAAGGGCTCTCGAGCAAATATATATATGGACACATACATAACGTTGCGCATTATTCAAGATGGATTCGAGCTTTTCATTATTGCTGTTATCGACTGCTATTGTTGCTACATTCGCTCAAGACTCTCCCACTGTTGTCATTCCTGGATTGGGAACCATCAGAGGGACGACTGCCGTGACAAGAGGGAACAGGACTGCGTTCGCTTTCCTCGGAATTCCATATGCAAAGTCTCCGAGTGGTGACAGGAGGTTTCTGGTGAGTTATCGTGTTGCTTTCGGTTGTTTCTTGATCACTCTCTTAAGACTCTGCCATTGCCACTTCTGATAAAGGAACACTCAGAAGGAGACAAGTGGGGAAAAATCCAAAAACTTATGATTTTTATAGTTAATAACAGAAATTACGTTCAAATACACAAAGTAAAATAGGTTAGATTAAAAAAGTTAAATGTATAATACAGGAACGATCAGTTTTAACCATTTAATCCAAAGGATAAATGGTTCCACAGTTTTGAATTTCCAAAAATTAGAGATTTTTTTTTTGTGTGAGAAAACAAACATGAACTTTAGGACTAAAATATCCCCATAACATTTTCTCGAACGAGGTATCTAAACGTTAATAACAAAATAATTATGCATGTTGTGGATAGTATTTGTGTTACATGCTTATCCATATACGTTTGGGGTTGATAATAGAGAGGCTCCATGAAGAACACTGTCTTTTAAAGAAGGTTAGAGAGGGTTGCACAACATCAAACCATCCTTCATATTTTAAGTATAAATGTATATATACGGTGCATGTAACATACTTTATATTTCTTTTCGCACTCACTATCTTAAGAAGTATTTATGCGCGGAATGTGTTTGTCACTGGAGAGAATGAAAGACAAGAGCTCTCTAAAGCAATTGAAATGTCAATTTCTTCCTCTTGCAGCCTCCAGAAGACGTGGAACCTTGGGAAGACGTTCTCAATGCGACGGAAGAACGGAGACCGTGCCCTCAAATGTATCTGACATCTGAGGAAGGAGATCCTGAGGACTGCCTCAGCTTGGACGTTTACACGCGAGAGGTAAGCCAGAGAATGAACGGAAATCTTCCTTTCCACGACCCACGACGTGGGATTGAACTTTGGAGAGGCTATAATGTGTAATGTCATGAGTAAGGTTCGGAAGTTGATGACCTAAAGACTGTCCAAAAAATACCTATAGAAAGACCTTAAAATTTGAGCTCAGCTGATACCAATGTATTGGTATCCGAAAGTACCGGATGAAATTTATTTACCGATACTGTCCGATACTTTCATGGCATTTTGATCTTTCATGGGCTCCACAAAAAGCCGCAGACATTTTTTCTAAGCCTATTTATCCTGGAAATTATACAAAATTCGAAGTTTCATTCTATTTTGCACCAGTTTTCTATGAAAGATTTTTTTGTAACAACAAGTAATTTAATATTCTGATGTAATATTTGGAGTATTTTATAGCAAAATTCTTGGTAAATTTATGCATATAACTAGAGCGGAATAATTAAACACAAATATTAATCAGTATTCTAAGCAACTTCAATTATTACAATTTTAAAGTATCTGTAACGGTTATAAAGTATCGGCATTGCTATCGGTGGTTCAAAGTGGTATCGGCTCGGCCCTACTTAAAATTATTAAAAAATGACCTAAAAATTATTTTTGCTCTTAAAATCAAAGCGTGATTTTTTTATAAATTACGAGAGTAGTTTAATAATTTGATAAAAACCATTGTTTTGTGGTTCCAACTCCTGGAGCACAGGGAGAAAGCAATGGGGTATATTAGTGGTGACGTCACAGCAGACGACAAACCAGGATTTGAGTGTAACAACTGGCAAACATGTTTTTCTCCTATCCAAATCAATGGGATTTTCCATCGCAAGGGGTAGCTATAATTATTGTGACAGCAGTAAAGCCTGGTTTACACTGGTCGAGTAGACGGGAGAGTAGCTGGAGCGAGTAGGGTAAAGCGAGCTACTCTCCTCGTCTAAACAACTGGGGGAGAGTACTGGAGCCAGTTGTCGCTCCAGTAGTCAGGACAGTCGAGTGGTTGTCCACGGAGGACAGAGACTCTACCGAGTTGCTTCCTCTCCCATCCATTTCTTCACTCGCGCGTAAACTCGACAGACCACTCGGTCAATGTAAACGCTTTCTGAGGACAGTCTGTGTTGTGTGAGTGTCCAATGTCCATGGAATTTGTGTCGATTAAACTACGGGCGTATGAAGCTTCAAGTGTATGAGATGAGACTTGATGTATTTGGCGTAGGAGAAGTAAAATAAAAATAATAAGTAATTTACCTTCTACACAATCAAGAACGATCTAAAATAGAAAAATCAAGGAAATTGGTTTTCTTTCCAGACATATCCCCGTGCATTATTGTATTGATTTCTCGTGAATGCAGTCCATTATGTGACTCCTGTGCACCGTACTTCCGCAACCAGGGGAAGGGGAGAGTGGACCATGCTTCCTTATGGCCCGAGCTGAACGGAAGAAGGGAAAGCTGCGCGGGGACTTTTCGTCCAAGGTTGTTTTCCTTGTGGTCGCTCTATAGTGACGCGAGACGGCTACACCAATGAACACCTGGGTGGGAATGGAATCGCGTGGAGGGAGACAAGCGACTGCTGTTACCAGCCCTCGCAGCGCCACAGATTCCTAGGATAGATGATAGGAGATTGAAGCAGGGTTAGAAATAGATAAATATTACAAAATTACAAGTTGACTACGTTAAAACTACGCCATAAGGGACGCCGAAATAAATTTTATATAAAAATGGAAATCTTAAAAATTCAATGAAATTTTCGAGCAGGTACAGATAACAAAACCTTTAATTAGAATAATGTTTCATCTTTCAGATTTCTGGGACTGCTAGCTATCCAGTTATACTCTACATTCATGGAGGAGGATTCACATCGGGATCTAGTACAATGTTTATGAACTCAGTCTTCTTCTTGGATGAAGAAATTGTGCTGGTTAGCATCCAATATCGCCTTGGACTTCTGGGCAAGTGTCTGTTTTTTATATCTACCTACCAGTGGCGGCGATTAGGGAGCGAGGGGAGTCAGTTGCCCCCTCCCACTTTTCGCCACTTTTGTCCCCGCACTATGCTAAATCTTACCTACAAAGGGAAATATACTGTCTTTGGCCCCCCAGTTTTGGTACCGTGCCCAACACCGGTTTTGGAACCCAATCGCCGCCACTGCTACCTACAAAAAAAAAAAAAAAAAAAAAACCAAGTCCAGCAGAATTAACTTGAGAGAAATGGCCGCTCGGTGACTGATGCAACTGCGCTCGAATTGGCTAGAGTTTCCATTGGCCCGTTACAGCGGGAAGTCCCCCGTTCTAGCCAATTCGAGCGCTTGCATCACTCACAGAGCGGCCATTTCTCTCAAGTTAATTCTGCTGGACTGTACCTATCTATTCATCTATCTCTCTACTCTACTATACATCAATTCGTGCTCTACACCTTGCTATCGATCCATAAAACATGATCTGGTAAATTCCACCATGAGGGCCCAGTATGGTGACCAACTTTCAGCATTGAAGTTATGTCTCCGGTGTAAACAACAGCAATAAGTTGTTAATTACTGTGTAAAGCACAAGTACAGGGCCGGTTTAAGACTAAATTGGGCCTGATGCTGTCACGTCAAAACCTAACAATGAAATACCGTCGATATTTTCTGTACAACTAACTTTCAAGTTAAAAATTTACTATGTCGCACTTACCGAACAATAATAAAGTGGCAACAATCGCCAAGATATTGCAAAAAACGCAGCTAAATTACTAAGTAAACTGTTTAACGTAAAATGGATAGCATTAACTTGAAATCTTCGGCGAACAATAAACACAACGTCGTTATAGTTACGTCACAGCGCAAACAAAATAATAGTAACTGTATAATAAGTAACGCTCGGAAAACGTCCAATGGCAACACTGTTAGGCCTTGTTTCCATGTTAATAAAACATTAAAATGCTGACCAAGGAAAACTTTTATAGTATAAAAAATATACATAAAAGCGTAACGTTTCCACCCGCTAACAGGGTCTTCTTCAGACGAAACTTCACATTAAATTTATTGTGACCTGTAACGTGGTTGTTGCGTACGTAAGAAACAAGTGAAAGTTATTTAAGGAAACGTGCTAAAGGTCCGGGATCAATTGACGTACGTTCGTAGAAAACGAATAACAACAGACCAGTTACAAAAGTCGCAAAAATGTTGAGGTTAATGGCAAGCGTTTATCACTGCCACCTCAGTCTCTATTGAGAACCAATGGGAAAAAAGGGGTGACACGCGTCCGAAGATGCGGGACCCTCCCAAAAAAGCTAAGGAAGACAAAAGGTATGCAATATATTCACAGAGTATCGTGGAAAATTTCACACTATACCGATCATTCAATTTAGATATGTGTATATTCATGTACGGGAGTGTACACGGAACACCACAAAAAATGCATGCAATATCAACCAATCAACTCGTCTTTTCATTTAACTCTGGTAAATCTTTCGTTCTTTTGTTAGCAAGCAAGGTTCCAAAAAAAAAAAGATGAAAAAGAGAATAAAGTTCATTTGCGACCTTAAGTCAAAATTTATTGCGTTAATCTCGCAGCGAAAACTGATTAACGTCCCAACATGAAAACATATACATCAAACAATTATTAACGAGAGGCCCGTCTTTTAAATCTCACAAGATTATATCAAAAATAGATCCAACAATTACTTCTCCCCTCGATTTACTCCACAGGCTTCATACATTAGGTCGTTACAGTTACGACAACAAGCAAGAATAAATTCAACTCAACCGCGGAACCATGTAATATCAAATATCTTTAACCAGTTAAATTCTCAACAACAAGTTATAGTAAAAAACTCCTTTTTCTTCTTGTAACAATTTATCCCCCTTTTACTTTGATGCTCCCTTCTTCCTTTATTTTAACATTTTTTGTAACAAACGTTATCTCTCATTGTATTCTATCACCCCTCCTGAGACGCAATAATAAATTGCCCAAGTGTGCGCCTTGCTTAATTAATATTAAGAAGTTAGAAATTCTCCTTTACTTTTTTGTACACGAGGAACAGTGACATCGACGCGCTTGCCCAAACAATTACGTGATTAATTCCATTTGCATACTTCCAATAATTCGACGCTTACGTTCTCTTTCTTCCAATTATTCGAACTGTAGATTCAAAGTATTTGAACCCGACGCACTTCACTTTATTTGATATGTCACAAAAGAGGGATTTGACACAGTACATACCTCAATAGTCCATTCAAAACTGTTCCATCTGACCAATCAAACTCTGCCACCTGAGCATCGAATGGGATTTGGCTTCCTTCTCGTCCGGTCGTCTTTTTCCTTCACATTGGCATGACGAAACTCCGCTTTTCCCTCAATCACGGTTCCGTAGACAGCTCCATAGAAGTAGTGACAACGTGTATCATGTAGAATACGCCGAACAGTCTGTTTTCACGTCAAACTGGACTCGGTACACGCAAATTAAATTCCTCTCAAAAATGTAGTCCTCCCGCTACTTAACTTCAAATGCGAAATTGTGAGAACGAGTCACTTTGATTGGTAGTACGAAGTACGGAGAGATAGTCCAAAACTATTGAGTGCAATTAGAATCCAAAAATGCAAGTCTCGTCCCGCGAGACACCGTTCCACACACTAATCGCACGTCATGCTCCTATCTCTCTCGCTCGTTTCCTGCGAGCAACTCCGGCTGTTACGTGAAAGTCGGCCGGATCGGAACTGATTCAGCTTACACGTTCGAAAATGCAGCACTGGGCAAAGATAGGTGGATACACCTAGCGGCGACTGGCGCAACCAACAAACAAGCGAGACGCAAGGCGTACTACGAAGGAGAACTGTGAGGTCTTTTCTACGCGAAATATGACGTAATACTTCTTTATTACAAATCGCGCAGGAAAAAACGTCACAAACTCCCCCGACTAACAAATACAAAAAGAACAAATATATATGATAACAACCATAATAATTTGGCAAGAAAGTCATATGAACTAACCAGACACAGATATACCATTTCGGGAGCATCTAATATATATGTAAGCAAATTCCCCTTAATCGAAGAAGAAATACCCAAATGCGTGTGTTTTTAAAGAACCATAAAGACACATAATAAATAGAGAACACACATACCATGTGAGAATATATGCAAACAAATACCTAAAAAATACATATATATCCCACACAAATTGATTAAATTGAGACTAGATTGAATAATATCAAAAATATGCACAATGTTGATAACCATTTTAAACACAATAGATAATAAGATGAATAAATACTCTATAAAAAATGATTGCGAAAAAGGTGAGCATGAAAAGTCGATTACAATCGTATTAATGAAATGATCATATGGGATGAAAAGTTAACATTACAAATAAGAATACTCTTAACCAGAGATATGAGTATATGTGCCATTAAAAAAGGCATTACATCAAAGTAAACATTCAAGTTTCACAATACACTCAATATAAAGATACCTGTTAAATAACACCTGTAAGTAGAAAAGGAAAGTGCAAATAAACACTATAATGTGGAGAATTTCTCTAAAAACAGAAGAGACGTTTTACAATCAGGTTAGCACTCCAAGAGAGTAATATGGTGGTTGTTTTCCATCTTTGCGTCAAATAATGATTCCAGGCTGGCACACTCGATATTTATGTTTCCTCAATAAACATGAAAAATAAACAGAAAAAAAAGGGCGAATTAGAATAGAAGAATAGAAGAGAAGAAAAAAAAAGGGATAGGAAAGAGGAGAGGAAACCAAAACAGAGGGGAATACAATGAGAAATGGGAGCACCAATTACAATTTGTGATTAAAACAGTCATTCTACATATACATCAAAAATTGCAGTAAGAAATATGCAATAAGAAAATTATTTATCAATGATATCATGATTGACATTTGACAAGAAGCATTTGTCTCAAAAACACAATATGCCACACATAAGCTAATTTACAACATGAAAAAAATATTAACAAAAAAATCAAGCATATATCAAAAAGCATAACATATATATATATCTTCAATATTCTTAAGATTCTAAGTCAAATACAGGACCAAAATACAAAATCCAAAGTTGTGGTATTCCGTGCATTTCTTAGATGCGAGGAACTGGGTCATGAGAAGAGTGACGGGTGGTGGGGGGACGACGTCGGCAATGAAAAGCAGAGTGTCCATTTCTGTGGCAAAAGTTACAGTAAAAAGATTGGCGTGAATGTGAAGAACGCTGAGGGTTTTGATCCCGGGTGGTGGGGTACAAAAGTGAAGCCATGTGCGAGTCTGATAACTCCACTTCTGATGAAGCCTCCTCGCGGAGATAATATGGTTTAATATGAGAAATGTGGACCTTCCGGAGGAAAACTTCAGTTTCCGGATCTACCAAGAGAACCGTTACGGGGCCCAAAATCTTAAAAACCTTAGCAGGACCTGCCCAACGTTGCTGGAGCTTTGCAGTGACTTTCAGAAAGGCATTACTTTGTGGGAAGGTTTTGTAGAGAACTAAATCCCCAACCTTAAAGGAGGAAGGTTGCCTTTTAGGGTCGTATCTATTACGTCTTTTCACCCATGCCTTCTGCAAATGACGGTAGGCTTGTGCCCAACATTTAGCACGATCTGCGGAAGGAGGACCAGCCAATTCCGAATCGGATGTAAATTCCCAAAAGAAGTTCATAGGTCCGTCAATGTCCCGTCCAAACAAAATCTGTGCTGGAGTAGTTTGTATACTATCCTGTACGGCAGTATTGAATGCAAACGAAATGGCATTTAAGTGAACATCCCATTTGGTATGATCGTCAGAATGATAGGCGATCAGAGAGGCCTTGAGATTACGGATAAAGCGTTCTGCCAGTGAAGGATTAGGATAGTAGGAGCTGGTATAGATATGTTTGACTCGAGACTCAAACAGAAAGGAATTGAAATAACGAGATCGAAAATATGATGCATTATCAGAAACCAATTCACATGGCGCCCCAAACACCAGAAACAAAGACCGAAGTTTTTCTACTATGTGGTTGGATGTGGGACCTCGAAGAGGATAAAGGGAAACCCACTTAGAAAAGGCATCAACAACCACCAATATATATGTATGCCCTTTTGATGAACGTACCAAAGGACCAACAAGGTCAATGTACAGTCGCCGCCAAGGGTGCTTGATGATTTCCGATGACAAAAAACCAGGAGGTTTACGTATAGCCAATTTGGCTTTTTGACATGTATCACAAGATGTAACATATGTCTTGATATCCCGTTTGCACGACGGCCACCAAAATATATTCATTATTTTCTTGATACATTTTTGAACACCCAAGTGGGAACCTCCCACGGGGGTATCATGATAGTAACGGCAGATAAGATGTTGTAGGGTATGAGGAACGACAACCAATGAAGATTTAGAACGTGGAGGTTGCCAAACAAGTAAGTCGTTATAAAGAGCATAATGTGTGTACGATTGCCCCGTTTGTAATTTCTGAATAATGGGAAGTAAAGTAGAGTCTTTATGCTGAAGGTCAAGAATATCAGAATTACTAAAAGGGATAATTTGAAATTTGGGAGCAGCGCAAGCAAGAGAAGTGATGGGTTGGGGAGAAACCTGAAATTCATCAGGGGAGTACATTCGGGATAAGCAATCCGCGACAGGATTCAAACGAGAAGCAATGTGCTCAACAGAATAAGAAAAACGTGACAAGTAAAGCAACCAGCGACCAAATTTGCCGTATTGCTCAGGATGGCGTAAAAGCCATGAGAGTGCTTGGTTGTCCGTCTGAAGAGTGAAATGCTTCTCAGTTAAATATGTTTCAAACTTTTTGAACCCGTAAACAATGGCACCGCATTCAGCCTCGTATATAGATTGTCGACGTTCCAGGTCTGTCCGTTTTCGAGAGGCAAAAGCAATAGGACGCAAGGACCCATCTTGCATACGTTGGTTCAGGGTAGCACCAAGAGCCAATCCTGAAGCATCGCATTGCAGAACAAATTCCCGTGAAAAATCGGGCAAAGCTAAGACGGTATGTTTGAGAAAAACCTTTTTGAGATTATCAAATTGTTGTTGATCTTCATCAGACCACGTGAAGGGAAGACCCTTTTTCTTTTTATCAGTTAGGAAGGAGGTAAGGTCCGAATAGGATGGAATAAAACGCGAATAATAACCCAATAATCCCAAAACGCGCTGAACAGCTTTGACGTTCCTAGGAGAGGGCATATCTTGAATTGCTGAAATACGATCTGGATCTAAAACAAGTTGTCCCTCACGTAAAATATATCCTAAATATTTAACCTCAGTTTGCATCCATTTGGATTTCACGGGATTGACAGTTAGGCCGGCCTCGCGAAATGCCTGCAAAACCAATTTGAGATGAATCAAATGAGTCTTTTCATCTGGGCTGAAGATCAAGACATCATCAGCGTAATTGACCAGGAATTTATATTTAAAAGGACCCAATATTTTGTCCAAGGCACGAGTCAATAGTTGGGTACCAAGATTGATACCAAATGGAACCCTAGTATATCGGTATTGGCCAAAAGAGGTGACAAATGCCGTTAAGTCTTTGCTAGGTTCATCTAGCCTTATCTGGTGAAAACTTTTGCAAAGATCCAGGCAGGAAAATACTTTAGCAGCTTGTAGATGTTGGAAAATCAAATCTATACGGCTTTGTGGAAAAGCGTCATAGGCTATAAGCCGGTTAAGATGCTTATAACTACAGACAAGGCGATGACCGCCGTCCTTCTTATCTACGAGAAAACAAGGGGATGCATAAGGGGAGGCGCACTCCTCTATGATGTTCTGGTCTAACAACTCCTGAATTTGCTGACGTAAAATGTTTGTTTGGGTGGGGTTTAATTGAAATGGTTTTGAGCGAAAAGGAACATTAGTAATTAGGGGAATAGAAACAGGTTCCAGCGTACAAGTACCAACACGTTCTGTGACAACATCCTCATATTCCTGTAATAAACTAGTAATGCTGGTAGACAAGTTATTAGTTGGGGAGTGACTAACTTCCTCAGCAAGTCGTACCTGATGTTTCTTTGTCTGAGGTACCGCAGAGGTGAAAGGAATGGGATCATTTGAATAGGGAAATGAAACAACTAAATGGTCAAAGGAAATAGTCCCCTTTGAATGGGAAAAGAAATCAGAGCCAAGAATGACGGGAAACGGTAAAGTTTCGGAAATCCAAAAGGTCCATTTCCAGGACAAGCCCTGTAATTTCAACGTCAAAATCACACGTGAATTAAGGTGGATAGACTGATTATTAACAGTTTGCAACGTACGTACATTATCTTGAAGAGTAGGTGGTATGGGACGTAAGGTAGCTAAAAATCCCCTCGCAATTAATGACACAGAGCTGCCAGAGTCGACCAAAAGACGACTCGGTGTAGAATTTAAGGTGGCATGTATGATAGGCATAACCTTGTCGATAATTGTCAAAGGGTGTTCTATATGGGGTGTAGTTGTAACTTCTGACGACAAATGTCGTTCTCTGTCAACAGGAGGAGACTCAATGTGCGATAAATTAGAATTTTGCTGTGAAACAACCTTAAAGGGTAAATCTTCAGAGATCTCTACCTTAGGCAAAGAAGAGGAAGAGGAAGAAGGGACAGGTAAGATTGGGAATGATTGAGGAAGACGAGAATCAATAGAATGTAACGTACATTCTTCCTGTTGTTGTTCAATGCGACGTAACTCTAAGGGCCATATCTCCCTAGATAAACAAATAAAATTAGCGATAGAAGTCGGTCGATCAAAGCCCATTAAATGCAAACGTGTGCTCTCTTGTAAATTCAGTAACGTAAATTCCAATAGACCAGATTCAGACCAGTTGGTGGGTAACACATGATAAGCCTCGTAGATGTCATTCAAATAAGTGGAGAGGAATTCCCCACTTCGCTGAGGACGAAGAAGATGTTTATCTAATAACCCTTGCATCGTGGAATAAGGGACGAAGCGATACCATATGACACGTATAAACATAGGCCAGGGGAATTTCTCGTGAAGAGAATCATACCAAGTATCCCGAAGGAGTCCTTGCGTGGATGTAAATGCCATCAGCAGTAAAGATTCCAAATCAATGAGGTTTAGTTTGAAAATTTTATGGAGGTTCAACAAAAAATAAAACAACTTGTCAGGATCTGAACCGTCCGTCGGTTGTAATACCCGTAAAAAATCAACAACGGTTGTGTATCTAATGTAATTTGTAATATAGGAATAATCGGGAGGCAACAAAAGTTCTCTGGGTGTGTGTAAGTTTGGGGTCTGTAAAAAAGGTGAAGGTTGTATATGAACCGGGGGGAAGGGAAAAGAGGTCGACCCAACCCGAGGCAAATGGCCTTGAAAGGGAAGCGACATTATATTTGTTCCTCGATGAGGAAATCCAAAAGGTGTCAAAAAATATAGCCAAAACAAAAAGGGGACTAACAATATCCAAAATACAAGGTAAGTGCAATAATGCAACATCAAGATATACTGTAAAATATTGAAAATCAATAAACAAAAGTTCTTATGTATGAATCTGTACAAAAAAAATTTCAAAAGAATGTCTCAAAAAAAGGGGGGGGTAAATCTATCGTCCGGGAAAAAAAAGGGGGGGTTCCAAGGTTAACAAAAAAATTGTTAAGCACCAACAATGTATGGCCAGAAGGGAATGTAGTGCACAAAAAAAAGGTACAAACGGAATGATGGTATCACCAATACTACCAAAAATAGTAGTGTGAAGGGAAAAAAATTTTGTGGTATTTCTAGTATATAAATTAATAAAACCAGCTCTGATACCAGAAACTTTGTAACGTGGTTGTTGCGTACGTAAGAAACAAGTGAAAGTTATTTAAGGAAACGTGCTAAAGGTCCGGGATCAATTGACGTACGTTCGTAGAAAACGAATAACAACAGACCAGTTACAAAAGTCGCAAAAATGTTGAGGTTAATGGCAAGCGTTTATCACTGCCACCTCAGTCTCTATTGAGAACCAATGGGAAAAAAGGGGTGACACGCGTCCGAAGATGCGGGACCCTCCCAAAAAAGCTAAGGAAGACAAAAGGTATGCAATATATTCACAGAGTATCGTGGAAAATTTCACACTATACCGATCATTCAATTTAGATATGTGTATATTCATGTACGGGAGTGTACACGGAACACCACAAAAAATGCATGCAATATCAACCAATCAACTCGTCTTTTCATTTAACTCTGGTAAATCTTTCGTTCTTTTGTTAGCAAGCAAGGTTCCAAAAAAAAAAAGATGAAAAAGAGAATAAAGTTCATTTGCGACCTTAAGTCAAAATTTATTGCGTTAATCTCGCAGCGAAAACTGATTAACGTCCCAACATGAAAACATATACATCAAACAATTATTAACGAGAGGCCCGTCTTTTAAATCTCACAAGATTATATCAAAAATAGATCCAACAATTACTTCTCCCCTCGATTTACTCCACAGGCTTCATACATTAGGTCGTTACAGTTACGACAACAAGCAAGAATAAATTCAACTCAACCGCGGAACCATGTAATATCAAATATCTTTAACCAGTTAAATTCTCAACAACAAGTTATAGTAAAAAACTCCTTTTTCTTCTTGTAACAATTTATCCCCCTTTTACTTTGATGCTCCCTTCTTCCTTTATTTTAACATTTTTTGTAACAAACGTTATCTCTCATTGTATTCTATCACCCCTCCTGAGACGCAATAATAAATTGCCCAAGTGTGCGCCTTGCTTAATTAATATTAAGAAGTTAGAAATTCTCCTTTACTTTTTTGTACACGAGGAACAGTGACATCGACGCGCTTGCCCAAACAATTACGTGATTAATTCCATTTGCATACTTCCAATAATTCGACGCTTACGTTCTCTTTCTTCCAATTATTCGAACTGTAGATTCAAAGTATTTGAACCCGACGCACTTCACTTTATTTGATATGTCACAAAAGAGGGATTTGACACAGTACATACCTCAATAGTCCATTCAAAACTGTTCCATCTGACCAATCAAACTCTGCCACCTGAGCATCGAATGGGATTTGGCTTCCTTCTCGTCCGGTCGTCTTTTTCCTTCACATTGGCATGACGAAACTCCGCTTTTCCCTCAATCACGGTTCCGTAGACAGCTCCATGGAAGTAGTGACAACGTGTATCATGTAGAATACGCCGAACAGTCTGTTTTCACGTCAAACTGGACTCGGTACACGCAAATTAAATTCCTCTCAAAAATGTAGTCCTCCCGCTACTTAACTTCAAATGCGAAATTGTGAGAACGAGTCACTTTGATTGGTAGTACGAAGTACGGAGAGATAGTCCAAAACTATTGAGTGCAATTAGAATCCAAAAATGCAAGTCTCGTCCCGCGAGACACCGTTCCACACACTAATCGCACGTCATGCTCCTATCTCTCTCGCTCGTTTCCTGCGAGCAACTCCGGCTGTTACGTGAAAGTCGGCCGGATCGGAACTGATTCAGCTTACACGTTCGAAAATGCAGCACTGGGCAAAGATAGGTGGATACACCTAGCGGCGACTGGCGCAACCAACAAACAAGCGAGACGCAAGGCGTACTACGAAGGAGAACTGTGAGGTCTTTTCTACGCGAAATATGACGTAATACTTCTTTATTACAAATCGCGCAGGAAAAAACGTCACAGACCCTGTTAGAGGTGAAAATAATTTGTTTTTCTGACCAACTTTTTCAACGAAACATGAAAGAAAAGGAAGGAAGAAGGTGCTGAAGCATCAAAGAGGGGTAAATAGGCGATACATGTGCTAATCTCACAGAAAGGTGCAACAAAGTGTGTTCATTTTACTTGATTTCATGTCCTAAAATACATATATCAAACGATCGATATGAAAACACTATATTTTTTGAAAGGTGCTGCACATTAAAATCCGTTCCCTAAGAATGACTCACCAGAATAATTGCGAAATCAATACAGTCTGGATTAACACTCGAACTTTTCGATAATTACAGGATTCCTGTCCTTGCAAACTGACGAGATCCCTGGTAATGCGGGGTTCCTGGATCAGCTCAAGGCCATGCAGTGGGTGCAGAGCAACATCAAGGCCTTCGGAGGTGACCCGAACAGGGTTACACTCTGGGGTCTCAGTGCTGGGTCAATGAGCGTGCAGTGCCATATGATCAGCCCTTTGTCAAGGGGTAAGTACTATTAGAAAAGTAGTGTAGCTCAATGCCTAACTAAAAGTATCTATGGTTATGAAAATATATTAGATAATTAAACCTTAAGGATAGGATTGATTGATTTGGTCTATTTTACTACACTATTCTACCACTTTTGGCTAATCGCGAAAATGGGGATGAGAGATGATATTGTGAAATTGATGAATGGACTCTCACGAACAGCTGGGATCCCTAGCGCGATATGCTAATCACTTTTACCACGGAGGCCAGTCCTTCAGATACCAAGAAATCTTGAATTTACATTTGTAGAGATATTTTGACTGGACAAATTTATCCAAAATTATTATGAAATTGGGAATAAAATACTATCAAATGGTGTTCGAATTTACAGAATAGTATCTCTAATGCTAGGAAACATTTTTTTTTACATAATCTAATAAAAAAAGGTAAAGTGTTCCCCTGTGCATAGCACCATGCCATGAAGGCGTATAGGGGGTAACGCCTCACACTTTCTTGATCCGGTCGTGAGTGGGGGAGATGTGATCAGCATCACGCCCCTGACCGCCTTTACCCCCCAGGGTTTCCCCCAGGTACCCATGTTATTCGACGCTGGGTGGGCGCCGGGGCCGGCCGGGGATCGAACCCGGGATTTTTAGCATGGTAGTCAGACGCGTTACCAACTGAGCCACCGCGGCCAATAATCTTATAGCTTTATGTAATGTACTAGGAATAACTGAATTTATTTGTGTTTTGATTGGATTCTTATTCTATAATATATGACTTCAACATTAAATTATTTGACACTACCTTTCAGATTTTGATATATCTCTTGTCCTTGCCAATCATTTTGTATTATGTTATTATGTTTATTTTGTTCATTTTCTTTTTCTATTCTGTGGCATTTGATTATAAGCATATCCATATTTTATTTGTACGGATAACGTGATGTAATATGAAGTCTTCCTAGTACTGTAAATACTGTTTTTTTTTAAATTTAATTATTTATTTTACCTAAAGTTTCAGATACAGTACTGAATGACCATTTTACACTGAAACAGTAACAGCAGGAAAATAACAATAACAAGAACAACAAAATAGAGTACAAGATGGCATTGAAAACAAATCAAAATTATACATACATCGTTAACAATTTTCTAAAACTTTGTTCTGGCAAGAATATGTCCACATTTGGAAGCAGGTTATTGTATGAGCACGGAAGCCTGTAGAAAAGAGACCGCTGTAGAAGGGAGAGCCTTGTGGTGGGATCGTGAAAGAGCTTAACGTTGCGGGTTGGCAGTGTATGGGACGAGTACATGAAATTTGTTGAGCAGAAATTCGCATTTAATTTTACCATTCATGATTTTGCGCAAAAATTTCATGTCTGCTAATTCGCGACGAGTGTGTGGTGGTTGGATATTGAAGACAGACATAATATCTGTTTTGTGAAGGTGCCTCAGAGAAGGTATTCTGTGGCGAGCAATGGCGAGGAAAAAGTTGAGGACAGGATCAATCCGGGAAAGATTTGTTTTTGAAGCCATGGTCCAGATAGGAGAGCAGTATTCAAGAATTGGGGAGATAAGGGATTTGTAAAATATGCTGATGGATGATTGGTTTTGGATTTCAGTGAATCTGTACAGAAGACCGGGAAGACGCATTGCTCTTTTAGTAGCGTTTGTAATGTGCTCATTAAAGTTTAGTTTTTCGTCGATGATAACTCCGAGATCTAACAGATTAACCTGGCAGTAATTTTTACAGATTGAGGTGTATTATAGGTGTGTTTCACCTACGTCACAAGCAGTGATGTGCCGTAGACTATAAGTTTACGTCTACATGCATTGTCTACACGTAATCTACGCGTAGATTACATTGGGTTGTAGTTTACATAGACTACGTAGACAATCTAAAGTGCATTAAAATTAATTTTCAAGGGTTTCATGAAATGAAAGTGACATTGCCAACTATATTGGTTCCTAACGAAATGAAAAGAACCCTATTTACAACAAAATTTATCTTCTCTTCTATTATCAACTATGGAAGAAGATAAATAGTATGCAAAGAAAAAACAACAACAGATGGTAGTAGTGAGGCAAGAGTGGTCTTTTTCCCATAAAGCACTAGAATATTTCCTATATTAGGTTTCTTCCTAGGTGAGAAATTGTTCGAATTTGAAAGAAAGAGTACGAAAAGTTCTCCACACACATCAGCAACTGATACGCAGTATAATTTTCTTTTAATTCCACGGCGCTCTTTGCTAAGTTTTCACCTTTCGCCATGTTGTTTACATAGATTACGTAATCTACGTGTATAACATAGTCTACGTGTAGATTGTAGACTATCTTTGTTTACGCGTAGACGCACATCACTGGTCACAAGCTGTTGCATTGTGGCTTCGAGCAGCCATGATTGATGGAAGTTCTTGTAAGCACACGGAATTCATGCAGGCGGGCAGAAGATAGTAACACAGACATTCGTGATATAAAATAAACTTGGAGTTGGTGCACATGTAACGGACGCTACTTGGTGGATATTTCTTTGCAAACGACAACGAAATTGGCCGCAAACATGGCGGCTGTGCGCATTCTGACGTCACATGAAACCAGGGTGGATAAAACCATGATTTTTATTTTAAAAAAATAAATCGATTTTTTTAAAAAAAAACATGCTTAAAATTGCTGGTATGGTTCTTGGCACCATACATATAGATATATCCTTTTTATAGAAAGGCTTTTTCTAGTAAACGGCCTGCAAAATATTTGAAAATTTTGATTAAAGCAAATAAAAAATAAATTATATGTAAATGTTCATTTTTCGGTTCCTGATACTGTACATATGAACCTATTATGGAAATGTTTGTTGAGTGTCTTAATGAAACTCTAATACATAATTTCAGTAATTTTTCTTCCAGTAAAATAAAGAATTCTCGATGTACTCTACAATTGTAACTTAAAATATTTTGTAGCTGAATATTTGTATTTTTAAATGATAGTTTGCAAAATATCAGCTGTCATATTTATTTACAGTTTAATGGTAATGAAACTATTAACATGATTAGCATTTTGTACATTTTTCTGCACGCATTACATTTCCTTTTATATGAGCCTCACTCCATCAGTACATATAGTTTGTTTCTTTTCTTAGAGCGTAATAAACACTATTAAATGATAATTGTATTTTTACTAAAGTCATTCTATAAATTATTTATTTAGAGTGATTTAAATCAGTGATTTTTTAAAACAAAATCACCTCATTTAAAAACAACCTGATTTAATCAATTCACCTTGCATGATACCACACCTATAGAATTCACTAAAAATGGTTTCTTTGGCAGGTCTTTTCCATCAAGCAATCATGGAAAGTGGCTCCATTCTCTCTGATTACGCGGTGGACAAGGATCCCGTGAGCACAGCCATGAACATAGCAGAAGATCTCGGATGTTCTCTCCACAACCTGACTTCGGTTGCTGCCTGCTTCCGTTCGGCTCCAGTCGAAGATCTAGTTTCAGTCGAAAACGACTATCAGGTACCAATGTGCACATTAAGCTTTTTTGTACTTGCTATTTCATTTTGGGAGGTAGGTTTCTTTGGGGTATGCAAATTTGTATATCTTGCCAGTCACAAAACTATTGCCTTGGTGTGTAAGTACCTTAGAATAGTGGTTTTAACCTGAGTCAATCGCGCTGCAACGCCAGGGGTATCGGGTTCGAATCCAGGCCTGGGCATGAATGTTTGTGAGTGTCCATTCATCAATTTCATGATATCGTCACTCATCTTCGCAAATTAGCCAAAAGTGGTACACAAGAAGCGAAGTAAAATAAAACAAATCAATCAACCAATTAACCTGAGTCATTAAATCATTTGATAACATTTACACGTAATTTAGAAACAGTATATTTACTGTCTGTCTCTCTCGCACAAGGAATTATAAAATTATTAACATGCCCTACCCGATGGCGTAGTGGTAGCGTCATCAAGGGGTTCCGGGTTCGATACTCGGTGGAGGCACATAGTGGTTCGGATCACACTTTAAACTGTAGGTCCAGTCCCGATTAGCCTTACTGGGCATATGGTGGACTTAAAACACCAACTCAATCAATTTCTCAAGGCATTATTAAGAGATCTAAACGAATTACAATGCACACAGCACAGTATAAGTAAAACACGGATGCAATACAAATATAAGTTTGCAATGTTATTGATTTATACACTCTTCACAAAAAGTTTGAAACATTTTTATATTAGGCAACAGATGATAGACACCGCCTTGGAATGCAACAACACATAGCATCTGTTCAAGGACGTCAGCAGGCTTTTTTTCAGGGAGGGGCAAGGAAGATTGTTTCTTTTCCAGGGGGGGGGGTAAACGATACATATTTTCCCAATAATGGTGTTGTTCCCTCAAAAACATTGCTTAAATTTGAATTTATCATACTTATGCAATAATTAACACATATTATTGTGGCTGAAATGAAATTATATGTGAAAAATATATAATTTTTGGTTGACTTTAATTTTCCAGGGGGGCCTCGACCCCCTCCTCCTTGCCCTCCTTCCGGACGCCATGCTGTCTGGAGGACGTTCTCGTCTTCTCGCCGACATATGCCACCGTGCCTATCACCTATATCCTAATGTAATTTAATCGAAAATTGTTCTGCCTGATGTCACAATATTCCAAACTTTTTGTGTGGAGTGTATAAATAGAAAACAAAAACTATACAGAAATACAACTATTTGGTAATTTATTGACATATTTAACCAGTTAGTAAATTAATTTGTTTGTTACCTCCACCCCTCGCCCCAATGATTTCACACCCTGACATGCTGCAGCATTTATGATGAAGTAAAGTTATGCTCGATCTGATTACTTTCGAAACCAGTAGGTCGAGGGCCAAAAATATTATTAATAATCTTTATCAACTTTTATTTTCCAGGAAGAATACCTTCGTTTGGGTGTGCAAGTCCTTCCTTCGCGCATAGTAGCCCAAACTGCTGGTGACGTGAAATTTCTGGAAGAGGACCCAATGGAACTATATACATCAGGGAATTACTACAAGGTTCCTATGATCTCGGGAACAACCAAGCATGAAGGGATAAAAGTATTTTTAAGTGAGTTTTCAAAGAAGTTTGTTATTGCTGGGATTTTCCCAGAATCTTAAATTTAGTAAGACAAAGATAATAAACATGGTGATGGAAAATCCATGAATATATATATATATATATATATATATATATATATATGTGTGTGTGTGTGTGTGTGTGTGCGTGGGTGTGCGTGTGTGGGTGTGTGTATGTGTGTGTGTGTGTATGTATATGTACATATATATAATATATAAGGAATGGTAAATTACATTCTTGATAGGCAGTTAGTGTCCATGTATACGTATTTGAACTTTGTTGAATTTATAATACTAAAATGAAAGAAAGACAAATACGCGTAGTAATAGCTATGCAACACCTACAACATTATTTACTATGTAGTAATATAAAATATATTACACTAAATTAGCTGATACGGTATAGGGCATATAAGAATTTTAACTCTCGGATTTAATTTTCTTCTACAAAGTCAAATTTGATAATTAATATATTCAAAAATAACAATTGCGTCTTGGTATATAGCTTAAATACATTGACGTCCGTAGGTTTTTTCCAGGTAATTTATTTTCCGGTGGGGCAAAGGAATAATAGTGATGCCCCCTCAAAAAAACACTGCTTCAGTCTGAAATAGTGTTGCCCACGGGACGAGACGGGACAGGCTTTTAAGAATTCGAGACGAGACGAGATTGACCATGTGTCATAAGACAAACGAATATTTTCGAGACGAGACAGCATTTCCAGGAGACTCCACGAGACGAGACAGGTCAAAGTCTCGTCTCGTGGGCAACACTAGTCTGAAATTATCATGTTCCTTCAACACTCTTATAAAAATTAACATAAATTACTGTGACTGAAATTAAATTATGAGTGAAATATATACTTTTTAGGTGGACCTTTATTTTACAGGGGGGCCACGGCCTCCCATTTTGGACGTACATTCTTAAATATACTTAAATTTGTATTTTAAGCATGAAAAGATAAAGTAATGATTTTCAATAATAGGCTCTTCATCTCTTCTCTTTATCTAATCCTCACTCATCCTCATAGTCGCGATTAGCCAAAAGTGGCAGAAAAACGACACTAACAAAAACACGTAACGTTAACTCGACAAAGCAACGTTTCCAGTGTCGACAAAATTAGCAGGAAAAATACACATAAAATCCAGATCACAATTCTTGAATTTGTTTAAATGGACAAATAGATGAGCAGAGGCATTTTCTAGGTGGGCGGATGCCCATAATTGGCTCCGTCCGTAATCGTCATTGGGTTGAAATGTGAACTACTTCCATTATATGATTTCTCACCTATTTTGTCAATTCCATCTATTCTTATAAGTGATCTTGCAACGTCCCTCTAGTGCACTTCTAAAATGTTATTTATACCACGGCTACAGATATCTTAATCTCAGGGGATAGGTTCTTTATTCGAGAATTCCAAATAAGAAAGCGTTTTTATAGCCAAGAGGATATAGTTAAATGCGGATCTATATTCTGAAAACTATATACAATACAGAGAAAACATATAGCGAAGCTTGTATATACATTGAAAATATATATATATATATATGCTGATTCCAAATTTACGTCGGTTATATTCTTCTTAAAAGGAAATCTTCTTCTTTCTTCTCGTAATTTCTGGAAAAGGCTTCTTCTTCCTTCCTATCTTTGATTTGGGAAAAGGATTCTTCTTCTTTTCTTCCTTCTATTTTGGAAAATACTTCTTCTTCTTTTCTTCCTTCTATTTTGGAAAAGACTTCTTCTTCTTTTCTTCTCTTTGATTTGGGAAAAGGCTTCTTTTTATTTTCTTCCTTCTATTTTTGGGAAAAGGCTTCTTCTTCTTTTCCTTCTTCTAATTTATTTCTTCCCTTTTAAATCGTAATCTTATTTATTACATATATGCGCTCGCTTTCCCCAATTCTTTGGCAAACGATACAAGCTATACTTATAGAAAGAGTAGGGTCGACTAAACTGACATTCTAATAAGGAGCGCGCGCAACCGTAAGTGCTTCGGGGCGTCTAATTTGACACAGCGCCACCGAGGGACGGACAAACACAAAAGCTGACGATGTTCTCCTCGTCAGAGGTATTAAATCAAATTTTGATCACTAGGATCAAAAAGGAGATACATTTCTGAATTCATTTGCTCACTTATTTACTTTCCTGATTGTTTCATATACGAGCATATTCTTAATTATCTTAATTGGCTATATACAACATTTTATTCACTCCTATAATTTTTATACTCTTCCTTTATATATTTTTCATTTACTATAATATACATAATCGCTCTTCTCCGCTCCTAGTTTCTATAATGAACTCTGCTCTTCTTTATATGGCGTGCTGCCATCTATCGTCGCTTTCGGGAAACATTTCTTCCTTGTGTTTTTCATTGTGTCGTGGGAACTGGCACGTAACAATCTTAAACTTTTGAGAAGAAAATAAACAACCAAAAAAATCGGTAGTTGCAAATTACAGTGCTCCTTTCATCTGCAAGGAACCATTAACAACTTCAATTAACAATGGTACAATTTCCACTTTACTTTTTCAGACTACGCCGAAGCCTATTTGGAACCCAACAACTTTACCACAGACGTTGAACTCAGGAAAGATGAACTAATAGAAGCATTGCTGCGACTATTCGGTAAAGACATGTTTCATATTTTAAATACAAATGTAAACTTACACTCTTAGCTCTTATTTGAAGATAAACTTTCAAAATATTCATTTTAATATTAATATAACGTTACGAACTACTGGTTACAAGACTAGACCTGATTAATCTTGCCTGGGGGGATTGATATTTCAGAGACGGAATGAAGTACCAAAATCTGCTCAAATGGAATGTCAATATCTTGATCGATCGACGTGCTTGTCTACCAATGGAGTCTACAACTGACAGAGATAATCTGTATTACGTCTTGTTGTCCTGCCCCTATCCTAGAAATATAAAAATGGAAATAGATATATAGCGTGTTCAGATAATATTCACCCCATAAATGTTGTCCTTACAAAAATTGCTATGCAAGTGGAGTGAAGGCAAGACCATCTTGAGAAGGTAATGGTGAAGGTTGTTAGTATTAACTTGAAGAACATCTCAAGAAAATTCTTCCATGTACTTGACAACACTCTGTACCATAATGCTTTGCGGCAAAACAGCAAAACAGTGAAAATGGCGACGGTTCAGGTAAAGGCGATGTGTGTTTATATATGGTTTTAGGAAACAAAATCTCCTGTAACTGTTCAGCGTTGTTATAGGAAAGAATAAAAAAAGGATCGGCCTACAAAACAATCACTGGGACTTTGGAATGGATGTCAAGGAGGAGGCTGTAATATCAATCACCGTGGATGTGATCCGCAAAAGGTGGAATGAATTCATCAAAATACTGGATATTGTGACAGCCACTCAGGGTGCCCATGTAGAGGTTTATTAATAATGAGAACTATGTTCCCTAAAGATTCTTTGAGTCAATGAATTAATTTCATGTCTGTTGTTTCCGAGAAACTTTTTACAGTAAAGATATTTTGATCTGTTAAGTGGATGAATAATTTATGGACACCCTGTATATATATTGGAGTGAAATATGGATAAGATAACAATTTTACAAAAGATTAGTTACGTCTCTCAGAACATTTAGGATACTACAAGAATTAAATTATTAATAATACACTAAAAATGCTGCCCAAGCAGAAATGTATTTTAAAAAACATACTATACACTTCAGACTGTTTTTAAAATACATTTCTGCCTTGGTCAGTATCTTTGATGTGTTATTAAGCATGGAAACAAATCTTAACAGTGTTATTAAATTTAAAATGAAGTAAATAGATAAATAGTTCATAAACATCTGTAACCAATAAAGTGTGAATATGTTACGTTATATTCAGTACAAATTGAAAATTCTTTCTTTAAAGAGCAAACGCAGCTCCAATTTGTTTGCACGTCATATACTGTATGTAGTTTATTCTTCCTTAATAAAAATTGTGTCATTTATTTTTACTATGTAGAAGGAGTTGTAAGGGATATGCTGTATGATAAATATGCTAGTGAAATTTAATGGGAACAAGTAATGACTCCTCAAATTTCATTCAATTTGTAATGTTGTTGTTTTGTTTTTTATTATAATATATATATATAGACAGTATATGTTATGTTATGTTATGTTACAGGTATAGCAGATCCTGGCCACGTTCTGATTGATGCTATACAAGAGATGTATTTTGCAAACACAAGCATGGAAAATTTTGAAAATCTTATCCCAGGTATTGTAGATGTAAGTAATATACATGGAAAGAACGTAGATTTTATTTTTTATGATCGCGATGAAAGTCTTAATTTGAAACTGACAGTTGTTGACAGTGTAATATAAGTGTATTGAACAGTGCCATTTAGAAAGACGGAACTGGCACTACTGTTACGAGTAACATGGCCGAAACAATGTATTAAAGGAAACAGATGCTTGATAAATTTTAGTAGGCATATGGTACATATTTTAAGATCTAAATATCTACATTAAATACTTGCGTTTTCATCTATGATCATTTAATATTGCTACTTAACTTCAGCGTAAAAAAATGAATTGGTATGTTTTCTATAATTTTTCATTGCTACCAATATTGGTTCTATCGCGGCTAATCCTGTATTCAGTTAAATTACACCATCCACTTAATTTTCTGGAACATTATATGAGAATTAACGTTAGTTATGTAGATACTGAATATCAAATAATTAGTTGAAAATTACACACTTCAATATTTGGAAATTTACTTGCTGTTTTATACAATTTTGACTTGGATTTCTGATAATTAAAATTAGCATAAGGAATCAATATGTCCTCCTCCTTGGCCGTGCTGTCTAAGGCGCTATGCTTTGGGCTCCGACTGGATGGCATTGGTTCGAGTCCTCCTGGGTTCAGTCTCTGGGTGCTCGGCCTGTGTATAGGACCGGTAGAAACCCACCCTCGTGAGGAAACTGGGGAGCTACGAGTGAGTAGCGTAACCCGATCTCCGAATTCTCCTATAACGGCTGGGGGTTCGACGTGCTGACCCTACGTCACCCCATTTCCGGTTGAAGATCTCCACACTTCTAGGTAGGACTGTGTGAGGGAAACTGGCAGTCGGGAGATCGGCCTAGGCCCTTCTAGGCCATGGTTTGTTGTTGTTATTATTATTATTATTATTGTTATTATTATTATTATTATCATTATCATTATTATAAGAAATCAATATCCCGGATTTCAATCAAGGAGTTAATGTTGAGACCGTTCAACGTGGCGACAGTCTGCTTCCGGTTTTCAACTTTACACAGATATGAACTTTGCTCTCATATGATAAATCGGAATATAAAACTCTTTTCTTGCTTAAGACATACATATATATATATATATATATATATATATATATATATATATATATTGATATTATGATACTTTTTCAGGTTCTAAGTGTTCTGTTTATGAGAGGGCCAACCTACAGAGCAATGCAAGTGAACTCAAGGTATCAAACGAGCTACTGGTATGGCTTCAACTTTTTTCAGCCACAGTTTTCGTCACCGAATAAGTACAATATAGCAGGTAAGAAAATTTAAAAATACATATGAATAAATTTTAGTCATTAGCTACTAGTAAGAAGAACATATTTTGCTATTTTTATAACTCAAAAGATCATGGTATCCAGAAATAATAACAATTACTCGGTTTCATTTTATTGATGAATCATATGCATTACATAAATAGTGTGTCTCGAAGTAAATATTCGTATTTCGTCTGCTTGTAATCTAACTACAAGTAATTATGTATCTATTTTCTTGTAGGGATTCTTCTGAAAATGTTGATAGAATCTGAGTTTAGTATTATAAGCATAGTTTCAAGCAAGGAATCACCACAAGAAGTGTTACTTTGCGTTGTGGTGTTGTTCTCTCTTTCTTAACAGAAACAATTTGCTTTCACAAATCTGGTTCTTTATTTCCTTTCTTCCTTCTAATTTAGTAATATCTTCCCATTTTATCATATCTCTCTCATCTTTCTGTTCCGTAGATAATATTCCTTTTCTTTGTTAGTACTCTCACATAATTCTGCCTGCAAATTTTCGACTTGACTAACATGTATTTCATATACGTAGATTTTTCTTTTTTGCACTCTGCCTCCCGCATATCTCACTTTGTCAATTGTTTTCTAATGTTTTATTTTATTTCAAATCAATGTTTAAATTCCTTTCTTTCTTTTCCTCTCTCTCCATCTCTTGCATTCTTCTGTTTAACTGAAGCTTCAGACATATGTCTGAGTTTTAGTGTACGGCAAGAAATTCTATTCTATCAATACTCGTGATGCATATCAGCGTGAGATGATTATAAGAAAACTTCCTTCATTATAATAGTTCTTTTAAAAAAGAAAGCATAAAACTCAATGCCTTTGCAAATTTTACAGAATGAAAAGTCCTTACGCAAAATTATAATATTCAAACATTGCCATGCACGACGATCATTATTTCGTGTAAATTCATTAATTATTGTCCCTTCATCTTTTGCATTATCATTCTTTTTGTATTACGAATTGATATGTTTATTTCAGGAGTCGTTCATGGAGACGATGCCAAGTATTATGCACCCATTTTGCAACAAGAACTGGATGACGAGGGAGAGCAATTTTCATTGAAAGTGGTTAAGCTGTTTGCAAACTTTGCAATATACGGGTAAGTGATAGCAATTTAGAATTTTTACCAGAGCTAGAAATGGAAATTTTCACTATACGTAACGCTTTACCTTCATTAACAATGTGGTGTCTTTCTTTTTATTTTGTCTGTGACACTACAGTGACGAGATTAACGACTAGTAAAATGACGCTATATTACAATTAATTATAGTTAATATTAAAATATTTACATAAACATCAAATAATACACAATACTTTGGTGAGTGTCAACAACCTAAGTTTCGAAGTAAAAGCTGTAGGAGTAACATCGCTCTCACGTTACAACGTTGCCAAGCGTGCGTCTGTTTTTGTCAGTTGTTTTATTAGCTTGTTTGTACAGTGTTTCGATGTTTGTGTACTACTAATTTTCCGTGCTTTGTGTACTATTGTACAGCTTTTATCCGGTAACGGCGCTTATCAAATATCTTCCCCGTTTTACAGTAACTATGGCAACATGCTGTGTATTCGACGCTCATTTGTTTCGTCCCGCCAGCAACTTTCGTGACACGAAAATTCCCGATGTCAGTCGAAGAGAATTCAACTGATCGCGGATTCGTTGTTTCCCAGCCGCCAGCTGGAAATTCGAGCAGTATAGTGACCTCTGTATAAGCAGAGGAGGAGAATTTTCCGAGAGTGAACGAGAACTTTATCGTCCTGCAGGATTTCAAGAAAACGTTCACTTTCTCTTCACATGGAGATCTCGTAAATAACAAATGCTGTTTTGCTTCAATATTATAGTGACTTCGATCTTCATTCCAGGAATCCCACTGCTCCAGAGAACCCGGTGACTGGAGTTCCAGAGTGGCCTCCCTATTCTGCAGAGGAGGAGAGCTATTTGAGAATGAGCGATGAGTTTGTCGTCCTGCAGGACTTCAAGAAAGAGTTCACTATTTCCTCACAGGAGGGTCTGCCTCAGCCTCCAAGCTAAATGAAGCCACAAGCATATTACACTTTGAATTGTACATCAATGTTCAATTCTGTATATGATGACGTTGATGCGGAACAAAAATCATATTTTTAAAATATATGCATTTACACAAAGCATAAAGAATAATTTTCGTTGAGCTCAATCGCTCAAAGAACCAACTTCAAGTTCTATGTTTGTATTTACCGTCGAAAGGCAGGGAGGGTCATATGAAGAGATAATAATAAATCATATATAAGTGATTAAGGAATTAAACCTTGACCGTATTTACATATTTATTATGTAACTGTAGTGTTGTGGAGCTTTCAAACCAAAGAGAGAGATGTTTTGTTGAAGCCGGTTCCAGACTTGGGACCAGACAGAGATGAATCTTGGTGAAATCAAAACGGGACGATACCTGATGTCCGATGCACTTTGGTGCGAGGGACTCGATTAGGAATTTCGCTAACATATCTAATTTCCAAATAAAGAAATTGCTATAACATTTCAGTCTGCGTGTTTGAAACCAGGCTTCGAAAACAGTATGTTTACATTTGTTCGTTCGTCGATTTCATCAACATCTGTCTCACGTGTCTCTCAATTTATTGATATTACATGACACTTGAACCAATATGGAGATGTTATAGAATGAACAGTTTTGAATGTCAGTCCGCATTTATTGGAAATTCTTTGTCTTCGTCAGTTTGTAAATACTGTAAATATATTTCTTGCAACGTCATTATTCTTTTGTATTTTGCTCAGGTAAGTCTCCCAAGTATCTGTTTTCAAGTATTCTCTCTTAACAAGGGATGCTTATGGCAAAGCCTACCACACGTTCCTGGAAGTTACGTCAGAGCGATCGTTTGCTGTGTTGGGTTGCAAACAGGTTAGATTATAGCGCAGAAAAGTGACTTGTTTCTATGATATCAGCAGACAAGCGTTGTAGAATCGTTTTAGGACACACACACATCACCCCCCCCCCCACACACACACATATATATATATATATGTGTGTGTGTGTGTGTGTGTGTGTGTGTGTGTGTGTGTGTAAGTTCAATTTTGACCCCTCAACAGAAAAATGTTCGTGCTTCATTGTCCGGATAGTACATTTTTTGTCATAAACTCCGTAGAACGGGAAGTTAATGGTATTTTACAAAAACCTACTACAATCACTTTATTCGATGCGATTTATTTGATAATAGAACACATTGCTAAGAATCAAACTTGTCCAAGAGTTGTGTGTATATTTTAGCGTCCATAGTAGCCGTAGTAGCCGACAGCAGCTGGGTAGCCGTAGCCAAGTCCGTATCCGCCGTAGTAGAACTGCTCGGCTCCCTCAAGGGCTTCCTTGGGGGCTGGCTTCTGGGCTGAAACAGCCACGACGGCGAAGAGGGCCAGGAGGATGATGGCCTGGAAATACATTGAAAAATACGATTTTTACCTAGGGAAGAATGTTCCAGTTTAAAAAGAAAACATGGTGGCAAGAATATATATTAATTTTTAAAAGACTATTAAGCTATGCACAGTTAGCTTTGAATCAGGAACATTGAATATAAAATTTAATTAATTTCGGTCAACATTCAATACAAATGTTAAGAGACGACAGTTTATGTAACAATATGTGAATTTAAAAGGTTGGGTGAGTACATAAGTAATACAGAAGTGAATTCTTCACTTTAATTTTTATGATACAATGTTATAATTCGATTAACAGAGACTTTTGTGTTGATCTCTAATTTAAGCTGGTGGTCCCACCCGGTGGCGTAGTGGTATGGTAACGTTATCGCCGTCTAATTAAGGCTCCTTGGGTCGCTATCCCGCTGGAGGGACTTAGTGGTTCGGATCCCACTTTAAACTCTAGGTCCAGTCCCGATTAGACTATCTTTGCATAAAGTTGACTTATGAAAACAAAAACTTTAAAAACATTTTAAAATATTAAAAAAAATTAAGCTAGCCAAAAATCTCTTACAAACAGTCTTACTCCGATGAGCGTCTTGAACAAAGATAATTTAGGAAATGAACACTTTTCCAAATGAATACAAGTAATGAAACTACTTACGACAAACTTCATATTGAGTGTTGGTGAAGACTGGCAACTGATATTCAGCTTAAAGTGTTAAGTCTCGAAGCTCCCTTTATATACTCAGAAGTGACCATGTCCTTCAAGCCTTTCTGTGGATGGAGACCTCTTTCCGGGTGTGGTCATGCAGTGGGTGGGCGTCCTACTCTTACTGAACAAGCATTCCTTTCTCCTTCCTTATCATGCGAAACCAGTGTGCAAGGAATACTACAAGCTTTACAACATACTATAGTTTGTCATTAAGGTTACCTTATGTACAATATTTCCGTCCAGGCTCGTGGCCAGGATTTTTTTGGGGGTGGTAATCGGAAAATGCGGAAGAAGGAGTATTACATTTAATTTACATTAATTGCAGCTAGACGTAAAATTGTTGAGTTGCAATATTATGGTCCAAAATAAGAGGAAAAAAAATCAACCCACTTCCACGTACCCATCATCAGCAACACAGTCACTTACCGACAAAGGTTGTCACACAGAGTACAGTTGGGTGCTTATTGTTTACATTCAATTCTAAGAAGTATTCGAGAATAGCACTGTATTCCGCTAAATAACAATGTTTTCAAATATTTCCTGTACCCAGTGGTATTAGCCGTGATAATTTTGTTAGACAATAACGTATCTTTGAATTAAATGATACGTATTAGCAATGATTCTTATAATGAAGAACATGCTTGAATAAAAGAGGACCTTTTCGCATCTCGAATGCAGTTCGTAAAAAGAAGAGATAGGGAATAGAAATAATGGAATGTTTCGACTAAACCGGGACGTCTGGTAGTCTTGCATAAATCATCATAAAACTAAAATTACCTAATATTGCAGACTTCTGGAACCTGCCTCTCTCCACAAACAACTCATTCATTTATACAAGGACAAAATCAATCTATTTGCAAAACCGAAAAAAGAAATGTTATTTCGATACCAGACCGAGAACGAAATCTGGACTGGGGACTTGCAGTTTAAAGTGGATGTTGTTGATTCCCAAAGATACAGCACTCCGAACTTACCCATGTTTCACTTTTCATGAAAAATGCAAGGTCTGACCTTGAACTTCGACATTTTCTACAGGGGAGGGAAAATTTTTTCAAGGTCTCAAAATTGCACAATATTAAATTTCTCATGACCTACTTCAACATATAAAGAAATCAAGCCAATCAAAATATACAACTATCCAACTTTCCCTTCCTTGTTCGAATTTCAAAATAATGGCACTTAATGGTAAGAAACCTGTAGGAAGGTCAAGGTGATAATGGATGACAATGTTAAGATTGGCATGAAAAAACTTGTCAAGAATGTGAAAGATTGAATTGATCCCTCCCAGCATAATACAAGTGGAAAGCTGTGTATTTGTATTTTGCATTCTTTTGTCATTTTTACGTCGCTCTTCTGTACCGTTTGGCTAATCGCGACGATAGGGAAGAGTGCTGATTAGATGACGTCGATGAAGGGTTACAAACAAAGGCCGGGACTCGAAACCGGGAACTTCGGTCACGAGATAAATAACTGTGTAGCAGTGGCAAAAAACAGCTTGGTTTACGAATGCCAAAGGGCGAGTTAGCACGCCTAAATTTATGAGGCTCTCACTGTAACATGTGGACGTGGATAAACAATAATCTACGTGCGATTATGCACAATTATTAATGATCTCATTACAATATGATTCATAGTAGCAGCAATTACCTCTTTGAACGTAAACAAGAGAACACATTTCGGACAATCATTTAGTTCAAGTTACGTCAGAGAAAAGATATTCTGAGATAATGCGATAAGAACTTTGATTTTATGTCTAGAAGAATTGCTACGAATATCTTTCTGTATCTCTCAAGCTTACAAGACAATAACAACTCAAAGTGACATAATTATTATCTTTAATCTTGACGTTCAATGTCTCAGGGCTCTCGAGCAAATATATATGAACACATACATAACGTTGCACATTATTCAAGATGGATTCGAGCTTTTCATTATTGCTGTTATCGACTGCTATTGTTGCTACATTTGCTCAAGACTCTCCCACTGTTGTCATTCCTGGATTGGGAACCATCAGAGGGACGACTGCCGTAACAAGAGGGAACAGGACTGCGTTCGCTTTCCTCGGAATTCCATATGCAAAGTCTCCGAGTGGTGACAGGAGGTTTCTGGTGAGTTATCGTGTTGCTTTCGGTTGTTTCTTGATCACTCTCCCAAGACTCTGCCATTGCCACTTCTGATAAAGGAACACTCAGAATGAGACAAGTGGGGAAAAAAATCCAAAAACGTATTATTTTTATACTTAATAACAGAAATTACGTTCAAATACACAAAGTAAAATAGGTTAGATTGAAAAAGTTAAATGTATAATCCAGGAACCATCAGTTTTAACCATTTAATCCAAAGGATAAATGGTTCCACAGTTGAAATTCCAAAAATTAGAGAAATTTGTTTTGTGTGAGAAAACAAACATAAACTTTATGACTAAAATATCCCCGTAACTTTTTCTTGAACGAGGCATGTAAAAGTTAATAACAAAATAGAATAATTATGCATGTTGTGGAAATTATTTGTGTTACATGCTTATCCATATCCATTGGGGTTGATAAGTTTCGATGAAGAACACCGTCTTTTAAAGAAGGTTAGAGAGGGTTGCACAACATCCAACCATCCTTCATATTTCAAGTATAAATGTGTATCTAGGTATATACGTGTATGTATCATACTTTATATTTCTTTTCGCACTCCACTATCTTAAAAAGTGTTTATACCAGAGTGAGCTACTCCTGAATACGTGGAATGTGTTTGCCACTGGACAGAATGAAAGACAAGAGAGCTCTAGAGCAATTGCAATGTCAATTTCTTCCTCTTGCAGCCTCCAGAAGACGTGGAACCTTGGGAAGACGTTCTCAATGCGACGGAAGAACGGAGACCGTGCCCTCAAATGTATCTGACATCTGAGGAAGGAGATCCTGAGGACTGCCTCAGCTTGGACGTTTACACGCGAGAGGTAAGCCAGAGAATGAACGGAAATGTTCCTTTCCACGACCCACGACGTGGAATTGAACTTTGGAGAGTCTATAAAGTGTAATGACATGAGCAAGGCTCGGAAGTTGATGACCTAAAGACTGTCAAAAAAAATACCTATAGAATGACCTTAAAATTTAAGCTCAGCCGATATCAATGTATCGGCATCGGAAATTTATTTACCGATACCGGACGATAGTTTCATGATATTTTGATCTTTCACGGGCTCCACAAAAAGCCGCAGGACATTTTCACGGAGCCTATTTATCCTGGAAATTATACAAAATTCTATTTTCCACCAGTCTTCTATGAAAAAAATATTTTTTTGTAACATGTAATTTAATATTCTGATGTAATTCTCGCAATTATTTTAAAGCAAAACTCTTGGTAAATTTATGCATATAATTAGAGTGGAATAATTAAACACAAATATTAATTAGTATTTCAAACAACTTTAATTATTACAATTTTAAAGTATCTGTATCGGTGCAACGCAGTGGCGGAGCGTGACCTTTCCAACAGTGTAAGCCTATCATGATGAAGGTTATTTCCCGTTGGCTTTTTTTTGGGCTGACATGGTTAGTGATTTATCCACACACATCGACACCCTGTCCCCATTTTTTCGGAACACTTCCCTAAAATTTTTCACCAAATTAAAATTTCTGGATAAATCCCTGGGATTGGTGTTTTCTTTGTTAGGCTGTGTATCTCCTACATTTCAACTGATAATTAAGTCAGTCTTATTCCTATCACGATGAGTAACGTAACGATAAAAAATATGCAAAGTTAGATAAAATGAATAATAATAATAATAATAATAATAATAATAATAAAGAAACGAAAACAGAAGGAAACAGCAAAGTGCTGAATACTTTTTACAACCGCATAACCAAGTATCAGTTTCGTACCCTGAATCACAAAATCGGGGCACTTTATTTTTCGTTTCTGTTACTATGCCTGCTAGAGAAGGAAGGGTGGGCCTGCCTACATCCACAAGTTTCTTCTTGGCAGCAAAATTCTTGCTGGATAACGGCGTCTTCAACAAGTTCTCCACCCCACCGCACAATCACACTCATTTTATTCCATAATGCACTTCACTATCACACCACAGCACAGGGCCGACAGTCCGCTTTCAATAGATGGAATTCGCAAAAGCAATACCTCGATAACAAGAACGGGGAAACAAAAAGAAACTAGATCCAAAATTGGTCACTGCTCAAAGCAGTGATCTTTCGGACTGTGAGGGAAATATCCCTTTCGGATATAAATAAATTCCCTCTCTTGCCTTAAAATTCCCTATATTTAGTAAAAAAAAAAGACAATATTAATTATAAAAGAAATGCTCACTAATTGTAGGGACATATCCAGAAATTTCTATGAAAGGAGATGTAAGTGCTTTCTTAGGATACTGTAAAAGCAAATCTAGCACCTAAAAGATCATAAACAGGCTTTTCGAACGTTGTTCGAAGAGTGTTTGAATCACGGACTACGTAATTAATAATGTTTGGTTCACATTTGACATGAGATTTGTAAAATTGGTTCAATCTTCAGCTTTCATTAACATTTATATATTTATTTATTTTTGCACTTTTTAGCTCAATTATTACCAGCTGAGTTCATACATAAATGGAAAACAGAGATCTTAATATTTCTGATGTTTATGCTCTCCTGCAAGCTAAAAACAGAAACAAGAATTTAGCACATCAATGTGTATCTAGTTTTCCCGTATCCCGCTCATTTTTAGGTTTCTCCTTTTTCCCCTTCCTGTTAGATTTTTGCTTCAGAATTCCCTGTTCCTGGAAAAAACCTCCTTGAAGCACCACCGGCTCAAATTTCCTTTGCAGTCAGCCATTCATACCCGACAACGCTGGAGCCCCTCCCTCCTCTTGCAGGACCTGTGTCTCGCTGGCGCGTATTCAGTGAAGCCAACCCAAGCATAATGGTGCTAAATCAAGCACAAGTTTAAAAATTGCCGAGTCTGCTGCCACGCACGTGTCAGCAGTAAGAATAACCGTCAAATTTGCTCCTGCCACGTAATTCGTCTGCTAAGAGGATGTTACATATCTTAAGAACAGATGAAGACGTAAAAAATGCAAGTTCATGATTAGTGGGAATAAATGTACTTTTTTCTCTAGAAAGCATTTAGCGATATTATTTTAATGCTAACAGAACCGAACCTAACTACGAGAGCATTTAGGTTTATTATTAGAAGAATGCTAAGGGACCTAATCTTAAAACATTTTTGTGAAAGTAATCGCTACAACTTCACAGTATGTGTTACAGACGTAATTGCATACATAGCATGATGAAATCACGATAAAACAAAGACAGAGTCTGCTGCCACGTTCATCTCTTTTGAGGTTCCAGCAGAAAAAGAACGTGGCAGCAGACACTACCTTTAAAAAGTCGTTTGTACGTTGGGGATATAAATAAAACAAGAGGGCCACTTTTCGTTCTGGTTGAATTTTCTCAAACTTTTCACGTATAACGTCGAACCCATGCCGTTGGTTGAACCATTCGAATTTGTATTTATGTTCAAGAAAGTGTGGGGCGTTACCCCCACACCCCCTATACGCCTTCATGGCGTAGTGCTATGCACAGGGGAGCACTTTACCTTTTTTTTGTTTTTGTTATAAATTAATATTAATAAACTGAAAATCACAGAACAATTTAGTAGTATGTAGCATAATTTCGGAGTTTAAACGACACCATGGATGTCCAGAAGGGGCAAGGCAAGGAGACACTTCCTGAAAAATGAATTTCAACCATTTTCACACATACAATTTCATTTCAGTCACATCAAATTGTTAATTATTGTAAGGGCGTTGCAGAAAAATGTTAACTTCAAATTGAATTAGTATATTTTGAGAAGGAAAATATACCTAGTTTACCCCAACCCCTGAAAAAAAATACTTTGCTTAATCCTCCCTGGTGGAAAGAAATACTGCGGACGTCCATGAACAACACTTTTTCTAAACATGAGGTTTGCCACGCTGCTGTAGGCCTTTTTCCTATATTCCTTGCTCTTCTCCATCCAGATACGGTAGGCACTGCTCCTTCGCGGTCAGAAATTTGTAAGGCAACATTCAGACGGCTTACAACTTTCCGCAAGCAGAAGGCGGGAGCTCCCATGTGCCCCTGGTGCTGAAGTGTTGCAATCTAACAAACAGGATCTCGAAGACTGGTATCGGGCCGAGTTGAACTTTGAAGCTTTTACGAACTTTGCCATATAATTACATACATTTTACTATAACTAATAAAGTGTAAGCCCGGCTTACACGGCTTACATGGATGCAAGTATCGGCATTGGTATCGGTGGTTCAAAGTGGTGTCGGCTCGGCCCTACATAAAATTATTAAAAAATGACCAACATATTATAAAAAATGATCTAAAATAATTTTCGCTCTTAAAATCGAAGCTTGATTTTTCATAAATTACAAGAGTAGTTGGATAATTCTATAAAGCCCATTGTTTGGTGGTCCCATCTCCTGAAGCAATAGGAGAAAATCATTTAAGTGCTCATGTATTTTACTTCAAAATACACCTCAAGGTTTTTCTGCATTCACCACCTTTCAGAGTGGGCCTTGCACTAGTTGACCAGCATATGAAAATACAATTGCGTTTCTCTTAAATCAGATTATATTTTTTTTATGTGGTGACTAATTTTACTTTAAAACCACAGATGAAAGCGACAATACTGGTCAGCGAGGGAACGTCAAAGTAGAATTCACACAAAATATTTTACGTTTAAATAAAATGAATTTACCACAATTAATTATTTACTCCATTGCCAAACATTACAGTTAAAAATAATATTGTGCTTTGCATTAACCATATTTTCAATTAATGGTGAGGGCCTCCCCGATGGCGCAGTGGTAGCGTCGTCGCCTTGTAATCAAAGGGTCTCGAGTTTGATTCCCGTGGAGGAACATAGTGGTTTGGATCCCACTTTGAACTGTGTGTCCTGTCCCGATTAGCCTTACTATGCATAAAGTATACTTAAAACCTCAACTCAATCAATCAATCAAATCGATTAATGGTGACACTTGCTAAAAAGACTGTCAGGAAATTTAAATATTAAGTTTTGCCAGCAAATGCATTTAAACAGTGGAAGAGAAAGATGAACCTCAAAAATGAAGAAAAATGCAACGAAAACGTCAAAAAATACTGGAAAATGACCTAAAAGCTAAATAGGTCTAAAAATGCAAACAAAAATACAAAATAAAAAGAGTGTTTTCTTGTACTAACTGAAAGTACATGGGCTGATTTCAGCTATAGCATTGTTTTCAAGGCTCAGGAAGAAAGGTGATTTTTCATATTTCGAATATTTGTGGTTTCCGCCTGTTGAAACAAATTTTCTGAGTTTTTCAGTCAATTTTATGCATATGCAGGCTAATCGGGGCTGCACATACAGTTTGAAACGGGACCCGAACTCTCATGCGCGTCCACCGGTTATCAAACCCGGGACTCCTTGATTACAAGGCGACGACGTCATCACTATAACATTGGGGAGGCAGGGTCGACAGTTTTAAACAGGGTTCCTACCCACTGTGCAATGTGTCTCCACTATACTCTGTCCCGGTTATCTCTGGAGCAGGCAAACGAAAACAAGTCTCCGCGCAAGTAGTGACGCGAGACTGCTCCACCAATGACCACGCGAGAGGGAATGGGATTGCGTGGAGGGGGAAAAGCGACTGCAGTTATCAGTCTTCGCAGCAGCGTGCACCGCTTCGCTCTGTCCACTCGATTCCCCCCCTTTCTCTATGTGCGGCCATGCGCCACAGATTCCGGGGATAGATAATAGGGGATTGAAGCCGGGATAGAGATAGAAATTATAGAATAAATTTAATATAATATAAAACATCAAAATCTATCCATTTTAATAATTCAACGCAATTTTCGAGATAGCACCGACAACAAAATTATTAATGAGAATAATGTTTCATCTACAGATTTCTGGGACTGCGAGCTATCCAGTTATACTCTACATACACGGAGGAGGATTCACAGTGGGATCTAGTACAAGGTTTATGAATTCAGGCTTCTTCTTGGATGAAGAAATTGTGCTGGTTAGCATCCAATATCGCCTTGGACTTCTGGGTAAGTGTTTATATATATATATATATATATATATATATATATATATATATATATATATATATCGACCTACCTATCTATCTGTCTACTCTACTACACATCAATTCGTGCTCCACCCTCGCTATCGATGCATAAAACATGATCTGGTAGATTCCACCTTGAGGGCTCACTATGGTGACCAACTTTCGGCATTCAATTTATATCTACGGTGTAAACAACAGCAAAAAGTCATTGATTACTGTGTACATTACAAGTATCTCATAACTTGCAAAGCAAAAGTAACGGTCCGCTTCTTGTCCATGCATTTAGTGTTCAAAGCCGGATTCCACTTGAAACTGTAGGTCAACTTCCAATTAGCGCATCAGTGTAAACTTAAAACATTTGTAATATAATGAAGCCTTTTTTTATATAAAAAAACACTAAGATTGCTGACAAAGGCAGTTTATTTAAAACGTTACATGTTAAGTGTTTTTATATCTTAATAAACTGCCTTGGTCAGCAATCTTAGTTTTTTTTTTAAAACATTTGTATTTTTTGCTTCGCCACATGCAAAGGACTCACCAGAACAATTGCGAAATCAATACAATCTGGATTAACATTCAAACTTTTCGATAATTACAGGATTCCTGTCCTTGCAAACTGACGAGATCCCTGGTAATGCGGGGTTCCTGGATCAGCTCAAGGCCATGCAGTGGGTGCAGAGCAACATCAAGGCCTTCGGAGGAGACCCCAACAGGGTTACACTCTGGGGTCTCAGTGCTGGGTCAATGAGCGTGCAGTGCCATATGATCAGCCCTTTGTCAAGGGGTAAGTACTATTAGAAAAGTAGTCTAACTCAATGCCTAACTAAAAGTCTCTATGGATATGAAAATATATCAGATAATTAAACCTTAGTTCATCCATCATCAGTTGAATTTACATTTGCAGATGATATTTTGACTGGCCAAATTTTCTCAAAATTATTATGAAATTGGTTATAAAAATACCAGTACATGGTGTTCGAAAATAGAGAATAGTACCTCTCATACTTAAATATAATGCTATGAAATAAGTTTTACATAATTTAATAACTTCACATAATACTACTGAGAATAACTGAATTTATTGTATTTTTATTCTATAATATAGGACTTTAATATTAAATTATTTTACACTACCTTTCAGATTTTGAGATACTTCTTGTCCTTGTCAATCATTTTGTATTTTATTATTATGTTCATTTTGTCATTTTCTTTTATTCTGTGGCATTTGATTATATAATTACATCACGGATAACGTGATGTAATTTGTAATCTTCCTGTATATAACACTGTAAATACTGTTTTAAAATTATTAAACAGATTACTCTCGCAGTTTTTTTTACAGAGTGTGGTGTATTATAGGTGTGTTTCATCTACGTCACAAACTGTTGCATTGTGGCTTCGAGCAGCCATGATTGAGGCCAGTTCTTGTAAGCATACGGAATTTAAGAGGGCGGGCGGGAGATGCGAACACACACATTTGTGATTTAAAATGATCTTGGAGTTGGTGCACTGACACTACTTGCGGGATATTTATTTGCAAACGACAAATACAATTGGTTGCAAACATGGCGGCTGTGCGCATTCTGACGTCACATGAAACCAGGTGGATAAAAATCATGATTTTCATTTAAAGAATCATTTTTGATCATATTTTTATTTAAATCTATTCCTTTTAAAAAAAACATGCTTAAAATTGCTGGCATTGTTTTTGGCACCATAGGCTACATAGAGATACACGTAGAGTAAGGTGGGGTAAGACTGCGCGGCGGGTAAGACTGCGCACCGGTTTTTCGAGGTGAAAATCACACACAGTTGGCACCACTGCGCCACCGTTACTTCGTCCAAGATGGTAGCTAGCTGTGGACAGTGGTGAAGATACGTTTGAAATTCGTTGTGCTGAGAGAGGTAAGTGAAAAGATTTTGAGGGTGTTTGCTATTTATTTTGGTACTACGTGTTTTGAGTACTACGTCACTGTGAATGTATACAATATTACGATTTTCATGGATAGAAGAAGCTGTGTTAATGCCGAGCCCACCTGTGTATTAGTTTCCATTGCTTTGTGCAATGGCTGGGCAGCATCACGTGATTTGTTCAGGAAAGGAGCACGGGGCAAGACTGCGCACGTGCACAATTTTACCCCACAAGTGTGTGGCTTGCAGGTGCAAGTGTGTGGCTTGCAAGGCCCAGCCATTAGATCATTTTTTGGTCCACTGAAGTCGTTTCATTCATCTGAGTGTGATAAGTGGATGAGTAACCATCCGGGTCGCCCAATCACAGTTTTCCAAGTGGCATCCATTTTTACAAAGGAATATGGGAAGGCAGCTACAGTTGGGAATCCCATGAAGGGCTTTGAAGTGACTGAATTATGCCCATTCAATCAAGACATCTTCACTGAGGATGAGTTTCTTCCCTCTACTGTGACAAATGTATCAGCTCCAACTCCATTTGAGCAGCCTTCAACAAGTGGGGTTAACAATACTGGATCATACGGGCACATTTCCGTTAACCAGATATCACCACTTCCACGTGCAGAGCATATTCAGCACCGCCGACGAAAGGGAAGGCAGTCTCAGGTGTTAACTGGATCTCCATTCAAAGTCAACTTGGAAGCCTCCTTGGCTGAGAAGAGTAAGAAGAAAGTTCAGGGGAAACAGAAACGGAACATCATTGTTGAAGCAATGTAGCAAGCAAAAAACGCCAGAAGAAAGAGTACAATTGCCCAGGTTGTAATGAGAAGTACAGCGATCCTCCAGTAGAGGATTGGATCCAGAGTTCCACATGTGACGAGTGGTGGCATGAAAATTGCACCTCGTATGAAACAGGAACCTTTATTTGTGATCTGTGTTAGCGATTCCTAACCCAAGTGAAGGACGGAATTCACTGTGCCTACTGTGAGAATGCCACGAGAAATGTATCCCATATGATAGAAGAACTTTTTTAGGTGATTTGTGTTTCTTTTTATACAAATGTGACTATGTAGAAAGTGCGCATTCTTACCCCAACTTGATCGCAGTCTTACCCCGCGGTGCGGGTAAGACTGCGCATTTGCATGGTCACGGTTTTGTAATTGTTTCATGCAGAAATATTGTTCATTCAGCTTTCGGAAATTTACTGTGAGTCAGCAAAGGATAGTGCAATGTGTATTGCATTTTTCATGTGTGTCTGTAGTTTCATAGCTTGAATATAAAATTATGAACTCAAACTGCGCAGTCTTGCCCCACCTTACTCTATATGTATTTGAAAATTTTGATGAAAGCAAATAAAAAATACATTATATCTAAATGTACATTTTTCGGTTTCTGATACTGTTGAGTGTGTTGATGAAACTCTAATACATAATTTCAGTAATTTTTCTTCAGTGAAATAAAATATTCTGGATGTACTCTACAATTGTAACTTAAAATATTTTTTTAAGTCTTAAAAATGGGTCAATGTAGCTGAATATTTATATTTTTTAAACGATAGTTTGCAAAATATCAGCTGTTATATGTATTTACAGTTTAATGGTAATGAAACTATTCACGGTTTAACATGATTAGTATTTTGAACATTTATCTGCACAAAATGGTTGCTATTTTTGCCTATACAAATTATTGAATTTTAAATCTAGAGAAATTTAAGTGTGTTTACAGTTTACACATTTCATTTGCTTTTGTATGAGCTTCACTCCATCAGTACATATAGTTTGTTTCTTTTCTTATTTCTTAGAGCGTAATAAACACTATTAAATAATTACGAGATTATTGTACAGCGTGTTCCTCTTAGGAGTATAATAAGAGAAAAAATCATAAAATTAGAACAAATAGTTGGAATGATAGTTGGCAACTCTGTTTAGAGTAAGTGAAAATGTTTTAAATGTAACGTGCTGTGGCAGATCGCGCAAGCTCAGAAGCTATAGGCTCGTTCAAGCCGGACCCTGTGGCCGAGTGGTTAACACATCGCGCTGCGACGCCAAGGGTCTCGGGCTTGGTTGTTTGTGAATGTCCATTCATCAATTTCATCACTCATCCCCATCTTCGCAAATTAGCCAAGAGGCAAAAAGCGCGAAGTAAAATAAACTAAATCAATCAATCAATCTATAGGCTCGTTCAAACTGCCGCGTAGGCATCATTCGCCATGTGGACGCCACAACAGAAGGTGTTTTGTGTTTTGGCACTTGCAGAATTTAAATCTGTAAAACGTGTGCAGCGAAGTTTTCACACTCATTATAACATTGGTGTAGCGGGCAATGTCCCAACGTACGTGTCGATTATGAAATGGGACAAGCAGCTGAAAGAAACAGGATCTTTGTTGCCGATGACTGGGAAGCATGCGAAGCGGAAGGTTTCTGAAGGATAAAATCATCGGTCCTCTTTTCTTGGATCGACTTTTTCTTGTGGGGTTTTGTGAAGGACCAGGTGTATGCTACAAAGGTTCTAGATTTACGAGACTTACAGGAAAGAATTCGTGATGCAATCAACAATGCTAGAAAACGTATGGGCTGAGGTGGAATACAGATTAGACATTTCCCGCGCAACCAATGGTGCGCATGTTGAGGTGTACTAGACTTGTAAAAAAAACTTTTTGAGTTTTTGTATGTATGTAAAAGGTTTTGGACGAAAATAATAATAATTAAAGAAAAAATGGTATTTTCTTTTATTATACTCCTAAGCGGAACACCCGGTATTTTCACTAAAAGTGATTCTGATATCTACAAAATCCTTATGTACGTTATTTTATAAATTATTTGTGATTTTGTTTGAAAGAATCACTAATTTCAATCAGTGATTTTTTCAAACAAAATCAACTGCTTTACATCAACCTGATTTAAATCAATTCACCTTGCATGTAACCCACCTATAAAATTCACTGAAAATGGTTCCTTTGACAGGTCTTTTCCATCAAGCAATCATGGAAAGTGGCTCCATTCTCTCTGATCACGTGGTGGACAAGGATCCCGTGAGCACAGCCATGGACATAGCAGAAGATCTCGGATGCTCTCTCCACAACCTGACTTCGGTTGCTGCCTGCTTCCGTTCGGCTCCAGTCGAAGATCTAGTTTCAGTCGTAAACGACTATCAGGTACCAATGTGCACATTAAGCTTTTTGTGGTGGGGGATGCCCACCCAGTGGCGTAGCTATGATTTCATTTTGGGAAGTAGGTTCTTTTTGGGATTATTCAAATTTGTTTATATTACCAGTCAGTAAACAAAACTTTTACCTTGGTGTTGCAAGTACCATAGAACAGTCATGGTTTTAACCTGGGCCAATCGCCCTACGACGCCAGGAGTCCCGGGTTCGAATCCCGGCTTGGTCATGGATGTTTGTGAGTGTCCATTCATCAATTTCATCATATCACTTATTCCCATCTTCGCAAATTAACCAAAAGTGGCACAAAAAGCGAAGTAAAATAAAACAAATCAATTAAACCAATTAACCTGGGTCATTAAATCTTTTGATAACATTTATACGTCATTTAGAAACAGTATATACTGTCTCTCTCTCAAGGAATTATTAAATTATTAAAAGTTCTCCCCGATGGCGTAGTGGTAGCGTCGTCGCCTTGTAATCAAAGAGTTAGGGGTTCGATTCTCGGTGGAGGCACATAGTGGTTCGGATCCCACTTTAAACTGTAGGTCCAGTCCCGATTACCAATACTGTGCTTAAGGTGGACTTAAAACACCAACTCAATGAATCAATCATTCTCTCAAGGGATTATTAAGAGATCTACACCAATAACAATGCACACAGCACAATAGAAGTAAAACAAGGATGCAATATATATGAAATGTTATTGATTTATACACTCTTCACAAACGTTTGGAAAATTGTTATATTAGACAATAGGTGATAGGCACGGCCTTGGAATGCAACAACACATGGCAGATATGTCTGGTGAACGTCCTCGTGTTTTCACCGACATATGCCACCGTGCCTATCACCTATTGCCTAATGTAATTTCATTCCAAACTACTTGTGCCTGATGTCACAATATTCCAAACTTTTTGTGGGGAGTGTATAAATAGAAAGCAAAAACTAAATAAAAACTTATACATAATACAACTATTTGGTAATTTATTAACATATTTAACCAGTTAGTAAATTAATTAGTTTGGGTCCCGGGTTCGATACCCAGTGGAGGCACATAGTGGTTCGGATCCCACTTTAAACTGTAGGTCTAGTCCCTATTAGCCTTACTGTGCACAAAGTGGACTTAAAACAACAACTCAAATTAATTAGATTGTTACCCCAGCCCCCTCGCGCCAATGATTTCACGCCCTGACATGCTGCAGCATTTATGATGAAGTAAAGTTTTGCTCGATCTGATTACTTTCGAAACCAGTGGCTCGAGGGGCAGGAAAAATTATTAAACTTTATCAACTTTTGTTTTCCAGCAAGAATACCTTCGTTTGGGTGTGCAAGTCCTTCCTTCGCGCATAGTAGCCCAAACTGCTGGTGACGTGAAATTTCTGGAAGAGGACCCAATGGAACTATATACGTCAGGGAATTACTACAAGGTTCCTATGCTCTCGGGAACAACCAAGCATGAAAGTCTAAATGAATTTTTATGTGAGTTTTTCAAGGAAGTTTGTTATTGCAGGAATTTTCCCAGAATCTTAAATGTATTAAGACAAAGAGAATAAGCATGGTGATGGAAAATCCATGAATATATAGAATATATACCGGGTGGTCCAAAAGTCCCGGAACGGTCACATAGCGTCACTTCGAATCGGAAAACGAAAAAATACGTGTTTAATAAGTGAAAGAAAGCTACTCAATGATATCAGACTTGATTCCCCACCCCCGCCCCATGAGGGTGGGGCGGGGGGCAACTGTGAAATTTTAAATGGAAACCACCATTATGTAAAAAAAAAAAAAAAGTGATCGTAAAAAACCCCCTTCCATATACTCTATTGTAAGGTCTTGACGTGCAGATTCCGAATCTGCAATTGCTTTCACTCTAGCTCAATTAGGGGCAGAGATAAGTCCCTTTAAAAAAAATAGGTTTTTATGAAATTTTCACGTTCTTTTTTGTTGTTTTTTTGTGAAAATTTAAAATCGCCATATCTCCGTTCCTAATTGAGCTAGGAGGGTGGTTGATAGCTCGTTGGACTCGGAATGGAGTCCTCTTTCCGATTCTACAAAACAAAATGGGTGTTCCCATATAAATTTTCATGGGGAATCAAGTCTGATATCATTGAGTAGCTTTCTTTCACTTATTAAACACGTATTTTTTCGTTTTCCGATTTGATGTGTGACCGTTCCGGGACTTTTGGACCACCCGGTATATAATAAGGAATGGTAAATTAAATTCTTGATAGACAGTTAGTGTCCATGTATATTTGAACTCTGTTGAATTTATAATTCTAAAATGTAGTAATTGCTATGCAACACCTACAACATTATTTACTATGTAGTAATATAAAATATATTGTACTAAATCAGCTGATATGATATAGGGCATATAAGAATTTTAACTCTCTGATTTAATTTTCTTCTACAAAGCCAAATTTCATTAGTAATATATTTAAAAATAATAATTGCCTCGTGGTATATAGCTTAAATACATGGACGTCTTCAGAATTTTTTCCAGGGGAGGGCCAGCAAGGTTATTTATTTTCCGGGGGGACAAAGAAGGCATATTTTCCCCCATAATGGTGATGCCCCCTCAAAAACACTTCTTCAGTCTGAAATTATCATGTTCCTTCAACACACTTATAATAATTATCAAAATTAATGTGACTGAAATGAAATTATGAGTGAAATATATACTTTCTAGATGGACCTTTATTTTCCAGGGGAGCCACGGCCTCCCTTGCCCCCGCTACCATTTTGGACATCCATGCTTAAATATACTTAAATTTGTATTTTAAGCATGAAAAGATAAAGCAATGCTTTTCAATAATAGGCTCTTCATCTCTTCTCTTTATCTAATCCTCACTCATCCTCATAGTCGCGATTAGCCAAAAGAGGCAGAAAACCGACACTAACAAAAACACGTATCGTTAGCTCGACAAATAAAGCAACGTTTTCAAAATTCTTGAATTTGAAATGAACAAATAGGTGAGCAGAGGCATTTTCTAGGTGGGCGGATGCCCATAATTGGCTCCGTCCGTAATCGTCCTTGGGTTGAATTGTGAACTATTTCCAGTGTATGTTTTCTCACCTGTTTTGTCAATTAATTCCATTCTTATAAGTGATCTTAAACTTAAAAGATAAAAATAAAAGATAAAGTGCTCCCCTGTGCTTAGCACCACGCCATGAAGGCGTATAGGGGGTGTGGGGGTAACGCCCCACACTTTCTTGATCCGGTCGTGAGTTGGGGTGATGTGATCAGCATCACGCCCCTGACCGCCTTTACCCCCCAGGGTTTCCCCCAGGTACCCATGTTATTCGACGCTGGGTGAGCGCCGGGGCCGCTTCCACCGTTAGAAAAGTTCCCGGATTTGAACCGGCCGGGGATCGAACCCGGGACCTTGAGCATGGTAGTCAGACGCGTTACCGACTGAGCCACCGCGGCCACCTTAAACTTATGAGAAGAAAATAAACAACAAAAAAAAATCGATAGTGGCAAATTACAGTGCTCCTTTCATCTGCAAGGAACCATTAACAACTTCAATTAACAATGGTACAATTTCGACTTTACTTTTTCAGACTACGCCGAAGCATATTTGGAACCCAACAACTTTACCACAGACGTTGCACTCAGGAAAGATGAACTAATAGAAGCATTGCTGCGACTATTGGGTAAAGACATGTTTCATATTCTAAATACAAATATCAGCTTTTACTCTTAGCTCTTATTTGAAGATAAACTTTCAAAATATTCATTTTAATATTAACATAACTTTTAGGCTACTGATTACCAGACTAGACCTGATTAATCTTGCCTGGGGGGATTGATATTTCAGAAACGGAATGAAGTACCAAAATCTGCTCAAATGGAATATTAATATCTTAATCCATCTACCAATGGAGTCTACAACTGACAGAGACAATCTGTATTATAGTGTCTTGTTGTCCTGCCCCTATCCTAGAAATATAAAAATGGAAATATATATATAGCGTGTTCAGATATTATTCACTCCATAAATGTTGTCCTTAAAAAAATTGCTATGCAAGTGGAGTGAAGATCGTTAGTATTAACTTGAAGAACATCTCAGAAAAATTCTTCCATGTACTTGGCAACACTCTGTACCATAATGCTTTGCGGCAAAACAGAAAGACAGTGAAAATGGCGACGGTGCAGGTAAAGGCAATGTGTGTTTTGTGGTTTTGGGAAACAAAATCTCCTGTAACTGTTCAGCACTGTTATAGGAAAGAATACAAGAAGGATCGGCCTACAAAACAATCGCTGGGGCTTTGGAATTGATGTCCGGAATCGAGGAGGCTGTAATGTATATCGCCGTGGATGTGATCCGCAAAACGTGGAATGAATTCATCAAAATACTTGATATTGTGAAAGCCACTCAGGGGGCCCATGGTTTATTAATAATGAGAACTATGTTCACTAAAGATTCTTTGAGTTAATGAATTAATTTCATGTCTGTTGTTTCCGAGAAACGTTTACAGTAAATATATTTTGATCTGTTAAGTGGATGAATAATTTATGGACACCCTGTATATATATTGGAGTAAAATATGGATAAGATAACAATTTTACAAAAGATTAGTTACGTCTTTTGGGACATTTAGGAATCTACAAGAATTAAATTATTAGTAACACACTAAAAATGCTGCCTTGGTCAGTATTTTTGATGTGTTATTAAGCATGGAAACAAAGCTTAACAGTGTTATTAAATTTAAAATGAAGTAAACAGTTAAATAGTTCATAAACATCAGTAAACATTAAACTGTTAATATGTTACGTTATGTTCAGTACACATTGAAAATACTTTCTTTAAAGAGCAAACGCAGCTCCAATTTGTTTTCACGTCATATACTGTATGTAGTTTATTCTTCCTTAATAAAAATTGTATCATTTATTTTTACTATGTAGAAGGAGTTGTGAGGGATATGCTGTATGATAAATATGCTAGTGAAATTTAATGGGAACAAGTAATGACTCCTCAAATTTCATTCAATTTGTAATGTTGTTGTTGTTTTTATTATAATATATATATATATATATATATATATATATATATATATATATATATATATATATATATAGACAGTACATGTTATGTTATGTTACAGGCATAGCAGATCCTGGCCACGTTCTGGTTGATGCTATACAAGAGATGTATTTTGCAAACACAAGCATGGAAAATTTTGAAAATCTTATCCCAGGTATTGTAGATGTAAGTAATATACATGGAAAGAAAATAGATTTTATTTTTTATGATCGCGATGAAAGTCTTAATTTGAAACTGATAGTTGTTGACAGTGTAATATAAGTGTATTGAACAGTGCTTTTTAGAAAGAGGGAACTGGCACCACTGTTACGAGTAACATGGCCGAAACAGTGTATTAAAGGAAACAGATGCTTGATAATTTTCAATAGACATATGGTACACATTTTAAATCTAAATATCTACATTAAATACTTGCGTTTTCATCTATGATCATTTAATATTGCTATTTAACTTCAGCGTAAAAAAATGAATTGATATGTTTTCTAAATTTTTTTCATTCCTACCAATATTGGTTCTATCGCGGCTAATCCTGTATTGAGTTAAATTACACCATCTACTTAGTTTTCTGGAACATTTTATCAGAATTAACGTGAGTTATGTAGATACTGAATATCAAATAATTAGTTGAAAATTACACACTTCAATATTTGGAAATTTACTTGCTGTTTTATACAATTTTGACTTGTATTTCGGATAATTAAAATTAGCATAAGGAATCAATATGTCCTCCTCCTTGGCCGTGCTGTCTAAGGCGCTATGCTTTGGGCTCCGACTGGATGGCATTGGTTCGAGTCCTCCTGGGTTCAGTCTCTGGGTGCTCGGCCTGTGTATAGGACCGGTAGAAACCCACCATCGTGAGGAAATTGGGGAGCTACGAGTGAGTAGCGTAACCCGATCTCGGAAATCTCCTATAACGGCTGGGGGTTCGACGTGCTGACCCTACGTCACCCCATTACCTCTTGAAGATCTCCACACTTCTAGGTAGGACTGTGTGAGGGAGACTGGCAGTCGGGAGATCGGCCTAGGCCCTTCAAGGGCTGTCGAGCCACGGGTTGTTGTTATTATTATTATTATCATTATTATAAGAAATCAATATGCCGGATTTCAATCCTGACGTTAAAATTGAGACCGTTCAACGTGGCGACAGTCTGCTTCCGGTTTTCAACTTTACACAGATATGGACTTTGCTCTCATATGATAAATCGGAATATAAAATTCTTGTCTTGCTTAAGATATATATATTATGATATTTTTTCAGGTTCTAAGTGTTCTCTTTATCAGAGGGACAACCTACAGAGCAATGCAAGTGAACTCAAGGTACCAAACGAGCTACTGGTATGGCTTCAACTTTTTTCAGCCACAGTTTTCGTCACCGAATAAGTACAATATAGCAGGTAAGAAAATTTAAAAATACAACTGAATAAATTTTAGCTCATTTGCTACTAGTAAGAAGAACATATTTTGCTATTTTTATAACTCAAAAGATCATGGTATCCAGAAATAATAATTACTTGGTTTCATTTTATTGATGAATCATATGCATTGCATAAATAGTGTGTCTCGAAGTAAATATTCGTATTTCGTCAGCTTGTAATCTAACTAAAAGTAATTATGTATTTATTTTCTTGTAGGGGTTCTTCTGAAAATGTTGATAGAATCTTTAGTTTAGTATTATAAGCATAGTTTCAAGCAAGGAATCACCACAAGAAGTGTTACTTTGCGTTGTGGTGTTGTTCTCTCTTTCTTAACAGAAACAACTTGCTTTCACAAATCTGGTTCTTTATTTCCTTTCTTCCTTCTAATTTAGTAATATCTTCCCATTTTATCATATCTCTCTCATCTTTCTGTTCCGTAGATAATATTCCTTTTCTTTGTTATTATTCTCACTTAATTCTGCCTGCAATTTTCGTCTTGACTAACATGTATTTCATGTACGTAGATTTTTCTTTTTTGCACTCTGCCTCCCGCACATCTCACTTTGTCAATTGTTTTCTAATGTTTTATTTTATTTCAAATCAATGTTTAAATTCCTTTCTTTCTTTTCCTCTCTCTCCATCTCTTGCATTCTTCTGTTTAACTGAAGCTTCAGACATATGTCTGAGTTTTAGTGTACGGCAAGAAATTCTATTCTATCAATACTCGTGATGCATATCAGCGTGAGATGATTATAAGAAAACTTCCTTCATTATTATAGTTCTTTTAAAAAAGAAAACATAAAACTCAATGCCTTTGCTTCCATGCAAATTTTACAGAATGAAAAGTCCTTACACAAAACTATAATATTCAAACATTGCCACGCACGAAGATCATTATTTCGTTTAAATTCATTCATTATTGTCTCTTCATCTTTTCCATTATCATTTTTTTTTTGTATTACGAAGGGATATGTTTATTTCAGGAGTCGTTCATGGAGACGATGCCAAGTATTATGCACCCATTTTGCAAAAAGAACTGGATGACGAGGGACAGCAATTTTCATTGAAAGTGGTTAAGCTGTTTGCAAACTTTGCAATATACGGGTAAGTGATAGCAATTTAGGATTTTTACCAGAGCTAGAAATGGAAATTTTCACTATACGTAACGCTTTACCTTCATTAACAATGCGTTGTGTATCATTTTCCTTTTGTCTCTGAATACTAGAGCGACGAGGATAACGACTAGTAAAATGACGCTATATTACAATTAATTATAGTTAATATTAAAATATTTACATAAACATAAAATAATACACAATACTTCGGTGAGTGTCAACAACCTAAGTTTGGAAGTAAAAGCTGTAGGAGTAACATCGCTCTCACGTTACAACGTAGCCAAGCGTGCGTCTGTTTTTGTCAGTTGTTTTTATTAGCTTGTTTGTACAGTGTTTCGATGTTTTGTGTACTATTTTTCCGTGCTTTGTGTACAATTGTACAACTTTTATCCAGTAACGGCACTGATTAGTTCTCTTCAGTACGGCAAAATGCTGTGTATCCGGCGCTCATTTGTTTCGTCCCGCCAGCAACGTTCGGGTGCCTCGTGACACGAAAATGCCCGATGTCAGTCGAAGAGAATTCAACTGATCGCGGATTCGTTGTTTTCCAGCCGCCCGCTGGAAATTCGAGTAGTATAGTGACCTCTGTCTAAGCAGAGGAGGAGAGTTTTCCGAGAGTGAACGAGAACTTTATCATCCTGCAGGATTTCAAGAAAACGTTCACTTTCTCTTCACATGGAGATCTCGAGATCTCGTAAATAACAAATGATGTCTTGCTTCAATATTATAGTGACTTCGATCTTCATTCCAGGAATCCCACAGCTCCAGAGAACCCGGTGCCTGGAGTTCCAGAGTGGCCTCCCTATTCTGCAGAGGAGGAGAGCTATTTGAGAATGAGCGATGAGTTTGTCGTCCTGCAGGACTTCAAGAACGAGTTCACTATTTCCTCACAGGAGGGTCTGCCTCAGCCTCCAAGCTAAATGAAGCCACAAGCATATTACACTTTGCATTGTACATCAGTGTTCAATTCTGTATATGATGACATTGATGCGGAACCAAAATCATATTTTTAAAATATATGCATTCACACAAAGCATAAAGAATAATTTTCGTTAAGCTCAATCGTTCAAAGAACCAACTTCAAGTTCTATGTTTGTATTTTCCGTCGAAAGGCAGGGAGGGTCATATGAAGAGATAATAATAAATCATATATAAGTGATTAAGGAATTAAACCTTGACCGTATTTACATATTTATTATGTTAACTGTAGTGTTGGGGAGCTTTCAAACCAAAGAGAGAGATATTTTGTTTCAGACTTGAGACCAGACAGAGATAAATCTTGGTAAAATAGAAACGGGACGATACCTGATGTCCGATGCACTTTGGTATGACAATTGAAGAATTTATTAAAATTTACATTAATATGTGACTTATTCAGACATAGCAGTGTTGTACGGGGTTAACCTTTTGAGAAAGCTCCCAAAAATCAACTTGGACTGCATTTTGCAGACTAACGAGGCTCTGGCGTTTGGCCTATGCCCAGTATAAATCTGTGTGTTGTCCTCTTTTTTTTCCTCCTTATGTGTGCCGAGTGCCCCTTTGCAGCCTAAGATTTCAACCGAAGTCAGATCTTTTAAATATTTTTGTAACACGACATTACCGTTATGTTATTTTAGTTATGGTTAGGGGCTGGACCCCGTATAACGGGACGGGTGAAAAATGCCTAAGTGCTGACGCACTCAAAATTTTAAATTCAAATTCAAAACCTCGGTAACTGCAGTCTTGCACACATGATGCAGTGACACCTTTGTCCATGTCGGAACTCGTGTCCGGAACCTTCGATAGCGAGATTGTGTGTCGATTTCTAAACATGCTCGGTCACCGAGAGGACTCGAGAATATTCCTCTGTGTGGTTATATGTTGTCTTGTGTGTATCCGAACGCTCGATATAACTCAGCGCTTGATATGAGTATGGATTATTTGGTTTTTGATTTTAATAAGGAGGTGATCCTTGCACTTGTTTTAATGCGTGAATTAATAATGTTTAAACGCGTTTCTTTTTTCATTTTATTGCAAGAGACCTTACCATTATTTTCTTTCCAGTAAGGGATTTGCCCCTTTTGTGCGAGGGGCTCGATTAGGAATTTCGCTAACATATCTAATTTCCAAATAAAGAAATTGCTATAACATTTCAGTGTGTGTGTTTTAACCAGTCTGCGAACACAGTATGATTACATTTGTTCGTTCGCCGATTTCATCAACATCTGTCGAACGTGTCTCTCTCAAGTTTATTGATATTACATGACACTTGAACCAATATGGAGATGTCATAGAATGAACAGTTTTGAATGTCAGTCCGCATTTATTGGAAATTCTTTGTCTTCGTCAGTTTGTAAATACTGTAAATACAACGTTATTATTCTTTTGTATTTTGCTCAGGTACGTCTCCCAAGTATCTTTTTTCAAGTATTCTCACTTAACAAGGGATGCTTATGGCAAAGCCTACCACACGTTCCTGGAAGTTACGTGAGAGCGATCGTTTGCTGTGTTGGGTTGCAAACAGGTTATATTATAGCGCAGAAAAGTTACTTGTTTCTATGATACCTATCAGCAGACAAGCGTTGTTGAATCGTTTTAGGAGACACATTATATGTATGTGTGTGTAGGTTCAATTTTGTCCCCCCAAGAGAAAAATGTTCGTGCGTCATTGTTCAGATAGTACATTTTTTTGTCATAACAGGAAGTTAATGGGAACTTACAACAATCACTTTATTCGATGCGATTTATTTGATAATAGAACACATTGCTAAGAATCAAACTTGTCCAAGAGTTGTGTGTATATTTTAGCGTCCATAGTAGCCGTAGTAGCCGACAGCAGCTGGGTAGCCGTAGCCAAGTCCGTATCCGCCGTAGTAGAACTGCTCGGCTCCCTCAAGGGCTTCCTTGGGGGCTGGCTTCTGGGCTGAAACAGCCACGACGGCGAAGAGGGCCAGGAGGATGATGGCCTGGAAAGACATTGAAAAATACGATTTTTACCTAGGGAAGAATGTTCCAGTTTAAAAAAAAAACATGGTGGCAAGAATATATATTAATTTTTAAAAGACTATTAAGCTACGCACAGTTAGCTTTGAATCAGGAACATTGAATATAAAATTTAATTAATTTTGGTCAACATTCAATACAAATGTTAAGAGAAGACAGTTTAGGTAACAATATGTGAATTTAAAAGGTTGGGTGAGTACATAAGTAATACAGAAGTGAATTCTTCATTTTACTTTTTATGATACAATGTTATAATTCGATTAACAGAGACTTTTGTGTTAATCTCTAATTTAAGCTGGTGGTCCCACCCGGTGGCGTAGTGGTATGGTAACGTTATCGCCGTGTAATTAAGGCTCCTTGGGTCGCTATCCCGCTGGAGGGACTTAGTGGTTCGGATCCCACTTTAAACTCTAGGTCCAGTCCCGATTAGACTATCTTTGCATAAAGTTGACTTATGAAAACAAAAACTTTAAAAACATTTTAAAATATCAAAAAATATTAAGCTAGCCAAAAATCTATTACACACAGTCTTGCTCCGATGGGCATCTTGAACAAAGAGAATTTAGGAAATAAACACTTTTCCAAATTTATACAAGTAATGAAACTACTTACGACAAACTTCATATTGAGTGTTGGTGAAGACTGGCAACTGATATTCAGCTTAAAGTGTTAAGTCTCGAAGCTCCCTTTATATACTCAGAAGTGACCATGTCCTTCAAGCCTTTCTGTGGATGGAGACCTCTTTCCGGGTGTGGTCATGCAGTGGGTGGGCGTCCTACTCTTACTGAACAAGCATTCCTTTCTCCTTCCTTATCATGCGAAACCAGTGTGCAAGGAATACTACAAGCTTTACAACATACTATAGTTTGTCATTAAGGTTACCTTATGTACAATATTTCCGTCCAGGCTCGTGGCCAGGATTTTTTTGGGGGTGGTAATCGGAAAATGCGGAAGAAGGAGTATTACATTTAATTTACATTAATTGCAGCTAGACGTAAAATTGTTGAGTTGCAATATTATGGTCCAAAATAAGAGGAAAAAAAATCAACCCACTTCCACGTACCCATCATCAGCAACACAGTCACTTACTGACAAAGGTTGTCACACAGAGTACAGTTGGGTGATTATTGATTACATTAAATTCTAAGAAGTATTCGAATAGCACTGTATTCCGCTAAATAACAATGTTTTCAAATTTCCTTTACCCAGTGGTATTAGCCCTGATAATTCTGTTAGACAATAACGTATCTTTAAATTAAATGATACGTATTAGCAATGATTCTTATAATGAAGAACATGCTTGAATAAAAGAGGACTTTTTCGCATCTCGAATGCAGTTCGAAAAAAGACGAGATAGGGAATAAAAATAATGGAATGTTTCGACTAAATCGGGACATCTGGTAGTCCTGCATCAATGGTTATAAAACTAAAATGACCTAATATTGCAGACTTCCGGAACCTGCCTCTCTCCACAAACAACTCATTCATTTATACAAGGACAAAATCAACCTATTTGCAAAACCGAAAAAAAGAAATGTTATTTTCGTAGGTATATATTGGTTCCATAGTTCATGCTCCCTTCGATACCAGACAGAGAACGAAATCTGTGTTTATAATTCACACAAGACCTAGGGCGAGCCAGGTATTTTACAATTCGAGACGAGAACGAGAGACTGTAACATCTCGTCTTGTCTCGTCTCGACATCAAGTCTGGAGTGTGAGGAGTGACACTTTGTTAAGACTTAAAATTGTCAACCTCTCTTTCACGTAGTAACGGGGGAGAGGATGCCTCGATTTCCCTCACAGTTTCATAAAGGACTTTACAACTTTGTAATTATATATAAATTTATTCACACACCTCACAAAGCTGGTTTTGGTGTCATTTTGTAGCAAAATACATCAAGTTTTGACTCACATAGTACCTTAGTCCCGAATCACACCACCGCTAGTGCTAGCGACAGTTGTACCAAAATGGCTGCCTTCACTGGTTTTCAGCGAGTGTTTGCAGAGTTCGCAAATTCACTTCCAGCAAGACGGCGCACCGCCACACTACCTCAACAACGTCCGGGATTTCTTCAGTAACCCCTTTCCAAATCAGTGGATAGGTCGAGGTGGGCCAATTGCATGGCTACCTCGTTCACCAGACCTGACACCTCTTGATTTTTACTTCTGGGGATTTATGAAGGATAAAGTTTTCACTCGCTGATCTCAGAGCAAGGATCTATGCTGCAGTTGAGGAAGTTAAGCCTGACATGCTGCAGCGGGTTTGGCCAGAAATTGACTTCAGATGAGATGTCTGCCAAATTACCAATGGAAATCACATTGAACCTTACTAACTTATAGGGTAAAAACTTGATGTATTTTGCTAAAAAAAATGACACCAAAACCAGCTCTGTAAGTCGTGTGAATGAATTTATATATAATTACAAAGTTCTAAAGTCCTTACCCTGTATATCCCCGGCAATAGAAAATTATTTTTATCCCCGCCATGGATGCTTTCATCTCCCTCAAAAGAAAATTAAATTGAAAGCATAGAGTGTATAGTGGAACCACAAGCAAAAAAGGCCTCTTGATTTCTCGGGAGAATTCCTTAATAAACTATTGCTATGGAACCTCCAGCGGACAGCTCAAAAACACGTTTCCTGCTCATCTTACTTGAACATGGAGGGAGAGGTGGAGTGGAACTCCACACAGCCGTGAAAGTGCTGTTTGAACTGTGAAATTATGTCAAACGCTACTCAATTGTGCTAGGACATTATTTTATTACTTTTACTACATTACTATTTTTAGATGTCTGTATTTTATCCCACCCCAAACTCTATTTCTATTTTAGTTATTTTACGTCGCTTTTGTGCCTCTACGGGTAAGTACGACAACATGGATGAATGAAGAAGTGATGACATGGATGAAGTGACACAAACACAGTGAAACGTCCTTGCCTGGCTAGGTAGAACCTCTGACTTCGTATCGTGGACAAATTATTATATATATATATATATATATATATATATATATATATATATATATATATATATATATACATATATATAATGTATGTATGAATGTTTGTGGATTTATTTCTAGCACATGGGTGAACCCTAGCATAAGCGTTGTTATCTTCAATTATTGAGGAAGATATGCTGTATAATTCACCAATATATTTCACATACGTAATTAATTTTCTTATTATGGTGCAGGACCCGTGCCAACCCTTAACGATACCTGTACACCGAACACCAGCAGAAGGCAAATTAATTTGTTATTGTTAGCATTCGACTTGAAAGATTGTGGAAAATCTCCGACAACGAAGGGCAGCACGTTAGCTTCATTTATGAACACAACTTTCTACGATTTACTGTCCGAAAATAGAGGCATGGCAGACCACTTGTGTCGATGCTGAGAAAGGGCAAACGTGAGGGTGTTTTCCGTGCACCCTCTTAGATTTTACCACCGGGAGATGCGGAAGAGATGAAAGACATTGGTTGCATCCCTCGGACGGTTTATTATCTTTTGTTTGAAACATGTCCACTCCTGAAATTGAGATGTTCGGTTTCTTTTCGCCAAACACAGGGTGCTGGGTTTAGCACCATTGTTACAAAAGTATCTGTGACGTTTACACCGTAAACAAGGCACGCCACTGCAGCAGGGGGCTTTTATTGTGACCCTTTGCTTGGCGACTCTAGGTTATTCACAACCTATCTAGTTCCCTTCCCTTCTGGAAAATGAATGTTGACATAAAAGTACCTATTATTTCAGAGCTATGAGTCGATTTCAGTCACAGTAATTTACATTCATTATTATAATAGGAACGTGGTAATTTCAAACTCAAGTGGTGTTTTCTGATAGGTTAATATGCCTAGTTTACCCGCCTGGTAATAAAAAAAAAACGTTGTTTCCCCCTCGCTGGAAAAAAATTGCAGACGTTCCCTTGCCCCCAAGTGCGCACGCCTATGCCACCCCCCCAAAAAAGAAACGTCGTTTATCCGCTACTATTAGATCATTGGATTTTGTAGCAGATCTTCTGGTTTCTCAAGGAACAATCTCCTGATTTTTTCAAGTCTGACCTGGCAACACTGCCCCGAGCACCGACAACGGCAGGGAAGATGCGCGAACGCTTTTGAAGGAAGGTTTTTTCCTTGTGGTCGAACTATACCATTTCTTAACTATCTGACAAACAAAATTGAAAAATCATTCCTGTCCATTAGCACTGCAGTGGTCGCGCGGATCACATCCACTCGTATATATGTCGATGTATCGGCTGATATCAGTATTATTGGTATCATAAAGTATCGGTTAGAATTGAACCGATAGCAGCCGATACTTTTCCGGCATATTGGTCTTTCACGGAGTCCGCAAAAATGCTGAACGACATTTTCGCGGAGTGTAGTTACGCTGGAAATTATGCAAAACAAATTTTCTATTTTTATTTTCCAAACATTTTGCACGAAAATCTGTTTTTTTACACATGAAATCTAATTTAATCTGTTGTAATTCTTAAATATTGTTTTTTATACATAACATCTATTTTAATCTGTTGTAATTGAGGACTAAGAGTGGTAAACGTTGTAAGTGCCAAAAGCGAAAGTGTTGGGAAATCGCATCGTTCCGCACATCAGCCGGTAAGAACGTGCACACTAGTGACCTCTTTACACGCCCTTTGAACTACTTAGAGGGCTACCAGCCACATTTCACGTTTACCACATTAAACATTTAACAGTTTAACGTGGAAAACGGTGTTTGAATTATTGTGGCACTTACAGCGTTTACCAATTTTAATCTTCAATTCATAAATATTCTAAAGCAAATGTATTGGTAAATGCATGCATATAATTGGAGAAGCATATTTACACACCAATATTGATCAATATTTTCAACAAATTTTAATTATTGCAATTTTCAAGTATCGGTATCGGTTGGAATCGATGAGAGTATTGGAATCTGTATCGGTATCGGTTCAAAGTGATATCGGCTCAGCCCTACTCATATGTTTTCAGGTGCTACTGCAGTTTGGCATAATTCTTGGCTTGGCCTTTGTTCCTTGTGATTTGTGAACCTTTCTGGAACAGTCCAGGAACTAAGCGTCTTCGTTCAACCGTTACTTGAAATATAATTACCTTGATATTATACCTCATATTTAAGTGGAACGAAATTGACGGGAGCGTTTTCGGATTATTAGTATATATATATATATATATATATATATATATATATATATATATATATATATATATATATATATATATATATATATATATATAAAGTACGTGTCTGTTAAGCAGTGTCCAGACTACCAAAAACCTGTTAGGGATTTTTTGGGAAAGAAAATAACAAAAGTAAGATTCTAAGATATGTATTTTTGTTTAGTTTCATCACATTCGAATGTAATGCACTAGATTTATAATTTCCTCCCTCCTGTAATTTTTTGTTAAGCCAATCACAATACTTCAAAAAGGACATTGTCGCTTTATAAGACCCGAAAAATTTTCACAAATAATGGGTAAAAACATAGGTGGCCAGATTCATAATATGGAAAACCATATTGCAATGCGGAATAGTATTCCACACCATTATTTTCGTTATTACTTTACAGATGAGTAAGAAACGAAAGGTATGGGAGGATGGCTACAATTCAAGACGTAAGAAATTTTAAAATGGGGTACTTACAGGCGACAAAATTTCATAATTTAGTTGTATCAAACCAGACACCACAGGAAGCTGTATTGCGGAAACTGCGAAGGAAACCCAATTGTTAATCCGAGTTGGAGGAACAATTGGTGCAGTATCTCGTTATGGGCAGGAAGGGTTTTGGGTTGCTACCTTTGGAACACTTCTCGCTCCGGTCCCATCTTCCTCTGATGGTTGTACTCCAACCTCTGCGCACCATGATATCACTTCAACGTTTGCTACACCAACTACATCTGGCAAAGAAAGTATCTCCATCGATGGTTTCTGCAGTGTCAATTGTACAAATAACATGGTTCCAAAAATTTTAGGGGTAAATCCATAAATCCTGTAGATATACGTATGTTGTAGTATTTCAGAAACAGGAAACCTCTTAGTTACTTTACTTCTATTTACCTCAGGATTATGGAATTTTACTAGTATTCTATGTTCTAACTTATTTTCATTACCTGTGTTATTCCAAAATTGAAGCACTTTTTCTTAGGATAGAATTTTTACTCTTTTACAATTTCAATCTTCTTCTGCTGTGTTTTTATGGTATAACCGAATGGTGGATACTCTACGGAACATATGAAAGTTCAACACATATTTATTTCAATTAAATTCGCCATAGCTGAAAAAAAATGTATTCCATAATTGGTACGTTCCTCTATATAGCATATTTTTTTTAAAAAAAACTGAAAAACGGATAGGAGTTGAAGAAAAGTAATGAGAGATTCAAATATTTATGTGGTTGACAATTTATTTTAACGAAGATTTCTGCCGATGAGAATACATGTAATGCATTGAACATCGACCAGCACTCCTGACAATTTCATCTCAACATGCATGGTGTCACTTTAACGTCCATAGAGACCGTAGTAGCCGCCGATGGCTGGGTACCCAGCGTAGCCAAGTCCGTATCCGCCGTAGTAGAACTGCTCGGCTCCCTCAAGGGCTTCCTTGGGAGCTGGCTTCTGGGCTGAAACAGCCACGACGGCGAAGAGGGCCAGGAGGAGGATGGCCTGGAAACAAAACACATACTATTAAACAAATGAGCAAGAAATATCATAATAAGCAGTAACATTCAGAAACATACTATTATTTTAATTGTTGAAACTTATACCGGATAGTTGTAAGTTTGAATTTTAGTGAATCTATGTGTAAATTTTAGTAAGCCTATCGATGTGATTTCGTGTGAAGTTGTAGGCTTTATTCCGATTTGTTTTTGTGCGTATAGTTGACATTGAAATTCATGTTTATAGTTAATTCTTGACTTTTATTCTAGAACTGCAGTTATAAAACTATTCCGATGATATATGAATTATACATACTGGCTAGATTTATGACTGTAATGATCCAACATTAGTGAACTTGTAAATTATAATATTTTTGCATTATAAATGTACAATGGTAGCATACACTTGTCGATCATGAACAGCTATAAAAGAATCATGTATGAGGTCCATTGCCAATATGTGGATAGAATAATATGACAAAGAAAGTGTCTATCATTTACTATGTTATCTAAACAAATATGTCTATTTGGACTACAAAGGAGACGGTCTGAGCCGAACTCAGAATTTCTGATTAAAGAAATCCTTTGATAAATAAGAGATAATTTCCTTTGGAAGATCTGAAGAATAAATTGCACCCGTGTGGTACTTTTCAGTTGCTTGTTTATCCTACTATTGGGACATATCAAGAACTACAGCCATAGAAGAAAGAGACAGAAATGTATAATCAGTAGCTGAGATTGGGTGTCAAAGCTGGGAGGGGGTAAGGACAGCTGACTTTCTCTTGATAGACAAGGCCCCCATAGTTAGGGGGGAAAATGGCAAAAAGTGGGAGGGGTAACTGTCCTAATCGCCGCCACTGTGCAATGGTAGGTATAACAATGTTGCAGAAACTAAAGGCAGCAATGGTAATTAATGCTAACATGCAATTTTTCATTTACCAATTATGAAATAAAGGTAGGATATCTCCGATCCTATAGAAACACACACAGTGGCTTGAGAACTCCTTTCTTACACGTCACAGCAGGCGCTCGAAACAGCAAATCAGAGACCACATTCTTAAAATTGCCCGCGCTCTTATTCCATTCGAGGCCTGAAATTACTCCGGCCGTGTTTTAGTACAACGGTGCGACTCGAACCCGAAACCTTAGGTGGCAAGATGTGAACCGATCATATGAACGTGGCCACTGTTAGTTAAATATTTGCATTTGTGCGAATAGGCGAGACTGTCTCAGCATTCAGTTAATTCCAGAACCACGCAGTACCTGGATACTTACAAAGAACTTCATGTTGCGTACGTTTAGCGACTGTAAACCAGCTTGCAGTCCCGACTCCTCCACTCTCTTTTATACACGCCGAAGCTGGTCGTGGCCTTCAGGAGCCACCTTCTTTCTGTGGAAGACCTTCCGGGTGTGGTCTTGCTCCAAACAAGGAAGGAGAGCCGTTGCTATTAGAACGGCATACGAGCAAGGCGTATACCGAAAATATATGCTGGTAAGAGAATAAATATTAGTTTATATTGAATCATAAATTGTAATGAACAGCGATTTTTCCACACTCACCTTACACCATCCCTTCGTGAGGTAGGCAAAGAAACCCAGGCTATATCCCCAATATGAATCATATTTTTCCCTCTTAAACACCACAATCTGCATTCTGGACGTAACATACAGGGCCGCAATGCGGGCAGGCCTGGAGTCTAAGGGATCCGAAAAGTGTAAAACGTATTCTCGTATTTTTCAAAATATTTACGCAAATTTTCACGATAACTTGCTTCGACATTTCTACCAGTTTCATCTTGTCTTGAGTAAATAGCGCTTTTTGTTATCTTTTCTCTTTTCCCTTACTTTCTAAATCCGCATTTTATTTTTTTCGTTGTAGGTGTGTTTCCCCTACACTGTTGTACAGTGTGTCCGAGAAAACAATATACCAATAAAGAATTTAAATAACTCAACAATCGTTAACGATAGAAATGTCAAATAACATTTATTTGGAAGAGGGAAGAAGGGATTTTTTTTTTACCACCAGAAGGGAAAAAATCGTAACATAATTAAGCGCATGCGCGGCTTTGTTCGTGAGTAGTCTGTACAATGGCGCCGTTTACTGTTCGTCAGAAAGTTGAGTGCTGCTTTTGGTTTGCAGAATTGAAGTCTCCTGTAACGGTACAAAGAAGATTCCGGCAACAATATGGACAGGAAGCACCAGAACGTCATTACATTGTTAAATGGCATAAACAATTGCTGGAAACATGGTCTTTGTTGAGGAAGAAAGGTAGTGGTCGGAGGCGTGTGAGCGAGGATAAAGTGGTTGCAGTTCAGGAAGCTTTCCAGAGAAGCCCGCGTAAATCTGTGAGACGTGCTAGTTCTCAACTTCAAATTCCACGTTCTACTTTGCATGATATCGTACATAAAAGGTTAAGCCTTAGAGCCTACAAGTTACAGCTTGTTCAGAAACTAAAGTGCAGTGATAAACCCGCTAGGTTTGATTATGCTAGTGAAGTGCTATCACGCATTGATGATTACAATGAATTCCTGACACGCGTAACATTTTCAGATGAGGCTACCTTCCACATTTCCGGAAAAGTGCATAGGCATAACTGTAGAATATGGGGTGAGCAGAATCCCCATGCAGTTGTTGAACAGGAACGCTACAGCCCCAAGTTGAATGTGTGGTGTGGTTTGACACGAGATTCCGTAATTGGGCCCTTTTTCTTTGAGGAAGCTACAGTTACAGGTGCAAGTTACCTGCAAATGTTGCAACAGTATGCTGTACCTCGTATACCTCATGGGTACATGTTTCAGCAGGATGCCCCCCCCCTACATTATGCCCGCTGTGTTACTAACTTCCATAGTAACAATTTCGCTGGAAATTGGATTGGGAGTGGTGGACGCATTAAATGGCCACCACGGTTACCAGACTTGACTCCTTTGGACTTTTGCCTTTGGGGTTATGTGAAGACTATGGTTTACCAAACACCTGTGCAAGACCTCAATGATCTCCGTGAAAGAATTATCGATGCATGTGGCTTCGTCACTCATCAAATGTTGAAGAACACTTGGATGGAGGTTGAGTACCGCCTTGATGTTTGTCGAGCCACCAAAGAAGCACACATTGAGATCTACGAAGGTGAAATTTTTTTCTTGTTCTTTGGTTAACAAAAATCTATGATTTTATCTTCCAAATAAACGTTATTTGACATTTCTGTCGTTAACGATTGTTGAGTTATTTAAATTCTTTATCGGTATATTTTTTCTGGAACACACTGTATTGTGGCTTCGAACAGCTCCATGAGGCCAGTTCTTGAAGGCATACGGAATTCAAAAGGGTGTGAGGGAGATACAGAACAGACATTCGTGATTTAAAACAAACTTGCAGTTGGTGTTGATGTAACGAACGCTACGTGGTGGATATTTCCTTGCAAACGACAAATAAAATTGGCCGCAAACATGGCGGTTATGCGCATCCTGACGTCACACAAAGCCCACCCATACTAACCCATGCAGAATTTTTAACGTATTTTCGGCTAAATCATCAGGAGTTGAACTAAAATTTCAAATAAAAGAATTTGAATCTAAAACGTCATTTCGATTAACTACGTCTGGGTGAAAGAGAGTCAGCTCGAAATTAATTTAAAACAGTAGTATTTAGTCCTGTCCCGCACTGTGCGCAAGCTTTGAGCTCCGGGAGGTTCGGAGGTTCAAGTCTCCTGGGAGAAGCGTAACTTTTCTCCTGAGATCTCGTCCTTTGTTTTGGACTGGTGACCACCCACCATCGTGGGGAAATTGGGAAGCTACGAATGAGTAGCGTGACCAGGTCATAGAAAACTTATAACAACGACTGGGGGTTCGTCGTGCTAACCACAAGTCACTCCGTAACTAGTTGGATGATCTTTCACCTCTGGTGGGAGTGAGGTTGGCAATCGGTAGGTAAGCCCTAGCCCTCACAGGCTGTTACGCCACGGGTTATTATTATTATTATTATAATATTTAGTGCTTGTTTGGACATAGTTATTACTTAGAACAGATTTGAGGACATAGATAATATTAGGTTCAGAACTTCATAGTGTAGTGATTGCCTACCGTAACAAGAGCGAAGACGATATAGCTTCCGAATTTTTTAAGTTCTAACACAGACAAATGTATACCCTACAGCACAGAAGAATTTCTACAGCATATCTAAAACTACTTTCTCTGTCTCACCCATGTACATAATCAATTGGACACAATATATATATATCAACATGTACAGAAACCTTAATTAATCTGATATGATTCCCATATACAGAGCATTCCCTGACATTCGCTACGAGACTCGGCGGCAAGCTGCCGGCATCAACGCTTGTCTTTCCCGGTGAACGGGTCAGCGACAGTCGCTAGAGTCGGCTATTAAAATTACAATTTTCATATTGTGTACTAACCTTGACTACAGGAGGTGTTGAAAATTATGTCCCTCTGCTGCAACACATTCCTGGCATCTCCGAAGGAAATTGGTATTTACACGTGCAAGTTCGTCTACTGTTATTCTCCCGATTTCTCGTACAATACTCTGTTTTAACTCACGGATGGTGTGCGGATTGTCTTTGTATACTTTATTTACCCATTTTTCATTCCACTTTTATTCAGAACTGACCTTGTTACTCTAAACTTTTTTACGAGGTTTAATATAAGCGGCTGTCGCGGACCCGTTCACCGGAAAAGACAAGCGCTGATGCCGGGCCGCTTGCCGCCGAGTCTCGTAGCAAATGTCAGGGAATGCTCTGTATGTAATGTAGTGGATGTAATATACATTTGTAACTCAATTATGCTGATCTACATCCCAAATATGTTATCAAGGGTATGTAATATAAATTTGTAACCATAACTGCTATATGCCATGTATGTAATCAAACCGATATGTAATAATATATACTTGTAACTTTAATCATACTGCATCCCAAATAAGTACCAAAGTGGATTTATTTGTACTGAAATCATGATAATGTTATATGTAACAAATACATATACTGCTGCAGATAGAAATATCTACAATGTAGTCAACACAAGAATAAATTACAATTACAATTCACATGCCACAAAAAGTACAACAATTCTAAGGGTGGGATTCGAACCCATAAGATTCTCAAGACTGAACGGAACGAATTCGGTTTATTTTCGAGGCACGATTTGAAAAATGTAATGTTCCTTTTGTGCACACTTGTCTTTGTCCTATTAGTGGCAAGTGGAGGCCTTGCCATTTAACATAACATATACAAGACGTCTAGTAAAATGCTATTGTTATTTTGCAGTCTAAGCTTCCTTATCGTATATAAATATTCATAAAATATTCATGTTTTTCGCGGAGGTATTCGATTTGATTACGCTCTAAATAACCTTGTTGTCCTTGTGTTCTTGAAGAGCGAATTCTAAGGCCCCAGGAAAGATCCGCAAGCAGACTCGTGGATTCTATCTTGTTTTACTTCTCAAACGTGAGATTAATTAAGAGAGATCCAATTACATAAGCCAATGATATTAAAGTATGCTTTACCAAGATCGAGTCGTCCTTGAAAGACAAATGCCTCATCTGACAATCAGGTTTCCCCCCTCTGTGACGGAGAAGGACAAGAGTCCTAGGTTCGAATCCTGTGGCATGGACGTAACTTTGTCCCAGAGGTGTCCGCAGGAAGGGACAAACAGGGAGAAATGCCCCGTCCAAGAATTCAAATTTTACATTCCTAAGTAGGTCTCGGTAGTTAATGACCAAAAAAAATATGTTATTGGAACCGATTTCCAATTGCAATATTTTCTTAAAGTTACAGTTAAAAAGTACCCGAGTTGCTCTTATACTTTATTATACAGGGTGGCTCAAAAAGTCACTTAACACCCTCGGTACAAGGCCATTGCAGCGCGCAACATGGAAATGGTGATGACCAATCGTTATCAGGCAAAGGGGGAACCACATTGACGCTACCCCATCGGTCGGCGGCCATCTTGATATCCGCCATCTTGAATTCAACTACAGAATTTTAAATGGGAAGGTGATATGAAATATCAAATCAGGCTAGAATTTCACGAGAAATGCAATGAAGAAGGTTTTTTCGATGTATCTTTAACCAGTAAAAAGTTATGACTGAATTCTTGTACCAATTTGTCCTTTTCGAGGTGTTGGAAAAATGCCTTAAAATTTGTTTAGCGCATCGGTAATGCATCGAGATCAAAGTGATGTCTAGGGAGAGAAGTTCGCATGCCATTGCACACGATTTTAATCGGATACATCCACGAAGAGCTGTGCATTATGAATGGTTGTCGCGAACAATTTACAGTGTGACGCTTCCATTGAATGAAAAGTCCTTCACAGTGACAAGGCTAATGTTTATGTTGATAATGAAGTTCATAAACAGAATATGCGACCCTTGTCATCTGATAACTAACTTTGGACAGAAACTGCTTCACGACGTTCCCATAGTATTCTGGTGTTCCTCCCTATTGAAAAAAAACTCTGTAAAAAGTACCTTCTTCCATAAGCAAGGATGAAGAAACCTTTTTTTCTAACAAATCCAAGTAGCCCTAAGCATTTAAGGTTCCGTTGATGGAAAATTGACTAACCAATCGTGATCCACATAGCACGCCACACCATTAACTTACCAGCACTAACCATTCAACTTTGATCTGTCGAAAATGGGTTATCAGATGACAAGGGTCGCATATTCTGTTTATGAACTTCCTTATGAACATAAACATTATCCTTGTCACTGTGAAGGACTTTTCATTCAATGGAAGCGTCACATTGTAAATTGTTCGCGACAACCATTCATAATGCGCAGCTCTTCGTGGATGTATCCGATTAAAATCGTGTGCAATGGCATGCGAACTTCTCTCCCTAGACATCACTTTGATCTCGAGGTGGTTCCCCCTTGGTCTGGCAACGATTGGTCATCACCATTTCCATGTTGCGCGCTGCAGTGGCCTTGTACCGAGGGTGTTAAGTGACTTTTTGAGCCACCCTGTACATAAAAACGTGTTACATGAATGAAATACAAGATGGATCGTATTTTTTCACAATGAGCACCTGCAATTAACACTAGCTTTCCTTAACTTATAATATACGTCATATGTTTATACGTATATGAACATACAGAGGTAAGAAAATTAACAGTAGAACTCATACGAAAAATTACACCATACAAAATATTTGCTCAAGCGTGTGATTAACAATTCATTTCTATGTGTTCATTTCTGTTGTAATAAGCAGACTCGTCACTTGAAAAAGTTACTGAACTGCAGTTATTTATTTCAAAGAAAGTATCTAGTTACTGTAACCGTTAGAAGTAAATCCTTATTTCCAAACGTTGTTCTGCATATAAAATCGACATTAAAAAGTTACATGTTTGATTCCTGACGAGGTAAAAATTTTCTGTGTAAACATGTAGGTTCACTTACAATTAGTCTCTGGGTATAAGGTGAATATTGCAAAGGGAAATTACAATTTAAAAAATGTAAGTCTCTCCGATCTTCTCTGCTCAAAAGAGTTTCTGTTCAGTTGGGGATCAACCTTCTACTGTTAAGATGACTTCCCCGTTTTTCGCTGAATTTGACTTCCTTGCAATGAGGAAAAGTACATTCTTTACAAGTGTACATAAGACATTTTGTTCTAGCCAAATTACAAAACTTAAATTTATGCTTCTAATTACAATATTTCAAAGTTTTCTTTTATAAAAAATGTTTCCTTGTCTTAAGCAATTGTTCGTTTTTCATTTAAGTTTAAATATGATCCAAAAGGATATTAACACCGTGAAATTTGCTACTTCTTGTTCTCTATCAACTATATATGTATTTGTGATAAATACAATTATCAAAATTAATTTGAACATAAGGAGGAATTGAAATTAAAAACTGCATAAAAGAAAAATGAACAAATCCATTGCATTCAATATAAGGGGTCCTAAGTTCGAATCCTGGCATGGGTGTGAGTTTCCCTTCATCAATTTTATCATATCATAACTCATCCTCATCTTAGCGATTAACCAAAAGTGGCAAAAATGCGAAGTAAAATAAACAGAATTAATCATTCAATATACTGGGTCCCGTGCAGGAGGGGCCCCCTCCTCTCTGGTTTCAGGCGCCCGTGTGCAGCATCAGTGGCGTGCCCAGGATTTTCGAAAGGGTGGTGGTGTGTTAAGTAGACTTTTAGTAGTCAGCTCTCATTTTGCCGCCTTTTCATTCCTTTGACGCTCTTCTTTTTCTAGGAATACTGGGCCTAAGGGGGGGGGGGATGGAGTTATAATACCCCCTCCACTTTAGGAACTCGACTGTCCAGCATATCTGAAAGGTTATTCTCAACTTTGTCTACCTTTGCATCTCGAGGGAACAGCAACTGCATTATAATTATTTTTATTCTCAGTATAGAGGGGTATAAATAGAATAGAAAGAATACTAAGTGTAATATGCACATGATAAAGTGGAATACACTTTAAGATATTCTATGAATCGGAATATATTTTACTGTAACATTTTTCTGCTTGTGATTAATTATCTTGATGTGTGTGTATGGGTTTGGGAATTTTATGCATGCATGTGTCTGTGCACTAAATTTCCAATATTAGCTTACATTCTGTGTCCTCTTCCAGAAAAATATTCTGGATCCGTATATGTGTGCCTTTTAAATTCAGTTTTATGTTTATATGGTACACACATTAATTAAGTTTTAAATCTTTTCATGTTCTTTTTCTTTGGAATTCCAAATATGGAAGGAAAAATACAAAGAATTTATAGTACTCAGTTTATTTTAGAGATGGACATAACAATCGCGACACAAAGAACAGAAAGCAGAGTTGTGTTGCAAAAGAAGCCAGGTCGTCATAAATTAACTAGCTTGGGCGAGAACTGTCTTTAACGTCCATAGTAGCCGTAGTAGCCGACAGCAGCTGGGTAGCCGTAGCCAAGTCCGTATCCGCCGTAGTAGAACTGCTCGGCTCCCTCAAGGGCTTCCTTGGGGGCTGGCTTCTGGGCTGAAACAGCCACGACGGCGAAGAGAGCGAGGAGGAGAATGGCCTGCAAAGGAAAAATCATTACGTTACACATTTTTAAAGAGAAAAACAAAATTTTCTCTAAGTTTGAATTGAACATATAAAAAATATGTATAACATCTACTAAGAATACTTTTAATTTTATTATCACAAGTGTAAATTCATTTCATTCTTCGTTATACTTTATAAAACTAAGAAATTAAATATTTAAATATTCGGTTTATCGTGAAATAATGAAAATGAACTCTAGCTAACATTTGGAGTTTTACACATGTTTGTAGAAATTTATTTACGTGTAAACTTTATACACGTTCTTATGCATGTAATAAGGTACAAGTTACTGGAAGAAATGATATTATATAAATAACATTCATATAGCACCACTTTTCTATCAAGAATCATTGAAATTCTTTTGTTCTATTGGAACTAAAGAAATGCATTAAAATTACATATTGAAGGCATAAAATATAATTTTGTCTACTTTATAATTGCACATTCCTCATATGATCATGGGGCCTCCCCGATGGCGCAGTGGTAGCGTCGTCGCCTTGTAATCAAGGGGTCCAGGGCTCGATATCCAGTGGAGGCACATAGTGGTCCGGATCCCACTTTAAACTGTAGGTCCAGTCCCTATTAGCCTTACTGTGCATAAAGTGGACTTAAATACCAACTAAATCAATCCTCATATGATCATGAAAAACTTCGACAAAGATCACACGCACCATGCCTACCCGGCATGTTTTCAACGAAGGATCTGATTTGTTTGGCTGAAATTTCGCACTGAATTCTGGGGGAAGTTGTTCGCTGAGTATCATCCATTCAAGTAGAACTACATTATTTTCTTTCTTTTTGTACTCTATAATAATTGCCTTTTAAGGAAGAATTATTGCTATCTTACGTTAATATTAACGTTTCCTTTTCTTTCCTTCGCATGAAGTTTTTCAAAGCACGTAAGGTAATCACAACAGGCGTATTTCAGCATAATAAACATTAACGGCATCTACGTGTCTAGATTCAGAAGGAAGAACATGCTGCTTCAAGGGAGATCTTCCAGGCAACCTTGGCCATAAAGAAGTTCTTTATGACTGGTGCTATTATCTTAATGCTTTTACCGCCATGACTACAGCGAGTTACTTCGGAAACGAGATTAATTGTGACGTGTACCTGCAGTTATTGTTGCTTGAACAACCGAATAATCGAAACGAATGTATGAGTGGAGAAGTAAAATTAATAGTTGGTGGTGATTTGAACCCGTTCGTCTTAAACTTAGTTTCATAGTGCTTTCCACATTATTAATTGGATTTATTTGATATTTTGATGTAAAATAGTAAAGCTAGAATTCAAATTACACTTATAACCTCTTGAGGACTACATTTAGAAATAGAGAACTTGATTCATAATAGTGAAAAATCTACCATCCAATGGGTTTGTTTCGCACACCATGTCGCTTCACTACGCCGACCTCTGTGGAGGAGTGGTTATCACAACGTGCTACAACACCACGTGTCCCGGAACTGAACTGATGATATCATGAAATTCATGAAGGGACATGCACAAAGAACATCCATGCCCAGGTCGGGATCCGAACCCAAGACCCCAGGAGTCGTAGGGCGACGTGCTAACCACTCAGCAACGGAGGCCGGCTGTAGCTATTGGGCGGGGGAAAATAGAAATTGAGTTTTGTTTTAAGTCCACTTTATGCACATGTAGGCTAATCGGCACTGTGCAATGTGCCTCCACCTGGTATCGGCCCCCGGGGAGAAAGAGATTAAGATATTACTGATTGTCAACCATAACTCGCCAAACTGCTGAATTGTATGCATGCAATGCCTTTCGTAACAATACTATGGTCGAATAATAGTGGTTAATTTCATAGAGAGCTTTTTCAATGCAAGACAGAAATGCAATATTTAGAAGTATGACCACTAACAATAAACCATCTGAAACTTACAAGGACCTTCATGTTGATTGTTGCTGAGGACTGGATTCTGTATATCAGCTTGACTTGTGTTCTGTTGGCCCCCTTTTTATACACGCCGAGAATGAACTTGACCTTCGCAACTTGCCTTTCTCAGCCGAGTAACTTCCGGGCGTGGTCAATCCTTTCCCAATGTATTCTTTTGTTATTGTTACGTTGTTAGGTACAACCTCATTTGAAATTCAACACCAGACAGTTAAACAGCTGGTTGCATCGATCAAAATATTCCTTCGAAGCTGAATATAAGCTTATTTGATTTTTGATTTTTTAAGTTTGTTTCCCTCCCTGCGAATCGTACCGGATTTTTTAAGTTTGTTTCCCTCCCTGAATCGTACCCGGTAACCAGTGATTGCAAGGCAACAGCGTTTGCCCCTATACAAACGAGGATGCTCAACTTCAGTCCTGGATTGAGTGCGAAGGGAGTAGCCGAAATGAAGGTGAAACGCGAAATGGAATTCAAGTGTTTATGTGTTTCCTTAAACTGAACTTTAACTTGTTGAAACAATAGTTGCAACAAAGTTGTTAAAGTCCATTATATGGACATATATGTACTGGCATGTGTTCATGTCAATCATGCCCTCCAAAGTAATATGATGTTGGCGCTACTGACACTGAGCAATAGTTCAAAGAAGGGGATATCTGAAACATGGAAATGCATCTGGGGGCACTAGCCAGGAATTGGGGGGGGGGGGTTAAGGTGATACATATACCCCTTAAATTTTTAGGGAAGTGTTCAGTATCCCACTAAACCATAAATCGACATTGTAATAATAATATAATTAATAATGAGATAGAACGTGGCTCTATAGCCTGTAAGGGCCTTGGCCTATCTCCCGACTGCCAGTCTCCCTCTCACAATTCTACCCAGAGGTGTGGAGATCTACAACCAGTAATGGGGTGACGTGGGTCAGTGGGTCAGAGGACAGTGTTCCTCAAAAAGGAACGCGGGAGGGAAGTAATATGGTTTGTGGAGCGGCTTTGGTTGTCCGAAATGGGGCAGGGGAAGTTGAAACAAGGTTGAATTGAAACTTTCTTACATTCAATTTAATCGTTCATTCATTGTTTCTAATATTATATTTAATACATTATAAAATGTACGGCGAATTTACAGCGCCACTAGTGTTCAGTCATAAGATGCACATAAATGTTAGAACTTTAAAAATGTACAAAGTTATTTAAATAGATTGAAAAATTACTACTTGTCACCATGAGCGTCGTCACAATGATGGAATGGATGTATTGACACTCATAAAGATCACCCATGCTAACGCCCGGATTCGAACCCTGGGACACAGGTGACGACATAATGACCACCGAGCAGTCAGCGTCTTTTCATTGTATCTCGTATCTCGCGATTTTATGATATAAAACCCACCACCATAAGAAGGGGCGTTTCAAATATGTTTGAGCAGGGGCATCGCCACACACATGCAGAGGAACAGAAAGAGAGAGATGGAGAAAGCAAAAGAAAGACATAGAGAAGCGAGGGGAAAATACATAGAACGGAGCAACAAAGAAAGAGATA